>NC_035177.2:28138993-29340243 GCF_001659605.2 Manihot esculenta | reverse complement strand
AGTATATCTCATGGCATCAATGATGCATGAATCATGCTAAAATGTCCATTATTTGCTTTTAAAAATGTAATAAGTTATTCCACTCACCTTTGGATAGCTCTGACCAGACACTGGAGCAGCTGACTCACTGCTGGGGTCCTCGGTTCCTCGGGTCCGAACCTACACAGGTGGACTCAAATGAGGGACCAAACATACATGAACATAACTCTAAACTACTCCCCAAAAACCCCCTAAAACATCATGAAACAATCATGGAAAAACATGCAAAGGAAGGCTGGACAGGGCACTTTCGGCGGCAGGTTCGGCGGCCGAAAGTCCCTCCAGAGCCGAAAGTCAGGCAGGTTCGGCGGCACCTTCGGCGGCCGAAACTCCCAGACAGAGACGAAACTCATGCATGTTCGGCGGCACTTTCGGTGGCCGAAACTGCCCTCCAGAGATGAAAGTCCTCTTTCGGGGGCAGGCTTCGGCAGCCAAAAGGCTTGCCTCCCAGGCAGGTTCGGCGGCCGAAAGTCCTTCGGCTGCCGAACCTGGTTTCTGCCAAAGGGCAGAAACTTGGTTCCTCATACACATTTGCCTCCCAAAACCATCCAAACATGCATTTCTCCTAATCTACAACATACATACTCAAACATACAAGTTCCTAGGGGCATCAAACTATCTTAAACCCCATCTACAACACATCAAACATCCACATTGTCCAAAAACATAACATAAACCAATAAACCTAACCATGAGCTAAACATGCATTCTACCCCATAGATCTACTTAAAACTTACTTAAAACATGCCATAAGCTCAAGATCGACCCTTACCTCTTGAAGATCGAGAGGAGAACGACCCTAGCTCGGAAAACGGGAGAGAGAGAGTTCCTTGAACCTCCAAGCTCCAAAACTTGCTCAAAAGCTCAAAATCTTCAAAATAAGGGTAAAACTAATGAAAATCGAGAAAGATTTGAAGGAAAGAACTCAAAACCGGCGAGCGATGGCGGAGAGCTCACCTTGGCCGAAAATGGGGAGAAAAGCTCGCCCGTTTTCGGCTAAGGGACCCCTTTATAGGTGGCTGGCCAGGCCACGTTCGGGAGCCGAAAAAGTGCCTCCGCATGCATGCCATGTTCGGCGGCCGAACCTGGTTTCCCTCACTTATGCTTTCGGGGGCCTAAGGCACACCCAAAACGCATGCATGTTCGGCGGCCGAACTTGAGGTTCGGCAGTCGAACCTGAGTTTTCCTCCAAGGTTGTTTTCATGCAAAAAATCATTTCCTTTTTACTTAAAACCTCAGCTGCCGAACCTGGTTTGGGAGGCAAGCCTTTCGGCTGCCGAACCCTGCCCCCGAAATAGGACTTTCGTCTCTGGAGGGCAGTTTTGGCCGCCGAAAGTGCCGCCGAACATGCATGAGTTTCGTCTCTGTCTGGAAGTTTCGGCCGCCGAAAGTGCCGCCGAACCTGCCTAACTTTCGGCTCTAGAGGGACTTTCGGCCGCCGAACCTGCCGCCGAAAGTGCCCTGTTCAGCCTTCCTTTGCATGTTTTCCATAGATGTTTTGAGGTGTTTTTAGGGGATTTTAGGGGAGTATTTTAGAGTCATGTTCATGTATGTTTGGTCCCTCATTTGAGTCCACCTGTGTAGGTTCGGACCCGAGGAACTGAGGACCCCAGCAGTGAGTTCAGCTGCTTCTGTGTCTGTCAGAGCTAGCCAGAGGTGAGTGGAATAACTCTTTATGCTTTAAAGTAAATAAATCAGTTTTAGCATGATTCGCGCTGTAATACCCGGCTAGACTCCGGTATCGAAATTCCTACCGTCCGGTGGAATCTCGGATGTCGGAGACCTCTAGAAGGGGTAAAACCATGTTTTCTTAAAATGTTTTGATGTATTTTATGGTTTTTAATGAAAATAAATCCAAGTTTTGAGTGGAGAAGGCTTTGGAGACTTTGTCAGGTTCGGCCGCCGAAAGTCATGTTCGGCCGCCGAACGTGGGGAGGTTTTGGGAGCGCTTTAGGCCTCCGAAAGCCTTGTTTAAATCAGCCAAGGTTCGGCCGCCGAACCTCATGTTCGGCCGCCGAACCTCATGTTCGGCCGCCGAACCTCATGTTCGGCCGCCGAACTTGCATGCGCTGTGGGGGCACATTAGGCAGCCGAAACGTGGTAAGGACAGCCCTATAAAAGGACCCCATGGCCGAAACGGGCAAGCTTTTCTTTCCGTTTTTGGCCAAAGTGAGTTCTCCACCGCCCCTCCTCTGTTTTGAGCTTCTCCCTTCGAGTTTTCATGTTTTTCTTATGAGTTGTCACCTTGTTTTAAAGATTTTCGAGTTTAAAGCAAGTTTTGGAGCTTTGAGGTTCAAGAACTCAAATCTCTCCCATCTTCGAGTTAGGGTCGTTTTCCTCTCGATCTTCAAGAGGTAAGGGCCGATCTTGAGCTCACTATATGTTTTTAACAAGTTTTAAGTTGATTCTTGAAGTAGAAATGCATGTGTAGTGTTTTATGAGTTTTTGGGTTTTTGTTGGATTATGGGAAATGTAACGACCCCAAAATGGACCGTCACCGGCTTAAGGCCGCCAGAAGGAAAGATTAACACTCTCGGGACCTTAGAACCTAAGGATTGTGCCACCTACGGTTCTACTGACCCCTCCTTAATGCAACTAACCTTCATCTTTCAGGTTGCATCCATTATAAAGTGGAAACTCTCCTTTTCTATGACTAAAACAGGAAAGAATACCTAGAGTAAAATCTTATGGTATGCCTTCCTGACTCTCTTCTAATCTATATTACACTCTTGCCCCACATACTGGAGCAGCTCAAGGAGCTTGTCCGTATACTCATCTAACCTTAACCTTTCTCTTACTCTTCACTTCCTCTTCCGACTCTTACTCAATCTCACTTATACCTTTTTAATTTTTCTTTTACTCTATTCTGTCTATTTCTTATTTTGTTTTCTAATTTATTTACTCTTCTTATTCTATCTTACTTACTTTTGAGGGGGTTTACACCTAGAAATGAGAGATCAACTCTCACTATACCTGGTTTGTAAACACTCAGGGTCATAGCATCTCTCTCCAACTCTTCTCTAACTCACTAACCTTTAGCTACTAACTCTTCTCTGACCCTCTATTTCTTCTCTGACTCTCTATTTCTTCTTTACTTTCAAATTTCTACACATCTATCTCTGTTATTAGCATAACACTGACATTCTCCAGGGTCCAGTTCTCCTCTGGCTGTATCAAAAGACCAACTAGAGTCCGTTGACATATCCGCTCTACTGTTACTACACTACTGCGCTCTGGGCAAAACAAGAGAAAAGTATCTATACCTTCCCTCTCAAGAGAAACCCCTGTCAATCCCGTAGATTAACAAGTATCTCTCATAACCTGCCTACTAAGAAAAGAACACACATACAAAGAAACAAAACATCACATCATATGATTCATGTGGTAACACATGAACCCCATCAATCATAGCATATTAGGAGGAGTTGGTCCCCAATAGCCCTCTAACATTACCAAAGGCGATTAAGCCTCATTTAAACTCTCTTACTCTGTGCCAGGGGCAACAAAGCCAAACCTGGTCTACTCATTTCATACATGCTGAAGGGTAAAGGATCCACCAACATCCATCCACACCATATCATAAATGCACATGCACAAAACATGGCATATCACAGCATCAAATAGACAGGACGTAACATCCTATCCTAGTGGACATGATTTCCTATTGTGCTTGACCAACTGTAACCTCTATGAGCCCGACACTCTCTCTATAGGTCCGACCATGTGAACCTAGGGCTCTGATACCAATCTGTAACGACCCCAAAATGGACCGTCACCGGCGCTAGGATTCAGGTCGGCTTAAGGCCGCCAGAACCCGTAGCAAGCCTGCTATACTCGCTGTGTACCTGTAAAACTCATACATGAGCATACATGTTCTGTGAAAAATACACATTCTTTTCTCTGTACCAAGGCTTAACCTGTGCATGCACTATCTCTGTACTCTGTACTCTGTACGCTGTACCCCTGACTAGAACTTGCTCTAGATGGGTTCATATCTTTTAAGCCTGGTAATAAAACATATATACATATACAGATCATGTACGTAACAAAAGCTTTACTACACATTACAACCATGTCAAGCACATCTTTAACTGAAAACATAACTATGACATCTCTTTAAACTTTACATGTTCACTCTATACTATTACAAGCTCTTTTACTCTTTCTGTACCCTGCTGGACTGTCCCTGTACACTGTACACTGAACCTGCAAAACTGGGGTTAAGGGAGTGGGATGAGCTCTATAGCCCAGTGAGTAGAACAGTAAAACATCTCAGTAAAACATGCTCTCATGGAATGCGTCATAACACAGACAAACCACATCAAGAGTAAACCTGTCACCACATAGTCCCAGTAACTCTGTGCCAGGGCGTAGAATCGAGCACCTGGTCTTCCTGTCATATATGTATATGTGTATATAACACCTCTGTACTTGCCATTGCCAGGGCGTAGTCAAAGGCTCCTGGTCTTTACTATAACTGCCAGGGCGTAGTCAAAGGCTCCTGGTCTTTACTATAATTGCCAGGGCGTAGTCAAAGGCTCCTGGACTTCCTGTCTGAGACTATTGGATCATTCAGCATTCACCCACATCAACAAATAACTATGCAATGCAACAAATTCGTGGTGACTAATGCAATCAACCTATGGCATAATCATGATGCATGAGATATGCTAAAACATTCCATTAGTCAAGTAAAAGAGTTAAGTTTAGTTCCACTCACCTGTAGCCAATACTTGGCTAACTCTGGGCCACCTCTACCTCTGAAAACTCGGAAGCAGTTAACACTGCTAAACACCTCGGTTCCTCAGGTCCGAACCTACACAGGTGGACTCAAATGAGGTACCAAACATACTCTGACAAACCTCTAAACATTTCCCCAAAACACCCCAGAACAATCATAGAAAACATGCAAAAGAAGGCTGGACAGGACACCTTCGGCGGCACCTTCGACGGCCGAATGTCCAGGACAGAGCCAAAAGTCCACACCTTCGGGGGCAACCTTAGGCAGCCGTAGCCACCTTCTCTGCAGGTTCGGCGGCCGAATCTTCACTTCGGCGGCCGAAGCTGGGTTCTCCAGAAGGCAGAACCTTGCTTCCTCTCATGCATAACTTCTTCAACTCACTCATACATGCATACAACGCAATACCACTAGCATATACTTAAGTACATGCACAAAGGGGTCCATAAACTACCTTAAAACCCCATCAAACAACACATATCAAGTATACAGAAAGCATAAAAGGATCTATGAACCCTAATATGCGCAACTCATGCAACTCATGCATAACTCCCTTTCCCCGTCATAAAACTCATGTAAAACATTATCAAAAACAAGAATCAACACTTACCTCTTGAAGAACAAAGGCTGGTGTGATTCCAAACTCAAAGAGATGGAGATTCAAGCTTTAAAAGTCTCCAAACTCAACAACTCTTCAAAAACCAACATAAACTCACTTAAACTTGCTAAACTATGAAAGATTTAATGACAAACCATGAAAAATCACTAAGAGAATGCATGAACTCACCTTTGTCGTGCAAAAGAACAGAATAGCTATCCATTTGCCGACTGAGGACCTTAAGTAGGTGACCAGCCGCTTCACATTCGGTGGCCAAAGCTGCATGCGACACCAAACCACGTTCGGCGGCCGAAGTTAACCTTCGGGGGCCGAAAGTCCCCTACCTTCGGCGGCCGAATTTCACTTTCGGGGGCCGAACTTGGCAGAAACTCCTTTGAATAATTTTTCTTTAAAACTCAACTCTTTTCTTAATCACCATCTTAAACCACTTAAAAACATTTTAGAAAACCTTCACCCTTTCCTTCAGGGGAGCTCTGACATCCACGATTCCATCACACAGTGGGAATTCCAATGTCTGAACTAGCCGGGTAGTACAGGAAATGTATGTTGGATTTGTGTTGTTTGATGTGTTGTAGATGGGGTTTTAGTTGGTTTGAAGCCCCTAGAAACTTGTATGCTTGAGTATGTGTGTTGTAGAATAAGTTTATGCATGATTGGAAGTTTTGGAGGCAAATGTGCATAAAGGAGCCAAGTTTCTGCCCTTTGGCAGAAACCAGGTTCGGCAGCCGAAGGACTTTCGGCCGCCGAACATGGCTGGGGAGGCAAGCCTTTCGGCTGCCGAAGCCTGCCCCCGAAAAGAGACTTTTGTCTCTGTCTGAGACTTTCGGCCGCCGAAGGTGCCGCCGAACCTGCCTGGGTTTCGGCTCTGGAGGGACTTTCGGCCGCCGAAGGTGCCGCCGAACCTGCCCTGTTCAGCCTTCCTTTGCACGATTTTGCATGATTGTTTGAGGTGTTTTAGGGGGTTTTTGGGGGATGTTTTTAGAGTTATGTTCTAGTTGTTTGGTCCCTCATTTGAGTCCACCTGTGTAGGTTCGGACCCGAGGAACCGAGGACCCCAGCAGTGAGTTAGCTGCATCAGTCTTTGTCAGAGCTAGCCAAGAGGTGAGTAGAATAAACCTTTATGTTTTAAAGCAAATGAATTATACAGTTGAGCATGTTCATGCATCATGAATGCCATGTGATGAATTAGGTTGTTTGCATTAGAAATCACGAATATGTTGCATTGCATTTATGATGTTGATGTGGATTGGTTATTGGATGATCCTTTAGTCCTCATATAGTATGATGATGTTACGGCATGATATGGTATGAAAGTCCAGGTTGTACCCATTCTACGTCCCTGGCACTATGTAAGAGAAAGTCCAGGTTGTACCCATTCTACGTCCGTGGCACATTGGAATGTTATGATATGTTATGTTAAGAGAAAGACCGGTTGTACCCATTCTACGTCCCGGCACTTTGGAATGTAGAGGACTATTGGTGACAATACCATCCGAGATGTGATTTGTTGTGATGTGTTGCATTACATGATGGCATGAGATTTTAAATGTTGTTTTCTATTATTCTGCTCACTGGGCTCTAGTAGCTCACCCCTTTTCCCTAATCCCCCAGGATTGCAGGTACGGGCTAGACTGAGAAGTCAAGAAGAGTAAAGTCATGTGTTTGTAATAGATAGAAAGTGGACATGATAAATTGTAAGATGATGTAAAGTTTGAATAGTCATGTTATGTATAATAATATTGAGGATTAGAAGTTGTGCTTGACCCTATGGATGTTGTTATCCCTTTTAATACATGATCTTAGATGTTTATGATGTGGATGTTTAACCAACTCAACACATGTTATGCCATCCATTGGGGGCATTGATGAGATCCCACAGAGGGGTCAAGTTTATGATTATGACTATGTTCAGTGCATGCACAGGTTGAGTTTGGTGTATGATAGAATGTATGAAAGAAAAGTTTTAATTTTTATGTATGTTGTTGATCATGTATGGGATTAGCCAGGTTCACAGGATGCATGTTAGGCTTGCTACGGGTCCCGGCGGCCTTAAGCCGACCTGGATCCTAGCGCCGGTAGCGGTTCGATTTTCGGATCGTTACAGAATGGTATTAGAGCCCTAGGTTCATATGGTCTGACCTAGAGTGTCGGGCTCATAGATGTTATAGAAGGTCAAGCACAATAGGAAGATCATGTCCACTAGGATAGGATGTGGAGTCCTGTCTTGCATGATGATGTGAAATGCCATGATTTTATGCATGTGCATTAATGATATGTGATGTATGTGATGAGGGTTCATGTGTGCCCACATGAACTATATGATGCTAATGTTTGCTTGTTATGCGCTGCCTTTCAAAAAATAGGATGAGGGGAACTCGTCGATCAGCAAGATTGACTGGAGTACCACCTGAGGATGAGGGCACGAGCGCCCGTCCTCCTACATTGCCTAGGGCAATGTCTAGTAGGTCTAACAGAGAAAGAGCAGTAAGAGACCCTAGAAGGTCTCTGGATCTGGGTAGGAGCAGATCAGTGAGGGGAACAGTTCAGGGAGGAATGTCAGCAGACATGGGGGATGATATGGATGTAGAGCAGAGGAGGGATGGCAGTCTGGGAGTTAGCATGTCAGAAGAGGGAATGGGAGAGTCCCAAGGAGGCACTCAGGCCTCGGGATTTGTTCAGCCACCCCACTACCCACATTTCTCACAAAACCCTGGGTATTCGATGGGAGGTACATCGGATTACCCTAGCTTCACCCTTTATCCCACACAGATGCTGTAACAGCCCGGAAACCGATACCCCTCCGTAATGGCCCGAACCGCCACCGGCGCTAGGATCCAGATCGGCTTAAGGCCGCCGGGACCCGTAGCAAGCCAACATACATACTAATACCTGGTAAAATCCCATGCATGATCAAAACTTAAACACATGAAAACTGGAATCTGAACATACTCCAAGCTTGATCCGTATGCTACAACATAACTGTGAACATAAACTTTCCCATGCTAGAGTTCTCATCAATTGCTCTAGCTGGGTCAACATTACATACATCAAGCCTGGTTCTCAACTCATCATAAAAACATTACATAACCATGCATCAACAGGGATTAACCAAACTCTAGGGCCAAGCACACTCTAATCCATAAACATTAATTCTACTATCAGTTACAAACATTATCTCAATTTACATTACATGTCCACTTCTAAAACTACTAAACTGAAACATAAACGTTAACTATTACATAAAACACACGTCTCTTAATCTTTACCCTGCTGACTTCTGAGCTCTGACTTAAACCTGCAACACTGGGGTTAGGGGAAAGGGGTGAGCTAAAAAGCCCAGTGAGTAGAAACAGGAAAAACCATTCATTATTTACATGCTTTCATGAAATGCGTCATAACACAAGTAAATCACATAACTTTCTCTGGTCCGTCTCGGGGTTCATGCAGATAACTATTCCCCACGGAGTGTTTTCTGAGAGTACTCTTGAATTGCTAGCATCTTTACTCTCAAGGATCGGACATGACCCCAAAAATCCCTCTGTCGGTGCCCGGCTCCCCAAAGAAGCTCACAGGACTAACATAGACATAACATGGTGTCTGGTCCACAGAGAGCTCACATGGACTTTCCTACAGGTACTCGTCCGGCTCTCAAAGGACATAGACAAGACTCAATGACAGATATGGGCTATTGGAGTCGCCTTGGTCCAAACCTACCTCAGCATCAACATGAAATAATGCAATGCAACATATTCGTGAACTAGTGCAATCAACCTACTATACATAATCATGATGCATGCTCATGCTTTAGGCATTAGAATTTCTTAAAATAAAACATTAAGTTTAGTTCTACTCACCTGAAGCCACTGCTCAACAAACTCAGGGTCAACTAGCACTGAAGCTAGACACCTCTCCTCAGGTCCAATCCTACACAGATGGACTCACATGAGGTACTAAACACATTCTAACAACTCATAAGCAACTCCCCAAAAACCCCTCTAAACATCACTTAAACATGCATGGAAAACAGCCAAGAAACGGCTGGACAGGCACTTTCGGCGGCACCTTCGGCGGCCGAAAGTCCCCTCCAGAGACGAAACTCGGGTAGGTTCGGCGGCAGGTTCGGCGGCCGAAACCCTCGGACAGATCCGAAAATCCCTCCTTCGGGGGCACGTTCGGCAGCCTAAAGACTGCCTCCCATGCAGGTTCGGCGGCCGCCATACCCACCCTACTACCCACCATATTCACAATACCCAATGTATCCACCCCCACCTTACTATCCAAATCCAGCAAACCCTACCTCAGAAAATGTTGCACCACCTCCACCACCTACAGAACCAGCAGCCCCAGTTACTCAACCTTCTAGACCTAGTTCAGCCAGTGGGAGTAAGGTCAAGATGACCGACTACATGAAACTGGGTGCTCCTCAGTATGAAAAAGGGGATGACCCATTTGTGTATCTTGAAAGGGTTAAGGTGATCACAGATGAGATTGGGGCTGATGATAGTAGAGCCATTCAGATGGTCGGGTTCACGCTTAAGTGCAAGAAGGCACGAGAGTGGTTCAAGAATTATGTGAACCCGAGGGTGGACAGCATGTCTTGGGAGGAGTTTGCAAACGAGTTTGCAGGATGGGCTTTCCTAGATAGTTCAAGGGAGCTGAAGATGATAGAGTTTGAGCAGTTGAGGCAGACTGATGATATGAGTGTAGAGGAGTTCACAGACAGATTCTTGGAGCTGTTGCCATTTGCAGGGCAAAACCTTGACTCGGACCAGAAAAGGTCAAGGAGGTATATCATGAAACTCCACTCCAGATATTCCTCCTTGATCCAGTCAGCAGATAGGGAGAGCTTCCATGCCATAGTGGATATGGCCCGGAAAATGGAGGCCAGTGCCATCGTTTAGGGAACAGTCAGTCAGTCTGTGGCACAGCCTTCTGGTTCCAAGACCCCAGGCTCTTCTTCTCTGAGTGCAGCAGCTTCAGGTAGCAAAAAGTGGAGTAACACCACTAGGAAGCCCAAGAAGAACAAGTTTTGGAACAAGGTCAAGTCCAGTCTGGGATTAGGGAGTGGCTCAAGCTCTGGTGCGGATAATGCAGTTTGTGCAAAGTGTGGTAGGCCACACAGGGGAGTTTGCCGGGCTGGGACAGCAGCCTGTTTCAGATGCGGGCAAGAGGGACACATGGCTCGGGAGTGTCCTAGGGCAGCTTTTGGAGCACAGTCTCAGCAGACGGCTTCAGGTAGTGTAGCGCAGCTAGCAGCTCCAGCCACGACTCAGGCCAGTGGTAGAGGTAGAAGGAGAGGGTCAGCCTCTTCTTCAGTGGGTTTCAGAGGTGAAGGTCCATCAGCTCCAGCACGGATCTTCACAATGACTCAGCAGGAGGCAGATGCATCTAACACCATGGTGGCAGGTAACTTAGTCATTGGTTGTTCAGATGTGTATGCCTTGATGGACCCTGGTGCATCTCATTCTTTAATTGCTCCGAGAGCCGTTGAGAGGTTGGGTCTGATGATCTCTGGGTTAGAGTGTCCTCTCTGGGTCAGTGGACCCAAGTGTGATCCATCAATGGCAGAGTCAGTCTGCCAGTGTAGTCCTGTGTTTGTTGGGGGAAGATGCTTGTCCGCCGACCTGGTGGTTCTAGATTTGACAGATTTTGACGTCATTCTAGGGATGGACTGGTTATCTACCCATGGTGCTACCTTGGACTGCAGGGACAAGGTAGTCAGGTTCAGAGGTCAGGATGGGTCAGAGGTTGTCTTCAGGGGAGACAGGAGGGGTACACCTAGAGGTCTGATATCAGCTCTTCAGGCTCGTAGGTTGCTTAGGAAGGGATGTCAGGGGTATTTGGCTCATGTGAGAGAGCTTAGCAATCAGGTTAGAGAGCCCGCCTCGGTGCCAGTGGTTAGAGAGTTTCTAGACGTCTTCCCAGACGAGCTGCTAGGTTTACCACCTGCTAGGGAGATAGAGTTCGAGATAGAACTGATGCCTGAAACCCGACCGATCTCTATTCCTCCCTATAGGATGGCTCCAGCTGAGTTGAAGGAATTGAAAGAACAGTTGCAAGAGCTGGTAGAAAAGGGCTTCATCTGACCGAGCACTTCACCTTGGGGTGCACCAGTTTTGTTTGTGAGAAAGAAGGATGGATCCCTTAGGCTTTGTATCAACTACAGGCAGTTGAACAAAGTCACTACCAAAAATAAGTACCCGTTGCCTAGGATCGACGATCTATTTGACCAGCTAGCCGGAGCAGGTTGTTTCTCCAAAATAGATCTAAGATCGGGGTACCATTAGCTAAGGATAAGGGAAGAAGATGTGCCAAAGACAGCTTTTAGGACCAGATATGGGCATTTTGAGTTCCTTGTGATGCCGTTCGGGTTAACCAACGCCCCTGCAGCATTCATGGATCTCATGAACAGAGTGTTTAGTCAATACCTGGATCACTTCGTTATTGTCTTCATAGATGATATCTTGGTGTATTCCAGGAATGCAGAGGAGCATGTCCATCATCTGAGGTTGGTTCTGCAGACCTTGAGGGAACATGGCTTGTATGCCAAGTTCTCTAAGTGTGAGTTCTGGCTGAGGAGCATTTCTTTCTTGGGGCATGTGGTGTCAGAAAATGGAATCGAGGTAGACCCCAAGAAAGTGGAAGCTGTGGCTAACTGGCCTAGACCCACTTCAGTGACAGAGATCAGGAGTTTCTTGGGTTTGGCAGGTTACTACAGGAGGTTCGTCCAGGACTTCTCAAAAGTTGCAGCTCCTCTAACCAGGTTAACCAGGAAGAATCAGAAGTTTGTGTGGACCGACCAGTGCGAAGAGAGTTTTGAAGAGCTTAAGAAGAGGTTGACTTCAGCACCAGTGTTAGCTCTGCCATCTAGTGATGAAGACTTTACAGTCTTTTGTGATGCGTCCCGTGTGGGACTGGGTTGTGTACTAATGCAGAATGAGAGGGTGATCGCTTATGCTTCTAGACAGCTGAAGAAGCACGAGTTGAATTACCCCACGCATGACCTAGAGATGGCAGCAGTAATCTTTGCACTCAAGATGTGGAGGCACTACCTCTATGGGGTAAAATGTGAGATCTTTACAGATCATAAGAGCCTGCAGTACATCCTGAGTCAAAGAGATTTGAACTTGAGACAGAGAAGGTGGGTAGAGCTGCTGAGCGACTATGATTGCAAGATTCAGTATCATCAGGGTAAGGCGAATGTTGTGGCAGACGCCCTAAGCCGGAAGTCACTAGGCAGTCTATCCTACATTACGGCAGAGAGGAGACCAGTGGTGAAGGAGTTTTACAAGCTCATTGATGAAGTTCTACAGTTGGAGTTGGCTGGTACAGGTGCTTGAGTGGCCCAGATGAGAGTGACACCTGTGTTTCTGGAGCAAGTGGCTCAGAAACAGCATGAGGACCCAGAGTTAGTGAAGATTGCCAGGACTGTTCAGTCAGGCAAGGACAGTGAATTCAGATTTGACAGTAAGGGGATCCTCCGCTATGGGAGTCGATTGTGTGTACCAGATGACATAGGGCTAAAAGGAGACATTATGAGGGAGGCTCATAATGCAAGATACAGCGTTCACCCCGGAGCCACCAAGCTGTATCAAGATCTGAAGAAAGTGTATTGGTGGCCAGCGATGAAGAAAGAAGTGGCACAGTTTGTGTCAGCCTGCGAAGTATGTTAGAGGGTGAAGCTGGAACATCAGAAGCCGGCTGGAATGCTTAACCCGCTACCTATTCCAGAGTGGAAATGGGAGAATATAGCTATGGACTTCGTAGTGGGGTTACCGGCGACGTCCAACAGATTGGACTCCATATGGGTGATTGTGGACAGACTCACCAAATCTGCTCACTTCATCCCTGTCAGGAGTGGCTACTCTGTGGACAAGTTGGCGCAGGTATATGTGGATGAGATCGTCAGGCTGCATGGGGTTCCTGTTTCAATAGTGTCAGATAGAGGGCCCCAGTTCACCTCCAGGTTTTGGCGGAGTCTGCAGAATGCCATGGGTACCAGGTTGGATTTCAGTACTGCCTTTCACCCCCAGACGGACGGACAGTCCGAAAGGACCATCCAGACTATCGAGGATATGCTCAGAATGTGTATGCTGGACTTTGGCGGTTCTTGGAGGCAGCATCTACCTTTGGTGGAGTTTGCCTACAATAACAGCCATCATGCTAGAATTGGGATGGCTCCATATGAAGCTTTGTACGGAAGGAAGTGCAGGTCACCTGTTTGCTGGGAGGAAGTTGGAGAGAAGGCCTTGGCAGGGCCTGAGCTAGTAGAGATTACCAGCAGGGTGGTACCCATAATCAGAGAAAGGATCAAGACTGCTGCAAGCAGACAGAAGAGTTATGCAGACATCCGCAGAAGACAGGTAGAGTTTCAGGAGGGGGATCTGGTATTGCTCAAGGTGTCTCCAATGAAAGGAGTGGTTCGCTTTGGGAAGAAAGGTAAACTAGCCCCACGATACATCGGACCCTTTGAAATCTTGCAGAAGATTGGGAATGTGTCGTACAAGCTAGATTTGCCTGCTTCAATGGAAAGAATCCATCCGGTTTTCCATGTTTCAATGTTGAGGAAGTTTGTGTCAGATCCGGGCAAGGTTCTTAGTGAGCCTGATGTGGAGATCCAAGAGGATCTCACCTATGTTGAGCAGCCAGTGCGGATCATAGACACCCAGATCAGAAAGCTGAGAAACAAGGAAATCTCGATGGTGAAAGTCCTGTGGAACCACCACAATATGGAAGAATGCACTTGGGAGACACGGGAGTCCATGCTCCAGCAATACCCTTATCTTTTCTGAGGATTGTTCCTTGTGAGTTTTATGTGCTTTGTATGTATGATATGTGTATGCCATGCTATGTGCTAGTTGAGGAACATTCGGGGACGAATGTTCTTAAGGGGGGGAGAATGTAATACCCGGCTAGACTCCGGTATCAGAATTCCTACCGTCCGGTGGAATCTCGGATGTCGGAGACCTCTAGAAGGGGTAAAACCATGTTTTCTTAAAATGTTTTGATGTATTTTATGGTTTTTAATGAAAATAAATCCAAGTTTTGAGTGGAGAAGGCTTTGGAGACTTTGCCAAGTTCGGCCGCCGAAAGTCATGTTCGGCCGCCGAACGTGGGGAGGTTTTGGAAGCGCTTTAGGCCTCCGAAAGCCTTGTTTAAATCAGCCAAGGTTCAGCCGCCGAACCTCATGTTCGGCCGCCGAACTTGCATGCGCTGTGGGGGCACGTTAGGCCGCCGAAAGGTGGTAAGGACAACCCTATAAAAGGACCCCATGGCCGAAACGGGCAAGCTTTTCTTCCCGTTTTCGGCCAAAGTGAGTTCTCCACCGCCCCTCCTCTGTTTTGAGCTTCTCCCTTCGAGTTTTCATATTTTTCTTATGAGTTGTCACCTTGTTTTGAAGATTTTCGAGTTTAAAGCAAGTTTTGGAGCTTTGAGGTTCAAGAACTCAAATCTCTCCCATCTTCGAGCTAGGGTCGTTTTCCTCTCGATCTTCAAGAGGTAAGGGCCGATCTTGAGCTCACTATATGTTTTTAACAAGTTTTAAGTTGATTCTTGAAGTAGAAATGCATGTGTAGGGTTTTATGAGTTTTTGGGTTTTTGTTGGATTATGGGAAATGTATGTTGGATTTGTGTTGTTTGATGTGTTGTAGATGGGGTTTTAGTTGGTTTGAAGCCCCTAAGAACTTGTATGCTTGAGTATGTGTGTTGTAGAATAAGTTTATGCATGATTGGAAGTTTTGGAGGCAAATGTGCATAGAGGAGCCAAGTTTCTGCCCTTTGGCAGAAACCAGGTTAGGCAGCCGAAGGACTTTCGGCCGCCGAACATGGCTGGGGAGGCAAGCCTTTCGGCTGCTGAAGCCTGCCCCCGAAAAGAGACTTTCGTCTCTGTCTGGGACTTTCAGCCGCCGAAGGTGCCGCCGAACCTGCCTGGGTTTCGGCTCTGGAGGGACTTTCGGCCGCTGAAGGTGCCGCCGAACCTGCCCTGTTCAGCCTTCCTTTGCACGATTTTGCATGATTGTTTGAGGTGTTTTAGGGGGTTTTTGGGGGATGTTTTTAGAGTTATGTTCTAGTTGTTTGGTCCCTCATTTGAGTCCACCTGTGTAGGTTCGGACCCGAGGAACTGAGGACCCCAGCAGTGAGTTAGCTGCATCAGTCTTTGTCAGAGCTAGCCAAGAGGTGAGTAGAATAAACCTTTATGTTTTAAAGCAAATGAATTATACAGTTGAGCATGTTCATGCATCATGAATGCCATGTGATGAATTAGGTTGTTTGCATTAGAAATCACGAATATGTTGCATTGCATTTATGATGTTGATGTGGATTGGTTATTGGATGATCCTTTAGTCCTCATATAGTATGATGATGTTACGGCATGATATGGTATGAAAGTCCAGGTTGTACCCATTCTACGTCCCTGGCACTATGTAAGAGAAAGTCCAGGTTGTACCCATTCTACGTTCGTGGCACATTGGAATGTTATGATATGTTATGTTAAGAGAAAGACCGGTTGTACCCATTCTACGTCCCGGCACTTTGGAATGTAGAGGACTATTGGTGACAATACCATCCGAGATGTGATTTGTTGTGATGTGTTGCATTACATGATGGCATGAGATTTTAAATGTTGTTTTCTATTATTCTGCTCACTGGGCTCTAGTAGCTCACCCCTTTTCCCTAATCCCCCAGGATTGCAGGTACGGGCTAGACTGAGAAGTCAAGAAGAGTAAAGTCATGTGTTTGTAATAGATAGAAAGTGGACATGATAAATTGTAAGATGATGTAAAGTTTGAATAGTCATGTTATGTATAATAATATTGAGGATTAGAAGTTGTGCTTGACCCTATGGATGTTGTTATCCCTTTTAATACATGATCTTAAATGTTTATGATGTGGATGTTTAACCAACTCAACACATGTTATGCCACCCATTGGGGGCATTGATGAGATCCCACAGAGGGGTCAAGTTTATAATTATGACTATGTTCAGTACATGCACAGGTTGAGTTTGGTGTATGATAGAATGTATGAAAGAAAAGTTTTAATTTTTATGTATGTTGTTGATCATGTATGGGATTAGTCAGGTTCACAGGATGCATGTTAGGCTTGCTACGGGTCTCGGCGGCCTTAAGCCGACCTGGATCCTAGCGCCGGTAGTGGTCCGATTTTCGGGTCGTTACACACGCATCATGAATGCCATGAGATATAATAGGGTGTTTGCATTAGAACTCATGAATATGTTGCATTGCATAATATGTTGATGATGCGGATGAATGTTGAATGATCCTTTAGTCCTCGTATGTTATGATATGATGATGATACGGTACGGAAGACCAGTGAGGCCCATTCTACGCCCCTGACACCATGAAAGAGAAAGACCAGTGAGGCCCATTCTACGCCCCTGGCACAGTTGGACTATGTAGAGGACTATTGGTGACAAATTCATCCTTGATGTGATATGATTGTGATGTGATGCATTCCATGTTATGTCACCCATTGGGAGATTGATGAGATCCTAAAGAGGGGTCAATGTTTATGGTTATGTTTATGTTTAGTGCATGCACAGGTTGAGTTTGGTGTATGAGAGAATGAATGAAAGAAAAGTTTTAATTTTTATGCATGTTGTTGATCATGTATGGGATTAAACAGGTTCACAGGATGTATGTTTGGCTTGCTACGGGTCCCGGCGGCCTTAAGCCGATCTGGATCCTAGCGCCGGTAGCGGTCCGATTTTCGGGTCGTTACAACATCTGCGGTAATGTATAAATTTTTTTTTAACTTATTTTTTCCTGCCGCGTTTTAAAAAAACGCGGTAGAGTCTACCGTATTTTTAAAATGTGGTAGAGTCACTTTTCATCTTGATTCGGAAAAAATTATTTTTCGGACCATGGTTTGAGAATTTTTTTTTTTTTAAACTTGAAAAAGCAAAAAGCCTCAATCCATAGCCATTCTCAGTGTTATCCGTAAGCGGGTTTTTACAAACTATTGGAAGCATTAGAGTAAGATGAAGGCTAAAGGAAGCTAATTATGATAGCTAGAGAGTCAAACCCCCAAAGCCGGTCTAAAATGAAAAATATAGAACAAATCATTTAATTCATACAAATAAAATAGCCCCACATAGGAGGTAGAGGTCTTGGCTCCATTTGACGTGTTATTTATGAAAAATTATCAGTTATCCATCTCTAAATAATAAATTCAACGCCAAACAACAAGTGCATTCAAGGTACATACAAGAGCAAGCCAAAATTCAAATGATGAAATATCACCCATTATGCGCAATCATCTCGAAATTGAGATAAATAAGAAAAAAAAACTTTTCTGTCGATGAAATCAAATCTATTTTGTATAAGTATAACCTACTTGAAAGAAAAGAGCACAACACTTAATTTTGGTATAAACAGAAAAAGCTCTTCATATCTTGAAAATGGTTGAGCAATAGAGACAAGTGACTGAGTAGATAGAGTATTTTCACAACTTACTAAGCTCTTCATATCTTGTCACACCGGCACCGTTTTTTTTACCATATTCTGAAATCATGCACTATAAATACCCCAATCTTTAATTTAACTCTTGGATATCCTGTGCGTCTCTGTAGCCATGGCATTGAGATCTTCAGGTCGAAAACTATCCTTCGAGATTTTAAGCGAAGGCAGGTCCACTGAAGAAGGCCGACCCCTGCTTTACCGGTCGAATACGGATCCGATCGAGAAAGTTTCCATTTCTCCGGAGAAGCCAAATCGGAAGAAGAAGAAACACAGAAAAAAGAAACCTCCCGAATCTTACTCAACGGTCCCCGAAGATCCGATTTCCGAGTCACGCTTCACCGATTCCAATTCCGTTATCCAGAACGGAAACGTGTTTATGGAAAACAGAAGCAGCAGTTTTGCTGGAGGTGTAAGCGTGGAGTGTACAGTGAGTGATGCGACGGAGGTTGCGGAGTGTCAGAGTGTGCTTAATAACAGTGGTAGTGAGTTGAGACAGAGAAATGTGAGTAATGGTGGAGGTGGAGGAGGAAGAGATGAGATGTTGTCTTCTTCGCCGATGGGGGAGAATGGGATGCTGGATAGCGGAGTGGAGGTAAGTTCAGCAGAGAAGCTGTGTAGGGATGAGCCCAATGGGAGTGTTGTTCCAATTGCGACGTTGGAGCCGGCGGTGTCATTGGATTGGATGCAGCTCATGGCCGAGGATCCTAATTGTAGGTGACGAAAATCCTTGTGCATTATTCTCTTTGTTTTCCCCATTTGTGTTTGCGTATCTTGTCATGGCTTAATTTTTAGGTGTTTACTGTTTATTGTTCGTTTGGATGTCATCATGCAGTTATCCACAATCGGGATATGGAATTTTGGTAATCCTTATACCTGATTAGTTGTCTTATAAAGGAATAACATTTTTGTGGTCTTCTAGTGAGTGTAAAGATGCTCCCCCCTCCCAACCAACTATATTTAACCTTCATAAGGGAGATGATAGTAAAACGTCATTCATATTTGTAGCAGTAAAATCCTTTTAAACTGAAAGGAGTCTTCGTCCCCACATAGTATAATATTTAGGATATTAAACCTGTAATTGTTAACATGGTATCAGAAGTAAGGAGGTGCATTTGTAGAGGTATGCTATGTAATATCAAGCCATCTAACTTACAATATATCAGTAACCTACTTCAAAAGGTGTATTATGAGTGAAACTTTGAAACAGCAGGAGTCGTATGTTTCATGAAGTTTTTACACTGGAAATTTAGTTCACTTCTATTTGCTACTAGAGTCTCAGGAAAGCTTTTGGATAAGATGATCAGCCCCCATCATCTTTAATATAAGGGAATAATTTTTTTGAGGACACAAACTGTGAACTTGAATATTTCTGGGACTATGCTTATCCTCAGAATTCAGAAAACAGAAGAATGACACCTTGATAACTGAAAAAATTGTGAATTGTAGGATGTTGAGTGATTTTGACCTAATTAATTTTCCTTTGTTTTGGCTGTTTTGCTCAGGGAAAAAATGTTGGGTGGAATTTCAAGTTTTTTGGTTTGTTGAACTAATATCAATAGAGTTCATTTTTCTCTTTATATTTTATCAACCAACAAATCTTTGTAAATTATGCTATTCTCTTTTTCATCATGCCAACCCCCTTTCTCATAGATGGGTTTCTTTCTTTCCTGATGATAAATCATTGAATGGTTATTTCCTTGTTTGGCATGCTATCGAAAACCCTTGATGTTTATATCTTCATGCCTTAACTTTTAACTTTTTTGATGCTGCATTTGCCACCAGTTATCTTTTCAGTTGAGGCCTCACCTGTGAAGTACTTTATGGATGAAATGTACAAAGGAAATTCATTGAGGAGCACAACAACTATTGGCAGTGAGAAGGAAAGGGAGAGGGTATATGATACTATCTTTCGCTTGCCATGGAGATGTGAACTGGTAATCTCAACTTTCCTTTCTCATTACAAATAAAAGTGAGCATTATGCTATGGTACTCCATTTGTCTACATTTCCATTTTGTTTTGGTGATGATAAATTTCCTAGCACTATCATGCTTGACTAATGCAACAGTACATTTGCAGCTGATAGATGTTGGCTTCTTTGTATGCTTGGATTCATTTCTATCTCTGTTAACTATCATGCCAATGAGGATGCTGATGACCCTTTGGAGGCTTCTAAATACAAGGTTAGTGCTTAGTAACAGATTCATGATGCAAATGCATGTTTGCTGAAAGAAGTTAAGGCAAGTTGATTGGAAGAGTAGCTTGGTACTATCTGCTACTTTTCTTCAAGCTCTGAACATATCTTAACATATCAACAATTACTTATTTAGGGTATTCTTGCTCACTCTGTTTGGATAGTAATGCTGAGATCCAGCGGGGCGTCCAAATGAGGACACCTGTAGGGCTGAGCATTATTCGGTTTAAACCGAAATAACCGACCGAACCGATTAATTTTGAAAATTTGGTTCGGTTTTATTTTTAATTCGGTTCGGTTCGGTTTTAATTTTATGAAAAATCGGTGATTTCGGTTCGGTTCGGTTTTAGATTCAAAAATTTTGATTAAACCGAACCGAACTGAAATCACCTATACTACGTCGTTTTGAAATGTACCCTTATTTACCCTAGATCTAAAACCCGTGCCACACTTCACGCTATGACGCTAAATCGCTAATCTCCATTCCTGCATTCCACGCCGCCTCACATCCCTGTGCCTCTTCTCTGAGCTCCACCACTTCCAGCGGGTCCAATGTCCACCATCCAACCTCCACTCTCCTCCTGACATCGACCGATTAACCATCGCGGCTAACTCCGGTCATCGATCTTCACTACGTTGCGGATGCGCGACTTAGCAAAGCCGACTCCTCCTCACCTCACCGTTGCTCTCTAATCTCTCTCTCCACACAATCGTCGGCGTCGGTCGTCGCTCTCCATGCAATCGTCGGCCATCTCTCTCCAGTCCATCGGCTCTCCGCACCGTCAGCAACTCAGTCTTCATCAGTCCTCGGTCTTCAGTCCTCAGTCCTCAGTCTTCCGTAGTTCTCTGTCTTCCGTCCTCAGTCCTCATCAGCAACTGTAAAAGGTAAGTAAATTTTTTTTATAAAGAGTATTGAGTCGCTGTTGAGAAAAGTGTTGGTTGTATAACTTTCTTGTTTCAGGTATCTTGTTAAATGTCCTAAGACAGAGTCTAACACAGTTAAGAAAAGAGACTTTGTACTTGTTACTAAAAATCTCCTTAATTCCTTTCAAATTCTTCTGATGCGGTCATGCTTTCTGGAGAAACTACCCATGGAAAGTAAATGAACTGTGATCAAATTCTTCAATTGAATTTTAGAACACAAAATCAATGTAAAAAAAATAATGAAAAATTTGAAAATCAGTTCAACCGATCAAACCGACCGAACCGAACCGAATCAAATCGGTTCGATTCGGTTATTCCTCTTATTCGGTTCGGTTCGGTTTATATAAAATACTGCAATTCGGTTTTCGGTTATTTCGGTTCGGTTCGGTTTTGAACCGAACCGACCGAATGCTCACCCCTAGACACCTGGGCAAATGTCGGATTCGTTGGGTTGATCATCGATCTATGATTGGTCTGTTGGGTCTCTCCATGCTTGACTTTGAGGAAGGGGTTCTTTAAGATGAAGAAGATGGTTAGGGGTCTATTGGGGGAATTCCCGGTAGAGACTCTCCGATGCTCAAGTGAGGTCTGAGTACTTAATGGAGTTAAGGGAAGTAAAACAGAAAAGAGAAGAGAATAATGATTTCAGGTCCCCTCTATGTGACGGAGAGAGAGAGATAGGTCCCTCTTCAGATAAGGAGAGATTTCTTTTTTAGTGTTAGTTCAATTTATAAATACCTTTAAATAAAGTTGATGCTCCTGGTGCTGTGTCCTCTTCTGATGAGGTAGGAATGCTTTTGTGCATGTGTGTTAGGCACTACATTAATGATGAACTATAGATAATAAATGTGGAGCTGGTCAGTTTGTACAGTCTACATGCGCGCTTATGATCCCCTTGCTGTACCAAGGAGGCAATCAGGTCACAGGAGGTCGGCATTTTTACCTTGGTTTCATTAGGTTTTGTCGGGCTCATCCGACCTACTTAGAAATGAACTCCTTTCGGTTATTGAGGTCGGCCACGTCGACATTCAAAATCTTGTTGTAGCATGGGCTTTTGAGGAGGTCGGTCTGTCCGTTCCAAGTTTTGATAAACTCAGGAGTGTTGCTGGTCTGATTCTTCGTATTCAATAGGTCGGGCTTCTTACTACCCGATCTGACCATATAGAAAGACTTTCGATTCACGTATACATGTGTCACGATCTTGAGGGTCTTATTTTTTTATACATTATCAATTTCCCTTTCGCTTCTCTGATAGTTACATAACCTTCGGAGAAGGAAACCCATCCTGCTAACTTGACGTCACTCGTTCGTTTGGTTGACGCTTATGAATTTTGAAAGGAAGTGTGATTAATGGAATTGGTCAACTTAACATAGATCGAACCGAGAGAGCAAGTTTTATATCTTGATAATCATCCCTTCAGGAGATTTAATATTGGTGGTCTTTTTTATGAAAAGTCTGACATTGGTAGTTTTTTCTTTTGGAAGGACTGGGGTGCTGTGTCCTTCTAGCCTTGCCTTTCCGACTTGACCTTAATGGTCTGCCCTTTTGGGTTTTCTTTTGAGCATTTTACTTTGAGACATCTTCCGAATTTTTAAACCCTGGGTTTTAGCTGATTGGTTTCACGAGCGGTTTGGCTCTCTGCTGGGCTCTCTAGCCCTGAACGTTTGTCTGAGCTCTTTGGTCTTCTATATCATTCCGTACTCTTTAGACCTGACAATTTTTACGAGTATTTTAGCTTTTCTCTGAGCTCTTTAGCCTTGACTTTTTGCACGAGCTCTTTGGCTCTTCGTAACTTTTGGACATTTTTGCCCTCAAGCGTTTTCCAGACTATTTTTGCCTTTATTTGCTTTCCGGACTACTTTCGCCCTTATTCGCTTTCCGGACTATTTGCCCTTAAGCTCTTTCGAGGGTTTTTGCTCTTTCGGGGGTTTTTGCTCTTTCGGGCTATTTGCCCTTAAGTATTTTGGGGCTCAAAGCCCTAATTCTTCATTCCGAGCTATTTGCTCTTAAGGAGATTCCAGGCTTTTTGCTTCCGATCTTAGTTCGAGTATTTTAGATTTTTTCTTGTACTTCTTGTGGGGCATGCTCAGCGCTTGTCATTGTGTGTTGTCAATCCGTGCTCCTTTTGGAGGGGACTTTTTGCTACTTCGCACTGGATCTCATTCGAGCGCTTTTACTTTTCTCACATTGTCATCGACTTTTTTCTGACTTTCATTGTGTGGTTTTTAGATGTCGTTTGCGATTCTTGGATCTTTCACCATCTCTGTTCCCTTTGGTCCTTTTTTGCTGTTTGGCTATTAGATTTTCTTAATTTGCTATGTGGATTTTAACGGGTTTTATTTGGAAACTCTAGCAATAAGATAGTCTCCTTCGTCCTCACAAACGACGCCAACTTAATAATGCTGAGATCCAGCGGGCTGTTCAAATGAGGATAGCATATGTCTGATTTGCTGGATTGATCATCGATCTGTAATTGGTTCATTGGGTCTCTTCATGCTTGGCTTTGAGGAAGGGGGTTTACCTTGTTGTAGTACAGGCTTTTAAGAAGGTCGGTCTATCCGTCCTCTCCGGTTTTTAAAGAAATCGGTCTGTCCGTTCCAAGTTTTGATAAATTCAAGATTGTTGCTTGTCTGATTCTTTGTACTCAGTAGGTCGGGCTTCTTACTGCCCGATCCGACCAGATGGAAAGATTTTCGATTCACGTGTCACGATTTCGGAGATCCTATTTTTTATACATTATCAATAAAGGTACGGTAACTTGTCCTGTTTGAAATAATTACAAAATAACCTAATCGTGTTTGTGGCAGGCAGTTCAAGAAGCCTTCTGCGGCAGAGCTCTCTGATATTGGCTGCTTTCTTGTGTTAGCTTCAGGTGTTGCACTTTTGGAGTGCACAGGTACAGTAAGGATATACTGCAATATGCGTGCTCCTTATATTATGTCATTTCTGTGTCCAAGTCTTTGACTATAATTACCAAGACAAATTTATAGCATGGTTAGAGGAGTTGGAAGCAAAGTACTGATAATCGTGTTTGCTTTCAAATTTTGTTCTCTTCAGATATCAGCTTAATATATCATATGATTCGTGGTCAAGGAACAATCAAACTCTATGTGGTTTACAATGTTTTGGAGGTAAGGAATAAACATGGCTAATAATAGAATCAGTGGATAATTCAAATTATCAGGTTACTTGCGGAATACAATGACAGTAGGCCTTAATCATAGACTAGTTGGATTGGCTGTGGATTCTTTTTCACCATTGAGCTTTGTTTGAAACCAATTCTGCAACTTGTAAATTTTTTAATTACTACTTCCCTTCATATCATTTTAGGCCTTTCCCCTTTCTGCTCGTGGAAGTAGCTACCTTAAATTTGAAACAGATGGATGTATCATGACCTTCTGTGAATTGTTACTGCAACTCACATTTATTAATTAGTAAACTTTAATTCATAGGGGTGATCGTTTTTGTTATCATCACGATCAGCATCATCGTCATCATCATCACACACACACACACACACACACACACACACACACACTATATTATGTTCTATCTGGCGCTTTCAAATATTCAAAAGATTTCTTGTTGAAGTAGGAGTTGGACTTGGATCAATATTTAGTTAGAGAAGACAAGTGAATTTGGAAGCATAAAGCTATTTGTTTGAGCACCTATTTCCCCAAGTTTTGATTTTTCAGTTTGTATCTACATACCGCTGCACACATGTTTTGTTTCGAGATGATTTTCCTACTGTTTCATTAGGCTTTTTATATCCTTTTATTGTGAGTAAGGAGATGCTTCTTCCATGAAATTTTTTATTTTAGAGACTGTTCTTTAATGTGGAAGGAACTAGGATCAAAAGATTTATATTTATTGGATATTGTGAAGAATTGGTCTTAGAGCTGAATGACAAAAATGGATCCATATAGTCGATCTCAACTAGTTCAAGGGAAAATTTTAGCTGTTGTATTGGATGACATATGTTGCTCTATAACTACCCACTAAATAAAATTGTTTGATATGTGGATTTTGATTTTCTGGCTGGACTTTATAGAAACTCGTTGTATTCCTATGCAGATATTTGATAAACTATGTCAAAGTTTTGGTGGAGATGTGTTGCAGACTCTATTTAACTCTGCGGAAGGGCTTGCTAGTTGTTCAGAAGAAAACAACAGATTCTGGATTTGGAGATTTATAACTGATCAGGCTTTAGCTATGGCCTTTTCAAATATCCTTAATCTGGAGTTTTTTCCCATTTACTACTGTTATTGATTTGTTCTCTCCATTAGTGCATTTGGTTCCTTGACAATTCTTACTTTTTCATTCTTTCATTTTATTAGTTCAGGCAATCACTTTGTCAACTTGTATTGTTGCTCATAACAATGCCTTGCTGGCTTTGCTGGTATCCAATAACTTCGCAGAGATAAAAAGCAATGTCTTTAAACGTTTTAGTAAGGATAATATTCACAGTCTGGTGTATTCTGGTAAGTTGGTGCAATTGTTCCTCTCATCTACATTCTTTTGCACGATGATTGAAGCTGTACTGTGTCTCCATGTATTCGTTAAATAGTGGCTTTTTCACAAGTTTAAGTATATATATTAAATATATGGGAATGGGGAGGTATTGGCTTGATACTGGGCTTGGTTGTTATTATTGGCAATCCCTCCTTTAGAGGAAGTGTTATTTGTGTTGACTAATGAGGAGATCTTTAGGACATAATTGCAAAGATTAAGGGCTGATCTCATGCCATATTTTTAGGCTAAATTATAGGGCATAATTGTAGAGATTTTATTCCTTGTTATTTCCTTGTTAGCTTTTATTCTTTGTGTATAAATTAGAGTGAACATAGCTTGTAAAGATAACTTTCTACAGCAATAGAACTCTCAAATTCTTTCGATTTGCATGCCAAGTAAACAAACTGAGCACCTCTCATAGATATTTTATAACATTTTAAATAGAGTATGCAAATTGCTATGACTGTCTTAAATATTTTAAAAATCTTATAGATTTATCTTCTTTTCTAGTTAAATATTTATCCAACACACTTTTAAATGTTTACTATTTTGTGTTTAGCTTTGATTGACTTTTAATGTTAACCCTATTAACAGTAATGAAGTTGATATGTCTATATGACTTCTGCTATTAAATATTTAGAAGATTTTTGGAGCTGTGCATTCTTAGTTTTATTGGCTCTGATAGTTTTTTGGAGCAGCATTGGAGTTCATAGTTGTATTACTAGATTCTTCATCCTTGATTATATGATTAAGTATCAAGTTTACAAATTACAACCTAGTAATCCAATGCTGTATAATTTTCCTTTTGATAATCACGTTTCTTTCCTCTTCCTGGATTTAAATTATGGCTAAAAAGGTCTTTGATATGCTGCTTTTGCATTTAAATTTTATGCATTTCTTGTGGTACAATAAGGCAATTGTTGCTGTCTCATATATTTCTTTATGCCATTACTTTTCACCAGATTCAGTAGAGAGATTCCACATTTCAGCCTTTCTTGTATTTGTCTTGGCTCAAAATATCCTGGAGGCTGAGGGTCCTTGGTTTGAGAGTTTTCTTTTTGTAAGTTAATTGGAATATTATGTGCACTTAATGCTTTCAAGGGAAGAATTTACTGAGATATTGCTTCCTCACTATCCCTTGCTTGCTTGTATGCCTTTTGCTTGAACTTTGTAGAATGCTTTAATGGTTTTCATCTGTGAGATGTTAATTGACATCATCAAGCATTCATTCCTTGCCAAATTCAATGACATAAAGCCCATTGCATACTCTGAATTTCTTGAAGAGCTTTGCAACCAGGTATTTCTATTATTGCCCTAACCCTTCCCTCAAATGTTATCCTCATACAAATTCATTTAGTTTTAACTTTCCTCTAATTGCTTCATTCATATTGAGGAGACCTGAACCTTCTTTATGATTTTTTTTCCCTTTAAATATATATTATAATTTGTAGCATACCTTCTATTTGGGTTTTGTTTTTTATGCAGACTTTGAATACTCAAACTGAGGACAAGAAAAAAAATCTCACTTTTGTTCCTCTGGCGCCAGCATGTGTGGTAATTCTTGCTAAATTCTTTTATAGTTGGTGGCTGATTGTTTAGGCACTTGCAATGTTTGTATAAATAGAACTGACTCATTCAAAGAACTAATATTCTTTGGGAGGTAGTTTGTTGTTCTCTGTGATATATCTGTCTGAAGGAAAGCCTGGTTTCCTAAAACAAACTTGCTACATGTCAAAAAGGCAATCTGATTGAATTTCCACTAGCTGGATTTAATTAACCAATTAGAATTGTTCGTTTCCACAATGTGCTAGCTTTTTGCTTATTAACAAGAGAATCCAAAATAGTTTTCTTGATTTTGCTCAATCTATTTGCTGGCTTGCAACAGACGGTTAAATATATTTATCTGCTGGGTTTCAGGTTATACGAGTGCTGACTCCTGTATATTCTGCTCACCTTCCCTACAGTCCTTTCCTGTGGAGGTTCTTTTGGATTCTCCTTTTGTCTGCCATGACCTCTGTCATGCTTACAAGTCTGAAGGTGATGATTGGCCTGGGCCTACAAAAGCATGCCACTTGGTACATCAATAGATGCCGGAAGAGAAAACTCCATCTTCACAATGATTAAAGTTGCAAGAAGGATACAGAATTGCCTCTTAGAGCATCAGGTATCTGACTACTGAAAATTTCCCGTATTTTTCCTGTGGATGAAATATCAATTGAGAACAGTGGCCAGAAGCTTGCTCCTGCAGTTGTTGGACAAGGGAAAAAAGTGCGAAAGAGAAGAAGAAAGTAAAACAGAAAGGAAATTCTTCAGCACATGAGTTTCACAGGAGGTATTCCCTTCAATTTTGTGACAAAGAGGGATCATTAGGTTACTACATTGCGGTATATCTATGATGTACAGGATTCTTCCAAATCTTTTACAGTATAATATTGTTCGAGACAGATTTGATTTATGAAAAAGAAATCTGCCAAACGGTATTCGTGCACCAGTATTGATTGATTCTGATTTCCTTTGGTTTTATAGTTTTTTTTCCAAATAGATAATGTATTAAGATCTAAAAGTACATCATTACACAACAATTTAGTCACTTAGAAGATTTCTGCTTCTGACTCTCTTAGCAACTCAGTCTGCTTCTGACTCTCTTAGCAACTCAGTCTGCAAACTTATTTGCATCGCTGGGTGCAAAGATAATAAAAACATACGAAAAAGTTTCAAGGAAATATTTAATATTCATGCTGAAAGCATGAAGAGCCCAAGGTATAAATGGATTGGAAAAAAAAAAGTTCACAATCTACTGGAAAAGGTTTCTATTGGCAATAAAACACAACGTTTCTACTAGCAACAAAACACAATACCTGCAGAAGAGTTCAACCTTCGGTGACTATCATAGAAGCACAAATATAATAGAATTTAATTGAATTATTTTATATTAGACAAATTATTAATAAATTTAAATTGATTTAATTTATTTATTATTATTATTTTTAAATTAAAAATAAATATTTATTCTTATAAATAACCATTATTTTTATTACATTGATTGAAAAATCATTATTAATATTTTTTATAACATTTAAATTTTGAATTTTACATCAATTTTTACCATTAAAATATAAAGATTATTTTTTTAAATTAATAAAATAATATAATAATTTTCTTAATATTAATTATAAATATATTATGTATTGATAGTCAATATTAAATTAAAATAATTTTTCTAAAGAGAAATAATTAATTAAAAAAATAAATAAATTTAAAATTAAAACTGACAAAAAAATAAAGAAAAATTTTAAAGGTTAATTAAATAATTTTAATATAAATAACCTCAAATAAAATAATTTATTATAAAATTCTAACAATTTTAGTATAATTTACTTTTAATTCAATAGAATTAAATTATTACACTATTGATTAAAAAAATTATTTCTTTTTAAATTCTTCAAAATTATACTTTTTAAACTTTTAGGGCCCCTGTCCATGAACAATTTTATCTCTTAATTAAAAAAAAAAAAAAAAAAATATTCCGGCCAGTGCTGCAGCATAAGCCATCAATCCCACATAAAAAAAAAATACCATTGGATTCATAAATCCCATGCGGCTTAAGAGTCATCAAAGAAATCAATGGGGATAGCAATGTCTAATTGATAACACTAATTCTGCATTAGTAATGATTAACATGCTTAATAATTATGCCCAAAAGCATAAACATGACTAATTTAAATGAGATGTTTCATGGATTAGTGGAATAAAAGAAAATTTATAATTTTTTTTATAAAAAATAATTCATATGACTTTTTCATAAGAATATAAAAATATTTCCTTTCTCATATCTACCAAAACCATGAATAGTGATTGAGGAAAGTCTCATTAATTATCAAAGAGGTTACTACAGATCTATGTTTGCTTTTATGGGCCTTCGCCGTCACTACTAGAATGCACATTATTTAGAAGCAAGATCTGATACTTCGCTACGAAGGATTATCATCGTACCAGTAATCAAGGGCTATGTTTAGAAGCAGCTCCATAGTAGTGGTGATAGTTGCTGAGCGATTCATGGTTTTTGGCTACTGGATTTTAGTTGTTTGGGTTGTAGTTTAGTTATTGCTAAGTAGCAGGTTTTCCCAATTCTTCCTCACTCCGCCGTAAGCGGTAGCATTATTCTGAAGGTTCTCTGCATCCATACTGCTACCTAGAGTTGAGTTCTAATTCGTCGTGCTGCTTATGGCTGTGGGCTTTTCTTGTGTATTTGGGCCTATATTTATTAATTGATATGAATAAAATTGTAAATTTTATTTTTTATAATTTAATAAGAAATTGATTTTGTTTGTGAGTGTGCCTATGAATCGGATAACTATTGCTCTTTCCTAAAGATAATTTTGACAGTTCAAAATTTTAATTTCTTTACTTTTAAAGATATTAATAAGTGTAAAATTAAAAATTTAATTACAATATTTATAGAATGTATAACACAAAGATCATCCGCGTAATTTTATTAGGAGACGAGTATTATTCAATTTTTTATTTATTTTGATTCGATTTGATTTTTAATTTTAAAATTTTATTTATTAAGAAATTTGTAAAATTCTGCGCAAGACATAGCTTTCCTTCTTATCATAATTCATATTTTAACAAATTTCGGAACAATTTAAAAGAAAAAAGGTTTCGAGTAAATATATAAATTCCTTTACACTTTAATTTAATTTGTTTAATTAATTAATTTTTTTATTTATTTACACACTTAGAATTCTGAATAAATTACTATCAGGTCCTTAAATTATTATAAAATTAACTAATGAGTTCATATTTCAAAAAAATTCAATTAAAATGTATTTATCTTTTATAAAATTTAATTTTTTAATTTTATGTTAAAAAATGTTTTAATTGACTTAAATTATTTGTACTATTTAATTTCTATATTAAATTATGAGTATTATTTAGTCAGTGTATTTTTAATTATTTTTATTATTTAATTTTATTATTAAAATAAATATATAATTATTAATTTATTATATTGCATAATTTATTTTATTGTTAAATTGAGGTGGAAAGGAATTGAAATGGGGAAAAAATGACAGAATTCCAGTGATGATGGTAGAAATTTAGGAAATTGCCAACTCTAAGGGAAAAACGACAATATGATGAAAGGAAAGTAATAAATTTTTTTAGCTTTGACATGTGAGTTGTCCCTTAACCAGCACAAAAATTAACAAATAAGAAAAACAGTTGTCCAATAAAAAGAGAGAAAATAAAGTTATTGCTATTTTTATTCTCTTCAATATTGTGAAAAAAAAAATAAAAAATAAGTAAAAGATAAAAAAAGAATTTTTTTTCATCAATAAATTAAGGAATTTAAATACTTTTGCTTGGACATGGCTTTCCTTTTTTATTATAATTCATAATTTATATATAATTAATTGAAAATAGTTACGTCTTTAACGTCTGTTTTCAGAATTTGGTTTGTTTTCTTCTTCTAAAGTAGCCAGTGATTTGTGGAGTTTTATTATTGGCGTGGGATGCTGCTTTTAGGGTTAGCAGTATTTGATGTAAATTAAAAAAATTGATCAAATTAAATTAATGTAATTTTTTATTTAATTCAATTTGATTTTTAATTTTAAAAATTTCAGTTATTTCAGTTTGATTTGATTTTAATAAAAAAAATTAAAAAAATCGAATCGAACTGATTAGTAAAATTAAAATATTTTAATTAAATTTTAAAATATTAAAAATAAAAATGTAAAAAATAAAAAATTATTAAAAATCAAAACCGATCAAATCAAACCGAATCATATTAGTTTGGTTTGATTTGGTTTTTTATTAAAATCAATTCGATTCAATTTTTATAAATACTAAAATTTTAATTTTCGATTCATTCGATTCGATTTGATTTTAAACTGAATTGACCGAATGCTCACCTCCAGCTGCTTCTGTTCATTTTTGTGGCTGGAGTTTGTTAATGTTCTGAAGTAGGTTTTGGCTTTGAGTGCTTGGTGAGAGTTTTATTGCATGTATGCTACAGTTTGGTGATTATGGAAAGCATATTATCATGCTGTATGGATTTTTGTTTTCTTTAGATAACAGAAAACGCGACTGATAAATCGATTTATTATTTTTAATTAAAAATTTTTTAAATTTATTTAGATATATTTATTATTAAATTAAATTTATGAGTGCATTTATCGTTCTATTTGAATCATAATCTTTATTAGACCTTTGCAACTACTATTTTAATATTTACTTTTTTTCTCTTTTTATTATCTTTAATAGTTTAAAAAAATTAATAGTCTCGTTAATGTTTAACTTGAAATTTATATTTATCGGTGTATAGTATAGTTATTTTAAATTATTATTATTTTTTTATTTTTAATTTTTAATATTTAAATTATATCGATTTATGTATAATAGATTGAATCACGAATTATTTTAATTGGTTAATCTGAGCTAAATTCATTGAATTTACTCCGTTGTAATTTGCATTATTCTAGCCATAAAATGCAATTCCGTTGCAAGTAAATAAAAAAAAAGAACTAATGTTTTAAAAATCAATTTAGTTTCTCTATAAACTAACGATCCATTTTTAAAATTTTTAATTTTCTTTATCAGCATTTACAAATTTTTGAATTATTATAACAAACTTAATTTAAGTAGTTAACAAGAATTTAAATTTAAATAATTTGTAAAAATAAACTTAATATATAGATAATTCTTAATGAAATAGTATTTGATTTAAATAGGAAATCAATCTATTTAACTAATTAAAGTAAAAATATAATAAAATATTAAATCACTTTTAACCAATTAAAATAAAAAATTTTATAATTATCTAATTATTTCTGGCTTTTATTTTTTTTAAGCACGAGGGATTATATATTATTATGGGTTTCACACTTATAAATAAAGAAAAACTCTAAATTTTAATTCTTTAGATTTATCTTGTAATTAGCCAAATTGCAGAAATTTTCTCCCATAATTAGGGTTTTTCTTCTTTTCTAATTTGAGATCTGGAAATTGAAGAAAACTCAGCCCCTAATAAAACAATCTCAATCTTATTTGTCAAACTCATAAGATTTTTTTTAACATGAAAAAGTACAACAAAATCCTTTTTTAACTTTAATAATTAGGTTAAGACAAAGTATGCAATTTTTTTTTTTCCTTTTTAACCTTTTTCATATGACCAAAAAACATTACCTTATCAACTCAGTTTACACTAATAATCCTTATATAACTACATAAATTCAAGCATAAAAATATTTTTCATCTCCAATAAATTTGTGGCTGATTTTTTTTTCTATTTTTTTTTTTAATTTTCCAGTTCAAGAATTGAACACTGATGCTACGAATTAAGATTATTTTAGTCTACAAAATTTATTATTTAATTTTTAAATATTATTTATTATAAAAAATATATTTTTATAAACATGTTACAACATCTTTTTTTCGTCATTAAAATAATTTTTACGTTGTCTTTTCTATTAAAAATAAATAAAAAATTAAAAAATTTTTTTAAAAATTTAATTTTACCCTCAATGTCTATTTAATCACTAAATATTATTATTATTAATAAATTAATTTTTATATTTTATAAATCTATTAAAACATATTTATTTTTATCTCCATCTTCTCTTAAAATGGAATAATTTAGTCTTTTAGTGTATTTTTCTCTTCTTTATGTGAATACTGAAACACTGCTTCCACAAAGATGTCTCTTTCCTTCTCCTAAAAAAAAAAAACTCTTTCCTTCTTTATTATTTATTTGATTTAATTTTGTAATTAAATAATTAATTTTTCCCCTTCACATTCCTTTATATTCCCCTTTTTTATAATCTTAGCACTTCTGTTTTTCTCTCCTGTTTTCTGCTCTGGTCTGCTCTTATTCACTATTCACAGTCAATCTCTTTCCACAAATTGAACCACACACTAACAACTTCATCTTTAAACAAAGGAATGGTATGAATTCTTCCTTTTTGGGTATTTTTCTTTTCTTTTTTCATCTATCTAAGTTCTTACAGCAAATTACTCAAATTGCAAAAAAGAAATTTGATAATCCCCTGATGTGATATTAATTCAGATTGATTCAAATTCATGGGTTTTTTTTTTAATTGAGATTTGATTTTGAAACAGATAGGATGCAAGCTTTATATAAAGATGAAATCAGATTGGTTGAGTAGACTTTTGCAGAGCAAATTCTTTACTTCTTGTGATGATCATCAAGGACTGAGAAAGAATGAGAAAAATGTATTCTGCATAGATTGCAATCGTGAATTTTGCAGGCATTGTGTGAAGTCTCACTGCCTTCATCGCCAACTTCAGATCTGCAAATATGTGTATCATAATGTTGTAAGGCTGCAAGACATTCAGAAATATCTCGACTGCTCTAGAATTCAGGTCATGTGATTTACTTTCATTTTCAGATTAATCACCAATTCATAAAGTTTCAATTTTTAATGGTTGTCTGCAATAATTTTGATTTTTTTTCCCATTTTTTCTTCTGGGTTTTTGCAGACATACAAGATCAATGGAGAAAAAGCTGTGCACTTGAATCCGAGACCTCAATCCAGAGATGCAAAACCATCAACCAAAGCAAGATTTGGTGGTTCCTGTGAATCATGTGGGAGATATATACAAGACTTGCCTAATCGCTTTTGCTGTATTGCATGCAAGGTAATTAAATTCTTAAAACCCCTTATTCAATCTTTTACTATCTCAACAAATCCATTTGCAAGATGAAGAATTAATTCTCTGTGTTTTTTTTTTTTTCAGTTCTCAGCTGTTTTAGTGAAGCCTAAAGCCTTAACCTTCACAATTCAAGAATTCTCAGACCTTTCTTGGAAGCAAAACTACAATGAAGAAACACAGTCAAATGATGAGAAATCGTCATCGTCATCGTCATCATCGCCTTCGTCGTCATCGTCTTTTTCACTCACTGAGATATCTGAGGAAACTCAAGGATGGCTGAGTTCAACATTGAAGCCAAGAAGACAATTGCATAAGAGAAAAGGAATCCCTCGCAGAGCTCCTTTCTGTTAAATTCCAAAACCCATTTCTCTGTTTTTTTTTTTATATATCTATATACAAATTTTGTCTCAGTTTAAAGTATGCATTTAATTAATAAGACCACAGTCCAATAAGCCTTACAAAAGGTTAAGAAAATTTTTTTGTATCAATTCTCATCTGTTCTGTTATTTTCTTGGTGGAAATTTTGTGTATCTCAATGGTTGTTAAACTGGATATTCTTCTTCACAATAAAATTTGTATACTGTTGTTCAAATTTTAATTTAATTAATTCTGATGGGAATGTTTCAAAATGTGCTGGCATTATATGGTTGCTTTTATTTTTAAAATCCGTTGGGCCGTCACAGATTGTCTCAATCTATGTCGGAGCCGGTGGATTTTCTTTGATCCTTGTCAATTTGGGACCCCATTTTATGGCAAAGAAAAATTGAGTTAATGGTGTTTGAAAGAATGTGGCAGACAAAAAGAAGAACCAAAAGTTTGGTATTTTAGAGCATATGAGATTTTGCTGTGAGATCAATAGTTGGATTGGGTGCATCTTTTCGGTTTTTCTATAACATTCTTTTGGATTTTACTATTTCGGCTGCATGACAATAATTGATGATAGCTTTCTTTTTCATAAAAAAACTTATAAATAGATTTTCTTTTTTTTTATCAAACCAATCTTATATTAATAAATTATAATTTTAATTTAAGCGTTTAATACGTTGATTTTAAATAAATATGGAATATAAATGTATATTTAGCAAAATTAAAATTGCTACCATAAGAAGATAAAAGAAATCTGTTTATGGGCATTTTGGGAAATTGGTATTGGTATGGTTGTAGTTGCAAATTCATGTGCAAGGCGGGCGCAGACATTTTGACTTTGATTGGCGTTTTGCGTTATTTATGGAAGACAGATTGATTTTCCTTGTATTTTGACTTGGCCACCAAACCAAAATCCATTCTACATGCCATTTCACATTTTTAAGGAAATTTACAGAATCATCAAGTGCGGAGAATTTAGTATTTTGTTTCCATAATATGATTTAATATATTATTTATATAATAAATTTTATTTTATTGTAAACTATAGTTTTATTTTAAATATTATTAAATAAATGGATTAATATATTATTTTTATTATTATTTAAATTATTATCATATATTAATAAAATAATTTAAAAGATGAAAAGAAATACGTTCTATTCTTTTTTTTTTAATCAATACAGAAGTCATAGTATTTTTTAAAATTTAATGGGGTAAGTACAGAGTAATACAAATTATATACCAAATCACACTCTCATAAAATGTATATGGCCAATTATGGAAAAAAAATCAATAAATCGAATCAAAACCAATTCAACCTTAAAATAAACGAGCAAGATCAAACTGATCAAATCCACTCAAATTAAAATTTTATCGTATTTCATTCGAATAGTGCCAACTGATTGACCCATATAACCACACTGCTACACAATAATGTTCAACATGCATTCAAATCATAACAGTTTTCAGAGTTTCAATATAAAAGTTCTGGCAAAATTAAGAAGGTAACAAACAGAGTTACCGTCTTAGACTTAGATACAACAAAAAATATCGATAGAAAATCTAAATTATATTACTAATGAGAGATAAATTTAAAAAAATATAAAATTCGAGTACAATAAGAAATATCGATAGAAAATCTAAATTATATCACTAATCAGAAATAAATTCAGAAAAAAGCATATAAGAAGTCGTAGTCGTATCAACAACCAACAAATACAAAAAATAAACTGAGAGATTTCTATGAACTGTGAAGAGAGTTGTCAAAATAAAGAGTCAGCTCCAACGTTTCAATTTAATATAGCTGTAGAGTCATCTCATGGAGTCCCATTGAAGACCTCACTGTATCACCGACTCTAGCACCACCGATAATCACCATCACATAGCGAGCTAGAATCCTCCATCAAAACAGACCCTTTGATAAGCCCAAATAAAAAAAACTCTCCACAAACAAACCCATATAACACAGAAAATAAATATAAAAAAACAAAACAAAACAAATCTGAGTCAGTCACCTCCGTCGATATCAATGAGTGTTGATGCCGTTCTCTTTTCAAATGTTCGACTCTTTTCACTATGATCGCCTTTCTCTCTTTCTCTCTAAAAAAAATTATCCTTCGGTAGATTTTCAAAAATATTCAATTCCACCAATTATGAAATATCATCATTAAAAATTATTATATATTAAAATAGAAAAAAATATAATATAAATATAAAAAAAATAAATTTAATTTCAGTGTAATTGGGTGGGATACCAGTGGTTATAAAAAAATATAAAAAATAATTTATGATAGTTGGTTGACAGATTTATTATCAGTGATAATGAAAATAAATTTATTGTATATATTTTTCTGCCTTAATGTGATTATACATACTATATAGAAGCAACAATAAGCAATTTTTATCCGTGTATAAATAAATAATTAATAATAAACTAATAATATATTTTTATAAGCAAGTTCTATCCTAAGCTTAATACACATAATATATTTTAATTAATTGAATGTATATATTTGAAATAAAATTTATTTATAAATAAAATAATTTTTATATTTTGGGTGACATTAAAAATAGAAAACTATAGGGGATGAAAAAGAAAAAAAAAAAAACAAGTTTTCAACTTTTCCCATTTCTCTTAGCTTTTCGCCAAAACAATTATTACTTATTAGAATATTATTATTTTAATTTAAATGTCCTTTCAAATTCTAAAATATTGTGATTCGTTAACATTAACTAATCTAAATAATTTTTTAAATTTATTTTTTATTTATCATAAAATAATTAATTTAAATTATTTAATAATTTACAAAGATAGAAAATATATATTATTCAACCTATTTTTTACTAAATTGGATCCCACAAAAACTTTTTTTTTTTTTTTACATGCAAATGTATATTTACAAGGCTCAATGGACAAGGGTATTAAAATACCATTACAAAGTCAAAGATTAACGCCAAACCCATTTTAAATTCAAAATAAATCAAATAAATAGATATAAATCAATTAAATATTCTCTCTAAAATAGCTTGAAAAATAAATATTTTCATACTGTCGTTATTGGAAATATACTAGTTTAAAGCTAATTCACCATGAATCAAATCAATTGTAAAATATAAATAAATAAATTTTCATGAAGAAAAATGAGATTGATATATTTATGCATTAGAATTATCTTATTTATAATGAATTAGATTCATCTAAACATTTCTCCCATCTCTATTACTACTTTAAAGAGTATTGTCCATGCCATCGCAAAGATTAAGAGAAAGCCAAACTGGCACTAGAAAAGCACCTCTAATTGAGAGCAGGATTCAAAACTCCGGAATCCTCAAAAATACTCCATCAACCAAGATCTACAAACATTGTATCGTATAAGACCAAACTCTGGCGATAAAGAGCTAGTGGCAACATTGACTTACATATAGACTAATCACTGATTGTGGCAGTAGCTTTCTCAATTCCTTCACTAGAAACATGCATATTCCTCCTTTTAAAAAAGGCTAGATTTCTGAGACTCTAAAACACAAAATGGTGAGGATAAAAACAAAATAGGAAACAACCAATAAACATTGACCCTCCCTTGCCCTTTATTCACTGAATCTCGCTCTCACTTCCTCTGGAACATGATTTCGTCCACCGCTTCAAAGACCCTCAATTTAAATAGAAAGTTAGAATTTTAATCTGCTTTGTAAAAGATGAAGGCGAATATTAATTTTGATTCGTAAAGGAATATTTTCTTTAAAACAATATAAAAAGGCTTTATTTACAAAAGCGTCCTTACCAATTTAAAAACAGTTTTTCTCAAAGCAAGAAATCAGACAGAGAGTAGATAGCGATTCTTCATTTTGTATGAATAAATCACGCATGAATGTTGATGCCAATTTGGTTCTCTCTCGGGAATTACATATTGCAGCAGCCAGCTTCTTCATCCTGGAACTGCTTATACGACATAGAAACAAACAAAGGAGGAGGAGCATCATCATCCTCGATGCTGGTGCACCTTGTGTGATGCAAAACATGGCAAACAATCACACCCCATCATTCTCTCTCCATCATCATTCTTCGCCCTACATTCATAATCCGCTGTCCAATCATTATTCCCACCTTTATACCCAAGTCCAATCTACAGTCTCTTACCCAAACCTTTTTGCACCCTGCTCCACTCCACGCTCAAGCAAATCTGCATATCCATTATAAAGTATGCGACTCTTAATGCACAATGAACCATAAGTTTGAGCCCTCCAGCAGGAGGACATTTTTGGGCTGCAAGTTCACCTCGCGGCAATGGTCGAGTCACATCACTCACCAATTCCTCACAACTAGGTCTAACTTGGCAAATTAGGCTCAGTAGTTTATCCTCATCATTCTCAATTAAACTAACCACTTCACAAAATGCTTGCTGTCCAAAATTACTCTGGCTGATAAGCTAATGAGTAATATTCATGGTATTATTGTATAAGAACTGTTCAGTAAAAAGTGACGGATAATAAAGGTCCCATGTTACGGAACTTCCATTGATCAAGTTTACTTTGAGGGAGCAAGAATCCGAACTTAAAACAAGTTAATTGTTAATAAAAAAATATATAAAACCTAACAATCGGACAGGGAAATTTTAGGTAAAACTCCGGAAACAGCAAGAAGAATAAATTTGAGAGATAAAAATTAAGATGTATTAACCATTAGTGAGATATGATAGTATGTAAACGTGACAAAGGACCTCAGGAAACATGTCATTATCAAATCTCCTCATGGATAACCTTCACTATCATAGATACAATAATGAAAAAATTAATGACATTTAGATCATACCTCCTATGAAATACCTTCTTTTTTATGTTTTGTAGAACAAAAATTTTTATTTGGATCGGTTTATTCTATATTTAAAATATATGTATTACTATATATTTTATATCTTGAATTTATATAAATGATTTCTAAACAAGAAAAATCTATATAAAATCTAATTAATATCTTTGCAAAAATTGGATGACCTATATATATATATATATATAATTTTTTTATTTCATACTTAACAATTAATTAACAAAACCGATTTGTTTCTTCCACATCTGAAATCAAAAATCTATTAATCAAGTCAGTACTAAATTAAACATACGTAATTTATTATTATCTTGATTATTTTTTATTATGTAATATTAAATTAATATTTATACATTTTTATGTTATAAGTTGAGGTTGAGGCGAGTCAATATCATGAATAAACTGATCAAGTAAAAGGCTGAGTGTGAAATTTAACCATATTACATTATCTTTACATGCCAATAGCATTATGAAGAGATGCACATATTTCCCTGGATACTGAATAACTATACTAACTGTTGGAGAAAACATATAGAAGCAGAAACAGTTTTTCTTCTACATCTGTCGTTGCTTGAAAATAACAGATCTTTTGCAAAAAGAATATATGGAAAAGTTGATTCCTGAGAAGAATCTTTGTACTCCAAATTAACACAAGCCAGGCAACTGAATGCAGACTCCGGTTCCTGCCTTTATGGACAGATAACGAAACAAGATTTCTCTTCTTTCTAGTCAAGTTGAAAAAGAATCGGTTATGTAAAACCTATATTTTATTAGGATATACAAAAGCTATCAGTTTTCACTTTACCATTGGCTAAGATATATGAGTAGTGAATGTCAATGAACAAAAAGTGGGAGTAGAATGTTCTGTCTTCTAATCTGTCTAGTTTACATACTGTAGCAGCCACTCCATTGTCTGCCAAAATTAACATATGATTAAAAAAGTTAAGAACGATCCTGTAAAAACATGTTTTGGAAATGCTTTTGAGAATTGTGACCAGTTAGAATACATCAAAACCTTTCTATATAAATATAAATTTTGTCAAAATCCTAAATAGATTGCTGTACTCCTTGTTTAAAATAATTTTTTTTTACAAGAATTCAATTCAATTTCTTTTCTATCAATTTTGTTGTTTGAATGAAAAATTTTTTTTTAATTGATAAATTTTGTATTTTGAAAAGAAATAAAACTATGCCTTGATTTTTCAAGATTCATTTAAATTCTTTCCTTACAAATGAATTATGCCAAACCGAGAGGTAAAAAGGAGACGACAAATTGATATAATTTTATGTCATAGCTGTATCCTTTTTACCTTCATGCATTCACGCAAGTCATTTTCCTTTGTTCTCACATGAACCTGCAAAATTACTAATTAATTAGAATGTCAAACTGTATTCTTCACAATATAAGAATGGATCAGTAATGCTAGTCCAAACAGTAATGAGTTGCCTAGGATGAATCCTTAGTGTGTTAACATCCTGTATCAGATTGAATTAAAAAAAAAAAAAAAAGAAAACCTAAATCAACCTAATTTTGAAGTTACTGACCGGGCCTAAATTCAAGGATACGTTGTTGCTCTGCTTAAGTATTTTTACCTCAATGACCCGTTGGTAGGATTCAATTTGATCGCTTTCTAGAGAAGCCAAAATCACAAGTCCCGCAGCAACTGTTGAGGGCCAGTACCGAAGATGCTCATGGTCCGATAAAGCTAACTTTGCCAGATATCTTGCCTTCTTCTCCACCTTCGCATCAGCTCTAGCAGCTTTCAGATAGAACCTAAGATCCGTTAATACGAACGTAATATATTAAACTCTTCCAACAAAATTTGCCTTTATGAAATTACAAGAGGAATTCAAGTTTGCTTCTGTATATAAGATGCTAATCTAGTACTAGTTAATTGATAAAATGGGAAAGGAAATTACCACATGAAGTTGTGGATGGTGGGCAAGAAGCACTGAAAGTTGAGTACCTCCTGCACCAGCCACTCCATGGCTACAACCTCAAATCTGCTGTATGCACTGCTCTCCATGGGGAAATTCTTTTGCCTCACACTGAAATGCCCGCAGTAAAAGTAAGTTCATGGATTCCCATATTGGCCAGTACAAAATTTTCATTTAGCTATAATATTATCTTTGATCTTTAAGTGATGACATTCGCTTGTGATCTGGCCATCAAATAAGTAGGAGAACATTCGAAGGAACGGATTAATCAGGATGATAAACACGATGTTTCATGTTGATCAGTCAAGTTTGGATTACGAGTTCATTTCAGCCGCGGTCCTATAGCAGGTTCACGGAAAAACGTCTAAAACTAATATAATTAATGTCTTCTAAATAATAGTGTGTTTTCGGAATTAAGAGAAGGGCATAAAATGATTATATTGAGCGAAAAATTGTCGATCAATCACAGAAAGAATATTTTTGTCTTGGCATAATCTACCTATAAGCTGAAATTCAATTTTCTCCTATTGAATTTTGTGATATTTGATTTCTGCATGATATGATCCATATTAATAATTGTGAAGAAAATCTTGCTTCTGATCAAATCTAGCTGTCGATAAAAATAAAACAAAACAAAACAAAGGCTAGCTGGTACCTTTATTTTCAATCCTTAATTATTAACCACAGCAGTGGTAAAAAAATTGAGGCAAGTTAAGATAATCACCTATTGTAGGGCTGATTTTCTTCAATTCTGGTGGCCAATGTAAGGCACGCTATTCCAACAATCTGAAGGCTTCTTTTGTTCTTGAAGAATCCTTTGCTTAGGAACCTATCCAGTAGACTAACTCCAAGGAACGTTGTCTCGAGCTGAAACTCCTTTGCGGTTGATTGCTGCTTACCCAAAGTAACATGCAGCAATAAATGAATGAATACTATATGTAATCTGATAATGCAATAGACAATCCATTAATAATAATATAATAATAATAACAACAACAACAATAACAATAATAAAAATACCGCAAATCCCACCCAAAAGAAGGAAAAATGCTTATGGTTTACTCCCAACCATGGGGAAATTAGAGTTACTCTTAAATTCTTTATTTTACTCGTTGAAATCGCTTGGTAATGGTCATGCCAAAAAACAATGCCGTTGCAAGTCTTTCGGGTTATAGGAATAGTGCTAACGTATACCATGGAGGTACAAATTTCGTCCTACGTGTTTTTCACTAAGTTGAAAAACGAGAAAGCATTTCGCAACTAGTTCAGTCGCGAAACAGTTCAAGTTGCCAAAGAACAAAAGCGATCTCTCCAGAAACATTTCTAATAGTTCTCTTGCATAACCAATAGAAGAAGAGAATCAAGTTTTCTATTGCAAAGTGATCCAGTCAGGTCCTTCATATACTAGAACAGTATGTCAAGCTCTGCGAGAAGAGGGCACATGATGAGCAGTATGAAAGCTCTACATGCAACACCAGATGCCCTTCCTCTGTGACGTGTCACAAGTAGATGGGATGTTCTCTGGTAAATGTTACCGTAGAGAATATTTGCTCCTATAACCGAAAGAACTTGCCAGCTATCATCTTACACGTTCTATGAACGTGAAATATTGGGACATCTAAGTAAACTGTCTCTAATCGCCGCATGAGCGCAAGTAAATGTTAAATACGCCGATGAGCTAGCCGATGAATAAGTTACCACTTATCAGGCTGGTAAGGAACTCACCTCAACAATCCAGTGAACCATCTGGAGCCGTTGCTCTAAGATGAGACTACCGTACTCCGTCGTGGAGCAATACAACTCGACGTAGTCGTGCAAGAATAATTGCCTTCTTTCTCTTTCCCGAAACCTTTGGTAGCTCTCTTCGTCGTCCTGAATTTCGAATTTCACAAACTGGCAATTGAACAATTACATATTAAAATCAATGTGTTTGGCTGCCTAGAAAGGAGGGCAAGCTACGGTTTCCTAAAAATGGCAGCAGACATATAGAGATCGAAGCTAATTGGAATACTAAAAAAGAGAATTTAAACTAAAACTACTATAGAAATTATGTTTGATTTTAAAATCATTAAATAAGAAACTAGCCAAACGGCCCTGTTTGTATGACTGGGAAATTCCTGAAGAAATCAGAAAACGATGTGCCTAATTCAAAAAACTGGAGAGAACTTACGCTGGAATGTAATAGGTACTCTGCTTCAGTGAACGGGCATCTAATCATGTCTAGGGGAACGCTTGATCGCGAGAATTTCTGTCTAAACTCGAGCAACAATGAGTACGTTTGCGAAGGAGGAGAATCATCAACCGATTTTTCGGAAAATTCGCTTCCAGAATCGAAAAAAATCGACGGCGTGTAATCTGAGAATTCGATGTCGGACGAACTCCCCAGGAACACTTCAGATTGCAGCTCCGAGAACGCCGTCTCATGACTAGAAGAGTATTCCGTAACAACGTCGTCGTAAGAGATGCGCTCCGCACAAGCGAGATCCGCTTCGACTGCTCCCAAGCTCTTTGGCTTTTGTTCCACTACGGACTCGTCGATAGAGAAGGCATCGTGTTTGGAAATCTCAGAGAGCTCCGTTTCTGTTCTTTTGACTCTTTCAATCGTTCCATGTGATAAGCAAGACTCTACACCGGAAACAATAGAGAAGGTGTCGTTGTCCTTACCCTCCGACGATATGTTCTCCAAGCTTTTACCATTGAAACTTAAATTTTGGTGCAAGGAGGAGATCTCCGATTTGGTAACCGATGTAGAACCTTCACTAATTTGAATTTCTTTTGAGTCTTCAGCTCTCTTCTTCAACTTCGAACTTCTTCTCTTTCCGGGAGCAACACAATCAACTCTGGATTTCGACTCTACACAAGACGACTCACTGACTTCTACTTCATTTTCCTTTCTCTCGTTCTCCTTCTGCTTATAGTAAGATCTCGTTATTCTTCGAAACGGATCGTCTTCAATCTTCTCAATTCCTTCGGTTTCACGTAATTTTCTCTTAGTTGCACTAGATTTGAATGTAACTCTGCTTGAATCGCAAGACAGTTCATCTCCAAAGTACAAACTGGGGATGGAATTTACCGAGAAAGCATGGAAACCTTGGCTCTTTTGTGGAGGAGCTGATCTCAATCGAGATATAAGAATCGGAGAGATCTGCCAGCGGATTCGGCGAGGACGTTTGGTTCGCTGCTTCTTCGTGATGTATTGATGTGGATCGAGTTTTGGCTTGAGTTTAGTCGTTCTGAGCTTCATTTTCCGGTTTCAAATTCGAAAACCAGTAGAGAAACTGTGTTTTTCTGTTTCAGGGGACAGAAGGGTGGTGCTGTTGAGTGTTTGAGTACTGAGTTGTACAGTGCGGAGTTGAGCAAAAGCCGTTATGGACGTTGGTACTTTTGAGTGTGACAATGAGTGGTGCGGTGGTGGTTGGGTTTTTATCTGATGTGATTGAACTCACGTGAGATCCATTCCCACACGTTGCACACGTCGATCTGGATCGTTACTCCAGGTGGATTGACACTTCAGATGCAAGGTTTTTTTTTTTCTTTTTTCTTTTTTAAATAATTTTATTAATTCTAGACAGAGTATAATAATAATAATAATAATAATAATGATACATGTAGACATGTCCTATTTTTTTGCAACAGCAATATTAATAATTTATATAATATTTAATATTATTAAATATAAATAAAAATATATAAAAAATATATAAATATTAATATAAAAATATATATATTTTTATATTAAATTAATTATCTATATAAACGATTTTAAACGATATATATTTATATATTAAATTTAAATTCAAATCAAAATGACTATTTTTTAAATTTAAATTTATTTTAAATTTAATTATAATTATTCAAATTCATTTTATTAAAATACCATCCGTCCAATACTTAAAAATATTCATCTGTTGCCATCCTTAATCTTAGTGTCATCGAAGAAGAATATTGTGGCCTGACCAAACAGAGCCCAAGCCCAATAAGTAAGGGCTTTCGTGCAGACAGACACTTGTGTAAATGGCGGAGGCTAGGGTTTTGCGGTGAACTCACTACTGAATGCAACAAGCCGCACTATAAAATTGCCGTCTAGTCCTCTTTCGTTGGATCTGAGGTGCAGGTGCTGGTTCTAACCTTGCTCATCCAAGCTAAAACCCAGGTATGATTGTATCTCTCTGCTGATCAGTGCACTTGCAATTTTAAGTTTTGATTATGCTGTTTACTAGATCAGTATAGATGTCTCTAATGATGATGATTAACTTGAAACTTTCGTTCTTCTGAGAAATCAACCATGTGGAACACATATGGAGACCTGAACTGAAGAGACATCTTTTTTTTCTCTTTTGAAATTTGTAAATTTTTTCTCCTAGCTTGCCAATTGGGGCTTTGTGTCAACTGATTATCATTGCATAATATGTTTCAAATGAGTTTTAAATGATCTTTGAGTTGCCTCTGAGGATGATAAGTAGAATACTTTCGTTCTTCTGAGATTTTCCATGCGGAACCTTTTGGAGACCTGAACTGAAGAGGCTTGATTCTGATTTCTATATTGATATTCTCGACTGTTTGGAACTGGACCTTTCTTTTGTACATTTTGTATCTGATTTCTATGTTTTTGTTACGTTTGTAATGCATTTTTTTACCTGAAAATGGTACCCTGTTGAAGATTTGTCAAGGGTTTGACAATGTGGCGATTGAAGATATTGCCCATGGCTTTGGGTGTCTTGTTTTGAATTAAAACTAACTCACAAGCCTTTACAGTGTTTGTTTGGTTGATTTATATTTTTTCAGATCCATTATTCATCTCCCCTGTGTTAACTGTTGAGAACTAGAATTCATTAATTTGTATTGCATTTTTTCATTTAAGAAATTTGAATTTCAATTTTAAATCCGAAATTATCTGTCTCAGTTTTGAGTTTCCAGTTGTCTTATTTATTGCTATTTTAGACATTGAAGATCTTTTTTCCCTCTCTCTAATGATGTGGTTTTTAAAACTTTCGTTCTCCTGAGCTTGTTAATGCTGAAAAATTGTGGAGACCTGAGCTGAAGAGTTTTAAAGAAGATCTTCAATGTCTGATCTGGTTAGTTATTATTTTTGTTTTGCACTATTTAGTATCTTATGAAGTAAGAAAAGCAAATGTTGACCACTGGACAGAATGCAAAACTAAAAATATAGTATTTGTATAATAAAACCTAGTAAACATACTAACTCAGTATTGATTTGTTGGCCTAAAAATGCCAAAATTAGCTTTCTATATATTTTTTAGCCTGAAGGAGAATAGATGTGATATTGCGTTTTCCTGATTGACAAGCTCTTTTACAGTGCCTTATTTTTTTTTGTTGTCATATTTTCAGATTTATGGTTTTTTGACTTGTTTGTTGTATTGAACATCAGTTGCTCATTTTTATTTTCAATGAAACCCTAGTTCCTATCCATATGCCAGCTTGGTGCACGTCATTTTAATAATAAATTTGTTTCTTCTCTAATTAATTATTGCTATTCTCTTGTTTAGTGCTGGGAATATTTGTTCGAGACATTGTAAGAAGGGTCAAGTGCTTTCAAGATGAGGTAACTCCTTTTTCTATCCCAACACTTTTCAGGTTTTTCTGTTTTTGGATAAATATTAGAGCTGTTTATTTGCTTACTTGCTAACTATCATTTATTTTGTTTTCTTCTTCTCTTTTAGCCGGCCAATGGAGGAAGAGGTAAGATGTTTTCCTCTCTCAGATACTCTGCTGTCTGTTCTTCTTTTTTCTTTTAATTTTTTTCTTGATTTTTATTTAACTGATCATAGCCCCTAGATAAATTATCAAATTTGGGGGGTAGTTATGAATATTTCTCATGTATGCTTGTCTGATTCTCTGGTAATTGCTGCAGGTTACCAAGAATGAGGAGGAGGAGTTTAATACAGGACCCCTTTCAGTACTAATGATGAGTGTCAAAAATAACACTCAGGTAATGTTAAGTCTAATTTGAGCAAATTGTATGACCTTTTATCTGATTCTGTGGTAAAGCTCAGTTGTGGCTTCCTGTACTAATTTGAACCAGTCCTACCATCAGGGTGCCTCACTTAAATTTGATTTGTCATACTGCACTTTGGTAGGTGCTCATTAATTGTCGGAACAACAAAAAACTACTTGGTCGTGTTAGAGCCTTTGATCGTCATTGCAACATGGTTCTTGAAAATGTCAGGGAGATGTGGACTGAGGTGGGTCTTATTTTAATGCTTTTTCCTATTTATGGTTGTATCTACTTTCAAGTACTGTTACTCTTTTTTGTTGGTAATATGCATGGATTATATTTTGTTTAGGTACCAAAGACAGGGAAAGGCAAGAAAAAGGCCATGCCAGTGAACAAGGATAGATTCATTAGTAAGATGTTTCTCCGTGGAGACTCTGTAATCATTGTTCTTAGGAATCCCAAGTGAGTGAGAGCTGCTTCGCAATGAAAGGGATCTTGTGAGGAGTACAAGTATATTAATATATCTGAAGTGGATATTGGCTGCTGTTATTGTCACAGCAAAACTTGGTTTTATGCCAGAGCCTTTCCCCATTTCAGAAGAGTGTGTTTCATATGGGCTGTAAAACCAAATTTAGTTTCTCTATGTAGGCAGTATAGCTGACATGTACGCATGGAATCAATACGACTGGTGTCGAGTAGTTACAGTAGGTACCCCTGTTAAGTTGCGATTACTTTGTTGTTGACATTGTACCTGGTAGGTAGTTATTCTCTTACCCTCTCTCTCTAATGTCTTGAATTAGTATAATTTCGTTTATGAAAATATCATGGCCCGTTATCTCAAGCAGCTCATCATGTGAGATGCTCTACGGTTTTAAACACATTGCGATTGAGGATTAAATATGAGACATTGTAAGAGCAATTCAAGTAATCACCGAGTTCAACCGATCTTAGCCTTAATTGAAGTGGAGCTTTACCTGTTATGTTTCGCATCTTCAAAGGAGTTTCTTATTGTCGGCAGCGTCCGAGTGAAAAATTTTAGATCATGGCAAAGACATAGCACTCATGAAAACCTCTCAACCTCAGGCTTTTGCTCCAAACATTAGATGTATATACACTTTTAACGTCATATACCCACCCAATGAGACAGGAGAAGGAAGCTTCACAGGTGAATGAGAGACCTATGCTTAGGGTAGGAGGAAGATTACCGATAAAAAAAAGTTGCAGAGATTTTAACCTAGTGGTAGCTTCTTGTATGTCAAGTCATCATTCATGAGTCATGATCACTGATCTTCATCTTCAGGTTTAAAACATCTCTCCTGAAATTAATTAAGCTCCTTTATTTTAAAGGCAACATGATTTTTTTTTTCTTGAAATGAAGTTTTCATTAATTTTAAGAAAGATACATGAGGTGGAGTATGATGAGGCCAAGCCCATACAACCAAACACAATGAAACTTGAAATCCAACAGCAAAATAAAAGGACTCGATCCGGCCTTAAAAATCGCTGCACACATCAACAGCTGCGAGACAACACCATCTCCTCATAAATCAGTTGAAAAAGGGTAAGAGTTGGTTTATATTCTTGACAGTAACAATGATGGTATATTATGTAAATATGTCGTTTTAGTTAATGCAAATGAAATTCATTTTATTTTGCAAAACGAAACCAAACTCTATACATTTTTTTGCCCTTTCTTTAATGGAGAAGGTACAAATGGGAGTACGTGGAGTCGACACACGTGGAAGGTTTTTTAAGTAAAAATGTTGAAATGGGAAGAAAATTATAAAAATGATATTGAAAATTGAAAAAAAGTAGTAAGCACGCGTCCTCCACAAAAAGCCAAGGAAAATAGTGGAAAGGGCAATTGGTAAAAGTAAGCAGCCACCCCTTCCACTTTGGGAACCACATTTCCATTTCCATTTCCATCATCAATGTTCCAAACCAACCATGCCTCTCCACCTCCATCTCATTATTATTTTTTGAAAAACTTTGTATTTAATTTTATAATATAAAAAAATTTATTAATTAATTTCTCAATTTTAAAAAATTTATTAAAATATTTTTAATATTTTATAACGTCTACTTATTATTTTTTTTCATTAATTTTAACTATTTAATATTAAAAAAATTCTAAAATACTCATTGTTCAACTAATAACTTTCCATAGTAAGTTTTTTTTATAAAAATTATTATTATTATTTACACATGTGCTGTATAAATTCCTTATTCCCACATTCTTTTATTAATTTTAAGAATAATTTTGTAATATAAGTTTTATAATCTTTTATATAATAATATGAGCTGAGAATATATTTTAAAAAATATTACATAAATTATTTATTATTATAAATATATTAATTATATTTTTTAAAATTATGTGAAAAATAAAATATTTTTTTGTAATAAAAAGGCTCCACCAAATAAAGATTCCCATTCACTGGACAAGCTAGAGGATTATAAAACAAAATTCTTTTAATATATTTTCTTATTTTAACATGTTTTCAATTTTGGAATTTCTCTTACCAATCATATATATCATTTTAAAGTATTTTATTAAGAAAAAAATGCAAAATTTTTTTTGAAGAAAAATAAAGCACTTTTCTCTATTGGAGAAAAGTGAGAAAGAGGATGAGATTCTTATCTGAAAGTGGAGTAATAAGAGCAAGTGTGGTGGGTGGAAACTGTGCATTGGGACCATTTTCAAAAAGCTTCAGCAGCCAATCTCTTGCATATCTATATCCTGATGGGCGTGTGCTTCCCACAAGCATCCCCAATTATTAGATTTATTTACCAATTCCATCAAAGCAACTCTTCTACTGTTTCTTATTCAGATTCCACTTGAGATTGCTTTCCCCTTTATTAATTGTGCAATTGAATACCATCATCTTCATCTCTAATTCATCAGCTTAAAAGGGTTCTACATTTTTAGGTCTGTTTAACAATTACAAAGAAAGCTTTTTTTTAATTCAATCCATAACAATATTTCAACCTGACAACACATAAAATATAGTATCATATAAAATTATGTAATGTGTATATTCTATTTTAGTGGCTATAGAAAAATTAAGATCGAGAAATTGCTTAAGATAGATTAGGGCGTTTGAAACCTGTTCGGAAGAATCAAATCGAAAGTATAATTTCAGAGATTTTGTAGTTTTGACTTTCGACGCCACGTTAAATAATACAATGTCTTAAATGCGTGTATTTTAATATCTGACTTAGTATATATATATCAGGGCAATAGTATGATTTTAACCGAGCTAATAATGAATGAGATATTTATTCATTGTTAATAAACCGATCGAAAAAATATATATCGAATATATAATTATCTAGTTTAAAAAAATATTTACCAAATATATCCTATACGAACGAAAATATAAAAAATCTCACCCCATAAAAACTTAATGACTACTGGTAATCAAATTGAATCTATATTATTCATATTCATCTATTAATGTTCAACCAAAAGACTTAACACAAACATGTGATATGTCCTTTAACTTCCTAATTCATAATTACCTTTATTTATTTTTTTAATCAATCATTTAAACTTAATGCGTCTAATAAAAATAAGAAATATAATAATATATTTTATTATAAAATTAATAAAAATAATTAAATTATACCTACATCCAGCTAGTTAAACGAAAATTTAAAAAAATTAATTATTATTAAAAAAATTTCATATACATGAAAGTGCATAAATTAATTTATATACTCGATTAATATAAAGTTAAAATTTTATATTAATATGTATATCCTACTATATTTTAAATAATATTTTTTTAATTCGATAGATATATACTCTTACTGTAAAAGAATGATTGGTTGGTGGTTGCCAATTTGTGTGGGAGAGTCAAAACTCATGTGTATTGTTGTTACTATTTGCTAATGTGAACTCTGATCAGTGCCATTTCAATAACCTGTTGAAAAATAGTCTGCTCCGATTTAAAGACCAAAGCATTCCGAGATTTCCAAATTTACCGTAAGATGAAACCTGCTAACTGAATCAAACCATCATAGTCTCCATGAGGCTAAGAACAAACATAGCTCAGACTATAAAGCAATCTTAGAAGACTGATTTAAAAGGGAATATCATAATCTCATAGGTGAATGAACCCAGACAGCAACCACTCTTGGACAACCAAAAAATAAATGAAACATTGTTTCTTTTTCGCTAAACAAAGAGGGATCAAAAGTGTGAAATAAATTGCAAAAGGAAGAGGCGAATCTTTAGAGGAAGAGACACTTTCAAAAACCTTTTCTAAAAGAGAACATTATTATAACAAGATTGGGGACCTGGATTACCCTTAACAAGAGGGTTGTTAGATCTGAACTTGGATCGTCTACAATGACTAGCAAAAAAAATCAGATTTAATTGTATATCTGCCTAACTTATCAAAATACCAAATAATCATGTCCTACTTTAGAAATAAAATGATGGGAATTGATAAAATACCTTTTACTATTGGAAGATCAAAATTTACATTTAAAGTTTGAACATTTTATCTCCTTGTTTCATTATTGAACGGATGTGAGACGAGCAATATTGATGTCATGATTCAGCTTTGCTCTTGGAATCGACGGAAAGATCTCAGAAATCCATTTGTCTTATTTGCAAAGAATAGAATTGCCATCACCTATATGTCATCTTGCACCCAACTGAATAAACTCTCTACCCCAGAGAATACTTTGCTATGAATGTGAAAAATATTTTCCTTTAAGAACATGACCCAGAAGAGAATTTGGTTGGGATAAAATTCTCCAGCCTTGCTTCGCCTCTAGCATTTTGTTGAAACTTTCTAAATCCTTGAATCATAACCCACCTTTGCTCTTCCTGTCACATATTTTGGACCAAAAAACCAAATGGAATTTTTTCTCATTCTGTTTTTGGCCTACCAGAATTGAGAAACAATCCCATTTACTTCCTTACACAGTGACACCGGCAGCCTAAAACAAGAGATAGCGTAAATATGTATTGTCGAAGTAATAGCTTTAATAAGTACTTTCTTACCTCCCTTAGACAACAACTCCTTTCACCTTGCACGTTTAAGAGCAATTCTGTGTTTGATAAAATCAAAGACTTGTCGCTTGGATTGAGAGATGGTAGCTAGTAATCTAAGAAATTTATCATATATATCCACAAGAGAGATGCCCAATTTATTTGCTATTTTGTTTTTCAAGCAAGGCAGAGTATTGGAACTGAACATGATAGAAGATTTTTTATAATTAATATTTTGATCACTAAATTCCGAATACAGTCCGAGTAACTCGATAATAATGTCAGCCTTTCTTTATGAGACTTTGGAGAGAAGTATGAAATCACATGCAACGAGCAAGTGAGTAATGGATGGCCCATGTTTGGCAGCTTTTAACCCTTGCAAGCAAAATGTTTTAATGATATGAGAGAAGCCTTCTGCACATAAGAGAAAGAAATAAGGAGATAGATGATCCCTTACCTAAGGCCTCTGAAAAAAAAAAGAAAAAACAAAATTTATAACCATTAATTTGAACAGACATAATTACTGTAGTAACACATTGATTGATTCAGGAAATCTATTCACCATGAAAATTAAATTTCTGTAGCATATATTGCGGAAAAAACTACTCAACATATTCAGAAGCTTTGCTCACATCTAACTTTAACACCATTCTATAATTCTTTCCATGCTTTTTTTATGCAGACTATGTATGAACCCATGGCCAAGAAAAATATTATTAGAAATTCTTCTCTTTCATCATCTGCGATAGAGTTTAGGCTGGCCTATACTAAACAACAAAATAAGTAGACAACAGATAAAAAGCAAGGCTTGTGGCAGCCACGCGTGGATATATCCACTTTAACATAAAGATATATATTCTTTTCTTTTTTCTTCTGTGGACCTGTGCCAGACACACGCCCAATAGAATCTCGTGAACGTGACTTGCTAGTGCGGTTCGGTTTGATTTTACTTCTCATTAAGAATTAGACCAAATCAAATGTCATTATATCTTTTTTTTTTTTTTTTTAATAATTCATTCAGTCTTGTTTTGATTTCAGTTGTTAAGTTAGCTTTTGATAATTTAATTTCAGTTTTTTTCTTTTTTTTTTCTTTTCTTTTATAGACCTGTGTCCCACACACGCCCTATAGAATCTTTTGAAAGTTAACTTGTCAGTGCGGTTGGGTTTGATTTTGTTTCTCATTAAGAATTATACCGAATCAAATATCATTATATATTTAAAAAATTAATTCAATTTTTTAAATTTCAGTTTAATTTAATTTTTATGTTTTATTTCCAATTTAGTTCTTTATTTCTTTTGATTTATTTTATTTTTACTTTTCAAATTCAATTTTTTATTCTTAAAAATATTTTATAAGATTACGACGAAAATAAAAAGAATAAAATCACTATTAAACATTTAAATTTAGTTGTGATTTATATTATATTATACCGAAAACTAATTATTATATGTATTTAGGTTATATATTTGATTAATTAATAAATAATAAGTAGAGATAATCATAATAAATTTTATATTTAAATTAATAAAATGCTTTTAAATGGGTATAGCAACGACTTAATATAGGTAAAAAATATTCATATACTAAAATATTTTATAACTTTCTTCCACAAAATATTTATAATATATTAAGTTAATATAAAATATGTTAAAGTTATTTATTTCATTAATTTAATTTATATCATGTTTCATGATCTGAAATATAGAAAATAGAGTTTATAATGCGGTTGCAAGCTTGGATAGAGAGAGATATTTCTCTCATTCTATTCCTTTTCAATTGTCTGCTAGTGATGCTTAACGGTCTCTCTGTTACAATGTCACATGTCCCTGTCGTTCAGGTCATGCGTTAAAATCCTTCTCTACGTCAGACGTCAATTTAATTTCTTTCAGCGCGCATGCAGGGAGAGCTGCAAAGTGACTGGACTTGCTGTCATTTCTCATATCACATTATCGGACTGGACTTCTTTTTACTGGACCTAGATTCACGAACAATCCAGCCTGCCTCGCGTATTTGAGTCAGGGCTGAAGAGACTGGACCGGTCGTCCAAAAAAGGCTTCGTGGACTTTGAGTCAGTGCTGTCTTCTTCGACTCGGCCTTGCCCAGGGGTGGTGAGACCCGACGGTCATTAATGTTGATATAAAATAATCACATTTATAAATTCTGTAATCACATTTATAAATTCTTACATCGTCTTAAGATTTAATTATATTTTATTAATCAAATGTGATGATCGCTGGACCTCTGACATTCGGGCCGAGGTCGAGTACCGGAGAGAGAAACAAGCCCAAAACCCAATTAGAGTTCATTAATCAGATCGACCTATCAACATACTATTCAATTCGCGCCTAAGGCAAACCAGGCTGACCGAGGACCCGGATCTGTCAGAATAGAGTCTAGCTCGTTTGATGTAATGGAAAATAGGAGAATAGGTTCGGTTATACCGCGACTCTATCAGCACGCGCTCCGGAGGAAAGTTAAATCGCCGCCTGACGAAGATGAGCAGACAAATCTGTCTGTAAATACGATTTTACATGACCGGGAAATGGGACTCACCCAGACTAAGTTTATACACAAAATCCTATTTTCCCTAGTTCTGAACATCAGAATGTATATAGATAAAATATGTGTAAAAAATTTCCTTATTTTCAACTATTTGTAAATTTTCCTCCTATATATACCTCCTTTCTCATGACTTCATTCCAAGAAACAGACATAAAAAGATAGCTATCTGTTGAAACAGGGTGGTTTTCACGGATATTAAAGTTCTTACTATCAATTTCCGAGACTTATTAATGGCAGAAAATGGGTATAATGATCTAGAAAAGCAGAAACCGCTTCTGCAAGAACATGAAGAGAAACACTTTACTTCTAGTGAGATTGTCCGTGACATCATTATTGGAGTCTCCGATGGACTCACTGTCCCTTTTGCCCTCGCCGCTGGCTTGTCCGGAGCCAATGTCACATCGAGTATCATTCTCATAGCCGGCATTGCTGAAGTTGCCGCCGGTGCCATCTCCATGGGGCTTGGAGGGTATACTTCTTTTTTTTAGAACTGTTTAAATATCTTTCATTTTCTTTTTCTTTTTCTTTTTTTTTGTTTTCAAATATCGGAGAATGCAGGTACCTTGCAGCGAAAAGTGAAGCTGACCACTACACGAGGGAACTAAAAAGAGAACAAGAAGAAATCATCAATGTCCCTGATATAGGTTCACAGATGCTTCATCTTTCATCATCATTTTAAACAGAAAAGAAAAATAAGCTTCTGTTTGGGGTTCTTACATTGATCTCTCTGCAGAAGCCGCTGAATGTGGAGAAATATTAGCAGGCTATGGAGTTGAGCCACACGAATACGAGCCAGTGGTCAATGCTCTCAGAAGAAACCCTCAACACTGGCTCAATTTCATGATGAAGTAAACCTTTCCCTCTTTCTTTTTCAACCCATTTCACCTGAAAATTCTATTTTCTAGATCCTCAATGAGAAAGAAACGATGATGCAGGTTTGAATTAGGACTGGAGAAACCAGACCCAATGAGAGCATTACAGAGTGCACTGACAATAGCCATATCATACATCATCGGAGGATTGATACCACTTTCGCCGTACATGATCGTCCCGGTGGCCAGAGAAGCAGTTGTTGCGTCGATTATAGTGACGATTCTTGCATTACTGATATTTGGATTCATTAAGGGTCACTTTACAGGTGATCAATCTTTCAAGAGTGCGATCCAAACTGCCTTTATAGGAGCCATTGCTTCTGTTGCTGCTTATTCCATAGCTAGGGTTTTCCGAGTTTGATTTGGATCTCAAATTTTCCCTCTTTCTCTATCTTTTGCTCTTTAATCTATCTGGAGTTTAGCTTTGTGTTGTCATTGTTAATTTAGTACTTTTTAGGGACTGTTATTGATTACCGGATAACCTGCTTTTCCCATTGGCACGTGCAATTATATTTTTCTTCGGCAGTTCATTTTTTTCCTTTTTTTTTTTCTCAAAACCTTCAACATCTATTTGAAAAAATATGAGTTTTGTAAAGTAGGGCGTTTAAAAGGAAGGAGTAGTATAAGTTTCTTAAATTTTTAAGTAATTAACTAATTCATCACTATTTTAAATTTAAAATATTTCTATATTTTATAAAGTTAACTATTTAATTTTTTATTTAAAGAAAATTAAAGTTGCCTTTCTTGATTTGTCTCCATGATTATAAAGCATTTTACTCGTTTAAAAAGTTCAAATTCGAGTCGGTGTAACTCTAATATTACTTAATTATTTGAGTCCTAATAAAATATAAACATTATAATATTATTTTAATAAAAAATAGACTATATTTCAAAATATGTTAAGAAACGTTCTCCCTCTTCTTCATAAATATTACTTGACAAAATAAAAATACCTTTCTTTTTCAAATTTGGCAGATCTTAATTGCAGAGTTTTTTTTCTCTCTTTTAAAATTACAAGTCTGAATACAAAAAATGCTAAAAATTCTTAAAATTGCAGATAAAATTATAAGTCTAGATATAAAGAAAGGCTAAAGAGCCTAAAAGATAATTGAGAATTAAAGGTATTCGATAAAATAGATTCAAGACTAAAGAACTAGAATGACTGATCAAAACTAAAAGGCACAAAAGGTAACAAGTCTACATCCTAAAAAAAAAAGAGAGAAATATATGTGAAATAGCATATTACTTTAAGGCATTACATAAAATATCATGCTCGAAGAAGGAGACATCACATTACCTTCAATAAAGTCTAAGACCATCACATTACTAGATCTAGACAAATTCAATAAAAAAACTCAAAATATAAAATAGGACTAATAGGTCAAATAAAAAATTATTATATGGGAGATTTATAGATTTAAAAAAACTTCATACAATTGCTTAAAAAAATAATAAAAGACCTCAAAGAGGAATAAAATCTCAAAGAGAAAGTCTCTCTCAAACGATATAGAGCGCAGGCCACTAAAATTAGATCGGCAGGATAAGATCTGAAAAGATAAGGTCGGAATGGCAAACTAATAAAATCAGATCGAAAAGGTAAGATCATTAAGATCATGTCAGAGAGATAAAATTAGAATGATTAGTTCAAACATTTCATAAAGAAGACTACCGAAATAAGATCTCCGGACCATGAATGTAAGACCTCTAATTAAAAGCCATCAGAAACAAGAACAAAACTTTTTCATATTATATTGAGAAATTAATTTATTGAAAATTTTTTTATTTTTATAAATATATAGTATACTCTCTTAATTCGATGTAAGTTTGGAGTGGGGTGTCTGATAAGATAATATTATTTTAACTAAAATGGTAGCCTCACTTCAGAATATGTTAAGGGTAATTCTCATATTTTTTTCATAAATAGTATTTAGAAAAGATAAAAGAGGATTCATTTTTTCAAGGCTGACAGACTATGATAAGAGAGTTTCTCTCTCTCTTAAGGGGTCTTATTCCTCCTATGAGAAAGAGAGCTCCCTTGTATTTAATTTTTTGCTTCGGCTTCTTCTTTCTCTTCTCTTATCTTTTTTTTTTTTTTTTTATATCTTCCACCATTAAAATTTTACTCTACAATTTTCAGATTTGACGTCAACCTTGAAAAATCTCCAACTTTTTAAAATTGGTATAATAATTTATATTTTTATTTTTTTTGAAATGGGGGATGGAGATTCGAACCTGAGATCTATCAGGTTTAACCGGATGCACTTACCATCAGACTAAGTCTGGGAGTGCAATAATTTATATTTTTAAAATTGGTTGCAATTTTATTTAATATTAAAATTTAATTTGTGATAATTAATCGAATAAAATTGCAAGCAGTTAAAAAATTCAAATTATTATCTCAAATTTAAAGAATTAGATCAAGTAAAAAAAAATCGAAAGCATGGAATTCTAAAAGCAATAGGCTCCCATTCTCAAAAAAAGTTTCCCAATAGATAGTAGCTCAAGAAATAATTGTGCTAACAAGAAGATATTTTGAGGGTCGAGGCAATTGAATTAGATGTGGGCTAGGCTGATGAAAAACTGAAATTGGCAATTCCGGTTCAACTATTGGTTTGGAACCAAAGCTTAGATTTAGTTCCGGTTCAACCATTGGTTTGGAATCAAAGCTTAATTTTAATTTTATTATTTTTTAATGAGGGTGTCAGATATTAATCATTGATTAATTTTATACAGACTTATACAAGTGATTTAATTATTTTGTATATCAAATTTTATATGGACTTATATAAGTAATTGAGTTATTTTTATATCAAAATGATTGATTAATTTAATATCATAATTCAACCATTTATATTAATTTTTATATTTTTATATTTTTTCCAAGTGGGATTCTGAAGAAATTTAATTTTTTCTTAAGTTATTTTAATCTGATTTAAAGGCCGTTATTTATTTATTTATTTTGATTTCAATAAATCTACTTTTGAAAAGCTTTTATATCAGGTTCATGCTGTACTTCCGTAAATTTGATTCAACCCAAAAACCAATAATTCACATAATTCAAATCTTAACTGGCCCGATTCCACAGCCACGGCTAAGCTGAACCGGCAGAGATGGAAATTAATATGGGCCTGTGGTTTGATGCTTTTTTAGGAAGAAGCCTAAGGTCTCAGGCACGGCTCGATTTCATGATGAAGAAAGTTTCTACCAAAAGCAATTTCCCTATCAAATTACAATTTGCCGCTTCAAAGTTTGTAAAAATTACATATTAGTTTATCTATTTTTAATTTAAAATAATTATGTCATTTTTTACTAATAAAACATTATTTTTTCTAATAAAATATAATTTTTGTTTTATTTTTTTAAAACATAAAAAAATAAAGTTTAATCCAGTTAAAAATTTTAGAAAAAAGACAAAGTTAAAATTGAATTGCATTCGATATTGTAAATAATTAAGTTTAGGCGAATTTAAACTTTATTCTAACAGTTTTTCCATGCAATACCATTTTAGTTGTTTAGGTTTTTTCAAATATATAATTTTTTTTTCTCTCTCACATAACAATATCATCAATAATTTTTCTATCATCAAAATTAAAAATAATAATAAAATTATAAATGGTATAGTTATATTTTCGACCATAAGTAACTTCCATTCTCCAATCTACATAGCTATTGATTTTTTTATATAATATATTTTAATTGTTTAATTGTTTTTAAATATATAATTATTTTTTCCTCACTCACCTAACAATATCATAAATAAATTTTCTATTACCAAAATTAAAAAAATCATAATAATAAAATTATAAATAATTTACTTATACTTTCGACCATAAGCAACTTCCACTCTCCAAACTATATTGCTATTGATTTTTCCACGCAATCTATTTCAGTTGTTTAGTCTTTTTTAAATATATAATTATTTTTTGCTCACTCACTTAACAATATCATAAATAATTTTTCTACCACCAAAATAAAAAAAAATCATAATAATAAAATTATAATAATAATTTTTCTACCACCAAAATAAAAAAAATCATAATAATAAAATTATAAATGGTCTACAATATTATAAATAATTTTCCTACCACCAAAATAAAAAAAAATCATAACAATAAATTATAAACGATCTACTTCTACTTGTACTTTCGACTATAAACAACCTCCGTTCTTCAAGCTATATTACTATTAGTTTTTCCATACTCCAAGCTATATTACTATTGATTTTTTCATACAATATATTTCAGTTGTTTAGTCTTTTTTAAATATGTAATTATTTTTTCCTAACCCACCTAACAATATCATAAATAATTTTTCTACCACTAAAATTAAAATAATAATAATAATAAAATTATAAATACTCTACTTATACTTTTGACCACAAGCAACTTCCATTCTCCAAACTATATTGCTATTGGTTTTTTCATATAATATATTTCGGTTGTTTAGTCTTTTTTAAATATATAATTATTTTTTCTTCATTCACTTAACAATATCATAAATAATTTTCCTATCACCAAAATAAAAAAAAATCATAATAATAAATTATAAATGATCTACTTATACTTTCGACTATAAACAACCTCCGTTCTCCAAACTATATTGCTATTGGTTTTTCCATACAATATATTTCAGTTGTTTAGTTTTTTTTAAATGTGTAATTATTTTTTCCTCACTCACCTAACAATATCATAAATAATTTTTCTACCACCAAAATTTAAAAAAAAAAAATAAAATTATAAATACTCTACTTATACTTTTGATCATAAGCAACTTCCATTCTCCAAGCTATATTGCTATTGGTTTTTTCATATAATATATTTCGATTGTTTAGTCTTTTTCAAATATATAATTATTTTTCTTCATTCACTTAACAATATCATAAATAATTTCCTATCACCAAAATAAAAAAAAATCATAATCAAATAATTATAAATGATCTACTTATACTTTCGACTATAAGCAACCTCCGTTCTGCAAGTTATATTGCTATTGGTTTTTCCATACAATATAGTTCTTCAAGTTATATTGCTATTGATTTTTCCATACAATACATTTCAGTTGTTTAGTCTTTTTCAGATGTGTAATTATTTTTTCCTCACTCACCTAACAATATCATAAATAATTTTTCTACCACCAAAATTTTAAAAAAATAATAATAAAATTATAAATACTCTACTTATACTTTTGACCATAAGCAACTTCCATTCTCCAGCTATATTGCTATTGGTTTTTTCATACAATATATTTCGGTTGTTTAGTCTTTTTCAAATATATAATTATTTTTTCTTCATTCACTTAAAAATATCATAAATAATTTTCCTATCACCAAAATAAAAAAAAATCATAATAATAAATTATAAATGATCTACTTATACTTTCGACTATAAACAACCTCCGTTCTCCAAGCTATATTACTATTGGTTTTTCCATACAATATATTTCAGTTGTTTAGTTTTTTTTAAATGTTTAATTATTTTTTCCTCACTCACCTAACAATATCATAAATAATTTTTCTACCACCAAAATTTAAAAAAAAATAATAAAATTATAAATACTCTACTTATACTTTTGACCATAAGCAACTTCCATTCTCCAAGCTATATTGCTATTGGTTTTTTCATATAATATATTTCGATTGTTTAGTCTTTTTCAAATATATAATTATTTTTCTTCATTCACTTAACAATATCATAAATAATTTTCCTATCACCAAAATAAAAAAAAATCATAATCAAATAATTATAAATGATCTACTTATACTTTCGACTATAAGCAACCTCCGTTCTGTAAGTTATATTGCTATTGGTTTTTCCATACAATATAGTTCTTCAAGTTATATTGCTATTGATTTTTCCATACAATACATTTCAGTTGTTTAGTCTTTTTCAAATGTGTAATTATTTTTTCCTCACTCACCTAACAATATCATAAATAATTTTTTTACCACCAAAATTAAAAAAAAAAATAATAATAAAATTATAAATAATCTACTTATACTTTCAACCATAAGCAATTTCCATTCTCCAAGTTATATTGCTATTGGTTTTTCTATACAATCTATTTCAGTTGTTTAGTCTTTTTCAAATATATAATTATTTTTTTCTCCCTCACCTAATAATATCATGAATAATATTTCAAACACCAAAATAATAAAAAAATTATAATAATAAAATTATAAATGATCTACTTATACTTTCGACTATAAGCAACTTCCATTCTCCAAGCTATATTGCTATTGGTTTTTCCATGCAATATATTTTAGTTGTTTAGTCTTTTCTAAATATGTAATTATTTTTTCTTCACTCACCTAACAATATCATAAATATTTTTTCTACCATCAAAATAAAAAAAAATTATAATAATAAAATTATAAATAGTCTAGTTATACTTTCGACCATAAGCAACTTTCTGAAATCACATTAATCAGCCATGGCGTTTGTACCTCAAAAAGGGATCCTCAGGAGCGTAGCTCTAGAAGAGGTTAGTCTTTGTTTAATTATTTCTGTAAATTTTATTAATCCAACCTATTCTTGGAGAGGAAATACAGGATAATTTAAATTAAGGATTAATATTCTTAATTTTTTTTTATTACATGATATTGGAGAGGAAACCGATGAAATTTTTTGGAAATTTTATGGCAGTACGTGTATGAAACGAGTGCATATCCTAGAGAGCACAAGGAACTCAAGAATTTACGAGAAGCTACAGTAAAAGAGTATGGTAACTTGTAAGTAGTATTTATAATTAGTCCCAAAAATATTTTATTTTTCAAATTAAAAAAAAATAAAAATTTAAATTAATGGGTTGTGATTTTGAATTGCAGGAGCGTGATGTCTATTCCGGTTGATGAAGCACAATTCCTGTCAATGCTTGTGAAGGCTATGAATGCCAAGAGGACATTGGAGATTGGTGTTTTTACAGGCTATTCTCTCCTTTCCACTGCACTCGCTCTCCCTGATGATGGATTGGTTTGCTTTTTTTCTCTTTTTCCTTTTTCTTTTTAAGTAAGAAATTGGAGAGATCATTAATAAGATGCATCATCAAGCAGATCATTAATCATCATCTATCTTTTGTGGCAGGTAACAGCAATTGACATAGATCAAAAAGCTTATGAATTTGGATTACCATTCATCCGGCAGGCGGGTGTGGAGCACAAAATCAACTTCATCAACTCAAATGCAACATTAGCTTTGACCCAAATGTTGAACAAAGTAAGTTCTCGATGATCAAAATTTTTAGAAGATTATCACTTGCTTAATTAGGGATTTTAATTTTGTTTGTTTTGGGGTTGATCAGCAGGATAATAATATTAATATAGCAGAATTTGACATGGCATTTGTGGATGCTGATAAATTTAGCTACAAGCAATACCATGAACAACTGCTGAAACTTGTAAAGATTGGAGGCATAATAGCTTATGATAACACCTTATGGTACGGCTTCGTCGCCGAAGAAGAAGATACAGTGCCGGAGCATTTCCGGGAGACAAGAATGGCCATACTGGAAATCAACCAATTTCTGGCATCTGATCCTCGAGTGGACATCTCACAAGTTTCCATCGGTGATGGGCTTACCTTATGCCGACGTCTCTATTGAGAAAATTAATTAATATATAATGGGTATCTGTAATAATGTGATATGGTGTTTGATCACCATCAGCGACTTGTTATTACATGATTTTCCTTGATATTGCAGCTTAATTGGAGTATTGTTTAAGGTAGATGAGATGTTCTTTCATTTTCAGTTTCCACTTTTATATGTTGTCCTGATGAGAAGCATGGCTTTTCTGACATAGAATTACAATTTTGGCTGAGAAGAAATTATTTCTTATATTTTCTGAAAATTTAACTTTTCAGAAAATAATTTAATTAAATTAAAAAAATTATTTAAACTTAATTTATTTTTAAAAAAGTAAAAGAAAAATTTGCATATTCAAATTTTCAATTTAGTGAATTCTTTTTTTAATTTTTTAATTTTATTTTTTCACTCTTCAACGTTCTCGTTTCCTTTTATCTCTAGTTTAATATCTCAATTCATTTTTATCTTTATATTTATAATGAATTTTTAAAGAATAATTTTATCACTTGAATTTTAAAGTGATTCTATAAAATTTATTCAATTGCTGACCAACGTATAAAATATTTATCTGCATGTAATATAGAAATTTGACATCCATATATATAATAAGTGATTTATAAGATAGTAAATTCCAATTTTAGATTTAAAATATTTTTTATACGAAAATTCACTATATAGATGCACTTCAAAAATAAAAAATATTAAATATTTATTTTACGTAAAAAAATTAAGAAGCATAAATATGAGCTCATATTTATTTATTAGTTGATGTTAGGCCCAATTCAATATGGGTTCAACGGCTTAATGCACAAAATCAAAATAAAAAATATATTGTTTGTTTTCCCGGAAAGCGAACACATTAAAGCTAGCTTATCTATAGAATATTAAAATTTAATAATTTACGACAGCTTTTAGGTTTGAAGATTTTGTGTTTTCGACGTAACACTAATTAAGCCACGAAATAAGAACCCATAACCATGTAAAATTATATAATATTGATATTATGGCCTGTTCCATAATCTACTTTTAAGATTGTTATACTATATGAATCGCTCAAAATAGACAGTGAATTGTTACTATAAAATCACTTAAAATAGATAGTGAGTTGTTATTATAAAATTAAGTCATATCTACTTTTAAGGTAGTGATACTACATGAGACTCGTTCAAAATAAACAGTGAGCTGTCACCATAAGATTAGGCAACGTGGTAAGGATTTGATAAACCAATACGCAATCCCATCTGTAAAAAGGAAGACTCGAACGACCATGGTGCCTGAAATCAAGAGAAAATGAGATCTGGGGGCTTCATGACAAGTCGGCATCAGGTCGGACAAAACTCGCACTCTTAACTTGAGGCGAAACTCTATAAGAAAGTTACCGTTAACAGTTATAGTATAAAAGAACAACGATCACAAAAACAAAAATACAGTATTCTCTAACACAAATACACTCAAATTCTATTTTCAACCTATCCTCCAGTATACTAATTTAAGCATCAGAGTGACTGTTGTGGGCACCCACCATCTCATTTCTATTTCTTGCAAGTTCTAGCCAATTACAGTATAGCTCAATTCCAGCCACGTCATCAATTTAGTCTTAGCAACATCATTTAGTTCCATTACCGAAAAATTCATTGAATTTTCTCTGTTCATTTAGATTAAAACCGATCTCTTATCCCTTTTCTCTCAAAAAGAAATCTCTCTTTTATCTTTAGAAATGACTGACAATTCAAGAGTTGCTGCTAAGGTTGCTATCGATGAGAATGTTATCATTTCTTCCACTCTTGGTAATGGACAAAACACACCTCCTATTGTCAATGAGGCAGACTTCAACAACTGAGCATCGAGCAAATGCTCCAGTAAGTCTGAAGGTTGCAGGCTATTTTCAAGTAATACAAAACTCGGAAAGAGGTGTCACTCATGGCTCCTAAGGGGAGGGAGGAAGTTTCTGTAGAGACCTCAAGGACTCAGATAGAGGCAATCCAGACTTAGTCTAAAGGAAAGGACAAGTCCGAGAAAAAGGAGCCATTAGATGATGTTCTCAAGGATGCTGACTGAAAGCTGGTATGGGCTGTCTAAAGGTGCTAAGAAGGATGGGAAAAGGACAAAAGGATGGGTCAAAAGTAAGGCCAAAAGTAGAAAGTAGAGGTATGAAGGAGATCACAGAAATTATCCGGTCTCTTGAGGAAGGAATGGTCGAGGTAAATATAAAAAATATACCCTACCAAACGACTCACGAACGCATATTCTAATGTGGATTAGAAAAAATGACAAGAACATCAAGTGGCCTCTCAAACTCAACCCTAACAAAACCAGAAAAAGAGACAAGACCAGGTACTGTCATTTTCATGAAGACCACAAACATCTAATGGAGGAGTGTTGGCAATTGAAAGACAAGATTAAAAGGTTAGTAGGGAACGACACACTTCAGAAGTTCATTAGAAAGAGTAGAAAAGATAGGAGGCCCGAGCCCAAGATAACAATTCCATAAACAACCCATGACAGTGAACCTGTGGGGGTTATTCATGTGATTGTAGAAGGACCGGTGTTAATAGAGGTGACAATAAGGAGAATACCTCAGATGTCCAGCTTTTGAGTTAAACTCCGATTTTTGAAATTGGTCAAGTCAGACGACCGAGTCTTTTATTTTATCCTTAGAAAAATATTTGTGATTTATGATAATGTTATAAAACTAGGATATATTGTTCAAGCTTCTTTTTTGAAAATCAGAATCGTTGATGGATGAAAGCATAGAGACAAGAACATAGGCCATAAGGCAATAACTAGGCCATCCGGGCATGGGTCCCACATATAATCCGAGCGTTGGTTCGCGAAAATAAATTTATAAAAAGCTACAATGCCATCTGGGCATGGGTTCCACAGATAATCCAGACATGGGTCCCGCATATAATTCGGGAGTTGGTCCGTGGAAACAAATCCATAAAAGGCCACAGAGCCATCAGGGTATGGCTCCCACAAAACTAGACATTTTCATGCCAAGCCTCAAGGCAGGTATACGCCAGGCCAGCCTTTCAAGTGTTAGTCCTGAGAAGTTTTTAAGACATTTCATGCCAGACCGCAAGGCAGGTATACGCCAAACCAGAAGACCAGGTGTTAGTCTTGCATCACAAAAAGATTCTAAGGCATCTAATGTTGGGCCTCAAGGTGGATATACTGGTCGATCTTCCGGGTGTTAGTCATGAGAAGTTTCTAAGGCATTGAATGCTAGGCCGCAAAGTGAGTATACGTCAGGCCAGAAGACCAAATGATATTCTCGCATCACAAGAAGTTTCTAAGGCAGTTGATGCTAGACCGCAAGACGGGTATAAGACAGGCCAACCTATCAGGTGTTAATCCCACTTCAAGAGAAGTTTTTAAGGCATTTAATGCCAGCCGCAAGGCAGGAATATGCTAGGCCAGAAGACCAGGTGATATTTCCGCTTCACAAAAAGTTTCTAAGGTATTTAATGCTAGGTAGTAAGGTGGGTATAAGCCAAGCCGGCTTACCGAGTGTTAGTCCCGCTTCACGAGAAGTTTCTAAGACATTTAATATCAGGCCGTAAGGCGGAAATACATCAGGCCAAGAGATCGGGTGATATTCCCACTTCACAAAAAGTTTTTAGAGCATTTAATACTAGGCCGCAAGGCGGGTATAAGCTAGGCCTACCTACCAAGTGTTAATCTCGCTTCACAAGAAATTTCTAAAGTATTTGATGCTAGGCAGTAAGGCGGGTAAACGCCAGGTCGACCTACCAGGTGATATTCCCTCTTCACAATAAGTTTCTAAGGTATTGAATGCTAGACTGCAAGGTGGATCTATGCTAGGCCAGAAGACCGGGTGATATTTCTGCATTACAAGAAGTTTCTAAGGTAGATGATGCCAGGGTGCAATGTGGGTACACGTCAAGCCTACTTACTGGATGTTAGTCCCACTTCATGATAAGTTTTTAAGGCATTTAATGCTCAGGCTGCAAGGCAGGTATGAACCAGGCCATGTGACCAAGAGCATTGGTCTCATCTCACAAAGAGAATCACATGTATGTATCGCCGCTCTTATAATCACTTTCGAAAATCTAAAACTTTTTGCAAGGAGAAAAATGACCAAAAGCTCATCAGGGCTGGTCAGGGCTGTAAAACTACATGTAAGCCTGTTAGGGCTGTAAAATGTCTAGAAGCTCAACAAGGCTAAAAAAGGCTAAAGAGCTCACAAAGGCTAGGAAAAAAAAGCTCGGAAGCTCGTTAGGGCTGAAAAATACTTGAAAGCACGATAAGACTATAAAAGGCTAGAGAGCTCGCAAGAGCTGGAAAATATCTAGAAACTCGTCAATGCATTATGCGCTCAATCGGATCAATTTTTTTCAAGACAAGATCTTAAACTTGACTGGTGGACAGGGCAAGCAAGAAGAAAGTAAGGACATTATGCGCTCAACCTGGACAAACAAGCCACACGACCCAGATCATGAAAATAATTATCACCTTTGAATCTAAAGAATTAAATACCAGCAGGAGATCTCTGATGCTACATGAGACTCGCTTAAAGTAGGCAATGAGCTGTCACTATAAGGGTGGGCCACATAGCAAGGATATGATAAATCAATATGCAATTCCACCAATAGAAAGAAAAGTCCAAACGACCATGGTGTACGGAACCATGAGAAAAGGAGATCCGGACGTTACAGAACAGGTCGGACAAGATTTGCCTTTTTAATTTCAAGGTAAGACTCCATAAAAAAGTTATCATTAACAAGTACAATCTAATAGATTCTCTTTACACTCTCGATTACAAAATTTTTTATCAATTAATCGGTGAAAATCCTTTATCAATTAGCCAAATACATCATACTTGAGCTAAGAACAAATACAGCCAAAAAAATAATCCACGATAAAGCCCGATTAGCTAAAAAAACGAACACAACACTGAAAGCCCAAGGGAAATTTTTTTATCAATCCATTAACATTAATACAAGTGTTAATATGAGTGTCATTAACAAGGGCAAATTCAAGAATTAGAATCATTATCAAGGGAAAAATGTCGTTAACATTAATACAAGTGTAATAATTTATAAGTGCAAAAAATTAATAATTTAAAAATCCAAAATGGTCTATTAATTATAATTTATTTAGTTTTTTTTATTGAAATTATGTATTCAACGCAGCACTCTAATTTTCTTACAAGTTTTAGTTTTCCAAAGACTTTATGTAAAAAAAAAAATAGTGATTAATAAATAAAAATAGAATGTCTTAATTTCAACTCATTGAAATTAATTATTTTCTTCGTATGTATGTATGTATTAGTAGAGATAATATTGAAAATTCTAATCAAGTTAATCATTTAGAATAAAAAATAATTAAAATTAAAAAACTTCTAAAGGTGATGTTAACGCCGCAATTGATTGAACTCATTATTATTATTATTCATGAACAATTCTTCTTTTTTTCTTTTTTTTTTTCTTTATCTGGTAAGAAAAAGTAAATGCATTCAATCAAAATCATGGAAAATGAAAAGCCAATTACCAAGAAATTATACATATAAAAAAAATCCAAATGAAGGTATAATGAGTGGATAGTGACTGGTCAATTTCCTCTTGGAAATTATAGAATTAATTAATTTATGGTTTCGGTTCAAGTTGATTAGGCCTCTGACTTTGTAGAACCAATTATCTAAAATAAAATAATTTAAAATTTCAAGTGACCACCATGCTTTTATTTGCCTTAGACTTAATCATACATTTAATTAATTAAAATCTTTAAATACTTTATTTTTATATAAAAAAATAAAATAAATAAAAATTATACTACACAAAGAATTAAGAATAATCTTATTAACGTACTTGACTTCCTTGCATTGGCCCTTTAAGAAAATGTTTACTCTTTTTCTCCTTCACGAATAAGACCGTCCAAAGGAGGTTTACGTGGCGACCTACCCTATTACACTTCTTTACTTTCCTCAAATGCTGTGCACTTGATAATTTTTAAAAAATAAATAAATAAAGAATTTTGTTACCAGTGCTTCATTCTAAAATATATATCAATGATTTATTACCAGTCAGAAAGAAGAAAAAAAGATACCATAAATTGATGGCATCTAACTAAAATTCCTCACTTTTTATTTGAGGTAAGAAATTAACGAATAATGATTCCCTTGCAATATATACGGAAATTGTGTGTATTATACAATTCTTGGATCAAATCCTCCTCTGATTTTCTCATTTTTAATTTGCTTAACATGGATATACCTCCTCTGATTTTCTCATTTTTAATTTGCTTAACATGGATATACCCGATTCATATCCGCATCCATTTAAATTTTTTAAAAAATTTTACTATTTAATTTCTATATATTGTCATTATTAATAAATTAATTTTTATAATTTTAGAAATTTATTAAAATGTTTTTATCTTTTTTCTCAATTAACAAAATAGTTCTTTCTTTCTTTTTTCAGTTAAAAATAAATGATGAATGAAAAAGAAAATTTTTAAAATTTAATTTTGCTTTCAAATAAAATCTCATATTTAATAAAAAAAAAAAAAAAAATATGATGATAATGAAAAAAAAGAATAATCGCCCTTTCTCCTGCTTCTTCTGCTTCTTAAAAAAGAAAAAGGAAAAGAAAAACTGAAAAAGAATAAAAAACAGAAGAAGAGAAAGAATTGAAAAAAAAAGGAAAGGCGGAGGAGGAGGAGAGGGTTTTAATGATAAAATAAATAAAAAGACTATTTTATTAACGAAAATAAAATATAAAAATATTTTAATAGATCTCTAAAAATATAAAAACTGATTTATTAATAATGATAATACTTAAAAATTAAATTATAAATCTCAATTTTTTTATATGCTCAAATTTATTGAACTGATATTAAAGTATATTTATAATAAATACGCACACTAAAAAATAAAATAAATTTAATAAATATTTGAATAATTCATAAAAATAAAAATAAATACCTAGCGACTCATTTTATCATGCGTGTTACTCACATTTTTTTTTTTTAATAACAACCTATCATATCTAATTATTAATTAACTCTTACGTTAATATTGTTTATTAAGAATCTGTGGCCCTTCAATGAATGAAGAGTTTTTATTATTTTCTTTTTATAAAATAATATAATATTAAAAGTGAATTTTTTTTGCATATTGCATTAAATTATTTCTTTTGTAGCTATTGTTGTTGAGTCTGATTTGCAATAGGTACAAAGTTTTTCGCTTTAAAAATCAAGTCAGAGGTTGGGTTATATGGGTCATTCAGTCGTTTTAAGTCTATAGTTTGACTTATTTTATTTAATTTCTTTTCTGATTTATTTATTGACCAATTTTAATGTATCCAAAAAATTAGCAGCTAAAATTAATATATACTGCCATAACTAAATAAAATCTAATAAATATAAATTTCATTAATACTAAATAGATTATAGCAAAAATAAAAATAAATGATTTTTTTTATGTCCTTATAAACGTTACCCAATACGTTACTGTGCTTCCCCATCCGTTCGATTCAGTGGGTACTTTAATCCAACGGTCATAATGCGCCTACGTGGGCTTCACTAGCTTTCTCTATGGATAGCCGTGACTGGCATCTCTAGATTTAAAAACCTTATCCTTTTTTTCCTTTGTCCAACTCATCTGTTTACTGCGAGAAAGCCGTTGCCGCTCCCCAGTGTCGTTTTCGAGTTTCATTCGTCGTTTATTAGATTAAAGCAAAAAATAATGCGCATTACACGCGTCGTTTTGCAGGAGCATCCACGTAAATCGGTATATGCGCCCACATAGCTATCGGTGCTTATCCACTTTAATTAAATTATTGTTTTTATATTTTGATTGGTTTCTCATATATAATATATTTTTATAATCGTAGATGTGGTTCACGTGGGTCCCGCATCGATTTCGTGACGGATCAGTCAATGTGACATCCAGCTATCGTTGTTTTGTGTCCGTCCAACGCCCCAGCCAACTGTTTCGGGCCGAAACTGTTGTTCGTATTGATTTGGTTTATATCCGACCGTTACATATCCGATATTTTCCGTACCAGCCTGGCACCATTTGTAGGATCAACGTATTATACGAGAAAAATATTTGTGAGATGGTGATGAGAGCTTTGGCCCCGGGTGACTGTGACCCCTGCAAATCGTAGGCTATGGCTTGGGGAGCACATTAGGGTATGCGTTTTTCTACCGTAACGAAGATGGTGATGATAAAAGGCTTTGCATGCTACGACTGTGAGAGTGAGAAGGGAGACGAAACTCACCCTATAACACAAAACGCAAAGAGTTGATATTTGAAAAATGAGGGATGAACGTCTGCAACAGTGTAACTGTTCGATTCTAAAACGCGATAGAATACAGACGCAGAGGAGATAATTTCGGAATCGTCGAAAAAATTGGGAAGGGGCTTCAAAATAGAAACTTACGATAAATAGTGTCAACCGAGACACGCATCTTGATGAAATCCCTGTACTCTTAACATGCTGTCAACGGACTTTTCAAAAAAAAAAAAAAAAGCTGTCAATGGAGCTTGGATCCTTTGACAGGTACGCCTATGAGAACCTGTGTGGTAGCCAATAATATTAGGCCACGTGGTCTTCAATTGTACAGCTAATTTCAGACGATAGCTCACTCTTCTATGTGGGTCCTACTTCACCCGCATGATGTCTTATGGCGGACACACCAAACCAGAGGACAAAGAATAAGAACCGGAAATACTCTTTCTGTGTTTCTCTAGTACATGTTTTTATCCATTATTAGCCGTTGGATCTACCCTTCTTGTAATCACATCCAACGCTCAGTTTTACTTCTCAGCTTCTCCACGTCTCTGTGACTCTCTGGATATTATTATTTGCCAATATAAGAAAAAATAAATTATTCAAGCTCACAAAACGAAAGCAAAGTTCCAATTTTTTAATATCATTATCATATGTTTCTCTCTCAGTTTGGCAGTGTGTGTTTATAAGGGCAGAGATGAGATAGATTCACTTTGAGAACTAACAGAAAAAAGCTACCAAATTTTTTCTATCCATTTCCTACCCGAGAGAAAAAGAGGGGAAATAAAAATCTTAGCTTTAGCTGCTGAGATTTTTTTTCTTTTTTACCTTTTTAGTTTGGGTAAATCAGATTTCCTTGCTACTGCTACCCCACAAAAAACGAAAATGGAATCCATCCTGGTAATTTCTTGAGCTGTTCTTGATTTATTGTCATTTTTATTTTAGTTTAAATTTAAGGTTTTTTTTTTTGGTTCTTTCACTTCAATCTTCCTCTTCTTCTTCCTTTTTTTTTTAAATAAATAAAAATTTATCAAATAGTGTTGGTGTTGTAACAATCTCTAGTGGGGATATCTGCTCGTTGCAGCAGTATATTTCCTTTAGCTCAATAATCTTGAATCTATTCCATTCCTTTATTTCTCTCTCTCTTTTAATCTTGATAACCAGAAGCTTCTTGGTTCCGTCCAATCCTTTGTTTGATTCATTTCTATCTATCCACACTGAATTTTTCCTTCCCTTTTCATATGGTGTTCTCTCTCTTGTTCTCAAAGAATCTTTTGTGCTGCTATTTTTTTTTCCTATGAACTCGAAAATCTAAGCTGTTCTTTGTTTTTTCACATTGAAGTGGTTGTCTCTTTCTTGTTTTAGAGCAACTTATTGGCCTTGTTTGAATGAAGCTTGAAAAGGCTATGTTCTGATTTAAATCTCATAGTTGTTGTTCTTAATTTCTTGGATTACAAGATCTGAGTGGCTTACAAGCTTAATTTTTGAGGGTTGTTTTCCAGTGAGGAAGATTTTGTTTAAATGAGAGATTTTTCTTGACCAAATTGCTAGATTCGTTGCAAAAACAGACAAATATAAATGGTGTCAAGGTCATACTCAAATCTTTTGGAGCTTGCGTCTGGGGAGTCTCCATCGTTTGGCCGTATGAGCCGGCGAATCCCTCGGATTATGACGGTGGCTGGCATAATTTCCGACTTAGATGATGATCCGACGGACAGTGTATGTTCTGATCCATCATCTTCTTCGGTCCAGAGGGACCGAATAATTATTGTTGCCAATCAGCTGCCAATAAGGGCACAACGAAAATCAGATGGCAGTAAGTCTTGGATTTTCACTTGGGATGAGAATTCACTTCTCCTCCAGCTGAAAGATGGATTAGGGGATGATGATATTGAAGTAATATATGTTGGTTGTTTGAGAGAAGAAATTCACCCTAGCGAGCAAGATGAGGTCTCGCAGATACTTCTGGAGACCTTCAAATGTGTGCCTACATTTCTTCCCCCGGATCTTTTTAGCAGGTTCTATCATGGATTCTGTAAGCAACAGTTGTGGCCTTTGTTTCATTATATGTTGCCTTTGTCGCCTGACCTTGGTGGTCGGTTTAATCGTTCGCTATGGCAAGCATATGTATCTGCAAATAAGATTTTTGCTGATAGGATTATGGAGGTGATTAACCCAGAAGATGATTTTGTATGGGTGCATGACTATCATCTTATGGTGCTGCCAACTTTCCTTAGGAAGAGGTTTAATCGGGTGAAACTTGGATTTTTCCTCCATAGCCCATTTCCTTCGTCGGAGATTTATAAGACATTGCCTATTAGAGAAGAGCTTCTGCGAGCGTTATTAAATTCTGATTTGATTGGGTTTCATACTTTTGATTACGCAAGGCATTTCTTGTCTTGCTGTAGTAGAATGCTTGGCCTTACCTATGAATCCAAGAGGGGATACATAGGCCTCGAGTATTGTGGTAGGACTGTAAGCATCAAAATTCTGCCTGTCGGTATTCATATGGGCCAGCTTCAGTCAGTGTTGAGGCTTCCCGAGACTGAAACAAAGGTTGTGGAGCTCATTAAGCAGTTCAATGATCAGGGCCGGATAATGTTGCTGGGGGTGGATGATATGGATATTTTTAAGGGTATAAGTTTGAAGTTGCTGGCGATGGAACAGTTGCTTGTGCAGCATCCAGAGTGGCGAGGCAAGGTAGTGTTGGTGCAGATCGCAAATCCTGCAAGGGGCAAAGGAAAAGATGTGAAAGAAGTCCAGGCTGAGACTTATTCCACTGTGAAGAGGATCAATGAAACATTTGGGAAGCCTGGATATGATCCTATTATCTTAATTGATGCACCACTCAAATTTTATGAAAAAGTGGCATATTATGTTGTTGCTGAGTGCTGTTTGGTCACTGCTGTAAGGGATGGAATGAATCTCATACCTTATGAATATATTATCAGTCGCCAAGGGAATGAGCGATTGGATAAGGTGTTGAGACTAGAACCCTCTGCTCTGAAGAAGAGCATGTTGGTTATTTCTGAGTTTATTGGCTGTTCCCCATCTCTGAGTGGTGCGATTCGAGTAAATCCCTGGAATATTGATGCTGTCGCGGATGCAATGGACTGTGCCCTGGAGATGGCTGAGCCAGAAAAACAACTCCGGCATGACAAGCATTACAAATATGTTAGTACTCATGATGTTGGCTATTGGGCACGTAGTTTTCTTCAGGATTTGGAGAGGACTTGCCGAGATCATGCAAGAAGGAGATGCTGGGGTATTGGATTTGGATTAAGCTTCAGAGTTGTGGCGCTAGATCCAAACTTTAGGAAGCTTTCAATGGAGCACATTGTATCAGCTTACAAGAGGACCACAACTAGGGCAATTCTTCTGGACTATGACGGTACTCTAATGCCTCAGGCTTCGATTGATAAGAGCCCATCTTCCAAGTCAATTGACATCCTAAATAGCCTGTGCAGAGATAAGAACAACATGGTTTTCCTTGTTAGTGCTAGAAGTCGCAAGACACTCACTGAATGGTTTTCACAGTGTGAGAAGCTGGGATTGGCTGCAGAGCATGGATACTTCCTAAGGTATATTGGTCTGAATTTGAAGCTCGTCATTTTTATTGGGTTTGTAACATGGTTTAACTTGAAACTAATGATCATATGGTTCCAGGTTGACAAGAGATGCGGAATGGGAAACTTGTGTTCCTGTAACAGACATTGCTTGGAAGCAAATTGCAGAACCTGTGATGCAGCTTTACACTGAAACAACTGATGGGTCGACTATTGAGGATAAGGAAACTGCACTAGTATGGTGTTATGAGGATGCAGATCCTGATTTTGGTTCATGCCAAGCTAAAGAACTACTTGATCATCTTGAAAGTGTTTTGGCAAATGAACCTGTAACAGTCAAGAGCGGACAGAATATAGTGGAGGTTAAACCTCAGGTTTGCATCAAATATTCCTTTCTTAATGTTTATAGTGCTGGTTTCAATTGTCTCTACTCACTGCCATTTATCAATCAATAGTTGAATTGAGATCACATCCATTGAATCCGTAGATAGATTAATTGGTTCGAGTGTAAAGTCCACCAATTTTAGTAGTGATCATAATGACAAAAGGAACAAACCCATGAGAAGCATTCACAATTTCACATAAATCCAACCCACTTTGATATGGTCTGCTTAAACCAAGTTTTCATTGATTTATATTACCATTAGTGTGGGAGTTAAGGGTGGAAGTAGGGATGTAAACGGGTAGGGTACCCGCAAAAATTAATAATATCCGAACCCGTTCCGAACCCGATTAAAAATTAATTTAAACTATTCGAATCCGTCCCAAACCCGATTATTATTATCCAAATAAAATCCGAACCCGTTTAATCTTATATATTTTAATTAATAATTTATATAAAAAATATTTTTCATTAATAATTTTCATTTAAAAAATCTAATATTTCTAAAGGATATTTAAATTTAAATTTTTAAATAAAAATATATAAAAAAAATTTATAAATATTATTGTAAAATATATTTTTTATATTAAATTAATTATTTATATAAACGGGTTCGGGTAGTGGGTATCCTGTACATAAAACCCGAATCCGATCCGAACCCGCAACGGGTATTATTTTTAAAATAATGATTTATAAATTAATTATTTTAATATAAATATATTTTTTAATAAATCATTATTATGGTATTATTTTTATATTAAATTAATTATTTGGTCTGTCTGTAGTAATTGTCTTGTTAATGATTTATACCATGTTAATTGAACACACACATGCATATTAGACAAAGAGAGAGAAAAAAACGGACACAAAAATTTTTTGTGGTTCAGCAAGTATGCCTGCATTTGCTGACAGTTGCCTGCATTTGTCACTTGATGAGAATGAGATTGTAGCTTTATTTATATTTAGTCCTTGTCCACCTAGCATTCCCGATGTAAATATGATTTACACAGGGCATTTTGCCCCTTGTCATGGAGTTCCTCCCCCTTGGCTGGGGCCGTGGAGAAATACGGTACGAGCCATTACTAAATATAGTGCTCATACTGATGAGTACAGACAAACTGTATAAAGTCTAATAGAAATAGGTAGCATACTTGCATTTAAAAAGAGCCAAGAAATGATAAAAGCATGCATTTATTTGCTTAGTTCGTCATTCTTATATTTAGTGGAATCGTCTCGACTCTCTTTTGAGCACACTCCATGAGTATAAGAACTCATAACTCAAGCAAGTTAGGACACTGATCTCAGTTAAAAATTTCATAATACACAAACGGCTGTTAATGAGCTTTTATTTATTTGTGCAGGGTGTAAGCAAGGGGCTGGTGGCTAAACGACTACTTTCGACAATGCAAGAAAGGGGAATGTCACCAGATTTTGTTTTATGTATAGGAGATGACCGGTCAGATGAAGATATGTTTGAGGTAATTACCAGTTCCATGGCAGGTCCATCAATTGCTCCGAGGGCGGAAGTATTTGCATGCACTGTCGGTCGAAAACCTAGCAAGGCTAAATATTATCTAGATGATACGACAGAAATTGTTAGGTTGATGCAAGGGTTGGCTTCAGTTTCAGAACAAACAGTTGCAGTGTAAGCCGAGTTTAAGCATGTAGGTTGAACAATGTAATCCACATAGTTTTCATTAGCTTTTCTCGCTTTTTTTTTTGCTGTGTAAATCATCATAGTGTTGCTTGGAGAGGCTGTGGAGCAGAAACACTTTGTTTTCTTTCTTATTGCGTTTGATCTCTTTGTAGTGAAGTTGTAAATATATGTTTGTGCCATAAATCTTGAGCTTGTTGAACTGCAGTAATCTCTAAATTCTTGTCCTAGGAAAAGCTACCCGTTATTGCTTGCGGTTGGTTTTGGTTCACAGCAGGACAAATGGAGGAAAGGGTAGGTAAACCATCATGTACAGTTGTGTTTTGATCCAAGAAAATTAACTTGAAAAATACAAATCAAACATTAGAGATGTTTGCACTTTCTGAAAATTGCTACTTTCTTAGTTTATTTACGCGAACATAAGTTTTAAATTTAGAATCTGTATAGATTCCAGTGCAAAATGTAAATTGTCTATATGCAAAATCCTTTCCTGCTATGCTACTGGCATGGCCTAGGCCTACAGCTACAAGTTGATGTCTGATTTTTGTTTTCTTGGGCGAGGCTTTGTCCCTTTGCATGGTCCCGCTCCACATGTTTCTTTCTCAAAATTGTCGTTTTTATGACATTGAATTTTGACTAAAAATATTTGGAATTAGTCTCGACTCAATCATTGATGATTTGCATGAGAAGTTAGGCACTTTGTTAACCATCAAAAGAGGACTGCTGTATTGTCTTTCAGTACTTGTCTTCATCGTTTGAATAGGAATTCCTTGTTTCATATATAGGAGGGTTTTGGTTTGCTGGGAACTAATATCTAGGAATGGTGAAGGAGAAACACAAACTAGACTTGGTTTGGGCTGGTTGGGAATAAAAAACAAACTGATTCAGTTTTGGATTTTTTTTTTTTTAAAAAAAAAAATTTAATATTTGATCGATTAGAAATTAAAATCAATTGAAATCTAAAATAAACCGAAATTGATAGAAATCCTAGAAAATTGATTTTGATTTCTCTCAAGTAATTCATGATTTTAATTTTATAAAAACAACACAATTATCTTCTTTCTAAAAAGAGAGCGTTTCATAAAGAGAATTTAGGATCACCTTTTAATATAATTGGAAAATATTGGAGAAAGTAATATATATTTTTTTGGACCAAAATCAATATTTTGATCCTGAAAAAGGGAATGACATGATGGTGTAATGGGCTATGGATTTAGAATGTTGGGTGACATGGTGGAGGTCTCATTTGGAGGTATCATGTACAAGTCCCAAGTTCCAAGGCCCTGTAAGCTTCTGGGTTTGGTCCAATCCAAGCAGCCCTTTTCCTTGCTGAGCCCACAAAAATTTTCATGGAAAACGAAAGTCGTTTTACTGAGGGCCAATGTCAATTGTCAGGGAGGTTTGCTGGGAGCAAGCGATTATTCCTAATTGCTACCAATTCTGGGTAGTAGAAGAATGATTCATAGTTGCGTGCTGATATGAAATGAAACCACAACCCCATAATGAGCTTAATACACGCAGACACCAGCCAAATCTGATTGGCGAAAGTTTTCGACGCGGTAAGGTAATGACTCTGATCTTTGTCCAAATCCTGCAGGACACGAGTGATAGGCTTCCAAGTTGATAAAATGATTGGTTGACGAGTGTTTTTTTCTGGGTTTCACACTAGTCCTTATTAAAAAGTTTTGAAAAAGAGTTTTGGTCCTCTTGGATTCTTGTCAAGTTCTTCACCATATCCTTCACATTAATACGTGTGGAATAGAGCATGCAGTATCCCAAAATAATGGGATTCAACACTAATTCTAATTATTCAAATATATCCATTATAACAAAAAATGGAAAATTCAAAACCACTAATTTGAATCTTTTTATCATTATAAAAAATTTTGTTAATTAATCACTCAATTTTAAAAATACAAAATTAATTAATATATTTTTTTATATTAACCAGATTAAATGATAAATTTTAATTATATCAATTTTTTTTCTTATTAATTCAACATATATTTTGGAGATTATATTATATTCGATCGAAATTGATATTCAAATAAAACCTTCTTGATCCAACTCTTCTTCAGTTTCTTATTTTCTTTCGTCAAACACAAATTAAGTGAAAAAAATTATTGCCCCATAAATGTAATTTTAAAAAATTATTACTTAATTTAAAAGCTTCACTTTCACATGCAAAACGTCTCTATTCATGTGAATAAAAGCTATTTTGCTAAAAATTTTAGATTTATTCAGATATTTACTACCGAATTATGGCCGTAAATTATATATTTTTTTTACATAGTATCAAGAATATGTATATTTAAATATAATATAAATAATTTTTAATGATTTTCATTTCTCTCTAAATTTAAAAAAAATATTTTGTGTTAAAAGAGTGTAAATTAAAAAATAAAATTTCTCCCACTTTAATAATATATCAAAATTATAATATTACTTTAATTAAAAAATAGAATTATTAAATAATATTTTCACACTTCCTTATAAAATAGTATTGAATAAAATAATAAGGATTCTCTTTTAAAAAATGGACGGACCTCAGTAAAAGAGCTCTCTTTTGAAGAGATTTTATTTCCTCTTTTAATGGACTTTCTCTTTTTATCCTGAAGTTTTTCCCCTCTTCTCTTTTTCATTATTTTTCTTTATATTTCCAATCATTAAAATTTTATTTTAAAATTTTCAAATCTGATTGGAACATCAAAAGGTCTTTACGGCAGGTATTTCCAATAAATTCTTCATTCCATTTTGTCCATTCTACATATCTCCATAATTAAATTACATATAGAATAAGAGGAAAATTCTTCATTATACTTTTTTTCTTCATTTGCTCTTTTCTTTTTTTAATTTATTGTCCCAATAAAAAATTAATTTTTTTCTATTTCTTTTAAATATATAAAATAAAATGAATTTAGGGTTATTCTTAATTTTATTAATTTAGTCTTTATTTTATTATATTTTACTTTTATTTATATTTTTTTTAATTTTTTTGACATATTTCTACAGTACTCGTCTGTCACCTTCAATAGCCTATTCATATATAAAATTTTAACTCTCGTTAAACAATTATTTAATTTTCTTTTACTCTTTTAAAATATAATATCTATTATTACATGTTTTGTTCTTATACAAAAAAAAGATGATATTCAATTAGATTTAATTATCCTCAAACTCCATTGAAATTCTATTCGGTTCATAAAATTAAATCTTAATTGATTTAAATTTGATCCTATGCAACACGTTATGAATTTGTATTATATTAGTTTGAGCCCTTCAATATGTATTGCTGCGTATTTACAGATTTATAGAGTCCATTACTCATGGGTATATTTGACATAAGATAATTGATTTCCCAAAATTTAATACAAATGCAAGGACAGCTTCAATTTCATCAAGCCAAACTCTGTCCATCATGATTGATGGGCTTAATGATTGGGTAATGTATGTGTGGTTTCTGGGTTTCACACTGATCCTTTTACTGAACCTGCGAGTACCAGGTGAGAGAAGCCTAAGTGTGAAGCGTTATTTACCAGTTACGCAGCTTCAATGTGAACGATTCCCAAGTTCTGGACAACATAAATCATTCTGCTTGTGGGGTAGACCATCCCAATCACATAAACATCCAGAAATAATTGGATCCATCGCTAATTACATAGAAATCCAACCAATCAAAAATACAAACAAAATCAATTCTTTTTAAAATATTCTTATATGTATTCAAATAAATATACACTTAAATATAAATAAATGATAAATTAATTAATTTTAGAAACATATTATTTTATTGCTTCAAATTTAAATTAAAAAAATTGACCGAATCAAATTAATTTAATAATTCGATTTGATTTTTTATTTAATTTGATTTATTTAATTTTTAATTTTAAAAATTTTAATTATTTCGATTCGGTTCGATTTTAATCAGTAAAATAAAAAAATCGAACCGAACCGATCAGTGATAATAATATATTATTTTTAATAATATAACGAGATTAAATCATATTAAGATTAAAATATTTTAATTAAATTTTAAAATACATAAAGTGTATTTATCAAAAATTCAAATCGATTAAACCGAATCAAATCGAATTGAATTAGACTGATTCAATTCGATTTTTATAAATACTAAAATTTTAATTTTTAATTTTTTTTAATTTTATTTAATTTTGAATCAAACCAATAAATGTTCCATATAATATTTTGTATATTAAAATTATTTATCCTTTTTGTTGGTTTTCAGAAACCTTTGTTTAATTTCTTGTCGTTTAGTCAAACGGTTGTTGTTTTATTTTTAAATAATATCTCATATTAAATTATATTTTTCATTTTATCAATATTATTTTTTTTAAATTGCCTAAAAAATTATAGTAATACATTTTCTGAAGTTAAAAAAACCAAAATAATCTTAGAATCTAAAAAAAAAGAAAAAAGCCACTGCTCCATAAACGTGAATAAATATTTTATTTCTTTTTTCCTTTTTAATTAATTAGCCATTGATACAAACCGAAAATAGTTTATGGTAATTTTAAAATTCCTTTTTTATCTTTATTTTTTTTTTATTTATAAAACACTCTGCAAGAACAAGAATCCCAGAATGCAACAGGGAGAGAGCAGCTCAGCAAAAGCTTACCAATTCCAGCTCAGCAAAATTCTCAAATCACACAAATTCAAAATCAATGTGAACCCAAAAGTGCAAAATCAATACAAATTATTATATACATAAACAAAAGTAAATGATTTTCATATGATCTTAATTTTTAATTTTTTTTATTTAAGCTATCTTTCCTCTCAAATTATAATTTGCTTTTAATATAAAAGAAAATAAACGGCTTTCCTGTTCAACAAGTAATTTAGTGATGACTCTTATTTATATAATAAAGAAAATTTATTGAGCACACTGTCCACACCTATCTATACTGTTTAATAAATATATTTAATATTATTAAATAAATTCAGAATATCCACTAAAATTAATATTTTTATGTTTGTGTCTATCCATTTTAAAAACGTATTTACTAAGGATTGGATTTAATAAATAAAAATTTTAAATTGATTGGAAATGAATTAATTAAATTAAAAATTTTAATTTTTTTTTCAAATATGATAGATCTACATGTAAAATTATTATTCTAATTTCATATTTAATTAATCAAGTGTATTATAAGTCAACTTGTACGACCCAATACATACAAGAACAATTTTCCCATTGAACAATCCACCACCGCATCCCTGTTCCCTTGTTATTCAAGTCACTTCCGGTTAAAGACGCGGCCCAAAAAAATAAAATTTTCCAATATCTGACAAATTGTGGTCAAACGCTCAATCACTGCTTAAACTCAAGAATTTCAATGAAACTTCGCCGTTCTACACTACTGCATAAAATGGGAACACAAAAAATATACCCTTTCCTGAATTTCTCTTATATATATATACACATACACACACACAGAGCTCTGGAAGAAGCAGAGAGAAAAGGGAGAGAAAGGCCAGCGGCTGCCGGAGATGAGCAATGGAATAGTAGAGTTGGCTCTCAGCAGCCTAGGCAAAGGCTTTGATTTAACATCTGATTTTCGTCTCAAGTACTGCAAAGGCAAAGAGAGATTAGTTGTGCTGAATGAAGCAGAAAAAAGAGAGCTTTTGATTCCTAGTTTTGGAGCTGTTAAAGATGTATCCATTGATATCAAGTGTGATAAAGGTGATCGAGTTCGATATCAATCTGATATCTTAGAGTTTCAACAGGTATAAATCTTTCTTTCTCGCTTGATATTATCTTTGTGTGATTGAAAATCCATGCATGCATGATTAGTGAGTGATAAATTAGTGCAGATGTCTGAGCTTTTCAACCAGAAATCTTCGGTGCCTGGAAAAATTCCGTCGGGGATGTTTAATGCCATGTTTGGATTTGAAGGAGGAAGCTGGGCAGCTGATGCAGCTACCACTAAGTTTTTGGGACTCGATGGTTACTTCATTGTTCTATTTGATGTTCATATTGATCGCTATCCGTTAAGCCTCTCCGACGATTTCCTTAATGCTGTTCCTTCCTTTTGGGATCCCTGCGCGCTTGCCGGGTATCACATTCACATACCTTCTCATACTTTTTAAGGATTCTTGTTTAATTTTGGTTCACGATGATTTACAAAATCTGCTTTATTGTTGAAAATTACTATTAGGTCCCTGAGTTTTTTTTTTTTTAAATTTCTGTTGCCCATTGCCTTTTTCACTTTTCTTTTTTTTTTTTTTTCTTAAAGTTTATAAGTGAAAAATGCAATGCAAAAACTGGACTTGGTCGTAGGGATGGACCAATTGGATGAATAGTTTAGTTGAAATTTATCAATTTGGAATAAATTGGATGCAACTATCTACCAAACAATAAAGACTACTTAGAAATTGTCTAAGTCTATCCATTGACTAATATCGAAATTAATCATAACTTCATAATTAATGAGGAAATCCCAATGAAATTACATCCATTTCATTAGCAAATTATAATTTACAGCTATTTATATATTGCCATTTTATTTTAATTTTTAAAAAAGAAGCTCATCAAACTGCAGTTTCTTGTTTGACTAATTAAAAATTCATGAATAGAGTCTATATGTTACTTTAACTTAAGTCAACAATATCAGCTGAATTAAAGGAAAAAATAGTGGTAAATTTCATATGACGCAATGCAGAAGTGTGAACTTGCTCATCTAATTTTGCCCCTTGTTTTGAAAGTATCCCTAGTCATAAATGTTGGGGAACTTGTTCATGATTTTACATACTATGTATGTCTGAACTTTGACTTGACCAATTGATAATTCAATTCCAAATTTCCAATGTTAATTTGCATCGACCACTATTGATGGCAACCAAAAATAGTTAGGTAATCATACAATTATGGAGAAGGAGAAAAGAAAACAAGGACATGTTGATAGGATCTAGGTAATGAAATTATATATATAGTTGTTTTTTTTAGTCTATAAACTAGTAAAATATTATATTTTTCGGTTGAGATTGTTGAAAAATACAAGAAAATTTTATTTCTAATTGTTTATAATATAAATTTTATAATTGTATCACGTTAAATCTCTTTATTCCTTACACGTATTTGTTCTTAGATTTATATTCTTGTTTGAAAAGATAGGTTGGTTTGATGAGCAAAATTGAACAAGTGAGCAAAACTTGTTCAACTTTAGAACTATAATTGATGTCATCAAATTTGCCTTTTTTTGACAGATTCATTGAAAAATATGGAACTCATATCATTGTGGGGCTAAGCATTGGAGGCCAAGACGTTGTCCTAGTCAGGCAAGATAGGTCTTCCAACTTGGGTCCATCTGAACTCAAGCAACACTTAGATGACCTTGGCGACCAATTATTTACAGGGACGTGCAATTTCTCACCTAAATCTAGAAGCAAGAAGAACAAGGTTCTTAATACAAATTCCTCTAGAAAAACAACACTTACACTTACTATATTACTATGTTTTAATAATTAACTAATTGATCAGTGTCTGAATTGCAGACACCACGGGCATTCAATGTCTTTGATCCACAACCTGTTAACTTCAATAGCTTCTCATCCATGACTGCAAAAGATGTAGGTTCCATCCTTGCAAGATAATCTTCAATTTTCTTTGTAAATTAAAACGAGTTATCTTCTAGCTGTTCTACAACAAATATCTGACGTTGAAGTAGTGGTGTCATTACAGGGAATCACAGTGATTTGTGCAAAGAGGGGTGGAGATTTATCAGCAACTACTCACTGCGAGTGGCTTCTGACAGTTCCAAACAACCCAGATGCTATTCATTACAATTTCATACCTATAACTTCTCTCCTTAAAGGTGTTCCTGGCAATGGTTTCTTATCACACGCCATCAATCTTTATCTTCGATGTAAGTTTTACATTTCCTCTTCTCAAATAGAATTACTTAAATTTTCTAAATTAATTTTTTTTTAAACTTTGAATTTTATGTGATTGCAGATAAGCCTCCTATATCTGATTTACAATACTTTCTCGATTTTCAATCTCACAAGATCTGGGCTCCTATTCACAACGACCTCCCGCTGGGTCCTACTACAAATATGGCTAGTCAATCACCAGCTCTTCACTTCAACTTCATGGGTCCTAAATTATATGTAAACACTACTCAGGTATTCTCCAAGGTCATGTTCAGCAATACTAGTCAATAGCAGTTCGTTACAGGAATACTCCTCTAATTACTAAATAATAGTATTTTGATCGATTCAAAATATTAAATACTACTTTTAAAATTATTGCGGAACAGGGCCTAACCCTGCCAAAAAAAAAAACTTCCTCCAATTCATGGGCAGAGGATCTAATACAAATATTGCTATGATCCATCAGGTTATGGTAGGAAAAATGCCTGTAACTGGAATGAGGTTCTACCTTGAAGGCATGAAAGGCAACAGGTATATTAAACTTCACAGGAAAGCCACTAATGAATTTTCACAAGCTATGCTATAGAATGAGCATATTCAAATGGCTGATGCAGGTTGGCGATACACCTCCAACATCTATCGAACACTCCAACAATGCTTGAAAACAAGATAGATGAGACTCAGTTCTGGAGAGGATCAGAAGAAAGTAATGATGATGGATTCATTGAAGCTGTTTCAAGGAAAATGTTCTCTCATATATGCACAGCACCTGTAAAATACAACCCAACATGGACTAGTAGAGAAGAAGATTCAGCCTACATTGTTACAGGAGCTCAACTTCACGTAAAGAAGCACGACTCAAAGAATGTTCTCCATCTTCGATTGCTCTATTCCAAGGTTTCAGATTTTATCGTAGCACAATCACGCTGGGTTCAAGCTTCCTCTGAATATTCACAAAAGTCTTCAGGCTTACTCTCCGCCCTGAGCACATCGATTTCAGGAAATCCTGCGAAAGAGAAACCACAGGCAGTGGTGGTGGATTCAAGTGTGTTTCCATCTGGACCTCCAGTGTCGGTGCAGACTCAGAAACTTTTGAAGTTTGTGGACGTGTCACAGCTGTGCAGAGGGCCACAGGATTGCCCTGGACATTGGTTAGTAACTGGGGCTAAGCTGGACTTGGACAGAGGGAAAATTTGCCTTCAGGTTAAGTTCTCCTTGTTAAATATCTGTTCTTGAAACAGAATTTATTAGTTTAGTACCCTGATTTTTTTTATTTTATAATATAGATAATATACATATATAGGATCATTCTCAATGCCATACCCATACAATTCTGTACAAAGGCTGGTGGCTTTGAGATCAGTTTTGCAAATTATTTTGCTTTTATAAAAAATTAATTTATATCAGCATGTAGAATAATACATGCTTATCCTAAATTAAATTTTAAAATTAGATATAATTTCAACCAATTTTTTTTAAAAAATAATTTATTGTAGATACAATTTAAAAAAATTGAAATTAATTGGGATTGATTTTCAAAAGCTTGTAGGGCTGTTTATTTTAGAAAAATTAATTTAAAAGGAAAGAAATTGTTATGGATGATGTAAGACATAATATAGCCATTATATATACCCCACAATATTTGTTTCATTGTAATGTATTTTAGCTTTCCCTTCATATGCCTTTAGGCTCAAACTCATATGCCAAGAAACCAACTCTTTCAACCTCAATCACTGTTAGTGAGCATTCGCCGGCTCGCTTTAAAATTAATTAAATTAAATTAATTAAAAATTAAAATTTTAGTATTTATAAAAATAAATTGAATTGATTTTAAATAAAATCAATTTGATCCTAACGGATATAATTCAGTTTAATTTTAAAATTTTGACTTTTTTAATAGACTTTTTGTTTTTTATATTCTAAAATTTAATTAAAATATTTTAATTTTAATTATATTTAATATCTATTTAGTTTGATTTTATATATTTTTTATAATTAAAATTGAATCAAATCTAAATAATTAAAACTTTTAAAATTAAAAATTAAATTAAATTAAAAAAATAAAAAATTAAATCTGAATTAATTTAATTCGATTGAATTTTTGAATTTTAACCTATTGCTCAAGTGAGCAATTCATTTATGCAATTTGGGATAAACTCCTAAAGAGCTCCATATTCATTGTTTTTTGGATTATATGCAAATTAAGATAAATATAAATTTTTTTTTCCTTCAACAGTACTGTGGTCCATTAAGTTGATACCGACAATTAATTATTTATCTACTAATTAAGTATATCTTCTAATAAGAACAATAGTAATGTTATGCAACAAATATTAATTAATTAATTAATTAATTATTCCATTGGATAGTCCATAGAATGTCTCTTTCAATTAGAGTGTGGTCCTTAGTAGAAATAAAGGATATGACAGAATTATGGGAGCCAATTGCCCATATTGATTGAATGATTTCAGTTAAATTCGAATTAATTTGTGAATGGCAAGTTATTTTATATTAAAATATTAATTTTTATTATTAAAAATTTTAATTAATCAAATAAATTTAAACCAATGGATTTCAATATCAATATTTGAATTGACATTTAATCTAATTATCAATTCAATGGATCATAAAATAATTTGATTGATCAAATCAATTTCTTTTTGAAGCTTAATTGACAACGTAAACATCCCTTATAAGCTGATTTATTTATTTATATTATTGTTGACATGAGCAATTAGTCTTGAATTTTACGGCAGATTTAAATCGGATCTAATTTTTACTATTGACATTCGATAGAAACTTACGATAGTTTTTCGGGAAGAAAATTTCGAGACATGCGACTTTCAAAAGTTCGATATGAAAATTTCACAGTATAGAGGTCAATTTTGCATTTTAATCAATTTTTTAAATATTTTAAATATTTTTATAATTTTAAATATTAAAATTTTGTTTCTATTATAAATAGTCTAACTCAGCTATTAGAAACTCACTTTTCAATTTTTGAGAAATTTGAATAAGACTTTTCATTTTTTAGCTTTTTTTTTTCTTATTTTATCTTATTCAAACGATTTTAATTAAAATTTCTTACGGAATCTAAATAGTCTTTTATAGGTATTATATTTTAAGAATTTTTCATGCATACAAGCCATGTGCTGTCATTTAATTGATTATTAATTAGTTAATAAATTAATTAGAACAATGGCAATATTATTTGATTCTCACAAATCTGTTGGCTATATAGGAAGTGCAAAGCTTGCTAAAATCTCAATAAGACTTTCTCCATAGTCTGAGCAAAAGCAGCAGAGACTAGCTACTCAGAGATGGCAACATTGGTGAGAGAAACAGTACAGAAAGCCGTTGTGGATGGATTAGGAGCCAACAGCTACTTCAAAAACTCTCGCTACCAGGTTCCTATTCTATACCTTTACTTGTTGAACTGTGTCGCTCAACATGTATGAATATTTCTTTTATCACTTCTAATGCTGATAATTAAATTTTGATTCACTGGCAGAGAATAGCTGCAACTGTAACAATGGATATAATAGATGAAGCAATCACCAAGAAGCTAGATGTAAAATCCCTTTCATCTACTTGTAATAATACAATCTGTCTTGCTGATTTTGGATGCGCAGTTGGTCCAAATACTTTTGTCTCTTTGCAAGCTTTAATAGATATAATAAAAAAGAAGCATCTCTCACAGTTCCCTGATGAACCGATGCCTGAATTTCAAGTGTTCTTCAATGATCTGCCATCAAATGGTTTCAACACCCTCTTCATATCTCTCCCATCAGACAGAGAATACTTTGCAGCAGGGGTTCCAGGTTCTTTTCATGGACGAGTGTTCCCCAGTTCTTCAATCCATGTTGCGCAATCCAATTACGCACTCCATTGGCTCTCTAGGTTACCAGAAAGTTTGGGAGATAAGAACTCTCCCGCATGGAACAAAGGGAAGATTCACTATGCAGGAGCCTCTGATGAGGTGCTTAAAGCGTATGCAGAAAGATGGGCTGAAGACTTGAATAACTTCCTGAATGCCAGAGCTGAAGAGATAGTTCCTGGAGGGATGCTTATAGTTATCATGCCAAGTATTCCTGATGGAATGCCTTATTCTGAACTTGCAAATGGCATACTGTACAGTTGTTTCGAATCCATCCTCCTTGACATGGCAAAAAAGGTATATATCTCAATTGGGCAATTTGGTCGACGATAGACTCATATTCACCTGTCTTGAGTTTATATATGTCGGATTTAAAACTAGTGATAAAAATGCCGTCTACAAATCCTACATATGACTAGCAGGAGTTTTTTACCATTGAAATAAACATATACATGAAAAGGTTGGAGTACAAAAACCTAATTCGGATGCATGACCTATGCTTTATGTTGCATGCTAAAAATTTATTGTGCACTTAATTTATTTATTACTATTGTTATTTTGTCACAGGGAACAATAAGTGAAGAGCAAGTGGATGCCTTCAACTTGCCAATATATGCAGCACCTCCAGGAGAATTTGCAGCTGTAGTGGAAAAGAATGGCTATTTCAACATTGAAGCAATAGGACTAACAAATCCAGCTCCTTGGCTAAAAGATACAGTGCATGTTGAAATGAAAGAATACGTGAGGCACATCCGGGCTCCAATGGAAGGAATGTTCTCCAAACACTTCTCAGAAGAAATTGTGGATGAAATATTCGATCAGTTACTGGTAAATCAACTTCCCAAGGTCTTCGACAAGATGGAAAGAGCTTACAAGGATAAAATTCAATCTTACTACGTGCTTCAACGCAAATGATTTAATTTTGTGCTTGTTATGTGTGATATGTATAATAAATAAATAATTTTCAACTAGTTATCAGTGATTTCTAGTAATTCAATAATAAATATGCTTAATTTGCTTTATTCATGCTAAATTCTGTGTGGAGTTGAAACTAATAAAACACCATTTCATATAAGAAAAAAACCCACATTTTTACTCTGACTTGTCTTGTAAATAATTGTCAAAGAAAGCACACGTGATTTATGAAGATAGTAAAACTACTTGAAGTCGCAAATTTTGAATTTCCAAGATTTCAATCCCAAATTTTGATCATTGTCAAAACTAAGGTTGTGAAAATTCATGATGTTACATTTGAAAAGTATGAATGATGATGAGAATAAATAAGTACCAAAACGTGAGGCATTGCACATACAGAAGAGAGATGAGCGACAGCACTGCCACAATGCCTGAATCACATCCGATGAATGGTGGAGATGGCACCTACAGCTACACCAAAAACTCAACCTTTCAGGTAAAAAAATCATTGAAATTAAAGAGAGATTAATCTTCTTTTAATGTTGAGACATGAATAATACTTGATCTTCCTCTATATTTTCAGAGGGAAGCTGTGAAAAATGCAAAGTGGCTGGTTGATGAGACGATTGCTCACAAGCTTGACATAAAAGATCTCCTTGCTACTTCAAGCCCATTTCAGATAGCAGATTTGGGATGTTCTGTCGGACCCAACACCTTTTTTTGTATGGAAAGTGTTATTCAAGCTGTGAAACATAAGTTTCAATCCCATGGTCTTGCTTCCCAAGTTCCTGATTTTGAAGTTTTCTTTTGTGATCATACCTTCAATGATTTCAATACTCTCTTCAGATCCCTCCCACCAGAAAGACCGTACTTTGCTGCTGGTGTCCCAGGTTCATTCCATGGCAGGCTGTTCCCTGAATCCTCTCTTCATTTTGTTCATTCCTCTTCTGCTTTACATTGGATCTCCCAGGTGCCAAAAGAGATCCTGGACAAGAACTCTCCTGCATGGAACAAGGGCAGAATTCACTACGCAAGTGCACCAGATGAAGTTGCGAAAGCTTATGCCATGCACTTTGCTAAGGACGTGGAGATGTTTCTTGACGCTAGAGCGAAAGAGCTTGTGGTTGGTGGGATGATGGTGCTCATTTTGCCAGGAATCCGTAATGGGATTCCTCATTCTTGTGCAATAGGTAATGCAATGTTCGATCTTCTAGGATCCTGCCTCATGGATATGTCTAAAGAGGTGAGCCCAATAACTATATATCTTAACAATTTCATGCAACAACTACGAATTGTATTCATCAAAATTTCACCCAACTTTCACAGGGACTGGTGAACGAAGCTCAAGTAGACTCTTGCAATTTGCCTATGTATCTTCCCTCTCCTGAGGAGATGAGAGAGCTTGTAGAAAGAAATGGGTGCTTCAGAATTGAGAGATTGGAGCTGTTTGATCCTGTAACTAGTAATGAAGCGAAAATCTTGGTGAACAGCGGCCATGCATGGAAGATGCACTTCAGAGCCGGACTTGAGGGTGTTCTAAGCAAATATTTTGCAAGTGAGGTTATAGATGAATTGTTTGATCGGTTTTCCGACAAGGCAGGAAAACTGAAGACCACCTCAACTGAATCATCTCTTCTGTTTATTGCTCTGAAACGCAAGTAATCCATCCAAAGTCTATAAGCTTCGTTTTCTCCTATTTATCTAGTTTTTCTCATATTGTACGCAACGCCAATGTTGAATAAGTATGCCATTGATAACAAGTTTGATTTTTCCATTGCCAACAATAAATACTTTAGAAATTAATTTTATGAAAAATTTTTAGCCTGAGTATATATTTATCTATTCCACGACTGGCTGTATATACATAATTATAATAAATATTAAAATTACCATTATAATCGTTGCTGGAAAAATAATTATTAACAATATTAATTTTTTTAATTAATATAAATAATTTTTATTATTGTTATAAACTTATTGATCAAAATTATTATGGTCCCCTCTACTTGTTAATTAGGCTACCTAGCTCAATGATTAAAGCTAAACTATATTAATAATATTTTCACTAGCAAAGAAAATTAAAATTGAAAAATTGGGCTTAATTTGCATGAGCAATGACGTCCGATGTTCTTGATTAAGTTGACGTTTACGAGTAAGTTGTCTTGAGCAGTGGTCCAGCAATTGACACGCCTAAGCCATGTGGTCCTTTATGGGCTACACAGGAGCCCCAGCATCTCAACATAATTAAATAAAATAAAAATGAAAGAAAATTATTTTATTTTTTTTAAAACAAGAAATGTGACAAATTTCCTATGTAATTACAAATATTTTTTTATTTAAAATTATTATCATTATTGTCTTTCTGTTATTGATTTACATATGGTTGTTGTGATACGATCAGCCAAAAAAAGAAAAATTGATATCATATTATTGCCTGAAGCATTCTATATATAAATTTCAAGATTTTATTGCCAAAGACTTTTAAGTCATGGCAACTAGTAGTGTTCTTCTCTTCACTTGGATCATTGTTGCCCTTCTAGTGCCAACCTTAATCAAAATACTTGCAAAGTTTTTCACCAGGACTCGCAGCCCTCCAGGTCCTCCATCTCTACCCATTATAGGCCACCTTCACTTGCTGAGTTCCAATTTACCAAAATCCCTTCAAATCTTAGCTAGCCGCTATGGCCCAATCATGCAGATCATAATGGCTGGAAAACCTGTTGTTGTAGTATCAGACTCAAAAACAGCCAAGGAAATTTTGAAAACCCATGATGTTGATTTCGCTTCTAAGTATGTTCTTGGTTTTGGTCTCTCAAAATTCAACATATATGATGGAAATAGCTTCATCAACTCTCAATACGGCACATACTGGAGGTTTATGAAGAAGCTATGCAGAACACAGCTATTTGCAGGCCCACAGCTTGACCTGTTCATGCATATTCGAGAACAAGAAACTCTGAAGCTGTTAAAATCACTGGTGGAGAGATCTGGAGAAGGAGATGTTTGTGATTTAGGTATGGAAATATCAAACTTGGCAAATAATATTATTTGCAAGATGGCACTGGGCAAGAGATGTGCTGAAAACCCTTATTTACCAGTGGAGATAAGGAAATCGATTAGAGCCATCATGGAATATACAGCGAAGCTGAGCTTCACGCAAATCTTTGGCCCTTTGAAGAAATTTGATCTCTCTGGAAATGGGAAGAAGCTTATATCAGTGACTTGGGAGTTCGACAGGCTAATGGAGCAGCTGTTTAAGGAGTATGAAGAAAGCAGAGTCGATGATTCAGGACAAGAAGAGAATGATTTGATAAGCATATTGTTGGAGACCTACAAAGACACAACTGCCGAACTGAAAATAACCAGAAATCAGATCAAAACTTTCTTCCTTGTGAGTCCTTTGATTTTCTTCTTCCAGGCATTTATATACAATCTTTGCTTTCTCTGTATATAAGTTCTTATAATTACCCACGTGAAAAATTATTTTTCTTCTAAATATGTCTAAATATAGTGAATATGAGGAAATGAGTAAATACAGAGATCTCGTATTTTACTCTTTAATTTTTTTTTTAAAAAAATTTATCTAAATTGTTTAAAATAAATTTTAAATTTATTTTTTATTAGAGTTAAAATAATTAATTTAAATTATTTAATAATTTTTAAATTGGTTAATATATATCTTTTAAATTTTCTTTAATCCACCGATGTTTCTATTTTAGCCCCAAATCTTATGATAAAAAAATGTGTGACATTACGTTCAATAATAGTAAAAAAGTTCTCTTTGTTTGTAAAATAATTAAAGCAAAGAATTGGATTAGTACAAAAAGGAGATGCATGTATATTATTATACAAATTTTAATTTGAGCTTATTGTAATCTTGATTGGCAGGAAATATTCTTGGCCGGCGTGGACACTACTGCAGCAACTATACAATGGGCCATTGCAGAGCTAATAAACAATCCCAACATATTGAAGAAGCTAAGAGAGGAGATAGACTCAGTGGTGGGATCAAACAGGCTAGTTAAAGAATCAGACATCCAAAATCTTCCATACTTGGAAGCCATTGTCAAAGAAACACTGAGAAAATATCCTCCAGGACCCTTGCTCCGCAGAGAATGCAACACAGATACCAAGCTCAATAACTATGAAATCAAAGCAGGCACTAAGATCCTCGTCAATGCTTACGCCATCATGCAGGATCCTGACGTCTACAATGAACCTGACAAGTTCATGCCAGAGAGATTCATAGTGGATCATCGAGAGATGGATTTTCATGGCCAGGATTTTCATTTCCTTCCATTTGGTAGCGGAAGAAGAGCTTGCATTGGAATATCACATGGCTTGATTGTGGTAAATGTGACGATTGCGTCTCTAATACAATGCTTTGATTGGAAGTTAAAAGATGGAGATAAGTTTGATATTAAATTGACCACTGGGTATAGTGGAGCTATGGCACTGCCTCTTATGTGTTATCCAACCACACGTTTTGATCCCTTCAAGAAATAATGTCTGAAGGGAAATTGCCCAGCAATCTAAGGGCAGCTACTTCAATCACTTTGGGTCTTTTACTTCCTTTGCCAAATGAATAAGTGTGTTTGTATGTATGTCAACTTGGGCTTTGTCTTCCATGCACAGATCCTTAAATATTTGTGCGTTTCTATTTGCAAAAATATATATAGAAGATGACTCAACTATGGAATTTATAATAATTAATGAAAATTCTATCTTCTTGGTCATTTTCATTTGTCAAAAATAAATTTGCTTGTACTTTATGTTAAAATTATGTTTATTTTGCAGTAGATGTGAATTCATACCTCATTCTTCTTTTGAATCAATAGTCTAACAAGCTTTTTCCTTTTTTTTTTTTTTCAGCCGGGTTGGGTGGATTTGGGTCTGAAGGAATTCCAGTTTTGCCCCAGTTTTGGGAGGTGTTTGTTCAAAATTAAGTTTTAAACTATGGGATCATTTAGCCAACATAATAATAATAATAATAATAATAATAATAATAATAATAATAATAATAATAATAATAATAATAATAGCTGGACCATTGAAATTTAGGGTGAGGTTGAGGCCTCAAAAACAGAGGCAGATTCAAAATTTATCAAAACCCACTATCCATTAGAACCCCTGCATAAATTAATCTATCAGTAAAACATTCAAGCCGCGGTTGGAGTTGAGCATCGAAAAAAAAGTAAGATTCAAGATCCAAGACCCATTAGAGTCCATTACATAAGTTAATCCATCAGCACACCATTCAATCCGCGGTTGAAGCAGGTCGGGCTGACCAAAGGTTCGGACTCATCAAAGAGGAATCTTGCTCATCTGACTTGACGGAAAGTAAGAGAATAAGTCTAATTATGCCGCGACTTTATCAGTACGATTCTATATAATGGACAGGTTACACTGTAATAGGGTACCGGTTATGTATCACTAGAATACAAAGAAAAAAGAAATAAAAGAGAAAACACGATCCACTCAGACTAAATTTTCTCATACACGCAGAAATTTAATTTCTTTTTAGATTACAGACAGAAACTCGATTTTTTTTTAATATCAAATCATCAATAATAATAATAATAATAATAATAATAATAATAATAATAATAATAATAATAATAATAATATTATTATTATGAGGGGATTATTTATTATATCTTTATACACAAAAAATTTTTAGCTATACCATGATTTATTTATTAGAAATTGCTTATCGTTTTGAGTGAAAATATTAATTTTATTAATTTCATTTTTGGATTGAAATTTAAGTTAAAAATACAAAATGACTTTCAACTGAACTCTCAATTTTTTTCTTGAGTTATTAATTTGAATTCATTTCAAAGTTTTTTATAAATTAAAACTGATGGCTATTCTATTCACTATAGATCCTATTTTTGTTTTTGTTACACTCTTAAAATATATCTTAATTATTATCCTATTTTTTCTCTATTATATGGTAAATTAATTGAAAAAACATATTGGAGTTTGAATAATTAAATAGTAATTTATTTATATTAAAAAATATTTTATTATTTTTTTAGTTTCATAATTTTTATCATTTTTTTAATTATTCTAAAATATTGTTAACGTTTTTTAGTTTATCATTATTATTAATATATAAATCGATTATTATAATTTTACTTTATTTTATTTTTAATATAATTTTTCATTAATTATTTATTTTTTTAAATGAGAATTTAAATTATATGTTAATATTCAATTTAAACAGTATATTATTAGTAATGATTTTATTATTTCAATAAAATTTAATATTCTCCATTTATATTAAGTATGGATATTGTTGAAAAATTAATTAAAAAATTACTATTTAACTACAATATGTATTATTTCTTAATTTTTATAAAAAAATAAAGTGAGGAAAAATTATAAAAGGGTGGAAGTATAATTTACGTGATTTATTTATTTATTTAATTATTTTAAAAGATTTTAAATGGCAGATAAAATACAAACAGTATAACTATGGTTTTAAGCAATTTGGTAAGACTAAAGGTTCCAATAAATTCGCAGGTTCCAACAGCTCAAATCCAGACAAGGCCATTGATTGATCCGTCTGATTTCATACGGAATCAAGCTGGGCAATGAACGTCATTACCGCACGAAATAGCCAATTAGTTCCAAAGTGGCATATTGGATCAAGCGGCAAAAAACACAAACAAAAAGATAGAAGACCAGATGTAATCTAGAGAACCGTCTGATTTAACATTCTTAATTTTCAGAATGTAAAAATAATGTGAAAGAATAAATATTAAAAACTGTAAGAGATGAAGCTGCACGCAAGCTTAGCAGATAATACAAAAATGAAAAATATAAATCTCATTATCGGAGTTGTCGAATCAAGAAATGTCTAAATCCATCTTTTGGACGTGAACGAATCTTTGTCAGAAGGACGGCTACATCCACTCGGCCTATAAATTTTTGCTTCTCTTAACTGGTAGAATTGTAGTTCATGTTGAAATCCCTGAAGATGGGTGTCTTGCCCACCATCCATTGTCGTCAGGTATACGATTTTTTATACCTTCACTTGTTATTTTCTATGTTAATTAGTTATCTAAAATGATGTTTGGTAACCTGGAAAACTAAGGGCCTCAGCTGAATCGTTTTGCAGAGATCATATGCAGAATATATAAAGGAAGTGATTGACGAGACAATCATGGAGAAGCTTGAAATACAGCCATTTTTATCTGCTTCTAAAGCATTTTGTATTGCGGATATGGGATGTTCAGTTGGACCTAACACCTTCTACTCTGTACAAAATATTCTTGATGCTGTAGAAAAGAAGTTTATATCAGAAGGCTTCGCTCCTGATCAAATTCCTCAATTTCAAGTCTTCTTTAATGATCTTCCCTTCAATGATTTCAATACCCTTTTCAAGTCTCTCCATCCTGAAAAAAGATATTTTTCAGCCGGCGTACCGGGGTCATTTCACGGTCGGTTGTTTCCCGACTCCTCTCTGCATTTTGTACATTCCTCTTACTCATTACAATGGCTTTCTGAGGTGCCCCCGGAGGTGCTAGACAAGGACTCTCCAGCATGGAACCAAGGGAGGATTCATTACACCAATGCCCCAGAAGTTGTAGTCGAAGCTTTTGCAGCCCAATTTGCGAAGGACTTGGGGATGTTCTTGGACGCCAGAGAGAAGGAGCTTGTGGAGGGAAGTATGATGGTGCTAATCCTGCCATCGAGTCCAGATGGGATCCCATTTTCCGACGTGCCAACGGGGGTTTTGTTCAATCATTTAGGGTCGTGCCTCGTGGATTTGGCGAAAGAGGTAAGCCTGATATGAACTCTGAACTCTGCTCTGCCACTGGTCTTGCTAGAACTTATATGCAACAGTTCAATGCAATTAGATCTGATGCTCTTTCTGCTCCAGGGATTAGTATCTGAAGCTCTTGTGGACTCTTTCAACATTCCAATGTACTCTGTGACGCCCAGGGAGATGAGGCAGCTTGTAGAACGAAATGGGTGTTTTAGCATTGAAAGAATGGAGCTTGCAGATTGTAGAACTGACCCCGACAACACAGTTACTGGATATTCAATCGCGATGCACTTCCGAGCTGGGCTGGAAGGAGTCATCAAAAGACACTTTGGTGCTGAGATTATTAATGAATTGTTTGAAAGATTTCTCGAGAGAATGGATGATGTGATACCATCTTTGTTATCAAGCAACGCAGAAGGATCTCAATTGACTGTTATTCTGAAACGCAAATGCTACCATTGAAATATCTCCCCTGTAAATATGCAGAATTGTGAATTTCACAAACTGGGTAATGAATAAAGTTGGGTCGTTCATAGATCTACAAATATGTGCACATTGTTTGCAGGCAATCATTAATCCAAAACCAAACACTTCCACACTAACAACAAGTTTTTATCTTACAACAATTACAATCATCACATACTTCCACACTAACAACAAGTTTTTATCTTACAACTATTACAATCATCACATACTTCCACACTAACAACAAGTTTTTATCTTACAACAATTACAATCATCACATACTTAGGTGATTAGTTCTATGTTTCTCAACTTAGAGCTGATGGATAAAAAGGATCTAAGAATCCATCTAATCTTCAATCTCTGAGTACCAATTCAATGAGACTGAGTTGCTGAACTGGTGTGCCAATGAAGACAAATCTGGAGAAACACTATTACTACCATCACCTGCTCTGCCTCTCTTGATCTCAATAAGCTTGTCATGGACACACCATGGAAAACTCAGGAAATGATCTCTATCCAACCCTTCATTATACCTACCCCAAAAACTTGGATGGTATGTCACATAGTACCAAGCTGATGCTTTTGCATATAAATCATCAGTTTCTGTCTCATTGAACCAGGCTCTTGCTTGATTCCTCAATGACCTTACAGAAAACATTATCGTGTCGAAATCCCTTTTCTTGTCGAAAGATTTCCAAGTACTCACAATCCATCCACTGATTATTTCAGCCTCGGTTTTTATCCCATAATAATCCATCATATTCCCCAACTTGTTATCATACTGACTTTTGTAGTAGAATGCATCATTTATATAATTCATATATCCTTCTACTTCCATGTCAGGATCATAACACTGAACTGCCACTTGCATAGTGAAGGATCTTATAGGGCTAGTACTAGGTGCAATGTCCTTTACAGCTCGAAAAAGCTTTCCAATTATACGTTGCGACTCATATTTCAGTTTGTCAGGCTTTTCCATGAAGTCTGGATATTTTTTTACACGAAGATGTGGTGGAATTTTGGCTGGCACACCAGTCTTGGGGAAATCAACTGCAATTGAGGAGAGCTTGGCAAGCTCAATGCATTCTTTACTCATAGCCTTGGAAGGCTCCTTATCTGCAAAGGCAATGTGGGCATGGCAAATGATTCCTAAGTTGTCATTAAGTATGTAGTCTGCAAAGTAGTCCTGGACTTCCTGCATATATAAATATGTTGAAAACACTAGGAGAGAAAAGATACAGAAGAGATATATAGATCTTAAAATTCTACCAGGCAGGTCTATTGAAAAATTAATTACCTGAATTGTAACATCATGATCCAGAATCATACTTTTGGCTGCTGTATAATCCATAGGTGGGTAACGAAAAGGAGGAATAAGGTCAGGGTCCCAACAGACAAAGTAGACATCTCCATCAAGATCACTTCCCGAGCATTCATTCGTATGAGGTCTAATTAAAGATGTGAACTAGATTTCAGCAATTAATTTTGGATAAACAGTAGAAACCTCATGACAGATTATATATAGTATAAACAGGATATCTGAGGAACTTTACCTCTTTCCTTTCTGTGGAAAAACAATACAGTCCACCATGTGATGTAAAGCAGGTACATCCACAGCCTTCAGGACACGAACATCTCCAGGATGTAGGCACGGATTTTTTGCGACCACGACCTTCCCCTGAAAGATCTGATGCAGTTCATCTGTTTCATTGCAGCTGATGAACTGCCTATTGCTGGCACAAGAATACTGCACAAATACTTGACCATATTCCAGTGTCCCAGTTTCATCTAGACATCCCATCATTACTCTGCCTTTCGGAATAAATATCCTTGTTTTGGTCCTCAAATCAAATAATTTTGCAGCACGGAATGTTTGCAGCATCATTGAAAGAAATGGCTCTGTGCTTGCCTTGTAACCACAAGAGAACATTTCCTTGAGAATGTTGGTGTTCTCTCCAGGGGCCATCATTTTAAGTACCTCCTCTGCCTGTAATGGATCTTTCAAAATAGCATCAAGTTGAGCTACAGCCTCTTTTTGCTTCCTTTCAAAATAACGGTCCCTGACTCCAAGAGTAGACAAAAGAGTGATCACTTCTCGATTAAGGAAACAAGCTTGATACTTGCTCCATCCTAGAACATCTAGGCTGGTGTTGTTTGATTTGAACTTGGACATACTCTTCCTCAGTGACAATTTCATTGGTGAAGTTGGATCAACAGCTACAACACCTTTATAGCCACCATATCTAATCTGAAAAGCTGATGGAGTATAGTTCCTGAAGCCAAGTTTTTGGGCTATGCTATGAGCCAATTCTGAAGAAATTTTTCCGATTCCATCAGAGAATACATAGTTAACTCCATTATTATTAACTTCTATATCAGGAATTATTTCAGTTTCATGTCTATAAACATTGAAAGTTTCCCTTGATGAACTGAAAGATTGGCCAAGCCTAGCAGCATACTTAGCCACATTCTTTATTTCACGAAATTCTCCCATCCACTTTCTGATGTCTTCTGCGGTAAGCCCAGGCCTAGAAGCAAACATCCAAACAGAATTTTCTCGCAGTTGACTCGATGAAAAGCCGAGAAACTCGAACTTCTTATCTCCAATGACTACACCATTTCTCAGTACTGACAGTATCCTATCATAAATTCCAGTTCGCCTTTCGTCATTTACAGAAGATGTTCTACTAGATAAATTTGTTGAATAAAGTCTGTCTAGATTCTCATCAACGAATGAAACGCGAATAAAATTCTTGATATCATCAGGATAATTGCGCAAAACTCGATTGGAGAGGTTCACTTCTGGACCACAGAAATATACTTTAGCAGGAGTTATCTGAACCCTGTATACATACACCAACCCATCGTCTAAGGTAGCAACAGGTGGCCCTGGAAGCCTGCCAGAAGTAATATATTTCATGTACTGCTCACTGAGCCACCTTACAGGATCATAGCAGCACTCATTCAAATGGCGCAGTTTCTCAAGTGCATGTTCTATGTATGCAATTTCTACTCGGTGTGGATCAACCAACCGAAAGAAATCGGCATCGAGTGCAGGCCCAGGAAGACAGCCATGCTGAACTAAAGAATTAACCTTAAACAATATTTCGTATGGTAAGTGGAGGCCGTTTGGTGAACTCACAATGGGGACAAGATCTGAGTTGCAAGAGAAAGCTGAACCTGTCACCAAATGGAATTGGCTTTCGTTTTCTTTGTAGTATGCAAAATTTTGCTGAAAATTTGGAAGTCTACCCCTGAGTGGAAGCTCCAAGCACAAGGCAGACGATTGGCCAACGCAGCAGGATGGAGTAAAATCAACTTCTCGGACCCACTTGTCATCAGCAGCTTCCTTAAAATAGCTCAGAGCAGATGTGTCTTTCTTATAAATCTTGGGAACACCATATAACTGTCAAAGGATAGAGACACCATTGAATTTTGGATAGATTACTATGACGTATGAGGTCTGAAAAGTTAAATTGACAAACCTGAATGATAAGAAATTTCTTGGCTCCACCATGAGGACGATGTACATCGATCTGCCAGATATTCTCATAGGAAAGCTCAAGCTTGTAATCAGTGGAAAGAAAAGAGAAAAAGAAGAAGAATTTTCTGAGTCCAAACCCAAATTTAGCTGAAACATTTTCCTGTTTCCACAGAAGAGAGAATATTTCCTTGGAAATCTGGCATCCAAAGTTCAACGTAATGTTATCTATGCATTGCACAAAGTTCCTTGGCATTGGAACAATGTCATGGGGGGCGTCCCGAGCTTTCAGATAAGAATTCTCATACCACAGGTAATCCTCAGCTAATGATTTGATGGTTTCAGCAGCTTCTACGTCAGTGAACTGAACTTTAGCATGTGTTCTTGAACCTGAACTTTTGGGCAGCGCAACCTCCACAGCGTGCACGGTTCCTTCTCCTGTATATTCCTCCAGAAATTCTTTTATGTCTTCTGGATTCTCGACAGAAGGAAATCCATAGAGACTGATTGTCTTGGCCATTTTGTGTTCAATCAATTTAAACTGCAGTGATTCACATACCAAGTTAATGCACATTTAATGAAAGCATCCAGAAACTAAATAACGCCCAATATCCACAAGAAAAATCTAAGTAAAACAGAAGAAATAGCCATAGATGAAACCATGGAGTGACAGAGAGAGCAATAGAGGAATTAACAGAAATGTGTAGCGTTGGGAAGGAGAGGAGTCTTCCTACCAGATAGTTGCAGAGCTTATGAGCAACCAGTCAATTACACAGAGAAAAAGCTCTACGATTGCCATCAATATAAAGCCACATACAGAAGAGCAAAAGAAGAGATTAGAGAAGACTGTTGCTCGACTTCAAGAATAAGTCTCTAGCACTAGAGATACTTCCGAGAAGAGATTAGAGAAGACTGTTGCTCGTCAATTGTAGTCAATTCTCTTGAAAACAAGGAGAATGGCAGGGGCCATGCACCCTGAACTTTTTAAGATTATTTACCTATATTTAAGTATTTTTTTTTATTTTAAATAAATAAAAAAAATTATTATTAAATTTTTAAACAAATTATTAATTTTTCTCTATTTAAAAATTATATAATTAAATTACCTTTATATTTTATAAAATTAAATTCTTTCTTTTTATAAAAAATCTACTATAAATACTTATTGTTATATTATTTATTCCATATAATTTTCACTATACATATTATTTAATATATATAAATTTAAATATATATACTATTTAATTTTATTGAATAAGACTAAACAAAGTGACTAACAATTATTTTAATAAATTATTAAATAATTTAATTTTATAAAAATATTTTACTCGACTGATTTTGATATAGAAATAAATTAATAAATTTTTTAAAAATAATTATATAATAAATAAAATCACAACCCCAAACACACGCTATTGCTTTCGAACAAACAAAGGCAGAATGGGATCTCAACTTTTTGTGCCCAGAACCAATGGGATTTAACGCGTTGAAAGCTTACTCTGAGCTTCACCGTTTCTAAATTTTGCCATGCATACGTACTTGGATTCCTCGTTAATCTCCGCCTCTCACCTCACAAGTGACAAGCCTTCAAAGAAAATGATAGAATACAACCGTTCCACAAGCTGACAGGATAAAGACTTCGGATAAAATGTTTTTTACAGATAGTTGTCTATTATGTTTTAAGGGTTTATTCATGAGTTTTGTTAGGAGCTATAAATTTTTTATTATCTTATTATACTAAGTAAAATTATTATATTGTATAATTACTCTTTTCCTTGTGAAAGAGAGACTTTTATTGCTGTATTATATTATTTAACTCTCGACTTCAAGAGCAAGTCTCTAGCACTATTACTTCTTATTGACTTGGCTAAAGATTAATGGAGAGGGTACTGAAATTTACACTAGGGAGGACAAAGTAAGAGAGAGATACTTCCAAGAAGAGGGGAATTGGTGAGCTTGTTGCTAAAGTAGATGTTGGATCAGCTTTATAACTGACCAAAAAGTGTGATTGATGATTGATGGAATATTACTTTGGAGTATGCCTTGCATCGCAAACTAAGCCTTTTTCAAATCTTCAACTTATACAAGGATTCATATTTCTCTATGCCCCAGTAATTTATGTTGTTACTTTTCAATAATCCCATTTGCAATTTGTTATTACAAAATTATTTATTCATGAAAACAATTCTTTAGAATTCAATTCTTTTCTTGCATTCCAAACAAAATCGTAAAATTAATTTTTTTTATTTTATATAAAAAAATTATAAAAAATCAATTGATTTGAATTCTTCTAAAATTTTTTATTCTAAATAAAATGATTAAGAACATTTCCATTCATGTCAATGACAAGGGAACTTAAACGGCAGTAGAGAACATAACTAGTCAACGTTGATTAGCATGTGTTTAAATTGTGACTCATACAACAAGTCTTATACAGACAGCAACTATCTTCCATATGTATGACTTCTATAATTTTATCAGCACTAGCAGCCACCTTGTTAAACTATTTTTGGGTTCAATCCTCCAATTCAGGCAGTATAAAATCTTGGAGAGCTACAAGCTTTGCTTGACCACCATACTCTTCAGGCAAGGATTCTTCACCAATTTCCTTGATAAATTTTTTTCTTTCTTCTTCATTGCTGACTATAACAATCTGCATTCATCACCACAAAGCAAAGCAAACTTTAAACCCAGTTAATCTAGCACCGTAGATTTAACATCACATTTCATTTTTAAAGCTAAGTTCTTAGCCAAAGGGAATCTAAAGTGACCCAAATGCATTTGCAAAAATGACACAATCATAAGGTAGCTTACATCAGATATTCAACAGACTCAGACAGTAGAATTAGATTTCTAATCAATATAAATACCTTTTCCTGTGTCGCTTTCTCAAGGAAACGAGAAAGCATCCTCCATACACTGACAAAGAACCATGGCATACTTAAAATGAAGAGCTTTGCTAATCGTTCAGGGTAGTAGGCCTGCGTCAATAGAATTCACAATGATATAAGATATATACAACCTTGACTGAAGATGTAATAAACGAGGTTTGGCTCCCACGAGTTTAGTTCTCACAAAAGACTCGCCAGAAATTGGTATATAAGTCTGGTGCTGTATAATTTTTCCACTATGACATATATGAAGTTTTACTAGCCCTTTTCGTCATGAAACCTTTGTTTCTCTATGTTGTATCTATTGCTAGAGAGAATATTTTAAAGTTATAAAAATAACAAATAGAAGAGTTTACCTGCAAAAGTTGAAAGCCGGTGATTAAGCCACGGGCATCGATGTTCCTATATGTAATTTGTTGCAGATCAATAATAACAATCGACTTCTCATTCCCTATTTCTCTTCCTTTGAATGAGCTGAAATGTCAATTACATCCCTTAAGAAACCAGTTTCTGTATTCTAGGATTCATCCTTGTAAAAGAGTAAATGGATCGCAGTCTCAACTTAGTTAATTATCTTGGATTGCTAGATCTACATGCTTATGCAGTCTCAGCTTGTAGCTGTTCTCACATGCATGCACTTGAATTTTAGAATATTGAGTTTCTGAAAATTCAAAAATAAATCCATCATCTGCTCAATTTCTTCTTTAAAGTAACTTGCACAACATTTTAAGTAAATTGCAATGAACTACTTCAGTAATATCAAACACAGTTTTCTTTTTACCAAGAAGCCAATAGTCATAAAAAATTTATAAATATCTTCTGCTATGAACTGCTTCAAAAAGATAAAGCTTCTTCAGCTAAACTCTAGAATGCCTACTAAACATTCATAATATGACATCATTTAGATGTTCATGCAAATGACTCCAGATAAAAAAAGATGAGCCTGTATGCAAATTTCTAATCACATTAAGCATTATTTAGAGTGGTACCTTGCAATTGTTTTGTCTAGAAAATGAACCAAGAACTCTGTACCAAGAGTGAAGAAAAATAAGTTAGATGTTCACTTCCTAAGTATTAACATGATAATGAAAGGGAGGAGCTGAGCTTAATGAAAGGGAGGAGCTGAGCTGTGAGCTCTTATCCCCTATACAAATGTCCCATATATTATTTACTAACCGTTGGTTCGACGCTTTCATTGATTCATTCACTAGCCTAATCTCTTCTTTTATTTTTTATATTGATGGGCTCTATCTTTCACAGATATCAAATAAAACGGTTATAATGAGAGGATAATCTTCCAGAAAAATCGTGACCACACTAATATTATTTCCATCGGGCAGTGTGATCATAAAGCACATAACAACTACACACTACCGACAGAAGAGTTAATAATGGAAGAAATATTGCATCAGAACAAAAGAACTGTGACCCCATGGCCAAACAAGCGATCCTGTCCAAGCAGAGTCCCAATCATCCACCGATAAGACTTAAAGTTGTGATAAGGTTTAGAGTTATGATAAGATTAGAGTTGTAATAAGGTTAAGAGTTATGATAAAGTTTAGAGTTTTTTGAGATAATATTTATTATCATATAATATGTAACCAACTCAACTACTAGCTAACTATTGATAGATCTGGCATATACTATATAAATGTATTCTATACAGAAATACAAACAATATATAAAATTCTCAATACCGTAAACCTTCTATATTGATAATGCTTAGAGTTGTGATAAGGTTTAGAGTTATGATAAGATTAGAGTTGTGATAAGGTTTAGAGTTATGATAAGGTTTAGAGTTGGTTGAGATAATATTTGTTATCATACAATCTGCATCCAACTCAACTACTAGCTAACCGTTGATAGACCTGGTATATACTATATAAATGTATTATGTACAGAAATACAAATAACATATAGAATTCTCAATACCATAAACCTTCTATATGGTATCAGAGCCATAAAGGCTTTACAACAAATTCTTCTCTTTTCTTTTACGTTTTTCTCATCTTGTTCTTCCCTCTGTTCGTAACAGCAATGGCTAACACTGAGCAATCTCCAATGGTTAACACTGAGCAATCTCTTGTTTCAACCACTATTGGATCCACATCATCTATTCTCAATCTTCAGATTCCAAACGTCACTCAATTTCTCACCATTAAACTCACTTCGGCTAATTATTTACTATGGCATGTACAAATCATGCCTCTTCTTCATGGATACAGATTGGCTTCTCATGTCGATGGTACTGTTACTACACCGGATCGATTTTTATCCACTGGCAAACCAAATCCCGCATTTATGGATTGGTTCTGTCATGATCAGATCGTTCGTAGCTGGATCAATTGTTCTGTTTCTGAATCTATTCTTCATCAGATCACTTGTTGTGACATTGCCAAGGATGCCTGAGACAAGCTCATTGTAATCTATTCCACCGGTGCTAAAACGCGGATTCAGCAGCTGCATAAACAACTCAAGCATCTACAGCGAGGTAATGATTCGATTGATAATTACATGCGCAAAGCGAAATCGTATTATGATCAGCTTTGTGCGTTAAAAGGATCTGTTACAGAGAAAAATCTTGTGTGCGATGTTTTGGAAGGATTGGGTTAGGATTATCATCCTTTTACGCGTACTATAGAAGCACAAAATACTCAGATTACTTTTGATGAGTTGTATGCATTACTACTTAGTGAAGAATTCCAATTGAAGTTTGATTCTCTCATTGTTAATTATGCCGTTCCTGCTACTGCTCACTATGCAAATTCTAGGCGAGGCAGTAGAGAGCGTGGCCGTGGTTACCGTGGGCGTGGTGGATAGTCATCATATCAAGGACGCGGTTCTAGGCAGTCCAGTTATGCTTCTGGTCGTGGCACTTCTACTTTAACATGTTTTAATTGCAATGGAACAAGACATATTTCAAGACAATGTCCCTCACCTCGCACTAATCCTCAAGCCAATGTAGCCAAACTCAAACTGAACCTCTTCAGGCTTGAACTGTGGACTCCGGTGCAAATTATCATCTAGCAACTAATCAGGAAACTATAGCTCATCCAATTCCTGTCAATGATGCCACCGCTCTCACAATTGCCGATGGTAAAACACTTCCTGTCTTATCTCGTGGTTCTTCAATTACTTCTATTAATGGTCATAATTTTCTTTTGAATGATATTCTTTATTCACCTGTTATCACTAACAATTTAATGTCAGTTTCTGCTTTTACCTCACAAAATAACACTTCAATTGAATTTTTCCCTGACAAATATTTTGTGAAGGATATACCTGATCAAACATAATTTAGCCACATTTTTATTAGCTTTATTATTGTTTAATTACACATTTTTCAGCTTAATTTATGGTTTTTGTCTTGTTTTTACAGAAAAGGAAGAAAATAGAAAGTTGGAGAAAAAGTGCAGAAAAAGCTGGAAAAGTGATTGGGTCAAAGTGATTTGGCCAAATCACTGCCCAGATCAAACTGAAGCAGAAACCTGGAGGCAACAGTCAGAAGTGATTTGGGCAAGCGATCTACCCAAATCACCCGCCCAAATCACTTGCAGAGACAGGAAACTGAAAATTGGACTGACTCATGGAAAAGCGATTGGGGCAAGTGATCTGCCCAAATCACCCGCCCCAATCATGTTGACAGTAGAAAATACAGCAGAAGCGGGAAAGTGCAGAAATTCAAGATTTAAAATAAAGAAGTCCTAACCCCTCTCAAACACTTCAAGATCAATCCTAGAGCATCTCAAAGAGTCACTCTCAAGATAGACCTCCTCAAGAAGAAGATTTATTCACAATTAAAGAAGAGATCAAAGACAAGGACCAATCCAATTTAGGATTCCAAAACCTAATTGGATTCTAAATTGGATTGGAATTCCTCACCTATAAAAGGAGGCAGCCCAAACCAGCAAAGGGATCCTCTCTCCAGCTTCGGGATCACTGCAGATTCTTGGCAGAAATTCTCCTTCTTTCTTTTCTTCTTTCTTTTGTGATTTAGTCCACCATGAGTGGCTAAATTCCATCTTTTCTAGTTGAAATTGGGGAAATTCATATTTGTGATGAATTGGGAGATTTAAAACTCCATTATTAAACTCTTATTTGCTTTCAATATTTATGCAACTTGATCTTTCTATAATTATTGCTTTGCTTTTGGAATCAATTTAGGCCTATTGCTTTCAATTGTTTGAGTAATATATTGTTTGAATGATTTAAGTCCGTAATTGCTTAGGTTATTTAAACTCAAGTTTAATCAGTTGCATAATCTAAACTTGACCACGCGGTTGGCAATGTTAGAATTAGGTTTCTCTAAGTCTTAATGCAGTCAACAGTTGTTCGATGCTAAAAGCTCTAAGGATGTTCCTTGGCAACTTGTTGACTAGTGTTTGATTGATGAACGTTTCCTAATCAAACTAGAGCTAAGGAGGAATTTGGTTGTGAGAAGCGTCTTCCACAACCAAAACTAGTTTATTGAATTAAAATGGGAGTACTAAATAATCAATGATCAATTCTGAACAAACTAAAACAGATCCATACTTCAACTAGAATCCTTCTCCCATTGAAATTCTCATTCATTTAAATTATTGCTTTCTCTTGCTTTTTAAGATTTAAATCATCAAAACAAAACCCCCCTCTTTTATTTACTTGCTATTTATTTACCTAGTCATTATCAGGAAAATCTTTGGTATCAAATCCCTGTGGTTCGACCCTATTGCCACTATCTGCAAGTTTATTATTGATTGTTTAATAGGTTTATTTTTTACGGCTTCGAAAATCGCTTATCAAAAATTGGCGCCGTTGCTGGGGATTTGATCTAACTAACGTATTTTCCTTTTATGACCAGGGCTGATCGTAAAGAAGCTCTTCTTTACGATCCAGAAATTGAACGTATTGCCAAGAGCTTGAGAAAGCAAGCAAACTTGAGGAACCAAGCCTCAAAACCATCTGCATCAGCATCGGCAACAAATCTGGTGTCCACCATTCAATCTGCTGCACAAGTTACTGAGGAACCTGCTGCTGCACCTGCTGAATAAAGTTGCTGAACCAATTGTTGAAACTGCTGTACATGCTGCACTTTTTGAATATGTTGCTGCACAAGCTGCTGCACTCAAAATCAACCCCTAAAATTGCACCAAAACCAGCCCAAAAACCAAAAATTTTTGCCAACAAAATCCCAGAACCAGCCCTTAAAATAGTAGCTGAACGAGCTGCTATAAAGACAGCCACAACAGCACCTGAAGAGGCAGAAGATGCAGCAGCTACTACTCTTGAACCAGCTGCTGTCCTTGCTGAATTTGAAGCTAAAAATGTTGAAGCAAGAGCTCCAATGGCACAAGAAAGAACTCTTCGTGAACTAGCAACACCCTTGGATGATCAAGCACTATGATACATCACTTACCCACCTTTGGCAGCCCCTTTTGAGCTCAAAATCGGATTAATTCATCTTCCAAAATTCAGAGGTCTTAAAAATGAGGATCCACACAAGCACCTCAAAGAATTTCACATTGTGTGCTCAACAATACAGCCTCAAGGTATTTCCAAAGAGCATGTTAAATTAAGAGCTTTTCCCTATTCTCTTAATGATTTTGCCAAAGAATGGTTGTTCTATTTACCACCTGGATCCATCACTTCATGGGATGGGATGGTGAGAGTCTTCTTGAGAAAATACTTCCCAACCTCAAAAGCTATTGGCATCGTAAGAGAGATTAGTTGCATCAAGCAAAAGGATTATGAAGAGCTATATGAATATTGGGAAAGATTCAATCGATTGTGCACAAGCTGCCCTCAACATGACATCTCTGATAAGTCACTCATTGAATACTTCTATGGAGGTTTGCTACCTTCGAAAAGAAAGTTCATAGACGCAGCATGTGGAGGATCAATTGAAGACAAGTCACCTCAAGCTATAAGGGATTTAATTTCCACCATGGCAGCAACCTCACAGCAATTTGGAGACCAAGAACAGCCACCAAGAAGGGTGAATGAGGTGAGTACATCCACTTTAGCATCCCAAATTTCTGATCTCACCAATGCTGTCCGCAGTCTTGTTGTGGGTCAAGCCCAACAAATCCAGCAGATTTAACAGCCCAAACCATGTGGAATATGTGCAAACTTGAGCCACCCTACTGACCTATGTCCCTCCCTTCAAGAAGAGGACCAGCAAGTAGGAGGATTTAATGGGCAAAGAAGTTATGCAAGGGCCAATCAATATCCAAACTACCAGCAAAGAAATCCAATTCAAGCTGCACCTCAAAAGTCCAATGCACCCTTTGAAGAGATTGTGAAGTCCTTAGCAAGCACCGTGCAAAATCTTGAGCAACAAATGGGACAAATGGCTTCATCCTTGAGTAAGCTTGAGTCACAAGGAAAGCTACCCTCCCAAACTGAGATAAATCCAAGGCATAATGCTAGTGCCATCACATTGAGGAGTGGAAAAGAGCTGCAAGACAGCAAGACTGAAAAATTGCAAAAACAGGCCATGGAAGAAAATCTGCCAGAAAGTGATCAGGGCAGTCGATCTGCCCAAATCACTGACCCAATCGCTAGGCAGACTGAGCTGCCCAGCAGTAGTGATCTGTCCAAATCACCAGAGTAGGCAAAATTTGATCTGCCCAAATCAATGACCCAGGCAGAATTCAACTCCAAACAGACCAAGGCAGATCAGCAACTAGAAGAAAAATTTAAGGTACCTCCTCCCTTTCCCAAGAGATTTGCAAGATCACAAAAAGAAAAAGAAGAGAAAGAAATACTTGCAACCTTCCGCAAAGTGGAGATCAACATACCTTTGCTTGATGTTGTCAAACAAATACCAAGGGACACCAGCCAGGAAGATGAGGAAAACAGGAAAAATTTGAAAGAAACGGAAGAGACAACATGCTGCACAGACTGGTCCAGAGGTGATTTGCCCAAATCACTTGTACAGATAGAATCTGATTTGCCCAAATCACTTGAACAGACAGAAATCAAATCAACAATGCAGACAGATTTTGATTTGCCCAAATCATCAGTGCAAGCAGAATTCGATTTGCCCAAGTTCAGTACCAGATTGCAGCCACTTTTTATGGAGAAATATGAATTGGAGTTCAAAGTGCTGCCCAATCACCTCAAAATTTCAAACATAGGGGCTAGAGGCACACCTCACTTGAAAGAGGAGAAATTAATCATGTTATTTCATGAGTACATGAAAGAAATAGGATGGGTTATAACCAAAATGAAAGGTGTGCTGCACTTCTTACTTAATTTTGTTGGAATCATTTTCCCTCCCCCTATTACTTGAGCCTTGATCAAGTCAGAAAAGTCCAGCCCGCGACTTTAAACTAGGGCGCTATTGGGAGGCAACCCAGTGGAGACAATTTGCCCAAATCGATGGGCAAATCAGCAAAACCTAACTACAACAGAGGTGATTTGGCCAAGTGATTTGCCCAAATCACTGTCCAAATCAGCAGAACCTTCAGCAGCTGATCAATCTACAGAATCTCGCCTTGACAGAATGGAGGCCTGAACCCTACACATGGAAAGAATGCTGCAGTTGCTGGTTCAACACTTCATACCTGCAGACCACCACCACACCTGATTTGACCAAATCACCACCCCAAGGAGTCCCTTTCTCTCTTATTTTTCTCTTTATATGTTTTGCATTGGCCATGAGCGTGTGTTCAGGATGAAGACAGCTAATCAGACAGCATCCTGCCCCAGCAGAAGTGGCAGCAAATAAACCAACGGAGGAACCACCTCCAGTGGCACCCCAGTAGGAAGCAAATCAGGCCCCAGAAGAAGAAGCCCCAAACCAGACAATAGAGGCTCGCCTTAACAGAATTGAGGACAGAATGCACCATATACAGTTGATCAAGCATAAATTAGCCACATTTTTATTATCTTTTTTATTGCTTATTTACACATTTTTTAGCTTAATTTATGGTTTTTATCTTGTTTTTACAGAAAAGGAAGAAATTGGAAAAATGGAGAAAAAGTGCAGAAAATGACAGAAAAGTGATTGGGTCAGTGATTTGCCCAAATCACTGCCCAGATCAGGCTGAAGCAGAAACTTGGAGGCAACAGGCAGAAGTGATATGGGCAAGTGATTTGCCCAAATCACTCGCGGAAACTGGCCAAATCACTCGCAGAGACAGAGACAGAAACTGGACTGAATCCTAGAAAGCGATTGGGGCAGATTGGGCAAGTGATCCGCCCAAATCACTCGCAGAAACTGCCCAAATCACATTGACAACAGAAATTGACAGCAGAGGCGGAAAAACAAAAGGGAACCAAATTTCGATTTTTCAGAAGTCCAAATCCAACTCAATCACTACCAACACAATTCCAAGAGTCACGAAAGAGTTTCTCACCTAAGGAATTCCAGTTGCAATTAAATTCAACATCAAAAGAGGAATCACAAGCCAAATTAAAAAGGGATTTCAAAACCCTAGAAGGATGGAATTCTTCAGCTATAAAAGAGCAACCTCCAAACCAGCAAGGGGCATCTTCAGATTAGCTACTCAACATCTTCTCCCTTCGCCAGAAACCCTGCAGCTTCTTTCCTTTTTCTTTCTTTTCATCTTTTGTATATTTAGTCCACCATGAGTGGCTAAATCCATTCTTTTCTAGTTGAAGTTGGTGAATTTCAGATTTTTGTGATGAATTGGGAGATTTAAATCTCCATTGTTAAACTTCTATTTATTTTCAATATTTATGCAATTTGAGCTTTACATAATTATTACTTGCTTTTAGAATCAATAAGGGCTCATTGTTTTTAAATTGCTTAAGTAATATTGTTTGAATGATTTAGGTCCGTAATTGCTTAGGTTGTTCAAATACACATTTAATCAAATTGCATAATCTAAACTTGACCACGCGGTTGGCAAGGATAGAATTAGGTTTCTCTAAGTCTTAATGCAGTTAACAGTTGTTCGATGCCAAAGGCCCCAATAACGTTCCTTGGCAACTTGTTAACTAGTGTTTGATTAGGGAACGTTTCCTAATCAAACTAGAACTAAGGAGGAATTTGGATTGTGAGAAGCGTCTTCCACATTCTAAACTAATTTATTGGAATAAATAGGAGTGTTAAAGAATCAATGATCAATTCTAAACAATCTGAAATAGATCCATACTTCAACTAGAAGCTTTTCTCTTATTGATTTACTCATCTTTAAATTATTGCTTTCTTTTGCTATTTAGTGTTAATCCATCAATTCAAAACCCCCTCTTTTAATTACTTGCTATTTACTTGACCTAGTCATTATTAGGAAAATTATTGGTGTCAATTCCCTGTGGTTCGACCCTATTGCCACTATCTACAAATTTATTTGTTGATTGATAATAGGTTTATTTTTGACGGCTTCGACAACCGCCTATCAAAAATTGGCGCCGTTGCCGGGGAATTGATTTAAACTAATGTATTTTCCCTTTATGACCAGGTCTGGCCGTAAAGACACTCTTCTTTACGATCCGAAAATTGAGAAAACTGCCAAGAGCTTAAGGAAGCAAGCAAATTTGAGGAACCTAGCCTCAAAACCATCTTCATCAGCAACTCCATCTTACAGACCAACTACTGCCCCTATTGAAGAAATTTCTGCACCAACAGAGACTTCCATCACTGCACCTGCTACTGCTGAATTTGCACCAGAAACTGAATTTCTGGTTATGGCAGAAAATCCAGCAATGGCAGCACCACCTGCTGCACATGTAGAAGCTGAAAATCAAGCTAGAAACGTGCCCATCCAAGCACCACAGCCACGGGAGAGAACTCTCGGAGAGCTAGCTGAACCAGCAGGAGACCAAGCACCCTTATGCATTGAATATCCCCCATTGACAGCACCATTTGAGTTAAAGACAGGTCTGATCCATCTCCTTCCCAAATTCAGAGGCCTAGAAAATGAAGATCCTCACAAGCATTTGAAGGCATTCCACGTTGTGTGCTCAACCATGAGACCCCAAGGTATTCCAGAAGAGGATATCAAACTTAGAGCCTTCCCTTTTTCCCTTGACGACTATGCCAAGGAATGGCTATTCTACTTGCCACCCGGATCCATCATATCATGGGCTGATATGGTGAGAGCATTCTTGAGAAAATTTTTCCCAACCTCAAAAGCCATAGGCATCCGTCGAGAGATAAGTGGCATAAGGCAAAAGCACTCTGAAGGCTTGTATGAGTACTGGGAGAGGTTCAAAAAGTTGTGCACAAGCTGCCCTCAACATGATATTTCTGACCAATCTCTCATTGAGTACTTCTATGGAGGTCTGCTTCCCTCAGAAAGAAAATTTATTGATGCAGCCTGTGGAGGATCAATTGAGAGAAAATTACCTCGAGAGATGAGGGACTTAATTTCCACCATGGCTGCAGCTTCTCAGCAATTTGGAGATCAAGAGCAGCCACCAAGAAAGGTAAATGAGGTGAGTACATCCATTTTAGCATCCCAAATTTCTGAACTCACCAATGCTGTCCGTAGCCTTGTTGTGGGTCAAACCCAACAAGTCCAGCAGATTCAGCAGCCCAAGACATGTGGAATATGTGCCAACAACCACCCAACTGATCTATGTCCATCCCTTCAAGAGGAGGACCAGCAAGTCAATGCTGTTGGAGGTTTCAATGGGCAAAGAAGGTATGATCCCTATGCAAATACTTATAATCCAGGTTGGAGGGACCATCCAAATTTTAGTTATGCAAGGGGAAATCAATATCCAAGCTACCAGCAAAGGAATCAAGCTCAAGCTGCACCTCAGAACTCCAATGCATCTCTTGAAGAGATTGTGAAGAATTTAGCAAGTATTGTGCAAAATCTTGAGAAACAAGTGAGCCAAATGGCCACTTCAATGAGCAAATATGAATCTCAAGGGAAGCTACCTTCCCAAACTGAGATAAATCCAAGGCAAAATGCTAGTGCCATCACATTGAGGAGTGGAAAAGAGCTACAAGACAGCAAGGCTGAAAAATCACAAAAACAGGCCATGGAAGAAATTCTGCCAGAAAGTGATCAGGGCAGTCGATTTGCCCAAATCACTGACCCGATCGCTAGGCAGACTGAGCTGCCCAGCAGTGATTTGCCCAAATCACCAGGCAATCTGCCCAAATCAACAGATCAGGCAGAATCCAGTCAAGGGCAGAAACAACAACCTATGGAGAAATTCAAGGTACCTCCTCCTTTCCCAAAGAGATTTGCAAGGTCCTAAAAGGAGAAAGAGGAAAAAAAGATATTGGAGACACTTTGCAAGGTAGAAATCAACATACCCCTACTTGATGCTGTAAAGCAAATTCCAAGGTATGCCAAGTTTCTCAAAGAGCTATGCACCAACCGAAGAAAACTTACTGAACGTGAAAAGGTAAGTGTGGGGGAGTGTGTTTCAGCTGTCATCCAAAGGAAACTTCCAGTCAAATGCAAGGATAGAGGGATGTTTGCAGTTTCATGCAAGATAGGCAATGTGGGGATAAAGAAGGCCATGTGTGAGCTTGGAGCTTCAATTAATGTCATGCCTATAATAGCCCGGAAATCGATACCCCTTTGTAACGGTCCGAACCATCACCGGCGCTAGGATCCAGATCGGCTTAAGGCCGCCGGGACCCGTAGCAAGCCAAACATACATCCTATCACCTGGTCAAATCCCATGCATGATCAAAACTTTAACATATGATGTATAAACCGAGCTTGACCTGTATGCAACATAACTGGAAACATAAAGAAAACCCCCTACTAGAGCCCTCATCAAAACTCTAGCTGGGTCAACACAACATACATCAAGCTGGGGTCACATCCAAAGAACCAAACCTAACCGGTGCATGCATCAAACCACAAACATAAGACCTCCACTAGGGTCCTCATCATATAATCTAGCGTGGTAACCAACACATGCCACAAGTTCAATAAACACCTGTCATAACATACATCATGTATTAAACAGGGACTAACCAAGTCTTAGGGCCAAGCACAGTTCTAATCCATAAACATAACTCTACTTACTAGCATTACATTTTCTTACAATACATGATCTCAATTACAATACATGTCCACACTAAAACACTAATCTAATACTATTACATAAGCAAAACCTTTACTCCTGAGACTTCCCGATCGACCTCATACCTGCAACACTGGTGTTAGGGGAGAGGGGTGAGCTAAAAAGCCCAGTGAGTAGAACATATAAAGCATGTGATAAAACATGATCTCATGGAATGCATCACATCACAAGTAAATCACATCATCTCAGACGGACGGATCAAAACTCCCTCGAATCTGTGCCCGGCTCGCAAAGGGGCTCCTCAGGTCTTTACTGTACAATCAAGTAGTACCGAAGTACTCTGTGCCCGGCCCCTCTCAGAGGCTCCTCAAGACTTTACTGTGCCTGGCCCTCGATGGGGCTCCTCAGGTCTTTACTGTGAGGGCTAATGTATCCAAAACTATGTCCGATCTGTCACATCATACAATGTACAAGGAACAGTGCCAAGTACAAGGTTAAATGCAATGCCTCATATTCGTGTACACTAATGCAATCAATCCTACTATTCATCATGATGCATGAAGCATGCTAAAAGCATTTGATTTCATAAATTAAAAGATTAAGTTTAGTTCTACTCACCTCTGGCAGACGCTGGACTGACTCGGCAACAGCTAACACTGATGGCCTCCTCGGTCCCTCGGGTCCGATCCTACACAGGTGGACTCGAATGAGGTGCCAAACACACTCTAAACAACTCATAAACAACTACCCAAAAACCCCTAAAACATCACTTAAACATGCATAGAAAACACCCTTGAAAAGGCTGGACAGGGCACTTTCGACGGCACCTTCGGCGGCCGAACCCTTCCTCCAGAGACGAAACTCGGGCACTTTCGGTGGCACCTTCGGCGGCCGAAAGTCCCACTCCAGAGACGAAAGTCAGGCACTTTCGGCGGCCGAACATTACCTTCGGCGGCCGAAAGTCTGCTTTCAAGCCAAACTCAACTTTCGGGGGCAAGGTTAGGCGGCCAAACCAAGCATCCACGGGCAGGTTCGACGGCCGAAAGCCCTTCGGCGGCCGAACCTGAGTTCTTCCCAGAAGGGCAGAACTCAGCTTCTCATGCACAACAGCCCCCAAACCTTTTCCAAACACCCTGAAACAAGTACTCAACCTCCTAAAACATGCATAAACCCTTAACCGTGCACAAAGGAGCTTAACAACTTGATTAAACTCCAAAAACAACATCAAACGCATACATAGATAGCTTATGACCCACATAGGCCAAAACCATCAAAACAACCCATAACCTCACTTACTCTTTCCCAATCATGCATACACTCTCCCACATGCATAAACTAGCTTAAACTTCAACAAGGCATCATATAAACATTCATGAGCATCACATAACATACATTGGGCATAAAACCCACATAAACCTAAACATGCATATCTACCCATACTCAACCATCAAAACCTTCATAAAACTTCATAAAAATACTAGGGAAGCAAGGATCTACACTTACCTCTTGAAGATCGAGGGTGGTGTGATCCCTAACTCAGAGGTGTGGAGGATCCAAGCTCCAAAAGCCTCCAAGCTCCTAAAACTCCTTTTTAAGCCTCAAATCTTCAAAACAATGGTGGAACTCATGAAAAACTTGAGGGATGGGTAGAGAAAACATGAAAACGACCAAAGGAGGGCCAAAACTCACCTGAGCTCGAGAATGGGGAGAAAACTCGCCCATTTCCGATCTGAGGGCTCTTTATAGGTGGCCTGGTCGAAGACCTTCGGCAGCGTAACGTGCCCCCTAAACTCATGCATGTTCGGCGACCGAACTTGAGGTTCTACGGCCGAACCTTGGCTCGTTCAAACAAGACTTTCGGAGGCCAAAAGCGCTCCCGAAAACTTCCCATGTTCGGCGGCCGAACCTGGCAAACGCCTCCTTGGTCTTTTCTTTTAAACTCAATTCTTTTCCATTTAAAACCATGAAATCAGTAAAAACATTTTAGAAAACACATTTTACCCCTCTAGAAGCCTCTGGCATCTTCAGAACTCCCGATTCCAACGGAGATTCCGCCGAAAAGTAGGGATTCTGATGCCGAAATCTAGCCGGGTATTACATTCTTCCCCCCTTTAAGAACATTCGTCCCCGAATGTTCCACAAACAAACAGGCATCTCAAAAACATAACATCAAGCATTCATAAACAAGCAAGCAAAACCTAAAAACCTCTGTTCTAAAAGAGAGACACACGGGTACTGCTGGAGTAAGAACTCCCAGGTCTTTCAAACATACCTTAGCAATACCCAACCTTCTCCTGAACTCCACTGGCTTCTGCTGCGCTTCTCTGATCCTTACTCTTTTTCCTCCTTCTCTGCTCTTACTCTTCTTTGCTCTCTTCTGCCTCTGTACCCTCCTAGGCTCACGGATTCATCCTTCTTTTCCCACCACCACACTGGAACAGTCCAGGGTGAGGTACTAGGTCGGATAAGACCCCTGTCTACCAAGTCTCGCCTCTACTCTGACTACTACCTCTCTCTACGCAGGCGCCATCCTGTAGGGAAGGAAAGAAATGGTTCTGGTTCCAGACACCACTCCCATACCAAACTCTAACTCCCTGACAGGTGGTAAACCTGACAACTAGCCTGGGAAAACAACTAAGAACTCTCTCTAACTATTACTACTGAGGCTGGTTCCCTGACCTGACTGTAAAACTCTCAAACAAGAGCTAGAACCCTCTGACAACCCCTCCTACATAACCTACGAACCTGACAGGCTGATATCAAACCTCTAGGCATCCCTACTGTGTTCCTTCAGAAGACTACCTCTGACCCATCCTGTCCTCTGAACCTGACTACCTTGTCTCTACAGACCAAGATAGCACCACGAGCAGAAACCCATCCATCCCTCGGTTGATGTCCAGACAGTCAAGTCTAGGACCTCAAAGTCGAGTGGAAGGCATCTACCCTCAACTGACACTGAATTGGACCGGCAGACTGACTCTGCCACAGATGGATCACACGTGAGTCCACTGACCCAAAGAGAACACCCTAGCCCAGAAGCTATCAACTCAACCTCTCGACGGCTCCTAGAGCAAGTAAAGAAAGAGAAACTCCAGGGTTCACAAAAACATACACATCAGAGCATTTGAAAGTGAGCGTACCTGACACCACCATGTTCGATGTGTCTGCCTCCTGCTGAGCTTGGGTGAAGATCCGAACTGGAGCTGACGAACCTTCTCCACGGGAACCTTCAGAAAGAAAGGCTGACCCCCTTCCTCTACCTTGACCATTATCCTGAAACATGGCTGGAGCTGCTGGCTGAGCCGCTCTACCTGAAGTTACCTGCTGAGACTGTGCCAACCAAGGTGCAATGGGACACTCACGTACCATGTGCCCTTCCTGTCCGCATCTAAAACATAGATTAGTCCCAGACAGACAAACTCCCCTGTGCGACCTACCGCACCTCAAGCATCTTGAACTGCCTGAGCCAGAGCTCGAACCACCACCTAATCCCAGACTAGCCTTCAAATTCTTCCATAACTTCTTCCTCTTCCCCCTCAGGGTTCTGCTCAACTTCTTACTTTTCGTGGAGGCTGTACTCAGAGTGGAGGGATCAATCCCTCCTGAACTTGAAATTCTGGAATCCTGAGTCTGAGCATCATCCAGAAAAACTCCCATACCTTCTTCTGGTACTCTAATTCCCAAACTGACATCTCTTCTTTGAACATCCGACTCTACTTCCCTCATACTAGCTGACATCCTTCTTGGAGCCATTCCTTCTCTGCTTACATCAAAAGACCTTCCAGGGTCCCTTGATGTTTCCCATCTGCTGACTCCCCACGACTGCGCTCTTGGCAGAGTAGGGGGAAAGGTGTCCAAACCTTCCCTCTCAGATGGGACTCCAGTCGATTCCACAGATCGACGAGCACCTCGCATTCTGGCTCCTCTGAAGAACAACACACAAGCAAACAAACAATCATTACCATCATACGGTCCATATGAAAACACATGAACCTACAACATACATAGTATACATAGCATATCATACATAACATTAATGCACATGCATAAAATCATGGCATTCCACATCATCATTATACAAGACAGGACTCCACATCCTATCCTAGTGGACATGATTCTTCCTATTGTGCTTGCCCTTCTATGACCTCTAAGCCAACCTCTTTCCGATGTGCAACACACCGTACTCTCGAGGCCCAAAGCTCTGATACCATCTGTAATAGCCCAGAAACCAATACCCCTCTGTAACGGTCCGAACCATCACCGGCGCTAGGATCCAGATCGGCTTAAGGCCGCCGGGACCCGTAGCAAGCCAAACATACATCCTATCACCTGGTCAAATCCCATACATGATCAAAACTTTAACATATGATGTATAAACCGAGCTTGACCTGTATGCAACATAACTGGAAACATAAAGAAAACCCCCTACTAGAGCCCTCATCAAAACTCTAGCTGGGTCAACACAACATACATCAAGCTGGGGTCACATCCAAAGAACCAAACCTAACCGGTGCATGCATCAAACCATAAACATAAGACCTCCACTAGGGTCCTCATCATATAATCTAGCGTGGTAACCAACACATGCCACAAGTTCAATCAACACCTGTCATAACATACATCATGTATTAAACAGGGACTAACCAAGTCTTAGGGCCAAGCACAGTTCTAATCCATAAACATAACTCTACTTACTAGCATTACATTTTCTTACAATACATGATCTCAATTACAATACATGTCCACACTAAAACACTAATCTAATACTATTACATAAGCAAAACCTTTACTCTTGAGACTTCCCGATCGACCTCATACCTGCAACACTAGGGTTAGGGGAGAGGGGTGAGCTAAAAAGCCCAGTGAGTAGAACATATAAAGCATGTGATAAAACATGATCTCATGGAATGCATCACATCACAAGTAAATCACATCATCTCAGACGGACGGATCAAAACTCCCTCGAATCTGTGCCCGGCTCGCAAAGGAGCTCCTCAGGTCTTTACTGTACAATCAAGTAGTACCGAAGTACTCTGTGCCCGGCCCCTCTCAGAGGCTCCTCAAGACTTTACTGTGCCCGGCCCTCGATGGGGCTCCTCAGGTCTTTACTGTGAGGGCAAATGTATCCAAAACTATGTCCGATCTGTCACATCATACAATGTACAAGGAACAGTGCCAAGTACAAGGTTAAATGCAATGCCTCATATTCGTGTACACTAATGCAATCAATCCTACTATTCATCATGATGCATGAAGCATGCTAAAAGCATTTGATTTCATAAATTAAAAGATTAAGTTTAATTCTACTCACCTCTGGCAGACGCTGGACTGACTCGGCAATAGCTAACACTGATGGCCTCCTCGGTCCCTCGAATCCGATCCTATACAGGTGGACTCGAATGAGGTGCCAAACACACTCTAAACAACTCATAAACAACTACCCAAAAACCCCTAAAACATCACTTAAACATGCATAGAAAACACCCTTGAAAAGGCTGGACAGGGCACTTTCGGCGGCACCTTCGGCGGCCGAACCCTTCCTCCAGAGACGAAACTCGGGCACTTTCGGCGGCACCTTCGGCGGCCGAAAGTCCCACTCCAGAGACAAAAGTCAGGCACTTTCGGCGGCCGAACATTACCTTCGGCGGCCGAAAGTCTGCTTTTAAGCCAAACTCAACTTTCGGGGGCAAGGTTAGGCGGCCAAACCAAGCATCCACGGGCAGGTTCGGCGGCCGAAAGCCCTTTCGGCGGCCGAACCTGAGTTCTTCCCAGAAGGGCAGAACTCATCTTCTTATGCACAACAGACCCCAAACCTTTTCCAAACACCCCGAAACAAGTACTCAACCTCCTAAAACATGCATAAACCCTTAACCATGCACAAAGGAGCTTAACAACTTGATTAAACTCCAAAAACAACATCAAACGCATACATAGATAGCTTGTGACCCACATAGGCCAAAACCATCAAAACAACCCATAACCTCACTTACTCTTTCCCAATCATGCATACACTCTCCCACATGCATAAACTAGCTTAAACTTCAACAAGGCATCATATAAACATTCATGAGCATCACATAACATACATTGGGCATAAAACCCACATAAACCTAAACATGCATATCTACCCATACTCAACCATCAAAACCTTCATAAAACTTCATAAAAACACTAGGGAAGCAAGGATCTACACTTACCTCTTGAAGATCGAGGGTGGTGTGATCCCAAACTCGGAGGTGTGGAGGATCCAAGCTCCAAAAGCCTCCAAGCTCCCAAAACTCCTTTTTAAGCCTCAAATCTTCAAAACAATGGTGGAACTTATGAAAAACTTGAGGGATGGGTAGAGAAAACATGAAAACGACCAAGGGAGGGCCAAAACTCACCTGAGCTCGAGAATGGAGAGAAAACTCGCCCATTTCCGATCTGAGGGCTCTTTATAGGTGGCCTGGTCGAAGACCTTCAGCAGCCTAACGTGCCCCCTAAACTCATGCATGTTCGGCGGCCGAACCTTGGCTCGTTAAAATAAGACTTTCGGAGGCTAAAAGCGCTCCCGAAAACTTCCCATGTTCGGCGGCGGAACATCACTTTCGGCGGTCGAACCTGGCAAACGCCTCCTTGGTCTTTTCTTTTAAAACTCAATTCTTTTCCATTTAAAACCATGAAATCAGTAAAAACATTTTAGAAAACACATTTTACCCCTCTAGAAGCCTCTGGCATCTTCAGAACTCCCGATTCCAACGGAGATTCCGCCGGAAAGTAGGGATTCTGATGCTGGAATCTAGCCGGGTATTACAATGCCCCTTTCTATTTTTAACTTGTTGAATGCAGGTACACTCAAGGGCACCAGCATCATAATCCAATTGGCTGACCGATCCATTGTCTACCCCAAAGGAGTGCTTGAAGATGTGTTGGTGCAAGTGGACCAACTAGTCTTCCCAGCTGATTTTTATGTCATTGATAGGCGGTTGTCGAAGCCGTCAAAAATAACCTATTATCAATCAACAAATAAACTTGTAGATAGTGGCAATAGGGTTGAACCACATGGAATTGACACTAAAAGCAAAGTAATAATTATGGAAAGCTCAAATTGTATAAATATTGAAAATAAATAGAAGTTTAACAATGGAGATTTAAATCTCCCAATTCATCACAAAATCTGAAATTCACCAACTTCAACTAGGAAAGGATGGAATTTAGCCACTCATGGTGGACAAAATCTCAAAAGAAAGAAAAGAAAAGAAAGGAAGAAAGCTGCTGTAATTTTCTACAGTATTGCTGAAGATGGGATGATGATATGCTGGTTTGGATGATGCCCTTATATAGCTGGAGAATCCCAATTCCAATTTGATTAGGGTTTTGGAATCTCAATTTGATTTGGTCTTCTTTGTAGTCTTTGATTCCTCTTTGGATTTTGTATTTGATTGAGAATGGAACTCTCTAAGTGAAGGGCGTGGCTCTTGGGACTGATCTTGTGGTGTTTGAAGTGGATTTGGACTTCTTTTCTTTGAATTTAGATTTTCTGCTCTTTTCCCGCCTCTGCTGTAAATTCTGCTGTCAAGGTGATTTGGGCAGTTTCTGTGAGTGATTTGGGCAAATCACTCGCCCAATCTGCCCCAATCGTTCTCTGGAATTCATTCTAGTTTCTGTCTCTGTCTCTGCGAGTGATTTGACCAGTTTCTACGAGTGATTTGGACAAATCACTGACCCAATCACTTCTGCCTGTTGCCTCCAGATTTCTGCTTCAGCTTGATTTGAGCAGTGATTTGGGCAAATCACTGACCCAATCACTTTTCTGTCGTTTTCTGCACTCTTTCTCCATTTTTTCCAATTTCTTCCTTTTCTGTAAAAACAAGGTAAAAACCATAAATTAAGCTAAATAATGTGTAAATAAACAATAATAAAGATAATAAAAATGTGGCTAAATTATGCTTGATCAGTCATTGACATGGAGGAAGATAAGAGCAACACCACCTCTGATATCTTACTTGGGAGACCATTCTTGAGTACAGCAAGAACAAAAATTGATTGCATGATGGCACATTGACCATGGAGTTTGAAGGGGAAATTATCAAATTTAATGTTTATGATGCCATGAAATTCCCCAATGATGTTTCTCCTGTTTATGGCCTTAATATAATTGATAATTTAAGTCAAGAAATTTTTGATTTTGATCAAGAAAACTTACTTTATGAAGGTCTTTGCAGGAGAGAAGAAGTGGACAGCAACACCAAGACAGACCAGATGGAGCACTGTTCACAGCTGGTTACAGGTGATTTGCCCAGTGATTTGCCCAAATCACCCAGACAATCTGCCCAAATCAGTGAGCAAACAGACTTAACAGAAAGTGATTTGACCAGTGATTTGCCCAAATCACTGGCCAAATCAAACAACAAATAGCAGAAATCAGAGCAGACAGCAGTTACACCAGAACTGAAACCCTTGCCTAGCCACCTCAAATATGCCTACTTGGGAGCTGGAAATACACTTCCAGTAATTATTTCTAACCAGCTTAGCCAAGAAGAAGAGGAAAAGCTCCTTGATGTGTTGAGGAAGCACAAGAAAGCAATTGGGTGGACCTTAGAGGACATAAAAGGTATCTCACCCTCAACATGCATGCATCGAATACTTATGGAAGATGAGTGCAAACCTGTTCGTGAGGCACAAAGAAGGCTGAATCCACCAATGATGGAGGTTGTGAAGAAGGAGATAGTGAAGCTCCTAGACATTAGGGTAATCTACCCCATTTCTGACAGTAAGTGGGTGAGTCCCATCCATGTGGTACCAAAGAAGACCGCGATTACCACTGTCCCTAATTCTGAAGGAGAGCTAGTACCCACTCGTGTGCAAAATGGTTGGAGAGTTTGCATGGACTACAGGAAGCTCAACACAGCCACAAGGAAGGATCACTTTCCCTTGCCCTTCATGGACCAAATGCTTGAGAGACTTGCTGGAAAAAGCCATTACTGCCTCCTTGATGGATATTCAGGATTTTATCAAATCCCCGTTGCACCTGAAGATCAAGAGAAGACAACTTTCACATGTCCATTTGGCACTTTCGCATTTAGGAGGATGCCCTTGGGTCTTTGCAATGCACCAGCCACTTTCCAAAGGTGCATGATGAGCATTTTTTCTGACTATGTGGAGAAGATCATTGAAGTCTTCATGGATGACTTTACGGTGTATGGCAACTCATTCCATGAATGCCTAGCCAACTTGGAGAAGATACTTCAAAGGTGTTTAGAGACAAATTTGGTTCTCAATTATGTAAAGTGCCACTTCATAGTCAGCCATGGCTTAATCTTAGGCCGTATTGTTTCAGCAAAAGGGATTGAGGTAGACAAAGCTAAAATTAATACCATCAAAAATCTTCCCTACCCAACCAGCATTAGGGAGATTCGATCATTCCTTGGACATGCTGGTTTTTATAGGAGGTTCATCAAGGATTTTTCCAAAATAACTCAGCCTTTGTGCAGGTTGTTAAAGCAGGATATACCATTCAACTTTGATGACAGCTGCAAAACAGCTTTTGATTTGATCAAATCACTGCTGATTTCTGCCCCCAGTCATCCAGCCACCAGATTGGACCCTCCCATTTGAGATCATGTGTGATGCCAACAACTTTGCTGTAGGTGCGGTATTGGGACAACGTAAAGGTAACTCTCCTCATGTCATTCACTATGCCTCACGCACCCTAGATGTTGCACAATGTAATTATTCAACCACGGAAAAAGAATTGCTGGCTGTTGTGTTTGCATTGGAGAAGTTTAGGTCCTATTTACTTGGGACAAAGGTGATTATATACTCAGATCATGCTGCACTAAGGTATTTAATCAAGAAAAAGGAGTCCAAACCGAGGCTGGTGCGATGGATATTGTTGTTGCAAGAGTTTGACTTAGAGATCCGCGACAAGAAAGGAAAGGAGAACCTTGTGGCTGACCACCTCAGCAGAATTCTTTCAGAAATGGAGTCATGCCCCATCAATGAGACCTTCCCTGATGAGCACCTCTTTGCTGTCTAAGAAGAGGAACCATGGTATGCTGATATTGTTAATTTCCTTGCCATAGGTGATTTGCCCACTGATTTTCCCAAACACATTAGAGACAAGATCAAGAAAGAGGCAAGGTATTATATGTGGGATGAGCCTTACCTATGGAAGCATTGTGCAGACCAAGTCATAAGGAGATGCATCCCAAACCATGAGATCACTTCTGTCCTAACTTTCTGCCACTCTTACAGCTGTGGAGGTCACTTTGGGCCACGCAAGACAGCCTTGAAAATTCTTGAAAGTGGGTTATTTTGGCCTAACATATTTAGAGATGCTTATTTATTTTGTAGGTCATGTGCAAGATGCCAACAAATATGAAACCTTGGCAATAGAAGTGAAATGCCACAAGCCCCCATCATGGTGTGTGAAATCTTTGACATATGGGGCATTGACTTCATGGGACCATTCCCACCTTCCTTTGGCAATACCTACATACTTCTAGCTGTGGATTATGTGTCCAAGTGGATTGAGGCCAAGGCAACAAGGGCTGATGATGCAAAAACAGTTTGTGATTTTGTAAAATCCCACATTTTCTCAAGATTTGGACTGCCCAAGGCTATAATCAGTGACCGAGGCACCCATTTTTGCAACAAGGTGGTAGAAACTCTCCTAAAGAAGCACCATGTTATCCATAGAACCTCCATCGCTTATCATCCTCAAACAAATGGGCTGGCTGAAGTATCAAATAGGGAGATCAAGTCAATCTTGGAGAAAACAGTCTGCCCAAGTCGCAAGGACTAGAGTGTACGCCTCAATGACGCCTTATGGGCATATAGAACAGCATATAAAACTCCAATTGGGATGTCTCCATATAGGCTGATTTATGGGAAAGCATGCCATCTACCCGTGGAACTTGAACACAAGGCCTATTGGGCTGTGAAGAGCTGTAATCTTGATGAAAAAGAGGCTGGAGTTCACAGAAAATTACAAATTCAAGAGCTTGAGGATATTCGACGAGATGCATATGAAGCTTCTTGGGATTACAAAGCAAAGACCAAAGCCTTCCATGACAAAAACATCTCCAGAAAACACTTCCAGGTTGGTGATAAAGTCTTGCTTTTTGATTCAAGGTTCAAATTATTTCTTGGGAAGCTTCGGTCTATGTGGATTGGGCCATTCTTGGTTGAGCATGTCTATCCACATGGAGCTGTTGACATATGGAGCCCACAAACAAGCAAAGTTTTCAAAGTTAATGGGCATCGTTTGAAGAGATTTTATGAAGGTTTTACTGTTCATGTTGTGGAGGAGGTTCCCTTGGATCCCCCTTCCTTAGATTGTTGAGCAAGACACTGAAGTCCAGCCCAATACAGAAAACAGGGCACTACTGGGAGGCAGCCCAGATGTGGTGATTTGCCCAAATCACCGGAGTGATTTGCCCAAATCACTAGGGCGATCACCTGACTGTAGAGTAGTAACAAGTGATTGGGGCAGTGATTTGCCCAAATCGACAGGCCATATCGACAGGGATCACCTTAGACAGAACAAGATCAACCAGGCGGTTGCACCAAATAGGTGATTTGCCCAGGTGATTTGACCAAACTACCAGCCAAATCACCAACTCAAGCATATCATCCGGAAAGGCGTGAACAGTCACGTGAACAGTACCAGCCAAGCAGTCGCAAGGAGGAAAGTGATTGGGGCAGTGATTTGCCTAAATCACTGGCCAAATCACCCTGTCAAGAACCCATAGAGCCAACATTTAATGATCAGGGCAGTTCACCTACCCAAATCACTTTAAGTAATTTTTTTCCTTATTTTTTTTACTTTTACGCAATCTTTCTATTTTCATCGCACTATTCTCTTTCTTCTTTTCCGACGCTCAATTCCACCGACAACCACCACCGGAGAATTCAAGATCACCATGGTTAGAATCAAAATGAAGGCCATTGGCGGATCATTCATGTGGAAGAAGCTAGGGCTATCGAGACCACCCAGTCCCTCTGACAGTGACGACGAAGCATGGGACACCACTCCACCAGTCCCCACCAGCACTGAAACGCCACCGGCTACTGGAGCAGCGACCGGACGCTCCGACTCACCGGCCGTCCAGACTTATCGCCAGCGCAAAAGGACGACGATGATCGTGCCACCACCTTCCTCTTCAACAATCGCAATGGAAACCCAGGGGGGCGAAATACCTCAAGAAGACACCCCTTTTGCTCCCCTCGGCAAGAAACGGCCAAGAACGCCGTCACCACCCTCACCGTCACACCCAGAGCAAGAAACAGAGACTGCCATTGCCATACATCCCGCAGGACACAAAGAAACTGATGCACCCAGCGATTTGCCCACTGATATGCCCACTGACTTGCCCGATGACTTGCCAAGTGACGCGCCCAGCGATTTGCCCACTGACTTGCCAACTGATGCGCCCAGCGATATGCCGAGTGATTTGCCCAGCGATCTGCCCAGACCAACATGCCCTGATCACATCACTCAGGCCCTAACATTCAATAAAGTTTCTGAGCAGACCGGGCTGGCCAAAATATCATCCCTTCCATACCATCCAGGTAAGTACATACATCATGGCACCCTCCGCGCACTGAGACTCCAGAACCAGGTATGCTCCCTCATCTCTGCTATTGGTTGGGAGAAATTTTTCTTCCTTCGCATGCCCTCATTCCTTGAACTCACACAGGAGTTCTTCACCACATTTTATTTTAGCAGACCTGCCATGCACAACCTGCACACACCAAGCACAGTGGGGTTCAGATTATTGGGACAGCGATTTCGCTTGTCCCTACAGGAATTTAGCATTGCCATGGGCTGTGAATGCCCTCAGTCTACTTGGGACTTCCCTGCAAAGTTCAACCCAAGTTCTGCATACTTAGAGTTAAGTGATAATCCCCCAGACACATACTCACCCACCAGGTCCAAGGACCTTTACCTCAGAAACCCCAGCCTGAAATACATCCACAGATTTCTGGCTTACACATTTTCTAGAAGGAAGGATGCTTCCAACATCCTGACCAGAACTGAGTTATATATCCTTTGGTGCATGCACATGCACAGGAAGATCCATCTTGGATATTGGGTTGCCACCCAACTATCCAGCATCATACAGTATAACAGGCTCCTGATTTTTGGCCCCTTGATCACTGCCATTGCAGTGAATCTCAAATTATTGCACCCAACACATACTGACCTCTCCCCCACCCCCAAAACAACCCCCTTGGACCTACGCACATTAGATGACATGGGGTTGCTTTGCAAAGTGGGGGATATTTTTTCAATTGCACCTGCAAGTCCAGTAACACCACGCCATGAGCGTATTTTCAGGAGGAAGAGAGCCAACAAATGCACCACCACCCAGCAGCCAGCCTCCACAGATGCCCCAGCAGATGGGACAACACAGGCAACAGGGCAAGAACCAGCAAATGAGCCACTTCCAGTAGCCCCCCAGCAGGATGCCCATCAGCCACCCGAAGACGAAGCCCCCAACCAGACAATAGAGGCTCGTCTCAATAGAATTGAGGACCGAATGCAAAAGATGGAGCACCAATTGGACCTGTTGGTAGACCATTTTCTGCCCTAGCACCGTGACAGACAGTGATTTGACCAGTGATTTGCCCAAATCACTGACCAAATCACCCACAGGCCAGGAAGTCCCTTTCCCTTTACTTCTTAAACTTTTTATATATATGCTTATACATTGAGGACAATGTGTGTTATAGGTGTGGGGGTATTGTTAGGTTATTTTTGCATTGATTCCATCATCTATTTGTTCCTTTTTGTTTCTTTTTGTTTCTTTTTGTTTCTTTTTGCATTGTTCTTACCCCTTTTTGCACACACCAGAATTTTTTTTCACACTTTCTGCACACACACACAAAATTTTGTCTTAGCTAATTGCTCTACTCAACATAGATAACAAGGTTAAAAGAGCTTCCTTATCTCATGACCCCATTGATTTGTCACCCCTTTAAGCCTAAGTTGAATCATTCACAGTATGTTACCTTCACTTAGGGAGTTTTTCTCTTGAATTGAATCCTTAAATTTACCAAGGTCAAGGGGAATAAAAATATAAATACATGGAAACACAAAGTTGGTGTAACTCCCTATGAGTTAATTTGCCCAAATCATCATAAAAAATCAGCACAAAGCACAAATCATAAACCTGTTCCAATGGTCTAAGACTATGAACTGTGCCTAAAAGCCACTTGGAGAAGTGACTGACTGAGTAACCGGGGGTGTATCACCCATGTACACAATCGCGTAAAAAGGTCAGTGATTTTTTCAAGCAAATAAATTTCAATGGTCTAGACTATGAACAGAGCTAGTAGCCACTTGAACAAGTGACTAACTGAGTAACCGAGGGTGTATCACCTATGTACACAATCACGTAAAAAGGTTAGTGACTTTTTCAGGCAAGGATAAGAATAAGTGCTGCTGAAAATAAAAACAAAAATAAAAAGAAAGAGAGAAGAAAAAGGGGCAAGTCACTCCTAGGGGTTGCATTAAGACTAACATAAAGGAATAAGTATGATTGAGTAAAAAACCTTTCTCTTGACCATGGTAGGTGAAAGGAAACAAGGAAAGGAGGGGATGACCTTAAGTGCATGTACTTTATACTGTGATAATTCAGATTAGGAGTCTAGGGGGGGCTGATTAAGTGGTATTTAGGCTCAAAAGAAAAGGGGGGCTTGATTGGCTAAGTTATTTGTTGCTTGAGGACAAGCAAAAAGTTAGGTGTGGGGGTATTTGATCAAGCATAAATTAGCCACATTTTTATTATCTTTTTTATTGCTTATTTACACATTTTTTAGCTTAATTTATGGTTTTTATCTTATTTTTACAGAAAAGGAAGAAATTGGAAAAATGGAGAAAAAGTGCAGAAAATGACAGAAAAGTGATAGGGTCAGTGATTTACCCAAATCACTGCCCAGATCAGGCTGAAGCAGAAACCTGGAGGCAACAGGCAGAAGTGATATGGGCAAGTGATTTGCCCAAATCACTCGCAGAAAATGGCCAAATCACTCGCAGAGACAGAGACAGAAACTGGACTGAATCCTAGAGAGCGATTGGGGCAGATTGGGCAAGTGATCCGCCCAAATCACTCGCAGAAACTGCCCAAATCACCTTGACAGCAGAAATTGACAGCAGAGGCGGGAAAACAGCAGGGAACCAAATTTCGATTTTTCAGAAGTCCAAATCCAACTCAATCACTACCAATACAATTCCAAGAGCCACGAAAGAGTTTCTCACCTAAGGAATTCCAGTTGCAATTAAATTCAACATCAAAAGAGGAATCACAAGCCAAATTAAAAAGGGATTTCAAAACCCTAAAAGGATGGAATTCTTCAGCTATAAAAGAGCAACCTCCAAACCAGCAAGGGGCATCTTCAGATTAGCTACTCAGCATCTTCTCCCCTCGCCAGAAACCCTGCAGCTTCTTTCCTTTTTCTTTCTTTTCATCTTTTGTATATTTAGTCCACCATGAGTGGCTAAATCCATTCTTTTCTAGTTGAAGTTGGTGAATTTCAGATTTTTGTGATGAATTGGGAGATTTAAATCTCCATTGTTAAACTTCTATTTATTTTCAATATTTATGCAATTTGAGCTTTACATAATTATTACTTGCTTTTAGAATCAATAAGGGCCCATTGTTTTTAAATTGCTTAAGTAATATTGTTTGAATGATTTAGGTCCGTAATTGCTTAGGTTGTTCAAATACACATTTAATCAAATTGCATAATCTAAACTTGACCACGCGGTTGGCAAGGATAGAATTAGGTTTCTCTAAGTCTTAATGCAGTTAACAGTTCTTCGATGCCAAAGGCCCCAAGGACGTTCCTTGGCAACTTGTTAACTAGTGTTTGATTAGCGAGCGTTTCCTAATCAAACTAGAACTAAGGAGGAATTTGGATTGTGAGAAGCATCTTCCACATCCTAAACTAATTTATTGGAATAAATAGGAGTGTTAAAGAATCAATGATCAATTCTAAACAATCTGAAATAGATCCATACTTCAACTAGAAGCTTTTCTCTTATTGATTTACTCATCTTTAAATTATTGCTTTCTTTTGCTATTTAGTATTAATCCATCAACTCAAAACCCCCTCTTTTAATTACTTGCTATTTACTTGACCTAGTCATTATTAGGAAAATCATTGGTGTCAATTCCCTGTGGTTCGACCCTATTGCCACTATCTACAAATTTATTTGTTGATTGATAATAGGATTATTTTTTACGGCTTCGACAACCGCCTATCAACAGTACCTGTTGCAACTGCTGGTGGACCACTTCCTGCCCACAGACCATCACAGACAGTGATTTGGCCAAGTGATTTGCCTAAATCACTGGCCAAATCACCCCTAGGCCAGGAAGTCCCTTTCCCTTTCCTTCTTAATTTATATATATATATATGTTCACACATTGAGGATAATGTTTACATTAGGTGTGGGGGTATTGTTAGGTTATTTTTGCATTGATTACATTATCTTTTGCTTTCTTTTTGTTTCTTTTTGCATCTTTTTACCTTATAAACACACACCAAAAATTTTTTCTTTCACACATTTTTTCTTTTGCACACATTTTTTCACTTTCTGCACACACACACAAAATTTTGTCTTAGCTTTTGCTCTACTCAACATAGATAACAAGGTTAAAAGAGTTTCCTATCTCATGACCCCATTGATTTTTCACCCCTTTAAGCCTAAATTGAATCATTCACAGTATGTTACCTTCACTTAGGGAGTTTTTTTTTTCTCTTGAATTGAATCTTTAAATCTGCTAAGGTCAATGGAAATAAAAATACAAATACATGCAAATAAAAAGTTAGTGTAACTCCCTATGAGCTGATTTGCCCAAACTATCATGAAAAAAGAAAAGAAAAAGAAAAATCAGCACAAAGCATAAATCATAAACCTGTTCCAATGGTCTAAGACTATGAACTGAGCTAATAATCACTTGAACAAGTGACTAACTGAGTAACCGGGGGTGTAGCACCCATATGCACCTTCGTGTAAAAAGGTTGGTGACTTTTTCAGGCAAGAATAAGTTTCGATGGTCTAAGACTATGAGCAGAGCTAGTAGCCACTTGAACAAGTGACTAACTGAGTAACCGGGGGTGTAGCACCCATATGCACCTTCGTGTAAAAAGGTTGGTGACTTTTTCAGGCAAGGATAAGAATAAGTGCTGCTGAATAAAAAGCTTGTTTAAAAAAGAAGGGCAAGTTACTCTTAGAGGGTTGCATTAAGCCTAATATAAAAGAATAAGCATGATGGAATCAAAAACCTTTCTCTTGACCATGGTAGATGAAAGGAAACAAGGAAAGGAGAGGATGACCTTGGTGCATGTACTCTATACTGTGATACTTCAATTTAGGAATCTAGGGGGGCTGATTAAGTGGTACTTAGGCTCAAAGGAAAAAGGAGCTTGATTGACTAAGTTATTTGTTGCTTGAGGACAAGCAAAAAGCTAGGTGTAGGGGTATTTGATCAAACATAATTTAACCACATTTTTATTCACTTTATTATTGTTTAATTACACATTTTTCAGCTTAATTTATGGTTTTTGTCTTGTTTTTACAGAAAAGGAAAAAAATAGAAAGTTGAAGAAAAAGTGCAGAAAAAGCTGGAAAAGTGATTAGATCAAAGTGATTTGGCCAAATCACTGCCCAGATCAAACTGAAGCAGAAACCTGGAGGCAACAGTCAAAAGTGATTTGGGCAAGCGATCTACTCAAATCACCCGCCCAAATCACTCGCAGAGACAGGAAGCTGAAAATTGGACTGACTCATGGAAAAGCGATTGGGGCAAGTGATCTGCCCAAATCACCCGCCCCAATCACGTTGACAGTAGAAAATACAGCAGAAGAGGGAAAGTGCAGAAATTCAAGATTTAAAATAAAGAAGTCCTAACCCCTCTCAAACACTTCAAGATCAATCCTAGGGCATCTCAAAGAGTCACTCTCAAGATAGACCTCCTCAAGAAGAAGATTTATTCACAATTAAAGAAGAGATCAAAAACAAGGACCAATCCAATTTAGGATTCCAAAACCTAACTGGATTGGGATTCCTCACCTATAAAAGGAGGCAGCCCAAACCAGCAAAGGGATCCTCTCTCCAGCTTCGGGATCACTGCAGATTCTTGGCAGAAATTCTCCTTCTTTCTTTTCTTCTTTCTTTTGTGATTTAGTCCACCATGAGTGGCTAAATTCCATCTTTTCTAGTTGAAATTGGGAAAATTCATAAATTCATATTTGTGATGAATTGGGAGATTTAAAACTCCATTATTAAACTCTTATTTGCTTTCAATATTTATGCAACTTGATCTTTCTATAATTATTGCTTTGCTTTTGGAATCAATTTAGGCCTATTGCTTTCAATTGTTTGAGTAATATATTGTTTGAATGATTTAAGTCCGTAATTACTTAGTTTGTTTAAACTAAAGTTTAATCAGTTGCATAATCTAAACTTGACCACGCGGTTGGCAAGGTTAGAATTAGGTTTCTCTAAGTCTTAATGCAGTCAACAGTTGTTCGATGCTAAAAGCCCCAAGGACGTTCCTTGGCAACTTGTTGACTAGTGTTTGATTGGCGAACGTTTCCTAATCAAACTAGAACTAAGGAGGAATTTGGTTGTGAGAAGCGTCTTCCACAACCAAAACTAGTTTATTGAATTAAAATGGGAGTACTAAATAATCAATGATCAATTCTGAACAAACTGAAATAGATCCATACTTCAACTAGAATCCTTCTCCCATTGAAATTCTCATTCATTTAAATTATTGCTTTCTCTTGCTTTTTAAGATTTAAATCATCAAAACAAAACCCCCCTCTTTTATTTACTTGCTATTTATTTACCTAGTCATTATTAGAAAAATCTTTGGTATCAAATCCCTGTGGTTCGACCCTATTGCCACTATCCGCAAGTTTATTGTTGATTGTTTAATAGGTTTATTTTTGACGGCTTCGACAACCGCTATCAATACCCACGAAGCAGGTATTACACCAGGCCCGAGTGACAATGGCCTTTATCTCTTTCCTTTGCAGCCAGTGCAGTCATTCTCTCCAAAAGCTTTCCCAGCAACAGTTTTATTATGGCATGAGCGGTTAAGGCATGCAAATTTTCGAGTTGTTCATGATGTTCTTAGATCTAATAATATTTCTTTTGTTTCTAGTAATAAATTTCATCATTGTCATGTGATAGGCGGTTGTCGAAGCCGTCAAAAATAAACCTATTAAACAATCAACAATAAACTTGTAGATAGTGGCAATAGGGTCGAACCACAGGGAATTGACACCAATGATTTTCCTAATAATGACTAGGTCAAGTAAATAACAAGTAATTAAAAGAGGGGGTTTTGAGTTGATGGATTAACACTAAATAGTAAAAGAAAGCAATAATTTAAAGATGAGTAAATCAATAAGAGAAAAGCTTCTAGTTGAAGTATGGATCTATTTCAGATTTGTTTAGAATTGATCATTGATTCTTTAACACTCCTATTTATTCCAATAAATTAGTTTAGGATGTGGAAGACGCTTCTCACAATCCAAATTCGTCCTTAGTTCTAGTTTGATTAGCGAATAGTTTGATTAGGAAACGTTCGCTAATCAAACACTAGTTAACAAGTTGCCAAGGAACGTCCTTGGGGCCTTTGGCATCGAACAACTGTCAACTGCATTAAGACTTAGAGAAACCTAATTCTATCCTTGCCAACCGCGTGGTCAAGTCTAGATTATGCAATTTGATTAAATGTGCATTTGAATAACCTAAGCAATTACGGACCTAAATCATTCAAACAATATTACTTAAGCAATTTAAAAGCAATGGGCCCTTATTGATTCTAAAAGCAAAGTAATAATTATGGGAAGCTCAAATTACATAAATATTGAAAATAAATAGAAGTTTAACAATGCAGATTTAAATCTCCCAATTCATCACAAAATCTGAAATTCACCAACTTCAACTAGAAAAGAAGGAATTTAGCCACTCATGGTGGACTAAATACACAAAAAGATGAAAAGAAAGGAAAAGGAAAGAGGCTGCAGAGTTTCTGGCGAGGGGAGAAGATGCTGAGTAGCTGATCAGAAGATGCCCCTTGCTGGTTTGGAGGTTGCTCTTTTATAGCTGAAGAATTCCATCCTTCTAGGGTTTTGAAATCCCTTTTTAATTTGGCTTGTAATTCCTCTTTTGATGTTGAATTTAATTGCAACTGGAATTCCTTAAGTGAGATACTCTTTCGTGACTCTTGGAATTGTTTTGGTAGTGATTGAGTTGGATTTGGACTTCTGAAAACTTGAAATTCGGTTTCCTGAACAATTTCTCGCTCTGCTGTATTTTCTGCTGTCATTGTGATCGGGGTAGTGATTTGGGCAAATCACTGGTCAAATCACTTTCTGCAAGTCTGTCTTGTCTCTGCGAGTGATTTGGGCAAATCACTGGTCCAATCACTTTTGCTGTCATTTTCTGCACTTTTTCTCCAACTCTTCAATTTCTTCCTCTTCTACAAAACCATGACAAAAACACAATTTAAGCTAGAAAAATGTGTAAATAAATAGTAAATAATATATTAAAAACCTGGCTAAATTATGCTTGATTAAATACCCCCACACCTAGCTTTTTGCTTGTCCTCAAGCAACCAATAACTTAGCTAATCAAGCCCCCCTTTTCTTTTGAGTCCTAAATACCACTTAATTAGCCCCCCCAGACTCCTAATCTGAATTATCACAGTATAAAGTACATGCACTAAGGTCGTCCTCTCCTTTCCTTGTTTCCTTTCACCTACCATGGTCAAGAGAAAGGTTTTTGACTCTATCATGCTTATTCCTTTATGTTAGTTTTAATGCAACCCCTAGGAGTGACTTGCCCCTCTTCTTCTCTCTTTCTTTTTATTTTTATTTTTATTTTCAGCAGCACTTATTCTTATCCTTGCCTGAAAAAGTCACTAACCTTTTTACGCGATTGTGTACATGGGTGATACACCCCCGGTTACTCAGTTAGTCACTTGTTCAAGTGGCTACTAGCTCTGTTCATAGTCTAGACCATCGAAACTTATTTGCTTGAAAGAGTCACTGACCTTTTTACGCGATTGTGTACATGGGTGATACACCCCCGGTTACTCAGTCAGTCACTTCTCCAAGTGGCTTTTAGGCTCAGTTCATAGTCTTAGACCATTGGAACAGGTTTATAATTTGTGCTTTGTGCTGGTTTTTCATGATAGTTTGGGCAAATCAGCTCATAGGGAGTTACACTAACTTTGTGTTTGCATGTATTTGTATGTTTATTTCCCTTGACCTTGGCAAATTTAAGGATTTAATTCAAGAGAAAAACTCCCTAAGTGAAGGTAACATACTGTGAATGATTCAATTTAGGCTTAAAGGGGTGACAAATCAATGGGGTCATGAGATAAGGAAGCTCTTTTAACCTTGTTATCTATGTTGAGTAGAGCAATTAGCTAAGACAAAATTCTGTGTGTGTGTGCAAGAAGTGTGAAAAAAAATTCTGGTGTGTGCAAAAAAGGGGTAAGAACAATGCAAAAAGAAACAAAAAGAAACAAATAGATGATGGAATTAATGCAAAAATAACCTAACAATACCCCCACACCTATGGCAAACATTGTCCTCAATGTATAAGCATATATATATAAAGAATGAATGAGGAAAGGGAAAGGGATTTCCTGGCCTGTGGGTGATTTGGCCAGTGATTTGGGCAAATCACCGGTCAAATCATTGTCTGTCATGGTGCTGGGGCAGAAAATGGTCTAGCAGCAGGTCCAATAGGTGCTCCATCCTTTGCATTCGGTCCTCAATTCTAGTGAGACAAGCCTCTACTGTCTGGTTGGGGGCTTCGTCTTCGGGTGGCTGATGGGCATCCTGCTGGAGGGCTGCTGGAGGTGGGTCATTTGCTGGTTCCTGCCCTGTTTCCTGTGTTGTTCCATCTAGTGGGGCATCTATGGAGGCTGGCTGCTGAGTGCTGGTGCAGATGTTGGCCTTCTTCCTTCTGAAAATACGCTCTTGGCGTGGTGTTACTGGACCTGCAGGTGCAATTGAAAAAATATCCCCCACTTTGCAAAGCAACCCCATGTCATCTAATGTGTGTAGGTCCAAGGGGGTTGTTTTGGGGGTAAGGGAGAGGTCAGTATGCGCTGGGTGCAATAATTTGAGATTCACTGCAATGGCAGTGATCAAGGGGCCAAAAATCAGAGGCCTGTGATATTGTATAATGCTGGACATTTGGGTGGCAACCCAATTGTAACGACCCCAAAATGGACCGTCACCGGCGCTAGGATTCACTCTTACCCTTTGAAGAACAAAGGCTGGCGTGACCCCAAACTTGAAGAAATGAAGATGCAAGCTTCACAAGTTCTCAAACTCCACAACTTCTCAAAACTAGTTAAAACTCACCATAAACTTATTTTTCTTTGAAAGATTTGATTAGAAACTCAAGAAAATCACCAAGGGGAAACATGTGCTTGTTCCTGACCCAAAGGAGAGCTTAAGCACCTCCATAGTCGGCCATATCCACTTAAAAAAAGTGAACCACCGCTTCACGTTCGGTGGCCAAAGCTACATGTAACACCTCATCACGTTCGGGGGCCGAACATTGAGTTTAGGGGGCCGAACATGAGCTACTTTAGGCGGCCGAACTTACACTTTAGGGGGCCGAAAGTGGCAAAACTTTCCTTAGCCTTGTTTCTTCAAAACTTATTCCTTTGCTAAAACAAAAGCTTAAAACATCTAAAAACATTTTAGAAAACCTCCACTCTCCCTTCAGGGATGCTCTGACATCCTCGATTCCACCAAACGATAGGAATTCTGATGTCTGAACATGCCGGGTATTACATTCTTCCCCCCTTAAGAACATTCGTCCTCGGATGTTCCTAAAACAAATTAGAAACATACAAAAAGGAGGAAACGAACCTCAAAACAGATATGGATACTGCTGGAGCATAGACTCCCGCGTCTCCCACGTGCACTCTTCTACATTATGGTGGTTCCATAGGACTTTCACCATCGGAATCTCCTTGTTCCTTAGCTGTCTGAGCTGTGTGTCCACAATCCGCACTGGCTGCTCTACATAGGTGAGATCTGTGTGAATCTCCACCTCAGGCTCACTCAGAATCTGAGTCGGATCTGACACAAACTGCCGTAGCATAGAAACATGAAAGACCGGGTGAATCCTCTCCATCGAAGCAGGTAAATCTAGCTTATATGATACATTTCCGATCCGCTGCACAACCTCAAAAGGTCCAATGTACCGTGGAGCTAATTTACCCTTCTTCCCAAAACGAACCACACCTTTCATCGGAGACACTTTCAGCAATACCCAATTACCCTCCTGAAATTCTAACTGTTTTCTGCGAACGTCGGCATAACTTTTCTGTCTACTCTGAGCTGTTCTGATTCTATCTCTGATCATGGGCACCACTCTACTAGTAATCTCGACTAACTCTGGCCCTGCCAGAGCCTTCTCTCCTATCTCTTCCCAACAAACAGGGGATCTGCATTTCCTCCCATACAACGCTTCATACGGAGCCATCCCTATGCTAGCATGATGGCTGTTATTGTAGGCAAACTCCACCAAAGGTAGATGCTGCCTCCAAGAACCGCCAAAGTCTAACACACACAATCGAAGCATATCCTCTATGGTCTGGATGGTCCTCTCTGACTGTCCATCAGTTTGTGGGTGGAAAGCAGTGCTAAACTCTAATCTTGTGCCCATCGCACTCTGCAGACTTCGCCAAAATCTAGAGGTAAACTGAGGTCCTCTATCTGAGACTATTGATACTGGAACACCATGTAATCTCACTATCTCATCTAGATAGACCTGAGCCAACTTATCCACAGAATAGGTACTCCGAACTGGAAGAAAATGAGCAGATTTCGTGAGTCTGTCCACAATCACCCATATCGAGTCTATTCTGTTGGACGCTGCTGGTAAACCCACTACAAAATCCATAGCTATGTTTTCCCATTTCCATTCGGGAATCGGTAATGGGTTAAGCATTCCTGCTGGTTTCTGATGCTCTAGCTTCACCCTCTGACAAACCTCACAGGTTGTCACAAACTGCGCTACTTCTTTCTTCATAGCTGGCCACCAATAGACCTTTTTTAGATCCTGGTACATCTTGGTGGCTCCTGGGTGAACACTATATCTCGCATTATGAGCTTCCCTCATAATGTCTTCTTTCACACTGCCACGATCGGGTACACAAAGTCGACTCCCATAACGAAGGATCCCTTTACTATCAAATCTGAACTCTGCACTGTTGCCTGACTGAACAGTCCTGGCAATTTTCATTAATTCAGGGTCCTCGTGCTGTCTTTGAGCTATCTGCTCCAGAAATACAGGTGTCACTCTCATCTGTGCTATCAATGCACCTGTACCAGACAACTCGAGCTGTAGTCCCTCTTCTAAGAGTTTGTAAAGCTCCATCACAACTGGTCTTCGCTCTGCTGATATATGGGATAAACTGCCTAGTGATTTCCGGCTGAGGGCGTCTGCCACCACATTCGCCTTACCCGGATGATACTGGATCTTACAATCATAATCACTGAGCAATTCGACCCATCGTCTTTGCCTCAAATTCAGCTCTCTCTGACTCAAGATGTACTGTAAACTCTTGTGATCAGTAAAGATCTTGCATTTAACCCCGTAGAGGTAATGCCGCCACATCTTAAGTGCAAAGATAACTGCTGCCATCTCTAGGTCATGGGTGGGGTAATTCAACTCATGTTTCTTCAACTGTCTAGAAGCATAAGCTATTACCCGATCACTCTGCATCAATACACAGCCCAATCCCACTCGGGATGCATCACAGAACACTGTGAAATCCTCATGACTTACAGGCAGAGCTAAGACTGGTGCTGTAGTCAATCTCTTCTTGAGCTCCTCAAAGCTCTCTTCACATTGGTCAGACCAGACAAACTTCTGGTTCTTTTGAGTCAATTTGGTCATAGGAGCCGCTATCTTTGAAAAGTCCTGAACGAACCTCCTGTAGTAACCTGCCAGTCCCAGAAAGCTTTTAATCTCAGTCACTGTCGTGGGTCTGGGCCAGTTAGCTACAGCTTCTATCTTCTTGGGATCTACCTCAATACCCTCTGCTGATACCACATGTCCCAAGAAGGAAATGCTCCTTAACCAAAACTCACACTTCGAGAACTTGGCATACAAACCATGCTCTCTCAGTGTCTGCAGAACTATCCTCAGATGCTGGGCATGCTCCTCTGCATCTCTGGAATACACTAATATATCATCGATAAACACAATGACAAAGTGATCCAGAAACTCACTGAATACCCTGTTCATGAGATCCATAAATGCTGCAGGGGCGTTAGTTAACCCGAACGGCATCACTAAGAACTCATAATGCCCATATCTGGTCCGGAAAGCTGTCTTAGGCACATCTGCCTCTCTGACTCTCAACTGATGATACCCGGATCTCAGATCTATTTTCGAGAAACAACCTGCTCCAGCTAGCTGGTCAAACAGATCATCAATCCTAGGTAGAGGATACCTATTCTTGGTAGTGACCTTGTTCAACTGTCTGTAGTCGATACAAAGTCTGAGGGATCCATCCTTCTTTCTGACGAAGAGCACTGGAGCACCCCAAGGTGAGGTACTAGGGCGGATGAAACCCTTATCTACCAAGTCCCGCAACTGCTCCTTCAATTCTTTTAACTCAGCTGGCGCCATCCTGTAGGGAGGAATAGAGATAGGTCTGGTACCTGGCAATAATTCAATGTCAAACCCTATCTCCCTATCAGGTGGTAGTCCTGGCAAATCGTCTGGGAACACATCGAGAAACTCTCGGACTACTGGTACTGCGGCTGGTTCCCTCACCTGACTGTCTAGCTCTCTCACATGAGTTAGAAACCCCTGACAACCCCTCCTAAGCAAACGACGAGCCTGAAGGGCTGAAATCATACCTCTGGGTGTACCTCTCCTGTCTCCTCTGAAGACACACTCTGACCCATCCTGGTCTCTGAGACTCACTATCTTCTCTCTACAGTCCAAAGTCGCACTATATGTAGATAACCAATCCATCCCTAGAATGACATCAAAATCCGTCAAATCTAGAACCACAAGGTCAGCTGGAAGGTATCTACCCTCTATGAACACTGGACTGAAACGACAGACTGACACTGCCACTGATGGGTCACATTTAGGTCCACTGACCCAGAGAGGATACTCTAACTCAGAACTGATCAAACCCAATCTCTCTATGGCTCTCGAAGCAATAAAGGAATGAGAAGCACCGGGGTCCATCAAAGCATACACATCTGAACACCCAATGATGAGATTACCTGACACCACTGTGTTCGACGTGTTAGCCTCCTCCTGTGTCACAGTGAAAATCCGTGCTGGGGCTACCGGATTTCCACCTCGGGAACCTGCTGCTGAAGTAGAGGCTGCCCCTCTCCCTCTACCTCTACCGCTACTCTGAGGCATGACTGAAGCTGCTGGCCGAACACCTGGCTGTACCACACTGCCTGAACTCATCTGCTGGGATGGTGCAAAAGTCATCTGAGGACAATCCCGAGCAATATGCCCTTCCTGTCCACATTTAAAACAAGCTGTAGATCCCAACCGACAAACTCCGCCATGTGGTTTTCCGCATCTTCTGCAGACTGTAGCTGTGCCAGAGCTTGAGCCACTACCTATTCCCAGACCTGACTTCACTTTACTCCAGAACTTACTCTTTGTTCCTTTTGCTCGATCCCATCTCTTGCCACCTGCGGCTGCTGCACTAGGGGCCTTAGAACTCGAAGCCTGTGCCTTTGACTGTTTCTGAATATTGGCACTAGCCTCCATTTTCCTGGCTGCATCTACTATCGTATGAAAACTCTCCTTTTCTGCTGGAAGAATCAAGGAAGAATACCTGGGATGCAATCTCATAGTATATCTCCTTGCCTTCTTCTGGTCAGTATCATAGGCTTGACCCACATACTGAAGCAAATCCAGGAACTTATCTGTGAATTCATCAACACTCATTTCATCTGTCTGTCGCAACTGTTCAAACTCTATTACTTTCATCTCCCTGGAGCTATCAGGAAAAGCCCACCCTGCAAATTCATTGGCGAACTCTCCCCAAGACATATTGTCCATCCTGGGTTCCACATAATTCTTAAACCATTCTCTGGCCTTCTTGCATTTTAACGTGAAACCTGCCATCTCAATGGCTCGACTATCATCAGCTCCCAACTCACTGGTTATCATCCTAACTGACCTGAGGTATTCAAATGGATCATCTCCCGTGTTATACTTAGGAGCATCCAATTTCAAGTACTCCGTCATTTGTACCTTACCTCCAGATGAGCTAGGTTGATGTCTGTCAACAACAGGGGCTACTGGTTCTGGTGGTAATACTGGCTCATTTGGTTCTGGGTGTGCTGCACTAGGATGAGTAGGGGAAGATGGATACATAGGATATGGTGGGTAATAAGAAGGATAAGGCATATATGGCATGTAAGGAGGATAGGGGACAAAACTCGAGTACTCCGACATACCTCCCATCTGATACTCTGGGTAGCCGAAGCCTGACGTCTGAGCGCCTCCCTGCGACTCTCCCATACCTTCCTCAAATCTGCCTATACCCATACTGTCATCCCTCGACTGCTCAATCTCCTCCTCTGATCTTCCTCCTCTTGCTGTCCCTCTTCTGCTCTCGTCCACAGACCTCCTAGGGTCTATTGACGTACCTTCCCTGCTAGATCGCTGAGACCTTGCCCTCGGCAATGCAGGAGAACGAGCAGCTGGTCTCTCACTATCTGGTGGGACTCCAGTCAATCGAGCTGATCGACGAGTTCCTCGCATCTTTATTCTATCTGGAAAACAATACATAACATAACACTTAGCACATAAACATCACATCTCAATACAGCACATGCATAACTTATGGCATGAAACAGATAGGACGCAACACCCTATCCTAGTGGACATGATTTCCTATTGTGCTTGACCACCCTCTATGAGCCCGACACTAGCGCTATAGGTCCGATCATGTGAACCTAGGGCTCTGATACCAATCTGTAACGACCCCAAAATGGACCGTCACCGGCGCTAGGATTCACTCTTACCCTTTGAAGAACAAAGGCTGGCGTGACCCCAAACTTGAAGAAATGAAGATGCAAGCTTCACAAGTTCTCAAACTCCACAACTTCTCAAAACTAGTTAAAACTCACCATAAACTTATTTTTCTTTGAAAGATTTGATTAGAAACTCAAGAAAATCACCAAGGGGAAACATGTGCTTGTTCCTGACCCAAAGGAGAGCTTAAGCACCTCCATAGTCGGCCATATCCACTTAAAAAAAGTGAACCACCGCTTCACGTTCGGTGGCCAAAGCTACATGTAACACCTCATCACGTTCGGGGGCCGAACATTGAGTTTAGGGGGCCGAACATGAGCTACTTTAGGCGGCCGAACTTACACTTTAGGGGGCCGAAAGTGGCAAAACTTTCCTTAGCCTTGTTTCTTCAAAACTTATTCCTTTGCTAAAACAAAAGCTTAAAACATCTAAAAACATTTTAGAAAACCTCCACTCTCCCTTCAGGGATGCTCTGACATCCTCGATTCCACCAAACGATAGGAATTCTGATGTCTGAACATGCCGGGTATTACACCAATATCCAAGATGGATCTTCCTATGCGTGTGCATGCACCAAAGAATATATAACTCAGTTCTGGTCAGGATGTTGGAAGCATCCTTCCTTCTAGAAAATGTGTAAGCCAAAAATCTGTGGATGTATTTCAAGCTGGGATTTCTGAGGTATAGTGTAATACCCGGCTAGACTCCGGTATCGGAATTCCTACCGTCCGGTGGAATCTCGGATGTCGGAGACCTCTAGAAGGTAGAATCATGTTTTATAAAATGCTTTCATGAATTTTAATGGTTTTAAGTATGAAATTAAATGAGTTTTTGCATGAAAAGTCCTTGGGGGAAAACCCAGGTTCGGCCGCCGAAAGTCAAGTTCGGCCGCCGAACATGCATGCGTTTTGGAGGCACGTTAGGCCCCCGAAAGCATGAGTGAGGGAAGTCAAGGTTCGGCCGCCGAACCTCATGTTCGGCCGCCGAACATTGCATGGATACGGAGGCACATTCGGCCCCCGAACGTGGTCTGGCCAGCCACTATAAAAGGGTCCCTTTGGTCCGCACGGGCGAGCTTTTTCTCTCCCATTGTCGGCCAAGGTGAGTCTCCGCCGCTCCTCCCTCAATCTTGAGTGTTTTCCCTAGATCTTTCATGGTTTTCACGAGTTTTAACTTCTATTTTGAAGATTTGTGAGCATAGAGCAAGTTTTGGGTGCTTGGAGGTTCAAGGAGCTCAATCTCTTCATCTCCAAGCTAGGATCGTCTTCCCTCTCATTTCTTCAAGAGGTAAGCTCAGATCCACCCTTATTATGTGTTCTAAATGAGTTTTATGCAAGATCTATGGGTAGAAATGCATGTTAGGTTATATGTTGAGTTATGAGTTGATATATGTGTTTTTGAACAATGTGGTTAATGTGTATGTGTTGGATGTGTTGTAGATGGGGTTTAAGGTAGTTTGAGACCCCTAGGAGCTTGTGGTATGAGTATGCATGTTGTAGAGTAGGATTTATGCATGATTGATGATATGGGAGGCAAATGTGCATGTTTGAACCAAGTTTCTGCCCTTTGGCAGAAACCAGGTTCGGCAGCCGAAGGAACTTTCGGCCGCCGAACCCCCTTGTGGAGGCAGCATTCGGCTGCCGAAGCTTGCCCCCGAAAGAGGAGTTTCGGCTCTGTCGGGCAGTTTCGGCCGCCGAAGGTGCCCCCGAACATGCATGAGTTTCGTCTCTGTCGGGGAGTTTCGGCCGCCGAAGGTGCCGCCGAACCTGCCTGACTTTCGTCTCTGGAGGGACTTTCGGCCGCCGAACCTGCCGCCGAAAGTGCCCTGTCCAGCCATTTCATGCATGTATTCTTATGGTTAATTTATGATGTTCTAGGGGGTTTTGGGGAGTAGTTTATAGTTATGTTCAGGTATGTTTGGTCCCTCATTTGAGTCCACCTGCGTAGGTTCGGACCCGAGGAACCGAGGACCCCAGCAGTGAGTTCAGCTGCTTCGGTGTTGTCAGAGTCAGCCAGAGGTGAGTGGAACTAAAACTTAATCTTTTAAATTAAATATTTTTATCATGTTTCATGCATCATGATTATGCAATAGGATGATTGCATTAGTTTCACGAATATGTCGCATTGCATCTATTATTGTTGATGTGGGTGAATGTTGGATGACCCAATTAGTCCAAGACAGGAAGACCAGGACCCCATGCTACGGCCTGGCACAGAGTAAGAAAGACCAGGCCCCAGTCTACAGGCCTGGCACAGAGTAAAACACGGTTATGGGACTCGAAGACCAGGAGCCCAGAGGAGGCCCTGGGAAAATGGTAAGTAATGTATGTTATGACAGGAAGACCAGGCCCCATTCTACAGGCCTGGCACAGAGTTAACTTGGACTATTTGGTGACGAGTTCACCCAACCCTTATGTGAATTGTTTGTGTTATGATGCATTTCATAGAGCATAGTGTTAATATGTTTTTAATAGCTCTACTCACTGGGCTTTTAGCTCACCCCTCTCCCTTTTCCCCCAGGCTTTCAGGTACAGGATATAGTGCGGGAGTCCGGATAGAGTAAAGAAGTCATGCTTATGTAATAGCTAGCAATGGACATGATCAAAATTGTAATGTAAAAGTACAGTATAGTTATGTAATGAGTTTTATGGATGTTAGTATGTGCTTGACCATAGAATGTTGTATCCCTCTTTATACATGATCTTAGAGATTTTGATGATGTTTATGTAAACCAGCTCAACACAGGTTATGTTACCCCTTGAGGGCACAGATGAGATCCCACAGAGGGATCAATGTTATGTTAATGTTTATGCACAGGTTGAGTTTGGTTGATGAGTATGCAAAAGAAAGTTTTAATTTTTATGCTTATTGTTGATCATGTATGGGATTATACAGGTTTACAGGTCTTATGTCAGGCTTGCTACGGGTCCCGGCGGCCTTAAGTCGACCCGGATCCTAGCGCCGGTAGCGGTCCGATTTTCGGGGCGTTACAGAATGGTATCAGAGCCCTAGGTTCATATGGTCGGACCTAGAGTGTCGGGCTCATAGAGGTTATAGAAGGTCAAGCACAATAGGAAAAGATCATGTCCACTAGGATAGGATGTGGAGTCCTGTCTTGCATGATGATGTGAAATGTCATGATTTTATGCATGTGCATTAATGATATGCTATGATATGTGATGTATGTGATGAGGGTTCATGTGTGCCCACATGAACCATATGATGCTAATATTGCTTGTGATGTGCACTGTTTTTCAGAAAACAGGATGAGAGGAACTCGTCGATCAGCAAGATTGACTGGAGTACCACCTGAGGATGAGGGCATGAGCGCCCGTCCTCCAACATTGCCTAGGGCAATGTCTAGCAGGTCCAACAGGGACAGAGTAGCAAGAGACCCTAGAAGGTCTTTGGATTTGGGGAGAAGCAGATCAGTAAGGGGAACAGTGCAGGGAGGAATGTCTGAGGATATGGAAGTAGATCAGAGGAGGGATGGCAGTCTCGGTGTGAGCATGCCGGAAGAGGGCATGGGAGAATCAGAAGGAGGCATTCAGGCCTCGAGTTATGTCCAGCCACATCACTACCCACCCCATTCACACCATCCAGGGTATTCGATGGGAGGTACATCGGATTACCCCAGTTTTAGCCCTTATCCCACACAGATGCCATACCCACCATACTACCCACCATACTCTCAGTACCCGATGTATCCACCACCACCCTACTATCCAAATCCAGCAAACCCTACCTCAGAAAATGTTGTACCACCTCCACCACCTGCAGAACCAGCAGCCCCAGTTGTTCAGCCACCTAGACCTAGCTCAGCCAGTGGGAGCAAGGTTAAGATGACAGACTATATGAAGCTGGGTGCCCCCCAGTTTGAAACCGGTGATGATCCGTTCGTGTACTTGGAGCGGGTCAAGGCAATTACAGACGAGATAGGGGCGGATGACAGTAGAGCCATTCAGATGGCTGGGTTCACGCTTAAGTGCAAGAAGGCACGGGAGTGGTACAAGAATTATGTGAACCCGAGAGTGGACAGCATGACTTGGGAAGAATTTGCAAACGAGTTTGCAGGATGGGCATTCCCTGATAGTTCAAGGGAATTGAAGATGATAGAATTCGAACAGTTGAGGCAAACTGATGACATGAGTGTAGACGAATATACCGACAGGTTTATGGAGTTGCTGCCATTTGCAGGGCAAGACCTTAGCACAGACCAAAAGAAGTCAAGGAGGTATATCATGAAGCTCCATCCCAGGTATTCCTCCTTGGTACAGTCAGCAGATAGAGAGAGTTTTCACGCCATAGTCGACATGGCTAGGAGAATGGAGGCTAGTGCCATCATTCAGGGGACAGTTAAGCAGTCAGTGGCACAGTCTTCCGGTTCTAAAACTCCGGGTGGGGGAAAGTTAGATCCCTCTACCCTTAGTGCAGCAGCTTCAGGCAGCAAGAGATGGGGTAAACCCAAGGGTAAGAAGAATAAGTTCTGGAACAAGGTCAAGTCTAGTCTGGGATTTGGGAGTGGCTCAAGCTCTGGTGCGGATAATGCAGTTTGTGCGAGGTGTGGTAAGCCACACAGGGGAGTATGTCGGTTTGGGACGAACACCTGTTTCAGATGTGGTCAGGAGGGGCATATAGCTAGAGACTGTCCAAGAGCGGCCCCAATGGCTCAGTCCCAGCAGACAGCTTCAGGCAGTGTAGCGCAGCCAGCAGCTCCAGCCATGACTCAGGCCAGTGGCAGAGGCAGAGGGAGAGGAGCAGCCTCTTCTTCAGCGGGTTTCAGAGGTGAAGGTCCATCAGCTCCGGCACGGATCTTCACAATGACACAGCAAGAGGCAGATGCATCTAACACCGTGGTGGCAGGTAACTTAATTATTGGTTGTTCAGATGTATATGCCTTGATGGACCCTGGTGCATCTCATTCATTTATTGCTCCGAGAGCCGTCCAGAGGTTGGGGTTGATGATCTCTGAGTTAGAGTGTCCTCTCTGGGTCAGTGGACCCAAGTGTGATCCATCAGTGGCAGAGTCAGTCTGTCAGTGTAGTCCAGTTTTTGTTGAGGGGAGATGCATGTCCGCCGACCTTGTGGTTCTAGATTTGACAGACTTTGACGTCATTCTAGGGATGGACTGGTTATCTACCCATGGTGCTACCTTGGACTGCAGGGACAAGGTAGTCAGGTTCAGAGGTCAGGATGGATCAGAGGTTGTCTTCAGAGGAGACAGGAGGAGTACACCTAGAGGTATGATCTCAGCTCTTCAGGCTCGTAGGTTGCTTAGGAGGGGATGTCAGGGGTATTTGGCTCATGTGAGAGAGCTTAATAGTCAGGTTAGAGAGCCCGCCTCGGTGCCAGTGGTTAGAGAGTTTATAGATGTGTTCCCAGACGAGCTGCCAGGTTTACCACCTGCTAGGGAGATAGAGTTCGAGATAGAACTGATGCCTGGAACCCGACCGATCTCTATCCCTCCCTACAGGATGGCGCCAGCAGAATTGAAAGAGTTGAAGGAGCAGTTACAGGAACTGGTAGACAAGGGCTTCATCCGACCGAGTACCTCACCTTGGGGTGCTCCAGTTCTGTTTGTGAAAAAGAAGGATGGATCTCTTAGACTTTGTATCGACTACAGGCAGTTGAACAAAGTCACTACCAAGAACAAGTACCCATTGCCAAGGATCGACGATCTATTCGACCAGCTAGCAGGAGCGGGTTGCTTCTCCAAAATAGATCTGAGATCGGGGTACCATCAGTTGAGGATCAGGGAGGAGGATGTGCCAAAGACGGCTTTCAGGACCAGATATGGGCATTTTGAGTTCCTTGTGATGCCGTTCGGGTTAACTAACGCCCCTGCAGCATTCATGGACCTCATGAATAGAGTGTTTAGCCAGTACCTGGATCACTTCGTTATTGTCTTCATAGATGATATCTTAGTGTATTCCAGGAATGCAGAGGAGCATGCCCATCATCTGCGGTTGGTTCTACAGACCTTGAGGGAACATGGCTTGTATGCCAAGTTCTCTAAATGTGAGTTCTGGCTGAGGAGTATTTCATTCTTGGGGCATGTAGTGTCAGAGAATGGGATAGAGGTAGACCCCAAGACAGAGACTGTGGCTAACTGGCCTAGACCCACTTCAGTGACAGAGATCAGGAGTTTCTTGGGTTTGGCAGGTTACTACAGGAGGTTCATTCAGGACTTCTCAAAGATAGCAGCTCCTCTAACCAGACTAACCAGGAAGAATCAGAAGTTTCTGTGGACCGACCAGTGCGAGGAGAGTTTTGAAGAGCTCAAGAAGAGGTTGACTTCAGCACCAGTTTTAGCTCTGCCATCTAATGGAGAGGGCTTTACAGTCTTTTGTGACGCGTCCCGTGTGGGACTGGGTTGTGTACTGATGCAAAATGAGAGGGTAATTGCTTATGCTTCTAGGCAGCTAAAGAAGCATGAGTTGAATTACCCCACGCATGACCTTGAGATGGCAGCAGTAATCTTTGCACTCAAGATGTGGAGGCATTACCTCTATGGGGTAAAATGTGAGATCTTCACAGATCATAAAAGCTTGCAGTACATCTTGAGTCAGAGGGATTTGAATTTGAGGCAGAGGAGATGGGTAGAGTTGCTGAGTGACTATGATTGCAAAATTCAGTATCATCCGGGTAAGGCGAATGTCGTGGCAGACGCCCTAAGCCGGAAGTCACTAGGCAGTCTATCCCACATCACGGCAGAGAGGAGACCGGTGGTGAAGGAGTTTTACAAGCTCATCGAGGAAGGTCTACAGTTGGAGTTGTCTGGTACAGGTGCCTTGGTTGCTCAGATGAAAGTGACACCCGTGTTTCTGGAGCAGGTGGCTCAGAAACAGCATGAGGACCCAGAGTTAGTGAAGATTGCCAGGACTGTTCAGTCAGGCAAGGACAGTGAGTTCAGATTTGACAATAAGGGGATCCTCCGCTATGGGAGTCGATTGGGTGTACCAGATGACATAGGGCTAAAAGGAGACATTATGAGAGAGGCTCATAATGCAAGATACAGCATTCACCCCGGAGCCACCAAAATGTATCAAGATCTGAAGAAGGTTTATTGGTGGCCAGCTATGAAGAGAGAAGTGGCACAGTTCGTGTCAGCCTGCGAAGTATGTCAGAGGGTGAAGCTGGAACATCAGAAGCCGGCTGGAATGCTTAACCCGCTACCTATTCCAGAGTGGAAATGGGAGAATATAGCTATGGACTTCGTAGTGGGGTTACCGGCGACGTCCAACAGATTGGACTCCATATGGGTGATTGTGGACAGACTCACCAAATCTGCTCACTTCATCCCTGTCAGGAGTGGCTACTCTGTGGACAAGTTGGCGCAGGTGTACGTTGATGAGATAGTCAGACTGCATGGGGTTCCTGTTTCTATAGTGTCAGATAGAGGGCCCCAGTTCACCTCCAGGTTTTGGCGGAGTCTGCAGAATGCCATGGGTACTAGATTGGATTTTAGCACTGTCTTCCATCCACAGACAGACGGACAGTCAGAGAGGACCATCCAAACCATAGAAGATATGCTAAGAATGTGTGTGCTGGACTTTGGCGGTTCTTGGAGGCAGCATCTGCCTTTGGTAGAGTTTGCCTACAATAACAGCCATCATGCTAGCATCGGGATGGCTCCATATGAAGCTTTATATGGAAGGAAGTGCAGATCACCTGTTTGCTGGGAAGAGGTAGGAGAGAGGTCCTTAGCAGGACCCGAGCTAGTAGAGATCACCAGCAGGGTGGTGCCCATGATCAGAGAAAGAATCAAGACAGCTGCAAGCAGACAGAAGAGTTATGCAGACATCCGCAGAAGGCTAGTAGAGTTTCAGGAGGGGGATCTGGTATTGCTTAAGGTGTCTCCAATGAAAGGAGTGGTTCGGTTCGGGAAGAAGGGTAAACTGGCTCCGCGGTACATCGGACCCTTCGAAGTCTTGCAAAAGATTGGGAATGTATCGTACAAGCTGGATTTACCTGCTTCAATGGAGAGGATCCATCCGGTTTTCCATGTTTCTATGTTGAGAAAGTTCGTGTCAGATCCGGGCAAGGTTCTTAGTGAGCCTGATGTGGAGATCCAAGAGGATCTCACCTATGTTGAGCAGCCAGTACGGATCCTTGACACCCAGATCAGGAAGCTGAGGAACAAGGAAATCCCGATGGTAAAAGTCCTGTGGAACCACCACAATCTGGAGGAATGCACTTGGGAGACACGGGAGTCCATGCTCCGGCAATATCCTCATCTCTTTTAAGGTTAGTCTCTATGTGTTTATGTGTGTATGTTATGTTGTTTGGTATGCATGTACTAGTTGAGGAACATTCGGGGACGAATGTTCTTAAGGGGGGGAGAATGTAATACCCGGCTAGACTCCGGTATCGGAATTCCTACCGTCCGGTGGAATCTCGGATGTCGGAGACCTCTAGAAGGGTAGAATCATGTTTTATAAAATGCTTTCATGAATTTTAATGGTTTTAAGTATGAAATTAAATGAGTTTTTGCATGAAAAGTCCTTGGGGGAAAACCCAGGTTCGGCCGCCGAAAGTCAAGTTCGGCCGCCGAACATGCATGCGTTTTGGAGGCACGTTAGGCCCCCGAAAGCATGAGTGAGGGAAGTCAAGGTTCGGCCGCCGAACCTCATGTTCGGCCGCCGAACATTGCATGGATACGGAGGCACATTCGGCCCCCGAACGTGGTCTGGCCAGCCACTATAAAAGGGTCCCTTTGGTCCGCACGGGCGAGCTTTTTCTCTCCCATTGTCGGCCAAGGTGAGTCTCCGCCGCTCCTCCCTCAATCTTGAGTGTTTTCCCTAGATCTTTCATGGTTTTCACGAGTTTTAACTTCTATTTTGAAGATTTGTGAGCATAGAGCAAGTTTTGGGTGCTTGGAGGTTCAAGGAGCTCAATCTCTTCATCTCCAAGCTAGGATCGTCTTCCCTCTCATTTCTTCAAGAGGTAAGCTCAGATCCACCCTTATTATGTGTTCTAAATGAGTTTTATGCAAGATCTATGGGTAGAAATGCATGTTAGGTTATATGTTGAGTTATGAGTTGATATATGTGTTTTTGAACAATGTGGTTAATGTGTATGTGTTGGATGTGTTGTAGATGGGGTTTAAGGTAGTTTGAGACCCCTAGGAGCTTGTGGTATGAGTATGCATGTTGTAGAGTAGGATTTATGCATGATTGATGATATGGGAGGCAAATGTGCATGTTTGAACCAAGTTTCTGCCCTTTGGCAGAAACCAGGTTCGGCAGCCGAAGGAACTTTCGGCCGCCGAACCCCCTTGTGGAGGCAGCATTCGGCTGCCGAAGCTTGCCCCCGAAAGAGGAGTTTCGGCTCTGTCGGGCAGTTTCGGCCGCCGAAGGTGCCCCCGAACATGCATGAGTTTCGTCTCTGTCGGGGAGTTTCGGCCGCCGAAGGTGCCGCCGAACCTGCCTGACTTTCGTCTCTGGAGGGACTTTCGGCCGCCGAACCTGCCGCCGAAAGTGCCCTGTCCAGCCATTTCATGCATGTATTCTTATGGTTAATTTATGATGTTCTAGGGGGGTTTTGGGGAGTAGTTTATAGTTATGTTCAGGTATGTTTGGTCCCTCATTTGAGTCCACCTGCGTAGGTTCGGACCCGAGGAACCGAGGACCCCAGCAGTGAGTTCAGCTGCTTCGGTGTTGTCAGAGTCAGCCAGAGGTGAGTGGAACTAAAACTTAATCTTTTAAATTAAATATTTTTATCATGTTTCATGCATCATGATTATGCAATAGGATGATTGCATTAGTTTCACGAATATGTCGCATTGCATCTATTGTTGTTGATGTGGGTGAATGTTGGATGACCCAATTAGTCCAAGACAGGAAGACCAGGACCCCATGCTACGGCCTGGCACAGAGTAAGAAAGACCAGGCCCCAGTCTACAGGCCTGGCACAGAGTAAAACACGGTTATGGGACTCGAAGACCAGGAGCCCATAGGAGGCCCTGGGAAAATGGTAAGTAATGTATGTTATGACAGGAAGACCAGGCCCCATTCTACAGGCCTGGCACAGAGTTAACTTGGACTATTTGGTGACGAGTTCACCCAACCCTTATGTGAATTGTTTGTGTTATGATGCATTTCATAGAGCATAGTGTTAATATGTTTTTAATAGCTCTACTCACTGGGCTTTTAGCTCACCCCTCTCCCTTTTCCCCCAGGCTTTCAGGTACAGGATATAGTGCGGGAGTCCGGATAGAGTAAAGAAGTCATGCTTATGTAATAGCTAGCAATGGACATGATCAAAATTGTAATGTAAAAGTACAGTATAGTTATGTAATGAGTTTTATGGATGTTAGTATGTGCTTGACCATAGAATGTTGTATCCCTCTTTATACATGATCTTAGAGATTTTGATGATGTTTATGTAAACCAGCTCAACACAGGTTATGTTACCCCTTGAGGGCACAGATGAGATCCCACAGAGGGATCAATGTTATGTTAATGTTTATGCACAGGTTGAGTTTGGTTGATGAGTATGCAAAAGAAAGTTTTAATTTTTATGCTTATTGTTGATCATGTATGGGATTATACAGGTTTACAGGTCTTATGTCAGGCTTGCTACGGGTCCCGGCGGCCTTAAGTCGACCCGGATCCTAGCGCCGGTAGCGGTCCGATTTTCGGGGCGTTACATATAGGTCTTTGGACCTGGTGGGTGAGTATGTGTCTGGGGGGTTATCACTTAACTCCAAGTATGCAAAACTTGGATTGAACTCAGTAGGGAAGTCCCAGGTAGACTGAGGGCATTCACAGCCTATGGCAATGCTAAATTCTTGTAGGGACAAGCGAAATCGTTGTCCCAATAATCTGAACCCCACTGTGCTTGGTGTGTGCAGGTTTTGCATAGCAGGTCTGTTAAAATAAAATGTGGTGAAGAACTCCTGTGTGAGTTCAAGGAATGAGGGCATACGAAGGAAGAAAAATTTCTCCCAACCAACAGTAGAGATGAGGGAGCATACCTGATTCTAGAGTCTCAGTGCGCGGAGGGTGCCATGATGGATGTACTTACCTAGATGATATGGAAGAGATGATATTTTGGCCATCCCGGCCTGCTCAGAAACTTTGTTGAATTTCAGGGCCTGAGTGATGTGATCAGGGAATGTTGGTCTGGGCAGATCGCTGGGCAAATCACTCGGCATATCGCTGGGCGCATTAGTTGGCAAGTGAGCGGGCAAGTCAATGGGCAAATCGGTGGGCAAATCGCTGGGCGCATTAGTGGGCAAATTGCTTGGCACATTGCTGGGCGCGTCAGTGGGCAAATCACTTTCTTTGTGTCCTGCGGGATGTATGGCAATGGTAGTCTCTGTTTCTTGCTCTTGGTGTGACGGTGGGGGTGGTGACGGCGTTCTTAGCCGTTTCTTTCCGTGGCCGAAGGAAGTGGTGGCTTCTGGTGGCGTGTCGGCTGCAGGGTTTGCCGTCGGGGCTATTGGAGATGTGGATGGTGGAGGTGGTGTCGGCGTCCTTGGCCGTTTCTTTTGCAGGCGATATGTCTGGACGGCCGGTGAGTCGGTGCGTCTTGTTGCTGTTCCCGTAGCCGGTGGCGTTTCGGTGCTGGTGTGGACTGGTGGTGTGTCCCATGCTTCGTCATCACTGTCAGAGGGATTGGGTGGTCTTGGTAGCCCTAATTTCTTCCACATGAATGGTCCGCCGGTGGCCTTCATCTTGATTCGAACCATGGTGGTCTTGAGTTCGCCGGTGGGTGAGTGGTGGTTGGAGAAGAAAATCTTGAAGAAGAAGAGATGAAAACAGTAAATTGCGTAAAAAGTAAAAAAAAAATAAGAGAAAAATTACTTAAAGTGATTTGGGTAGGTGAACTGCCCTGATCATTCAATGTTGGCTCTTTGAATTCATGACAGGGTGATTTGAGCAGTGATTTGGGCAAATCACTGCCCCGATCACTTTCTTCCTTGCTGTTGCTTGGCTGGTACTGTTCACGTGACTGTTCACACCTTTCCTGATGATGCGCTTGATTTGGTGATTTGGCTGGTAATTTGGTCAAATCACCTGGGCAAATCACTTCTTTGGTGCAACTGCCTGGTTGATCGAGTTCAGTTCCTGTCGATGTGGCCTGTCGATTTGGGCAAATCACTGCCCTAATCACTTGATACTACTCTACAGTCAGGTGATCTGCCCAGTGATTTGGGCAAATCACCACATCTGGGCTGCCTCCCAGTAGCGCCCTGTTTTTTGTCTTGGGCTAGACTTCAGTGTCTTGCTCAGCAGTCTTGGGAAGGGGGATCCAAGGGAACCTCCTCCACAACATGAACAGTAAAACCTTCATAGAATCTCTTCAAACGATGCCCATTAACTTTGAAAACTTTGCTTGTTTGTGGACTCCGTATGTCAACAGCTCCATGTGGATAGACATGCTCAACCAAGAATGGTCCAATCCACCTTGACCGAAACTTTCCAGGGAATAATTTCAACCTTGAATCAAAAAGCAAAACCTTATCACCAACCTGGAAGTGTTTTCTGGAGATGTTTTTGTCATGGAAGGCTTTGGTCCTTGCTTTATAATCCCATGAAGCTTCATATGCATTATGCCGAATCTCCTCAAGCTCTTGTGTAATACCCGGCTAGAGTCCGGCATCGGAATCCCTGTAGTCCGGTGGAATTTCGGGTGTCGGAATACTCTAGAAGGGTAATGAATATGTTTTCTAAGGTATTTTAACATGTTTTAATGTTTTTAAGTGTTTAAAGGATGAGTTTTTGAATGAAAAGCAACAAGGGAGAAATGCAAGGGTTCGGCCGCCGAAGGTCACTTTCGGCCGCCGAACATTGCATGGTTTTGGCTTCACGTTCGGCTGCCGAAGGTGGTCTGGCCAGCCACCTATAAAAGGGCCAAAGGTCGGTGAGAGGAGGATATTTTCTCCTCCATCTGCAGCCAGAGGTGAGTCAAGACACCCTCATGTTGACTTTGATGGTTTTCATGATTTTTCACCAAATCTTCCAAGGTTTTAAGAGTTTTGGGATGTTTTGAAGGTTTTGAGAAAAAAAGAGCAAAGGTTGGAAGCTTGGAGCGTTGGAAGAGATTTTCTTCATAACTCCACGTTAGGATCCTTCATCTTCAAGTTCTTTAAGAGTTAAGTGAAGATCCTAAGCTTCTTTGTTGATTTTTGAAGGTTTTATGGAGTTTGTATGGGTAGTATGCATGTTTAGGTTTGGCGGTGGTTTTTGATGATTTGTGTGTTCAAGCATGTTTGAGTGTTTTGTGATATGTTTGTTTGGGGTTTTAGGATAGTTTTGGACCCCTTTGTGCATATATATGTGTATATGCTAGTTGGGAGTAGTTGATATGCATGTTGAGGAGGTTTTGGGGTGAGTTTGCATGAAGCAGAGCAAGTCTCTGCCCTTCGGGCAAAGCCAGGTTCGGCCGCCGAAGGAAGGTTCGGCCGCCGAACCCTTTGTGGAGGCAGTTTCGGCTGCCAAAGCTTGCCTCCGAAAGCTTAGACTTTCGTCTCTGGAGGCAAGGTTCGACCGCCGAAAGTGCCGCCGAAGGTTGAGTTTCGTTTCTGACGAGACTTTCGGCTGCCAAAGGTGCCCCCGAAGGATAGCAAAAGGACTTTCGGCCGCCGAAGGTAGAGATTCGGCCGCCGAAAGTATGTGAGTTTCGTCTCTGGACAGGACTTTCGGCCGCCGAACCTGCCGCCGAAAGTGCTCTGTCCAGCCTTCTTTTGCATGCTTTGTGTGATTGTTTGAAGAGCTTTTAGAGGGGTTTTGGGGAGTTTTTTAAGAGTTGTTTATGGATATATCAGAGTATGTTTGACACCTCATTCGAGTCCATTTGTGTAGGATTGGACCCGAGAGTTCGAGGAGGTCATCAGAGTTAGAGGTTTCAGAGTCAGTTCAGTTTCTGCTAGAAGAGCAGAGGTGAGTAGAACTAAACTTAATCTTTTTAACTAAAGAAACAGAATGTTTTTTAGCATAGTTCATGCATCATGAATGTCATGATATATTTTAAGGTGATTGCATTAGAATCACGAAGATGGTGCATTGCATTATACAGTGATAATGAGGATTGGACCAAGGCGACATCAATAGCCCGTCGAGGGAGTTTTGAGGTCATGTCTAATCCAAGATGTGGAATGTTTGTGTTGTGTTGCATTTCATGAAAGGGTGTATTTAATGGACTGTTTTCAGTGTTTCTACTCACTGGGCTTTAGTAGCTCATCCCTTTCCCTTAATCCCAGTTTTGCAGGTCAGAGCTAGCTATGGGATGTCAGAGACAGCAGGAGTAAAGAATGAAGTCCTAGCTTAGGTTGTGATTATGTACTAGAACAGTGGACATGATGTAAAATAAAGGAATGTATGTACAGTTATGTGATGTAAAATAAAGAGATATTTGTAAAGAGTGGTAATAGATAGTAAGATAAGATGTATATGAGTTAGAATGTGCTTTTGCCTATAGTGTATGTTGATCCCTTGAGTATATGCATGTATCCTGTTTTTAAAGTTTCTTGATGAGAAATGAGTCGAACCAGGCTTAATAGATGTTGTGTTTCGAAAACCCAGTGAATTATAACTGTGAGGGAAGACAAGGATTAATTCCTTTGACCCAAGACCAGTGCAGAGGAAAGACCAGGTTTGATTCCTGTGATCCATAGAGAGGCCAATAGAGAAGACCAGGTTTGATTCCTGTGAATCTATGGTAGCCAAGTTCACTTATGATATGCTGACCCTTCCAGAGTGGGTTCTATGACACAGCGCATAGTGCATGGAGGTTACTTGGTAGAGTATCACTGGTGTATTACAGATAGCCCTAAGGGCTAGTTCAGATTAGTATATCTGAGCTTTGGGTTCACATGATTGGACCTACAGAGAGTGTTTTAAAGGTTAAGTCTGGTAGTTTTAAAGAAAAGTTTTAAAGAACGGTAGTCCAGTCGGATCATGTATGGGATTTTAACAGTTACACAGAGTTCAGGTTAGGCTTACTATGGGTATAGGCGGCCTTAAGCCGATCTGGATCCTAGTGCCGAGCAGTTTGGAACCGTTACAGAGGGGTACCGGTTTCCGGGCTGTTACAGATGGTATCAGAGCATAGGGCCTTATGAGTACGGTGTGTTGAGCCAAGTATCTCACATCGGAAAGAGGTTGGTTTAGAGGTTGTAGTAAGGCAAAGCACAATAGGTAAAATCATGTCCACTATAATAGGATATAGAGTCCTGTCTTTGATGATGATGTGGAATGCCATGAATATATGCATGTGCATTAATGTTATGCTATATATGCAGGTATATGTTGTAGGTTCATGTGTTTTCATATGAACTATATGTGTGCTAATGTTTGTTTCGTTGTGTGTTGTTCTTCAGGAGAGCTACGATGAGTGGAGTTGGTCGATCTGTGGAATCAGATCCGTCTGAAGGGTCTTATGATGAAAATCGAGAAGGAATGAATCTAGAAAGAGTGTCAGAAGACAGGAGAGAGATAGAAATAGATGTGCAAAGAAGGGATGTAGGGTTACAAGTGAATATGGATGAAGAAGATGTCCAGACTCAGGATTCCAAAATCTCAGGTTTAGGAGAGAATGATCCTTCCACTTGGAGTACAGCTACTTGGAAAGGAGTGAAGTGGGGGAGAGCTAGAAATAAAAAAGTTAGAGGCCTTAAAGGGTCAAAGCAAAGAGAGTTCTGGAATAGGGAAAAGGTTGGTTTAGGTTGTGGTGTTGGTTCAAGCTCTGGTAGGAGTAGATCAAAGTGTGAGAGGTGTGGACGACGACACCAAGGAGTTTGTCTAGCAGGGACCACAGCTTGTTATAGGTGTGGACAGGAAGGGCACATAGCACGTGAGTGTCCTACTGCTCCCTGGACAGTTCAGTCCCAGCAGATGTTGGCAGGCAGAGTGGCTCAGGCTAGTGACCAAGGAGGAGAGGTCGACACATCTGACACAGAGGTGCCAGGTATGCTCATTCATTTTCGTTTGAAGAATCTGAGGTGTATGTTTTGTGGACTCTAGTAGGATGTATGGCAAAAGTAAAAGGTAAATAGTGAAAGAAAGAGTTGCTATGCGATAGATTAGAGCAAGAAAAAGAGAAAAGTAAGTGAACTAGAACAGAGAAGAGTATAACGACAGGGGAAGCAAGATAGAGTAGGTAAGACAAAGAGCAGTGGAAGAAGCAGGAGAGTAGATGAATCAGATAAAAGTAAGAAAAAGTAAAAGAGAACAGAAAAGTAAATGAGTTAGACCAGAGTAAGAGGAAGAAGAAGAAGTAAGAATGAGTTCAGAAAGAGATTAGAGTCAGTCTGGGATTGAGTGGTTGTTGAGGCAGAGGAAAGGGTCAGCCTTTTCTTTAGAGATTCCCGAGGGAAGTTCCATTAGCTTTAGCTTGGATCTTCACCCTGACATAGTAAAGGCTAACACATTAAGCACGGTGACGTTAGATACGTTCACTTAGAAGTGCTCGGATGTGTATACAGTTTGTTTGGACCCCAGTGTTTCGCTTTCCTTGTTGCTTAGTGAGCCATTGATAGAGGGGGTTTGATGACTTCTGGGCTTAGAGTATTTTTCTTGGGTCAGTGGACCTAAGTGTGATCCATCTGAGGCAGAGTCAGTCAGTTCAGTTCAGAGTTTGGGGTGAGTAGATGCGATCCAGCTGACCTTATGGTTCTAGATTTGACTGTGTGATGTCATTCTAGGGCGGATTGACTAGCTACTCATAGTACTACCTGTGTCCACAGAGACAAGGTAGGAGAGGGCAGAGTACAGGATGGATCAGAGTTAGTCCTTTAGGGGAACAGAGTATAGAGGCGCTCAGAGGTTTGATGTCAGCCCTACAGGCTCACCGTTACTTGGGAAAGGTTATCAGAGGGTTGTTCTAGCTCTTGTGAGCGAGGTAGTCAGGACAGGGAATCAGTCTCAGTGCCCGTTCCTAGTGAGTACGAGATATTTCCCAGACAAGCTGTCAGGTTTTCCATCTTTTTGGGAATCAGAGTTTGGAATAGGAATGGTGTCTGGACGCAGAACCATCTTATTCTTTCCTTTCCCGGCAGGATGGCACATGCAGATAGAAAGAAAGAGAGAGAGAGTAAGGGTGATAAGAGTGGTAAAAGAGTTTAGTAGATAAAAGGTTTATCCGACTTAGTACCTCACCCTGGAATGGTCCAGTGTTGTTATGGGAAACGACGAATAGACCCTTGAGATTTTGTTGTACGGTAAGCAGTTAATAAGGTCACTACTAAGCACAGGTGTTCTTAGTTAGGATGAGTGAACTGTGGAAAATAGCCAGTAGGAATTGATTGTTTTGGACAGATAGATTGGAGATTTGAGTACTATCTGTTGAGAAATAGAAGTAAGGATCAAAGTAGCGCAGCGGAAGCTATGGATATGGAGAATAGGTTAAGTTCTTCATTGCTTATTTGTTTGTTTTTAACATTCGAGGACGAATGTTTTTAAAGGGGGGAAGAATGTAATACCCGGCTAGAGTCCGGCATCGGAATCCCTGTAGTCCGGTGGAATTTCGGGTGTCGGAATCCTCTAGAAGGGTAATGCATATGTTTTCTAAGGTATTTTAACATGTTTTAATGTTTTTAAGTGTTTAAAGGATGAGTTTTTGAATGAAAAGCAACAAGGGAGAAATGCAAGGGTTCGGCCGCCTAAGGTCACTTTCGGCCGCCGAACATTGCATGGTTTCGGCTTCACGTTCGGCTGCCGAAGGTGGTCTGGCCAGCCACCAATAAAAGGGCCAAAGGTCGGTGAGAGGAGGATATTTTCTCCTTCATCTGCAGCCAGAGGTGAGTCAAGACCCCCTCATGTTGACTTTAATGGTTTTCATGATTTTTCACCAAATCTTCCAAGGTTTTAAGAGTTTTGGGATGTTTTGAAGGTTTTGAGAAAAAAAGAGCAAAGGTTGGAAGCTTGGAGCGTTGGAAGAGATTTTCTTCATAACTCCACGTTAGGATCCTTCATCTTCAAGTTCTTTAAGAGGTAAGTGAAGATCCTAAGCTTCTTTGTTGATTTTTGAAGGTTTTATGGAGTTTGTATGGGTAGTATGCATGTTTAGGTTTGGCGGTGGTTTTTGATGATTTGTGTGTTCAAGCATGTTTGAGTGTTTTGTGATATGTTTATTTGGGGTTTTAGGATAGTTTTGGACCCCTTTGTGCATATATATGTGTATATGCTAGTTGGGAGTAGTTGATATGCATGTTGAGGAGGTTTTGGGGTGAGTTTGCATGAAGCAGAGCAAGTCTCTGCCCTTCGGGCAAAGCCAGGTTCGGCCGCCGAAGGAAGGTTCGGCCGCCGAACCCTTTGTGGAGGCAGTTTCGGCTGCCAAAGCTTGCCTCCGAAAGCTTAGACTTTCGTCTCTGGAGGCAAGGTTCGACCGCCGAAAGTGCCGCCGAAGGTTGAGTTTCGTTTCTGACGAGACTTTCGGCTGCCAAAGGTGCCCCCGAAGGATAGCAAAAGGACTTTCGGCCGCCGAAGGTAGAGATTCGGCCGCCGAAAGTATGTGAGTTTCGTCTCTGGACAGGACTTTCGGCCGCCGAACCTGCCGCCGAAAGTGCTCTGTCCAGCCTTCTTTTGCATGCTTTGTGTGATTGTTTGAAGAGCTTTTAGAGGGGTTTTGGGGAGTTGTTTAAGAGTTGTTTATGGATATATCAGAGTATGTTTGACACCTCATTCGAGTCCATTTGTGTAGGATTGGACCCGAGAGTTCGAGGAGGTCATCAGAGTTAGAGGTTTTAGAGTCAGTTCAGTTTCTGCTAGAAGAGCAGAGGTGAGTAGAACTAAACTTAATCTTTTTAACTAAAGAAACATAATGTTTTTTAGCATAGTTCATGCATCATGAATGTCATGATATATTTTAAGGTGATTGCATTAAAATCACGAAGATGGTGCATTGCATTATACAGTGATAATGAGGATTGGACCAAGGCGACATCAATAGCCCGTCGAGGGAGTTTTGAGGTCATGTCTAATCCAAGATGTGGAATGTTTGTGTTGTGTTGTGTTGCATTTCATGAAAGGGTGTATTTAATGGACTGTTTTCAGTGTTTCTACTCACTGGGCTTTAGTAGCTCATCACTTTCCCTTAATCCCAGTTTTGCAGGTCAGAGCTAGCTTTGGGATGTCAGAGACAGCAGGAGTAAAGAATGAAGTCATAGCTTAGGTTGTGATTATGTACTAGAACAGTGGACATGATGTAAAATAAAGGAATGTATGTACGGTTATGTGATGTAAAATAAAGAGATATTTGTAAAGAGTGGTAATAGATAGTAAGATAAGATGTATATGAGTTAGAATGTGCTTTTGCCTATAGTGTATGTTGATCCCTTGAGTATATGCATGTATCCTATTTTTAAAGTTTCTTGATGAGAAATGAGTCGAACCAGGCTTAATAGATGTTGTGTTTCGAAAACCCAGTGAATTATAACTGTGAGGGAAGACAGGGATTAATTCCTTTGACCCAAGACCAGTGCAGAGGAAAGACCAGGTTTGATTCCTGTGATCCATAGAGAGGCCAATAGAGAAGACCAGGTTTGATTCCTGTGAATCTATGGTAGCCAAGTTCACTTATGATATGCTGACCCTTCCAGAGTGGGTTCTATGACACAACGCATAGTGCATGGAGGTTACTTGGTAGAGTATCACTGGTGTATTACAGATAGCCCTAAGGGCTAGTTCAGATTAGTATATCTGAGCTTTGGGTTCACATGATTGGACCTACAGAGAGTGTTTTAAAGGTTAAGTCTGGTAGTTTTAAAGAAAAGTTTTAAAGAACGGTAGTCCAGTCGGATCATGTATGGGATTTTAACAGTTACACAGAGTTCAGGTTAGGCTTACTACGGGTCTAGGCGGCCTTAAGCCGATCTGGATCCTAGTGCCGAGCAGTTTGGAACCGTTACAGAGGGGTACCGATTTCCGGGCTGTTACATCTTGGATTTGCAATTTTCTGTGGACTCCAGCATCTTTTTCATCAAGATTGCAGCTCTTCACAGCCCAATAGGCTTTGTGTTCAAGTTCCACAGGTAGATGGCATGCTTTCCCATAAATCAGCCTATATGGAGACATCCCAATTGGAGTTTTATATGCTGTTCTATATGCCCATAAGGCATCATTGAGGCGTACACTCCAGTCCTTGCGATTTGGGCAGACTGTTTTCTCCAAGATTGACTTGATCTCCCTATTTGACACTTCAGCCAGCCCATTTGTTTGAGGATGATAGGCGGTAGAGGTTCTATGGATGACATGGTGCTTTTTTAGGAGAGTTTCTACCACCTTGTTGCAAAAATGGGTGCCTCGGTCACTGATTATTGCCTTGGGCAGTCCAAATCTTGAGAAAATGTGGGATTTTACAAAATCACACACTGTTTTTGCATCATCAGCCCTTGTTGCTTTGGCCTCAATCCACTTGGACACATAATCCACAGCTAGAAGTATGTAGGTATTGCCAAAGGAAGGTGGGAATGGTCCCATGAAGTCAATGCCCCATATGTCAAAGATTTCACACACCATGATGGGGGCTTGTGGCATTTCACTTCTATTGCCAAGGTTTCCTGTTTGTTGGCATCTTGCACATGACCTACAAAATAAATAAGCATCTCTAAATATGTTAGGCCAGAATAACCCACTTTCAAGAACTTTCAAGGCTGTCTTGCGTGGCCCAAAGTGACCTCCACAGCTGTAAGAGTGGCAGAAAGTAAGGACAGAAGTGATCTCATGGTTTGGGATGCATCTCCTTATGACTTGGTCTGCAAAATGCTTCCATAGGTAAGGCTCATCCCACACATAATACCTTGCCTCCTTCTTGATCTTGTCTCTCATGTGTTTGGGCAAATCAATGGGCAAATCACCTATGGCAAGGAAATTAACAATATCAGCATACCATGGTTCCTCATCTTGGACAGCAAAGAGGTGCTCATCAGGGAATGTCTCATTGATGGGGCATGGCTCCATTTCTGAAAGAATTCTACTGAGGTGGTCAGCCACAAGGTTCTCCTTTCCTTTCTTGTCACGGATCTCCAAGTCAAACTCTTGCAACAGCAATATCCATCGCACCAGCCTCGGTTTGGACTCCTTTTTCTTGATTAAATACCTTAGTGCAGCATGATCTGAGTATATAATCACCTTTGTCCCAAGTAAATAGGACCTAAACTTCTCCAATGCAAACACAACAGCCAGCAACCCTTTTTCCGTGGTTGAATAATTGCATTGTGCAGCATCTAGGGTGCGTGAGCCATAGTGAATGACATGAGGAGAGTTACCTTTACGTTGTCCCAATACCGCACCTACAGCAAAGTTGCTGGCATCACACATGATCTCAAATGGGAGGGTCCAATCAGGTGGCTGGATGACTGGGGCAGAAATCAGCAGTGATTTGACCAAATCAAAGGCTGTTTTGCGGCTATCATCAAACTCGAAGGGTATATCCTGCTGTAATAATCTGCAAAGAGGCTGAGTTATTTTAGAAAAATCCTTGATAAATCTCCTGTAAAAACCAGCATGTCCAAGGAATGATCGAATCTCCCTAATGCTGGTTGGGTAGGGCAGATTTTTTATGGTGTCAATTTTAGCTTTGTCCACCTCAATCCCTTTTGCTGAAACAATATGGCCTAAGATTAAGCCATGGCTGACCATGAAGTGGCACTTCTCATAGTTGAGAACCAAGTTTGTCTCCAAACACCTTTGAAGTATCTTCTCCAAGTTGGCTAGGCATTCATGGAATGAGTTGCCATACACCGTAAAGTCATCCATGAAGACTTCAATGATCTTCTCCACATAGTCAGAAAAAATGCTCATCATGCACCTTTGGAAAGTGGCTGGTGCATTGTAAAGACCAAAGGGCATCCTCCTAAATGCGAAGGTGCCAAATGGGCATGTGAAAGTGGTCTTCTCTTGATCTTCAGGTGCAACGGGGATTTGATAAAATCCCGAATATCCATCGAGGAGGCAGTAATGACTTTTTCCAGCAAGTCTCTCAAGCATTTGGTCCATGAAGGGCAAGGGAAAATGGTCCTTCCTTGTGGCTGTGTTGAGCTTCCTGTAGTCCATGCAAACTCTCCACCCATTTTGCACACGAGTGGGTACTAGCTCTCCTTCAGAATTAAGGACAATGGTAATCCCGGTCTTCTTTGGTACCACATGGATGGGACTCACCCACTTACTGTCAGAAATGGCGTAGATTACCCCAATGTCTAGGAGCTTCACTATCTCCTTCTTCACAACCTCCATCATTGGTGGATTCAGCCTTCTTTGTGCCTCACGAACAGGTTTGCACTCATCCTCCATAAGTATCCGATGCATGCATGATGAGGGTGAGATACCCTTTATGTCCTCCAATGTCCACCCAATTGCCTTCTTGTGCTTTCTCAACATATCCAGGAGCTTTTCCTCTTCTTCTTGACTGAGCTGGTTGGAAATAATTACTGGAAGTGTATTTTCAGCTGCCAAGTAGGCATATTTGAGGTGGCTAGGCAAGGGTTTCAGATCTGATGCATTCTCTGTCTGCTAGTTTTCTGTCTGCTTGCTAACTGATTTGCCTAGTGATTTGGACAAATCACTGGTCAAATCACTTTCTGTTAAGTCTGTCTGCTCACTGATTTGGGCAGATTGTCTGGGTGATTTGGGCAGATCGCTAGGCAAATCACCTGTAACCAGCTGTGAACAGTACTCCATTTGGTCTGTCTTGGTGTTGCTGTCCACTTCTTCTCTCCTGCAAAGACCTTCATAAAGTAAGTTTTCTTGATCAAAATCAAAAATTTCTTGACTTAAATTATCAATTATATCAAGGCCATAAACAGGAGAACCATCTGTAACGACCCGAAAATCGGACCGCTACCGGCGCTAGGATCCAGATCGGCTTAAGGCCGCCGGGACCCGTAGCAAGCCTGACATGCAACCTGTAGACCTGTTTAATCCCATACATGATCAACAACATACATAAAAATTTAAAACTTTTCTTTCCATATACATCAACCAAACTCAACCTGTACATAACATAAACATAATCATGACCCCTCTGTGGGATCCCATCAAAGCCCCAACGGGCGATACATCATACGTTAAGTTGGTTTGCATACTCATCATAAAACATATAAGATCATGTATTGAAAGGGATACCTTAAACATATAGTCAAGCACAACCTCTAATCCTCAAAGTCATTACATGCTTAAAACCGTACTTTTACATAACATTAATACATTAATCATGTCCACACTATCTATTACATTCACATGACTTCATTACTCTTATGGATCTCCTGGTCTACCCTGTACCTGCAACCCTGGGGAAAATGGGAGAGGGGTGAGCTACTAGAGCCTAGTGAGCAGAATGATAAAAACATTTAAATCATATGGGTCATGGAATGCATCACATCACAGCTAAAACACATCAAGGATGAACTTGTCACCAATAGCCCTCTACATAGTCCAACTGTGCCAGAACGTAGAATGGGTCCTGGTCTTTCCCTTACATAGCATAACATAACAGTGTCCAACTGTGCTAGAACGTAGAATGGGTCCTGGTCTTTCTCTTACATAGTGCCAGCGAACGTAGAATGGGTCCCACTGGTCTTACATTCCGTACCGTACATATCATATCATCATATCATGGATCGAGGGTTTTGGATCATCCAATGTTCATCCACATCAATCAACAATAAGTATGCAATGCAACATATTCGTGAATTCTAATGCAAGCTGTAACGACCCGAAAATCGGCCCGCTACCTGCGCTAGGATCCGGGTCGGCTTAAGGCCGCCAAGACCCGTAGCAAGCCTGACATTTATCCTGAAAACCTGTTTAATCCCATGCATGATCAACAACATACATAAAAATTTAAAACTTTTCCTTCAAACATCCAACTCAACCTGAACATACCCTGTACATAGTCATAATCATAATCATAATCCCTCTGTGGGATCTCAACAATGCCCCAATGGGCAATACATCATAAGATGAGTTGGCTTTCATAAACATTATAAAACATTTTTGATCATGTAATAAAAGGGATACCTCATACACAATGTCAAGCACAATATCTAATCCTCAATATCAATACATGACTGAAACTGTACTTTTACATAACATTAATACATTTATCATGTTCACACTATCTAGAACATACACAGGACTTCAATACTCTTATGGATCTCCTGGTCTACCCTGTACCTGCAATCCTGGGGAAAATGGGAGAGGGATGAGCTACTAGAGCCCAGTGAGCAGAATAATAAAAACATTTAAATCATATGGATCATGGAATGCATCACATCACAGCTAATCACATCAAGGATGAACTTGTCACCAATAGCCCTCTACATGGTCCAACTGTGCCAGAACGTAGAATGGGTCCCGGTCTTTCCCTTACATAGTGCCAGCGAACGTAGAATGGGTCCCACTGGTCTTACATTCCGTACCGTACATATCACATCGTCATATCATAGATCGAGGGCTATGGATCATCCAACATTCATCCACATCAACATAAAAATATGCAATGCAACATATTTGTGAATTCTAATGCAAGCAACCTAATTCATCACATGGCATTCATGATGCGTGAAACATGCTGAAAAGTTCATTCTTTGCTTTAAAACATAATAAGTTATTCCACTCACCTCTGGGTAGCTCTGACCAGACACTGGGGCAACAGACTCACTGCTGGGGTCCTCGGTTCCTCGGGTCCGAACCTGCACAGGTGGACTCAACTGAGGGACCAACATACATGAACATAACTCTAAACTATTCCCCAAAAACCCCCTAAAACATCATGGAATAATCATAGAAAAACATGCAAGAAAGGGCTGGACAGGGCACTTTCGGCGGCAGGTTCGGCGGCCGAAAGTCCCTCCAGAGCCGAAAGTCAGGCAGGTTCGGCGGCACCTTCGGCGGCCGAAACTCCCAGACAGAGGCGAAACTCATGCATGTTCGGCGGCACCTTCGGCGGCCGAAAGTCCCAGACAGAGACGAAAGTCTCCTTTCGGGGGCAAGCTTCGGCAGCCGAAGGCTGCCTCCACAAGCATGTTCGGCGGCCGAAAGTTCCTTCGGCTGTCGAACCTGGTTTCGCCCAGAATGGCAGAAACTCAGCTCCCCTATGCATTTGCCTCCAATCTCATCCAAACATGCATAAACCTATTCTACAACACTCATACACAAGCATACAAGTTCCTAGGGGCATCAACTAACTAAAACCCCATCTATAACACATCCAACATACATTTGCAAGCCACATTGTTCAAAAATCACATCAAAAACCCATAAGATCAACATAAGCTACACATGCATTTTCTACCCCATGAACTTGCATAAAACTTACTTAAAACATGAAATGAGCTTAAGATCGGCTCTTACCTCGTGGAGATCGAGAGAGAGACGACCTAACTTGGAGATGGAAGGGGTTGAGTTCCCTTGAACCTCAAAGCTCCAAAACTTTGCTCAAAGCTTGAAAATCTTCAAAACAAGGTAAAGACTAGTGAAAAACTCGAAAGATCTGAAGGAAAAGACTCAAGATCGGTGAGGGGTGGCGGAGAACTCACCTTGGCCGGAAATGGGGAAAAAGCTCGCCCGTTTTCGGCTAAGGGACCCTTTTATAGTGGCTGGCCAGGCCACGTTCGGGGGCCGAACGTGCCTCCGCATGCATGCCATGTTCGGCGGCCGAACTTGAGGTTCGGCGGCCGAACCTGGACTTTCCTCACCTATGCTTTGGGGGCCTAAAGGCTCTCCCGAAGGCATGCATGTTCGGCGGCCGAACTTGAGGTTCGGCGGCCGAACCTGAGTTTTCCTCCAAGGTTGTTTTTATGCAAAAACTCAGTTCCATTTTACTTAAAACCATGAAATACCTTAAAACATTTTATGAAAACATGATTCTACCCTACTAGCGGCCTCCGACATCTGAGATTCCACCGGACGGTAGAAATTCCGATACCGGAGTCTAGCCGGGTATTACACAAGCAACCTAGTACATCTCATGGCATTCATGATGCGTGAAACATGCTAAAGGTCCATTATTTGCTTTAAAACATAATAAGTTATTCCACTCACCTCTGGGTAGCTCTGACCAGACACTGGAGCAGCTGACTCACTGCTGGGGTCGTCGGTTCCTCAGGTCCGAACCTACACAGGTGGACTCAAATGAGGGACCAAACAAACATGAACATAACTCTAAACTACTGCCCAAAAACCCCCTAAAACATCACGAAACAATCATAGAAAAACATGCAAGAGGGGGCTGGACAGGGCACTTTCGGCGGCAGGTTCGGCGGCACCTTCGGCGGCCGAAACTCCCAGACAGAGGCGAAACTCATGCATGTTCGGCGGCACCTTCGGCGGCTGAAAGTCCCAGACAGAGACGAAAGTCTCCTTTCGAGGGCAAGCTTCGGCAGCCGAAGGCTGCCTCCACAAGCACGTTCGGCGGTCGAAGGTTCCTTCGGCTGCCGAACCTGGTTTCTCCCATAATGGCAGAAACTCAGCTTCCTTATGCATTTATGCCTCCCATCTCATCTAAACATGCATAAACCTATCCTACAACACTCATACACAAGCATACAAGCTCCTAGGGGCATCAACTAGCTAAAACCCCATCTACAACACATCAAACATACATTTGCAAGCCACATTGCTCAAAAACACATATAAAACCCATAAACCTAACTATGAGCTAAACATGCATTCTACCCCATGAACTTGCATAAAACTTGCTTAAAACATAATGTAAGCTAGAGATCGACTCTTACCTCTTGAAGATCGAGAGTAGAGGCGATCTAACTTGGAGTTGGGAGAGGTTTGAGTTCTTGAACCTCAAAGCTCCAAAACTTGCTTAAAACTTGGAAATCTTCAAAACAAGACAAAAACTAGTGAAAAACTTGAAAGATTTGAAGGAAAGGACTCAAGATCGGTGGGGGGTGGCGAAGAACGCACCTTGGCCGACCACGGGGAGAAAACTCGCCCGTTTTCGGCTAAGAGACCCTTTTATAGTGGCTGGCCAGGCCACGTTCGGGGGCCGAATGTGCCTCCGTATGCATGCCATGTTCGGCGGCCGAACTTGAGGTTCGGCGGCCGAACCTGGACTTTCCTCACCTATGCTTTCGGGGGCCTAAAGGCGCTCCCGAAGGCATGCATGTTCGGCGGCCGAACTTGAGGTTCGGCGGCCGAACCTGAGTTTTCCTTCAAGGTTGTTTTTATGCTAAAACTCATTTCCATTTTACTTAAAACCATGAAATACCTTAAAACATTTTATGAAAACATGATTCCACCTTACTAGAGGCTTCCGACATCCGAGATTCCACCGGACGGTAGGAATTCTGATACCGGAGTCTAGCCGGGTATTACACCATCATTGGGGAATTTCATGGCATCATAAACATTAAATTTGATAATTTCCCTTTCAAACTCCATGGTCAATGTGCCATCATGCACATCAATTTTTGTTCTTGCTGTGCTCAAGAATGGTCTCCCAAGTAAGATATCAGAGGTGGTGTTGCTCTTATCTTCCTCCATGTCAATGACATAAAAATCAGCCGGGAAGACTAGTTGGTCCACTTGCACCAACACATCTTCAAGCACTCCCTTGGGGTAGACAATGGATCGGTCAGCCAATTGGATTATAATGCTGGTGCCCTTGAGTGTACCTGCATTCAACAAGTTAAAAATAGAAAGGGGCATGACATTAATTGAAGCTCCAAGGTCACACATGGCTTTCTTTATTCCCACATTGCCTATTTTGCACGAAACCACGAACATCCCTCTATCCTTGCATTTGACTGGAAGTTTCCTTTGGATGACAGCTGAAACACATTCCCCCACACTTACCTTTTCACGTTCAGCAAGTTTCCTTCGGTTGGTGCATAGCTCTTTGAGAAACTTGGCATACCTTGGAATTTGCTTTATAGCATCAAGTAGGGGTATGTTGATTTCCACTTTGCGAAGTGTCTCCAATATCTCTTTTTCCTCTTTCTCCTTTTGGGATCTTGCAAATCTCTTTGGGAAGGGAGGAGGTACCTTGATTTTCTCCATAGGTTGCTGTTTCTGCCTTTGACTGGATTCTGCCTGGTCTGTTGATTTGGGCAGATAACTTTCTGCCTTCTCTGGTGATTTGGGCAAATCACTGCTGGGCAGCTCAGTCTGCCTAGCGATCGGGTCAGTGATTTGGGCAAATCGACTGCCCTGATCACTTTCTGGCAGAATTTCTTCCATGGCCTGTTCTTGTGATTTTTCAGCCCTATTGTCTTGCAACTCCTTTCCACTCCTCAATGTGATGGCACTAGCATTTTGCCTTGGATTTATCTCAGTTTGGGAGGGTAGCTTCCCTTGGGACTCATATTTGCTCATTGAAGTGGCCATTTGGCTCACTTGTTTCTCAAGATTTTGCACCGTATTTGCTAAATTCTTCACAATCTCTTCAAGAGATACATTGGAGTTCTGAGGTGTAGCTTGAGCTTGATTCCTTTGCTGGTAGCTTGGATATTGATTTCCCCTTGCATAACTAAAATTTGGATGGTCCCTCCAACCTGGATTATAAGTATTTGCATAGGGATCATACCTTCTTTGCCCATTGAAGCCTCCAACAGCATTGACTTGCTGGTCCTCCTCTTGGAGGGAAGGACATAGATCAGTTGGGTGGTTGTTGGCACATATTCCACATGTCTTGGGCTGCTGAATCTACTGGACTTGTTGGGTTTGACCCACAACAAGACTACGGACAGCATTGGTGAGTTCAGAAATTTGGGATGCAAATATGGATGTACTCACCTCATTTACCCTTCTTGGTGGCTGCTCTTGATCTCCAAATTGCTGAGAAGCTGCAGCCATGGTGGAAATTAAGTCCCTCATCTCTCGAGGTGATTTTCTTTCAATCGATCCTCCATAGGCTGCATCAATAAATTTTCTCTCTGAGGGTAGCAAACCTCCATAGAAGTACTCAATGAGAGATTGGTCAGAAATATCATGTTGAGGGCAGCTTGTGCATAACTTTTTGAACCTCTCCCAGTACTCGTACAAGCCTTCAGAGTGCTTTTGCCTTATGCCACTTATCTCTCGACGGATGCCTATGGCTTTTGAGGTTGGGAAGAATTTTCTCAAGAATGCTCTTACCATATCAGCCCATGATGTGATGGATCTGGGTGGCAAGTAGAATAGCCATTCTTTGGCATAGTCGTCAAGGGAAAAAGGGAAGGCTCTAAGTTTGATATCTTCTTCTGGAATACCTTGGGGTCTCATGGTTGAGCACACAACATGGAATGCCTTCAAATGCTTGTGAGGATCTTCATTTTCTAGGCCTCTGAATTTGGGAAGGAGATGGATCAGGCCTGTTTTTAGTTCAAAAGGTGCTGTCAATGGGGGATATGCAATGCATAAGAGTGCTAGGTCTCCTGCTGGTTCAGCTAGCTCTCCGAGAGTTCTCTCCCATGGCTGTGGTGCTTGGATGGGCACGTTTCTAGCTTGATTTTCAGCTTCTACATGTGCAGCAGGTGGGTCCGCCATTGCTGGATTTTCTGCCATAACCAGAAACTCAGTTTCTGGTGCAAATTCTGCAGTAGCAGGTGCGGTGGTGGAGGTTTCTGCTGGTGCAGAAATTTCTTCAGCAGGGGCAGTAGGTGGTCTGTGAGATGGTGTTGTTGATGAAGATGATCTTGAGGCTTGGTTCCTCAAATTTGCTTGCTTCCTTAAGCTCTTGGCAATTTTTTCAATCTCTGGGTCGTAAAGAAGAGTGTCTTTACGGCCAGACCTGGTCATAAAGGGAAAATACGTTAGTTTAAATCAATTCCCCAGCAACGGCGCCAATTTTTGATAGGCGGTTGTCGAAGCCGTCAAAAATAAACCTATTAAACAATCAACAATAAACTTGTAGATAGAGGCAATAGGGTCGAACCATAGGGAATTGACACCAATGATTTTCCTAATAATGACTAGGTCAAGTAAATAACAAGTAATTAAAAGAGGGGGTTTTGAGTTGATGGATTAACACTAAATAGTAAAAGAAAGCAATAATTTAAAGATGAGTAAATCAATAAGAGAAAAGCTTCTAGTTGAAGTATGGATCTATTTCAGATTTGTTTAGAATTGATCATTGATTCTTTAACACTCCTATTTATTCCAATAAATTAGTTTAGGATGTGGAAGACGCTTCTCACAATCCAAATTCGTCCTTAGTTCTAGTTTGATTAGGAAACGTTCGCTAATCAAATACTAGTTAACAAGTTGCCAAGGAACGTTCTTGGGGCCTTTGGCATCGAACAACTGTCAACTGCATTAAGACTTAGAGAAACCTAATTCTATCCTTGCCAACCGCGTGGTCAAGTCTAGATTATGCAATTTGATTAAATGTGCATTTGAATAACCTAAGCAATTACGGACCTAAATCATTCAAACAATATTACTTAAGCAATTTAAAAGCAATGGGCCCTTATTGATTCTAAAAGCAAAGTAATAATTATGGGAAGCTCAAATTACATAAATATTGAAAATAAATAGAAGTTTAACAATGGAGATTTAAATCTCCCAATTCATCACAAAATCTGAAATTCACCAACTTCAACTAGAAAAGAAGGAATTTAGCCACTCATGGTGGACTAAATACACAAAAAGATGAAAAGAAAGGAAAAGGAAAGAGGCTGCAGAGTTTCTGGCGAGGGGAGAAGATGCTGAGTAGCTGATCAGAAGATGCCCCTTGCTGGTTTGGAGGTTGCTCTTTTATAGCTGAAGAATTCCATCCTTCTAGGGTTTTGAAATCCCTTTTTAATTTGGCTTGTGATTCCTCTTTTGATGTTGAATTTAATTGCAACTGGAATTCCTTAAGTGAGATACTCTTTCGTGGCTCTTGGAATTGTTTTGGTAGTGATTGAGTTGGATTTGGACTTCTGAAAACTTGAAATTCGGTTTCCTGAACAATTTCCCGCTCTGCTGTATTTTCTGCTGTCATTGTGATCGGGGTAGTGATTTGGGCAAATCACTGGTCAAATCACTTTCTGCAAGTCTGTCCTGTCTCTGCGAGTGATTTGGGCAGTTTCTGCGAGTGATTTGGACAAATTACTGGTCCAATCACTTTTGCTGTCATTTTCTGCACTTTTTCTCCAACTCTTCAATTTCTTCCTTTTCTACAAAACCATGACAAAAACACAATTTAAGCTAGAAAAATGTGTAAATAAACAATAAATAATATATTAAAAACCTGGCTAAATTATGCTTGATCATCATGCTTGCAATGTAAGTAAATCACATAAATTACCGTTTGTTGATTCTCTTTATCGTGCTACACAGTCTCTTGAACTCATTTGTTCTGATGTTTGGGGTCCTGCCCCTGTTGTTTTTGTTGATGGTTTTCGTTATTATGTGATTTTCTATGATCATTTTAGTTAGTATTGCTGGTTATATTTTCTTAAACAAAAATCTGATGTCTTCTATGTCTTCTATGTCTTTGTTCAAATTCGGTGTTTAGTGGAAAAATATTTTGGACTGCCTATCGAAAACTTTCAATCGGATTGGGGGGGAGAATTTCAGTTTTTGTCCAATTACTTGAAACAACATGGGATTTCACAAAGGGTTTCTTGTCCTCACACTCCTGAACAAAATAGATGTGCAGAACGAAAGCATAGGCATATTGTTGAGTTAGGTCGATCTCTATTACATCATGCTTCACTTCCTTACAATTATTGGATCTATGCCTTCAATACTGCTGCCTACACAATAAATAGATTGCCCTCTTCATCCAATAACAAACACACTCCCTATGAAATTTTATTTCATGAAAAACCTACTTATGATGAATTGCGTGTGTTTGGTTCATTGTGTTATCCTTGGTTGAAACCATATTCATCTCACAAACTTGCTCCTAAGTCTTCTCGTTGTGTTTTTCTTGGCTATAGTAAACTTCATAAAGGGTATACTTGTCTTGAAATTTCTTCTGGTCGTCTTTTTATCTCACGCCATGTCTTGTTTTTTGAGCAGGAGTTTCCTTTTAAGAAGTTGAATGAAGTGAGTCCTACATCCATTCCATTACCACTCATTACACCTTTGTCAAATACACAACTCGATATCCTAGGAGCAGCTCCAAAACGTAGCTTACAAACCTCTCCTAGACATCAAAATGACGCTGCTTCCATTACTTCAGCCCCTACCCAAAACGACGCCACAACTGACACAAGTTAGGCCCACATACCAAGCCCATCACCTGAGCGCACCGTATCACTAAACACCAACCAAATCGAGCTGATCAATTTTCGTCAAACCGAACTGCTTATTCCTCCGATCCAACCCAACCTCCAATGCACAATTTCAATTACACAACCAGAACCAGATTCCAACCTATTCGACCCTAGTAGAAACAACACTTCATCTCCTCCCCCTATTCCTTTGCAAGTTAAGACACATTCCATGGTGACTAGATAGCAAATGGGCAAGCTCAAACCGCAAACTCCATGGTCTCCAAAGTTAAATAATGTGACTGCTTCTTTCTAAGTACCAAGTTGCTATACTCAATGTAACGACCCGAAAATCGAACCGCTACCGGTGCTAGGATCCAGATCGGCTTAAAGCCGCCGGGACCCGTAGCAAGCCTGACATGAAACCTGTAAACCTGTATAATCCCATACATGATCAACAACATGCATAAAAATTAAAACTTTTCTTTCCATATACATCAACCAAACTCAACCTGTACATAACATAAACATAATCATGACCCCTCTGTGGGATCCCATCAAAGCCCCAATGGGCGATACATCATACGTTGAGTTGGTTTGCATACTCATCATAAAACATATAAGATCATGTATTGAAAGGGATACCTTAAACATATAGTCAAGCACAACCTCTAATCCTCAAAGTCATTACATGCTTAAAACCGTACTTTTACATAACATTAGTACATTAATCATGTCCACACTATCTATTACATACACATGACTTCATTACTCTTATGGATCTCCTGGTTTACCCTGTACCTGCAATCCTGGGGAAAATGGGAGAGGGGTGAGCTACTAGAGCCCAGTGAGCAGAATGATAAAAACATTTAAATCATATGGGTCATGGAATGCATCACATCACAGCTAAAACACATCAAGGATGAACTTGTCACCAATAGCCCTCTACATGGTCCAACTGTGCCAGAACGTAGAATGGGTCCTGGTATTTCCCTTACATAACATATCATAACATAACAGTGTCCAACTGTGCCAGAACGTAGAATGGGTCCTGGTCTTTCCCTTACATAGTGCCAGCGAACGTAGAATGGGTCCCACTGGTCTTACATTCCGTACCGTACATATCACATCGTCACATCGTAGATCGAGGGCTATGGATCATCCAACATTCATCCACATCAACATTTAAAATATGCAATGCAACATATTCGTGAATTCTAATGCAAGCAACCTAATACATCTCATGGCATTCATGATGCGTGAAACATGCTAAAAGTCCATTATTTGCTTAAAAACATAATAAGTTATTCCACTCACCTCTGGGTAGCTCTGACCCGACACTGGAGCAGCTGACTCACTGCTGGGGTCCTCGGTTCCTCGGGTCCGAACCTACACAGGTGGACTCAAATGAGGGACCAAATAATCAAGAACATAACTCTAAACTACTCCCCAAAAACCCCCTAAAACATCATGAAACAATCATAGAAAAACATACAAGAGAGGGCTGGACAGGGCACTTTCGGCGGCAGGTTCGGCGGCCGAAAGTCCCTCCAGAGCTGAAAGTCAAGCAGGTTCGGCGGCACCTTTGGCGGCCGAAACTCCCAGATAGAGACGAAACTTATGCATGTTCGGCGGCACTTTCGGCGGTCGAAACTCCCAGACAGAGGCGAAAGTCCTCTTTCGGGGGCAAGCTTTGGCAGCCGAATGCTGCCTCCACAAGAGGGTTCGGCGGCCGAAAGTCCCTTCGGCTGCCGAACCTGGTTTCTCCCAAAGGGCAGAAACTTGGTTCAAACATGCACAAACGCCTCAAACTCATATCATCATGCACTTAGCTCAACCAAAACATGCACACAAGCTCCTAGGGGTCTCAAACTAACTTAACCCCAACTACAACACACATACACAAGCATTTGCAAGCCACATTGTTCATGAACATACATTTATACCCATAAACATAGCTATAACCTAAACATGCATTCTATCCCCATGAACTTCATAAAACTTGCTTAAAACATGATATAAGCTAGAGATCAACTCTTACCTCTTGAAGATCGAGAGTAGAGGCGACCAAACTTGGAGTTGGGAGAGATTTGAGTTCTTGAACCTCAAAGCTCCAAAACTTTGCTCAAAAGCTCAAATCTTCAAAATAAAGTTAAAACAGATGAAAAACTTGAAAGATCTAGAGGAAAAACATCAAAGATCGGTGAGGGACGGCGGAAAGCTTACCTTGGCCGAAAATGGGGAAAAGCTCGCCCGTTTTCGGCTAAGGGACCCTTTTATAGTGGCTGGCCAGGCCACGTTCGGGGGCCGAATGTGCCTCCGCATGCATGCCATGTTCGGAGGCCGAACTTGAGGTTCGGCGGCCGAACCTGGACTTCCCTCACTTATGCTTTCGGGGGCCTAAAGCACGCCCGCAACGCATGCATGTTCGGCGGCCGAACCTGAGGTTCGGCGGCCGAACCTGAGCTTTCCTCCAAGGTTGTTTTTATTCAAAAACTCATTTCCTTTTTCATTCAAAATCATCAAAAACATTAAAACATTTCATGAAAACATGGTTTTACCCTTCTAGAGGTCTCCGACATCCGAGATTCCACCGGACGGTAGGAATTCCGATACCGGAGTCTAGCCGGGTATTACATTCTCCCCCCCTTAAGAACATTCGTCCCCGAATGTTCCTCAACTAGCACATAGCATGGTAATGAACATAACATACATAGAGATCTAACCTTAAAAGAGATGAGGGTACTGCTGGAGCATAGACTCCCGTGTCTCCCAAGTGCATTCTTCCATGTTGTGGTGGTTCCAAAAAACCTTCACCATCGGGATTTCCTTGTTTCTCAGCTTCCTGATCTGGGTGTCTAGGATCCGTACTGGCTGCTCAACATAGGTGAGATCTTCTTGGATCTCCACATCTGGCTCACTAAGAACCTTGCCCGGATCTGACACAAATTTCCTCAACATTGAAACATGGAAAACCGGATGGATTCTTGCCATTGAAGCAGGCAAATCTAGCTTGTACGACACATTCCCAATCTTCTGCAAGATTTTAAAGGGTCCGATGTATCGTGGGGCTAGTTTACCTTTCTTCCCAAAGCGAACCACTCCTTTCATAGGAGACACCTTGAGCAATACCAGATCCCCCTTCTGAAATTCTACCTGTCTTCTGCGGACGTCTGCATAACTCTTCTGTCTGCTTGCAGCAGTCTTGATCCTTTCTCTGATTATGGGTACTACCCTGCTGGAAATCTCTACTAGTTCAGGCCCTACCAAGGCCTTTTCCCCAACTTCTTCCCAGCAAACAGGTGATCTGCACTTCCTCCCATACAAAGCTTCATATGGAGCCATCCCGATGCTAGCATGATGGCTGTTATTGTAGGCAAACTCCACCAAAGGTAGATGCTGCCTCCAAGAACCGCCAAAGTCTAGCACACACATTCTGAGCATATCCTCTATGGTATGGATGGTCCTTTCTGATTGTCCGTCTGTCTGTGGATGGAAAGCAGTGCTAAAATCCAACCTGGTACCCATGGCATTCTGCAGACTCTGCCAAAATCTGGAGGTGAACTGGGGCCCTCTATCGGACACTATCGAAATAGGAACCCCATGCAGCCTGACGATCTCATCAACATACACCTGCACCAACTTGTCCACAGAATAGCCACTCCTGACAGGGATGAAGTGAGCAGATTTGGTGAGTCTGTCCACAACCACCCATATGGAGTCCAATCTGTTGGACGTCGCCGGTAACCCCACTACGAAGTCCATAGCTATATTTTCCCATTTCCACTCTGGAATAGGTAGCGGTTTAAGCATTCCAGCCGGCTTCTGATGTTCCAGCTTCACCCTCTGACACACTTCGCAGGCTGACACAAACTGTGCCACTTCTTTCTTCATAGCTGGCCACCAATAAACCTTCTTTAGATCTTGATACATCTTGGTGGCCCCGGGGTGAATGTTGTATCTTGCATTATGAGCCTCTCTCATAATGTCTCCTTTTAGCCCTATGTCATCTGGTACACATAGTCTGCTCCCATAGCGGAGGATCCCCTTGCTGTCGAATCTGAACTCACTATCATTGCCTGACTGAACAGTCCTGGCAATTTTCACTAACTCCGGGTCCTCATGCTGTTTCTGAGCCACTTGCTCCAGAAATACGGGTGTCACTCTCATCTAGGCCACCAAGGCACCTGTACCAGACAACTCCATCTGAAGGCCTTCCTCAATGAGCTTGTAAAACTCCTTCACCACTGGCCTCCTCTCTGCCAAAATGTGGGATAAACTGCCTAGTGACTTCCGGCTTAGGGCGTCTGCCACGACATTCGCCTTACCCGGATGATACTGAATCTTGCAATCATAGTCACTCAGCAGCTCTACCCATCTCCTCTGTCTCAAGTTCAAATCTCTTTGACTCAAGATGTACTGCAGGCTCTTATGATCTGTAAAGATCTCACATTTTACCCCATAGAGGTAGTGCCTCCACATCTTGAGCGCAAAGATTACTGCTGCCATCTCTAGGTCATGTGTGGGGTAATTCAACTCATGCTGCTGCCTAGAAGCATAAGCAATCACCCTCTCATTCTGCATCAGTACACAACCCAGTCCCACACAGGATGCATCACAAAAGACTGTAAAGTCCTCATCACTAGATGGCAGAGCTAAAACTGGTGCTGAAGTCAACCTCTTCTTAAGCTCTTCAAAACTCTCTTCGCACTGGTCGGTCCACAGAAACTTCTGATTCTTCCTAGTTAATCTGGTCAGAGGAGCTGCTATTTTCGAGAAGTCCTGAATGAACCTCCTGTAGTAACCTGCCAAACCCAAGAAACTCCTGATCTCCGTCACTGAAGTGGGTCTAGGCCAGGTAGCCACAGTTTCTGTCTTCTTGGGGTCCACCTCTATCCCATTTTCTGACACCACATGCCCCAAGAATGAAATGCTCCTCAGCCAGAACTCACACTTAGAGAACTTGGCATACAAGCCATGTTCCCTCAAGGTCTGCAGAACCAACCTCAGATGATGGGCATGCTCCTCTGCGTTCCTGGAATACACCAAGATATCATCTATGAAGACAATAACAAAGTGATCCAGGTATTGGCTAAATACTATGTTCATGAGATCCATGAATGCTGCAGGGGCGTTGGTTAACCCGAATGGCATTATAAGGAACTCAAAATGCCCATATCTGGTCCGGAAAGCTGTTTTTGGCACATCTTCCTCTCTTATCCTCAGCTGATGGTACCCCGATCTTAGATCTATTTTGGAGAAACAACCCGCTCCTGCTAGCTGGTCGAATAGATCATCGATCCTTGGCATAGGGTACCTATTTTTGGTAGTGACTTTGTTCAACTGCCTGTAGTCGATACAAAGTCTAAGGGATCCATCCTTCTTCCTCACAAACAAGACCGGAGCACCCCAAGGTGAGGTACTCTGTCAGATGAAACCCTTTTCTACCAGCTCTTGTAACTGCTCTTTCAACTCCTTCAACTCGGCTGGGGCCATCCTGTAGGGAGGAATAGAGATCGGCCTAGCTCCAGGCACCAACTCTATCTCGAACTCTATCTCCCTAGCAGGTGGTAGACCTGGAAGCTCATCTAGAAAGACATCCTGAAATTCTCTGACAACTGGCACCGAGGCTGGCTCCCTGACCTGACTACTAAGCTCTCTCACATGAGCCAAATACCCCTGACATCCCTTCCTAAGCAACCTACAAGCCTGAAGAGCTGATATCAGACCTCTAGGTGTACCCCTCTTGTCTCCTCTGAAGACGACCTCTGACCCGTCCTGATCTCTGAACCTGACTACCTTGTCCCTGTAGTCCAAGGTAGCACCATGGGTAGATAGCCGATCCATCCCTAGAATGACGTCAAAGTCTGTCAAATCTAGAACCACGAGGTCGGTGGAGAGGCATCTTCCCTCAACAAAAACTAGACTGTACTGGCAGACTGACTCTGCCACTGACGGGTCACACTTGGGTCCACTGACCCATAGGGGACACTCTAACCCAGAGACTATCAGACCCAACCTCTCAACGGCTCTCGGAGCAATAAATGAATGAGATGCACCCGGGTCCATTAAAGCATACACATCAGAACACCCAATGATGAGATTACCTGACACCACGGTGTTGGATGTGTTAGCCTCCTGCTGAGTCATGTTGAAGATCCTGGCTGGAGCTGATGGACCTTCGCCTCGGGAACCAGAAGAAGAGGTTGCCCCTCTCCCTCTACCTCTGCCACTGCCATGAGTTGTGGCTGGAGCTGCTGGCTGTGCCACACTACCAGAAGTTGTCTGCTGGTGTAATACCCGACTAGACTCCGGTATCGAAATTCCTACCGTCCGGTGGAGTCTCGGATGTCGGAGACCTCTAGAAGGGTAAAATCATGTTTTCACAAATGTTTTCATGTTTTAATGATTTTTAAGTAAGAATGAATTTGAGTTTTTAAATGAAAAAGACCATGGAACCTTTACCAGGTTCGGCCGTCGAAAGTCATGTTCGGCCGCCGAACGTGGATAGGTTTTGGGAGCGCTTTTGGCCTCCGAAAGTTTGGTTTGAAAGAAACCAGGTTCGGCCGCCGAACATGCATGAGATGTGGGGGCACGTTCGGCCCCCGAACGTGAACTGGCCAGCCCTTATATAAGAGCTCCATGGCCGAAACGGGTGAGTTTTCTCCCCATTTTCGGCCACGGTGAGTTCTTGCCCCTCCATGGTTCATTTTGATGATTTTCCTTCAATCTTTCATGTTTTAACAAGGTTTATGTCGTTTTGAAGAGATTTGAACAAGTTTTGGAGCTTTGAGGTTCAAGAACTCAAAATCTCCCACCTCCGAGTTTAGGACGTCTCTCTCTAGATCTTCAAGAGGTAAGAGCCGATCTTAAGCTCATTTTATGTTTAAAGTAAGTTTTATGCAAGATCAATGGGGTAGAATGCATGTTTAGCTCATAGTTAGGTTTTTGAGTTAATGTTATGTTTTGAGCAATGTATGTTGGATTGTGTTGTTGTTGTGTGTTGTAGTTGGGGTTTTGTAATACCCGGCTGGAGACCGGCATCGGAATTCTACTTTCCGGTGGAGTTCGGGATGTCGGAAGTCTCTAGAAGGGTAGGATTTATGTTGTACTCCAGTGTTATGATGTATTTTAAGGTTTTGAGTTGAATTGATTTGAGTTGGTTTGAGGTTGGCAGAGAAAAGGCTATGGAGACTTTTGCCAAGTTCGGCCGCCGAAGGTAAGTTCGGCAGCCGAAAGTGCCCAATGTTCGGCTTCCGAAGCTCAGATTCGGCCCCCGAATGTTGCATGGTTTTGCATGCGATTCGGCAGCCGAAGCTGAGTTGGCTAGCCAGCTATTGTGCAATCCTTAGTCAGCATTTTGGACAGGTGTTGGCTCCAAACCCTGTCCAGAAGCTTGGCCACGTCTCCTATGTTGTACAGCTCCTGCAAAAGTGGGTTGTTTTGTTGGTTTTCACAAGGTGGTGAAGGGGTGAAGCAAAAAGCTTAGGTTTGAGAGGTTATGAGTTTGAAGAGAGTTGATCCATTTTCTTTGTTCAGATCGTTCATCTTCTTGACTACAGGAGGTAAGTGACCATCTTGAACATGTTTTACGGTTTTACAGACGTTTTATGACGGTTTGGGTAGAGATGCATGCTTAGGTGACAAAGGGTGTTGTTTTTTATGGTTTAGCTTGTACGCATGATTATGTGTTCTGTGTGATGTGTTTTGTTGGGGTGTTTAGGTAGTTTTGGACCCCTTTGTACAGATACAGGAGTATATGTGTGTTGAGGAGTTGAAGTATGCATGTTTTGAGAGCTTGAAGGGATGGAAGAGCTTGTTTGCCATCGGGGCTGAGTTCTGGATGAACTCAGGTTCGGCAGCCGAAGGTTCATTCGGCCGCCGAACCTCTTGCATGGTGGCTTAGGCTGCCACAGCTTGCCCCCGCGAGTTTTGAATGTTCGGCTCTGTTTGGGGGATTCGGCCGCCGAAGGTGCCGCCGAAGGTTAGAGACTTTCGTCTCTGGAGTGCCTTTTGGCCCCCGAAACGTGCCCCCGAAAGGGTTCGGCCGCCGAAGCTTGAGATTCGGCCGCCGAAGGTGCTTGAGTTTCGTCTCTGGAGAGGACTTTCGGCCGCCGAACCTGCCGCCGAAAGTGTTCTGTCCAGCTTTCTTTTGCATGCTTTGCATGGATCTTAGAGTGAGTTTCAGGGGATGCTTGGGGAGTTTCATAGCGGTATTCATAAGCTTGTTTGGTCCCTCATTTGCGTCCATCTGTATAGGTACAGATCAGAGGAACCAGAGAGAGCAGCAGTGAGCCTGCAGAGTCAGTCAGTCCAGATAGCCGGAGGTGAGTGGAATTAAACTTAATGCTTTTAAATGACTAATGGAATGTTTTAGCATATCTCATGCATCATGATTATGCCTTAGGTTGATTGCATTAGTCTCCACGAATATGTTGCATTGCATTGTTATTTGTTGATGTGGGTAAATGCTGAATGATCCCATAGTCACAGACAGGAAGTCCAGGAGCCTTTGACTACGCCCTGGCAAGTATAGCAAGTCCAGGAGCCTTTGACTACGCCCTGGCAAGTATAGCAAAGACCAGGAGCCTTTGACTACGCCCTGGCAATGGTAAGTACAGAGGTGTTATATACACATATACATATATGACAGGAAGACCAGGTGCTCGATTCTACGCCCTGGCACAGAGCTACTGGGACTATGTGGTGACAGGTTTACTCTTGATGTGGTTTGTCTGTGTTATGACGCATTCCATGAGATCATATTTTACTGCGATGTTTTACTGTTCTACTCACTGGGCTATAGAGCTCATCCCACTCCCTTAACCCCAGTTTTGCAGGGTCAGTATACAGTGTACAGGGACAGTCCAGCAGGATACAGAAAGAGTAAAGAGATGTGTAAGAGTGTAGAGTGGACATGTAATGTTAATTGTTAAAGAGAGATGTAATAGTTCTGTTTTCAGTTACAGATGTGCTTGACTTAGTAGTTTGTGATGTAAATCTGTTGTATGTACATGATCTGTATATATGTTTTCCTGTATGTGAAAACCAGGCTTAACAAGTATGAGTTAACCCATCTAGAGCAAGCTCTAGCCAGGGGTACAGAGTACAGAGTACAGAGTACAGTGCATGCACAGGTTATTATTTTCACAGAAACATGTATGATCATGTATGAGTTTTACAGGTACACAGAGAGTATAGCAGGCTTGCTACGGGTTCTGGCGGCCTTAAGCCGACCTGAATCCTAGCGCCGGTGACGGTCCATTTTGGGGTCGTTACAGGTTTTAGGTAGTTTGAAACCCCTAGGAGCCAATGTGTGTATTTTTGCATGATTTGGTGAGTTATATGCATGTTGGAATGGAAGGGAGATGAGTTTTGTGCAAGGGAGCCAAGTTTCTGCCCTTTGGCAGAAACCAGGTTCGGCAGCCGAAGGAACTTTCGGCCGCCGAACATGGCTTGGGAGGCAGGCCTTTCAGCTGCCGAAGTTGCCCCCGAAAAGAGACTTTCGTCTCTGTCTGGGACTTTCGGCCGCCGAACCTGCCTGGGTTTCGGCTCTGGAGGGACTTTCGGCTGCCGAAGGTGCCGCTGAACATGCCCTGTCCAGCCTTCCTTTGCATGTTTTTGCATGATTGTTTTGAGGTATTTTAGGGGGTTTTGGGGGGATGTTTTAGAGTTATGTTCATGTATGTTTGGTCACTCATTTGAGTCCACCTGTGTAGGTTCGGACTCGAGGAACCGAGGACCCCAGCAGTGAGTCAGTCACTTCAGAGTCAGTAGAGCTTCAGCAAGAGGTGAGTGGAATAACTCTTATGCTTTTAAATAAATAAATCAGTTTTAGCATGATTCACGCATCATGAATGCCATGAGATAATAGGGTGTTGCATTAGACTCACGAATATGTTGCATTGCATATTATGTTTGATGATGTGGATGGATGTTGAATGACCCATTAGTCCCCCTATGCTATGATGATGATGATACGGTACGGAAGACCAGTGAGGCCCATTCTACGCCCCTGGCACTATGTAAGAGAAAGACCAGTGAGGCCCATTCTACGCCCCTGGCACAGTTGGACCATGTTATGTTATGTTATGTAAGAGAAAGACCAGTGAGGCCCATTCTACGCCCCTGGCACAGTTGGTCCATGTAGGGGACTATTGGTGACAAATTCATCCTTGATGTGATTAGCTGTGATGTGATGCATTTCATGTTATCATATGTTTTAAATGTTTTACTATTCTGCTCACTGGGCTCTTGTAGCTCACCCCTCTCCCTTAACCCCCAGGCTTGCAGGTACAGGGTAATCCAGGAGGTCAGCAAGAGTAATGAAGTCTTATGTTGTAATAGATAGACAGTGGACATGGTAAATTGTATAATGATGTAAAGTTAAATAGTTATGTTATGTATAATGACATTGAGGCTTAGAAGTGTGCTTGACCATAGTTCATTGTAATCCCTTGTTGATACATGATCTTAATGTCTATTGATGTTTACGTCTAACCAACTCAACTTATGATGTATAGCCCATTGGGGCATTGGTGAGATCCCACAGAGGGATTAATGTTTAAGTTATGCTATGTTTAGTGCATGCACAGGTTGAGTTTGGTGTATGATGAATAGGAAAAATTTTAAATTTTTATGCATGATTGTTGATCATGTATGGGATTGAGCAGGTTCACAGGTTACATGTCAGGCTTGCTAAGGGTCCCGGCGGCCTTAAGCCGATCTGGATCCTAGCGCCGGTAGCGGTCCGATTTTCGGGTCGTTACAGAGTGGTATCAGAGCCCTAGGTTCATATGGCCGGACCTAGAGTGTCGGGCTCATAGATGTTATAGAAGGTCAAGCACAATAGGAAGATCATGTCCATTAGGATAGGATGTGGAGTCCTGTCTTGTTTGATGATGTGAAATGCCATGACTTTATGCATGTGCATTAATGATATGCTATGCTATGTGATGTATGTGATGAGGGTTCATGTGTGCCCACATGAACCATACGATGCTAATGTTTGCTTGATGTGTACTGTTTTTCAGAAAACAGGATGAGGGGAACTCGTCGATCAACAAGATTGACTGGAGTGCCACCTGAGGATGAGGGCACGAGCGCCCGTCCTCCAGCATTGCCTAGGGCAATGTCTAGTAGGTCTAGCAGAGACAGAGCAGTAAGAGACCCTAGAAGGTCTTTGGATCTGGGTAGGAGCAGATCAGTTAGAGGAACAGTTCAGGGAGGGGCGTCAGAGGACATGGGGGATGATATGGATGTGGAGCAGAGGAGGGATGGCAGTCTGGAAGTTAGCATGTCAGAAGAGGGAATGGGAGAGTCCCAGGGAGGCACTCAGGCCTCGGGATTTGTTCAGCCACCCCACTACCCACACTTCTCACAAAATCCCGGGTATTCGATGGGAGGTACATCGGATTACCCTAGCTTCACCCCTTATCCCACACAGATGCCATACCCACCCTACTACCCACCATATTCACAATACCCAATGTATCCACCCCCACCTTACTATCCAAACCCTACCTCAGAGAATGTTGCACCACCTCCACCACCCACAAAACCAGTAGCCCCAGTTACTCAACCTTCTAGACCTAGCTCAGCCAGTGGGAGCAAGGTCAAAATGACCGACTACATGAAGTTGGGTGCTCCTCAGTATGAAAAAGGAGATGACCCGTTTGTGTACCTTGAGAGGGTGAAAGTGATCACAGATGAGATTGGGGCAGATGATAGTAGAGCCATTCAGATGGCCGGGTTCACACTCAAATGCAAGAAGGCCCGTGAGTGGTTTAAGAATTATGTGAACCCGAGAGTGGACAGCATGTCTTGGGAAGAGTTTGCAAACGAGTTTGCGGGATGGGCTTTCCCCGATAGCTCGAGGGAGCTAAAGATGATAGAGTTTGAGCAGTTGAGGCAGACGGATGAGATGAGTGTAGAAGAGTTCACAGACAGATTCTTGGAGCTGTTGCCATTTGCAGGGCAAAACCTTGACACAGACCAGAAGAAGTCAAGGAGGTATATCATGAAACTCCACTCCAGATATTCCTCCTTGATCCAGTCAGCAAATAGGGAGAGCTTCCATGCCATAGTGGATATGGCCCGGAAAATGGAGGCCAGTGCCATCGTTCAGGGAACAGTTAAACAGTCAGTGGCACAGCCTTCTGGTTCTAAGACCCCAGGCTCTTCTTCTTTTAGTGCAGCAGCTTCAGGCAGCAAGAGGTGGAGCAGTACCACCAAGAAGCAGAAGAAGAACAAGTTTTGGAACAAGGTCAAGTCTAGTCTGGGACTAGGGAGTGGCTCAAGCTCTGGCGCGGATAATGCAGTTTGTGCAAAGTGTGGTAGGCTACACAGGGGAGTTTGTCGGGCTGGGACAGCAGCCTGCTTCAGATGCGGGCAAGAGGGACACATGGCTCGGGAGTGTCCTAAGGCAGCTTTTGGAGTACAGTCTCAGCAGACAGCTTCTGGTAGTGTGGCTCAGCCAGCAGCTCCAGCCATGACTCAGGCCAGTGGTAGAGGCAGAGGGAGAGGGGCAGCCTCTTCTTCAGCAGGTTTCAGAGGTGAAGGTCCATCAGCTCCAGCACGGATCTTCACAATGACTCAGCAGGAGGCAGATGCATCTAACACCGTGGTGGCAGGTAATTTAGTCATTGGTTGTTCAGATGTGTATGCCTTGATGGACCCTGGTGCATCTCATTCTTTTATTGCTCCGAGAGCCGTACAGAGGTTGGGGTTGATGATCTCTGAGTTAGAGTGTCCTCTCTGGGTCAGTGGACCCAAGTGTGACCCATTAGTGGCAGAGTCAGTCTGCCAGTGCAGTCCAGTCTTTGTTGAGGGAAGATGCCTTTCCACCGACCTTGTGGTTCTAGACTTGACAGATTTTGACGTCATTCTAGGGATGGACTGGTTATCTACCCATGGTGCTACCTTGGACTGCAGGGACAAGGTAGTCAGGTTCAGAGCTCAGGATGGGTCAGAAGTTGTCTTCAGGGGAGACAGGAGGGGTACACCTAGAGGTCTGATATCAGCTCTTCAGGCTCGTAGGTTGCTTAGGAAGGGATGTCAGGAGTATTTGGCTCATGTGAGAGAGCTTAGCAGTCAGGTCAAAGAGCCCGCCTCAGTGCCAGTAGTTAGAGAGTTTCTAGACGTTTTCCCAGACGAACTGCCAGGTTTACCACCTGCTAGGGAGATAGAGTTCGAGATAGAACTGATGCCTGGAACCCGACCGATCTCTATCCCTCCCTACAGGATGGCGCCAGCAGAATTGAAAGAGTTGAAGGAGCAATTACAGGAGCTGGTAGACAAGGGCTTCATCAGACCGAGTACCTCACCTTGGGGTGCTCCAGTCTTGTTTGTGAGGAAGAAGGATGGATCCCTTAGACTTTGTATCGACTACAGGCAGTTGAACAAAGTCACTACCAAGAATAAGTACCCATTGCCAAGGATCGACGATCTATTCGACCAGCTAGCAGGAGCGGGTTGTTTCTCCAAAATAGATCTGAGATCGGGGTACCATCAGCTGAGGATCAAAGAGGAAGATGTGCCAAAGACAGCTTTCAGGACCAGATATGGGCATTTTGAGTTCCTTGTAATGCCGTTTGGGTTAACCAACGCCCCTGCAGCATTCATGGACCTCATGAACAGAGTGTTTAGCCAGTACCTGGATCACTTTGTTATTGTCTTCATAGATGATATCTTAGTGTATTCCAGGAATGCAGAGGAGCATGCCCATCATCTGAGGTTGGTTCTGCAGACCTTGAGGGAACATGGCTTGTATGCCAAGTTCTCCAAGTGTGAGTTCTGGCTGAGGAGCATTTCATTCTTGGGGCATGTAGTGTCAGAAAATGGAATAGAAGTGGACCCCAAGAAGATAGAAGCAGTGGCTAACTGGCCCAGACCCACTTCAGTGACAGAGATCAGGAGCTTCTTGGGTTTGGCAGGTTACTACAGGAGGTTCGTGCAGGACTTCTCAAAGATTGCAGCTCCTCTGACCAGATTAACCAGGAAGAATCAGAAGTTTGTGTGGACCGACCAGTGCGAAGAGAGTTTTGAAGAGCTTAAGAAGAGGTTGACTTCAGCACCAGTTTTAGCTCTGCCATCTAGTGATGAGGACTTTACAGTCTTTTGTGATGCGTCCCGTGTGGGACTGGGTTGTGTACTGATGCAGAATGAGAGGGTGATTGCTTATGCTTCTAGGCAGCTGAAGAAGCATGAGTTGAATTACCCCACGCATGACCTTGAGATGGCAGCAGTAATTTTTGCACTCAAGATGTGGAGGCACTACCTCTATGGGGTAAAATGTGAGATCTTCACAGATCATAAAAGCCTGCAGTACATCTTGAGTCAAAGAGATTTGAATTTGAGACAGAGAAGGTGGGTAGAGCTGCTGAGTGACTATGATTGCAAGATTCAGTACCATCCGGGTAAGGCGAATGTTGTAGCAGACGCCCTAAGCCGGAAGTCACTAGGCAGTCTATCCCACATCATGGCAGAGAGGAGACCAGTGGTGAAGGAGTTTTACAAGCTCATTGAGGAAGGTCTACAGTTGGAGTTGTCTGGTACAGGTGCTTTAGTGGCCCAGATGAGAGTGACACCTGTGTTTCTGGAGCAAGTGGCTCAGAAACAGCATGAGGATCCAGAGTTAGTGAAGATTGCCAGGACTGTTCAGTCAGGCAAAGGCAGTGAGTTCAGATTTGACAGTAAGGGGATCCTCCGCTATGGGAGTCGATTATGTGTACCAGATGACATAGGACTAAAAGGAGACATTATGAGGGAAGCTCATAATGCAAGATACAGCGTTCACCCCGGAGCCACCAAGATGTACCAAGATATGAAGAAGGTTTATTGGTGGCCAGCAATGAAGAAAGAAGTGGCACAGTTCGTGTCAGCCTGCGAAGTGTGTCAAAGGGTGAAGCTGGAACATCAGAAGCCGGCTGGAATGCTTAACCCGCTACCTATTCCAGAATGGAAATGGGAGAATATAGCTATGGACTTCGTAGTGGGGTTACCAGCGACGTCCAACAGATTGGACTCCATATGGGTGATTGTGGACAGACTCACCAAATCTGCTCACTTCATCCCTGTCAGGAGTGGCTATTCTGTGGACAAGTTGGCGCAGGTGTATGTAGATGAGATTGTCAGGCTGCATGGGGTTCCTGTTTCAATAGTGTCAGATAGAGGGCCCCAGTTCACCTCTAGATTTTGGCGGAGTCTGCAGGATGCCATGGGTACCAGATTAGATTTTAGCACTGCTTTCCATCCACAGACAGACGGACAGTCGGAGAGGACCATCCAGACAATCGAGGATATGCTTAGAATGTGTGTGCTGGACTTTGGCGGTTCTTGGAGGCAGCATCTACCTTTGGTGGAGTTTGCCTACAATAACAGCCATCAGGCTAGCATCGGGATGGCTCCATATGAAGCTTTGTACGGAAGGAAGTGCAGGTCACCGGTTTGCTGGGAGGAAGTTGGAGAGAAGGCCTTGGCAGGGCCTGAGTTAGTAGAGATTACCAGCAGGGTGGTACCCATAATCAGAGAAAGAATCAAGACTGCTGCAAACAGACAGAAGAGTTATGCAGACATCCGCAGAAGACAGGTAGAGTTTCAAGAGGGGGATCTGGTATTGCTTAAGGTGTCTCCAATGAAAGGAGTGGTTCGGTTCGGGAAGAAAGGTAAGCTGGCTCCACGGTACATCGGACGCTTCGAAGTCTTGCAAAAGATTGGGAATGTATCGTACAAGCTGGATTTACCTGCTTCAATGGCAAGAATCCATCCGGTTTTCCATGTTTCTATGCTGAGGAAGTTTGTGTCAGATCCGGGCAAGGTTCTTAGTGAGCCAGATGTGGAGATTCAAGAGAATCTCACTTATGTTGAACAGCCAGTACGGATCCTAGACACCCAGATCAGGAAGTTGAGGAACAAGGAAATCCCGATGGTGAAGGTCCTTTGGAACCACCACAATTTGGAGGAGTGCACTTGGGAGACACGGGAGTCCATGCTCCAGCAATACCCTTATCTTTTCTGAGGTTAGTCCCTTGTGAGTTTTATGTGTTTTGCTTGTATGATATGTGTATGCCATGCCATGTGCTGGTTGAGGAACATTCGGGGACGAATGTTCTTAAGGGGGGGAGAATGTAATACCCGACTAGACTCCGGTATCGGAATTCCTACCGTCCGGTGGAGTCTCGGATGTCGGAGACCTCTAGAAGGGTAAAATCATGTTTTCACAAATGTTTTCATGTTTTAATGATTTTTAAGTAAGAATGAATTTGAGTTTTTAAATGAAAAAGACCATGGAACCTTTACCAGGTTCGACCGCCGAAAGTCATGTTCGGCCGCCGAACGTGGATAGGTTTTGGGAGCGCTTTTGGCCTCCGAAAGTTTGGTTTGAAAGAAACCAGGTTCGGCCGCCGAACCTCATGTTCGGCCGCCGAACCTCATGTTCGGCCGCCGAACCTCATGTTCGGCCGCCGAACATGCATGAGATGTGGGGGCACGTTCGGCCCCCGAACGTGAACTGGCCAGCCCCTATATAAGAGTTCCATGGCCGAAACGGGTGAGTTTTCTCCCCATTTTCGGCCACGGTGAGTTCTTTCCCCTCCATGGTTCATTTTGATGATTTTCCTTCAATCTTTCATGTTTTAACAAGGTTTATGTCGTTTTGAAGAGATTTGAACAAGTTTTGGAGCTTTGAGGTTCAAGAACTCAAAATCTCCCACCTCCGAGTTTAGGACGTCTCTCTCTCGATCTTCAAGAGGTAAGAGCCGATCTTAAGCTCATTTTATGTTTAAAGTAAGTTTTATGCAAGATCTATGGGGTAGAATGCATGTTTAGCTCATAGTTAGGTTTTTGAGTTAATGTTATGTTTTGAGCAATGTATGTTGGATTGTGTTGTTGTTGTGTGTTGTAGTTGGGGTTTTAGGTAGTTTGAAACCCCTAGGAGCCAATGTGTGTATTTTTGCATGATTTGGTGAGTTATATGCATGTTGGAATGGAAGGGAGATGAGTTTTGTGCAAGGGAGCCAAGTTTCTGCCCTTTGGCAGAAACCAGGTTCGACAGCCGAAGGAACTTTCGGCCGCCGAACATGGCTTGGGAGGCAGGCCTTTCGGCTGCCGAAGTTGCCCCCGAAAAGAGACTTTCGTCTCTGTCTGGGACTTTCGGTCGCCGAAGGTGCCGCCGAACCTGCCTGGATTTCGGCTCTGGAGGGACTTTCGGCCGCCGAAGGTGCCGCCGAACCTGCCCTGTCCAGCCTTCCTTTGCATGTTTTTGCATGATTGTTTTGAGGTATTTTAGGGGGTTTTTGGGGGATGTTTTAGAGTTATGTTCATGTATGTTTGGTCCCTCATTTGAGTCCACCTGTGTAGGTTCGGACCCGAGGAACCGAGGACCCCAGCAGTGAGTCAGTCACTTCAGAGTCAGTAGAGCTTCAGCCAGAGGTGAGTGGAATAACTCTTATGCTTTTAAATAAATAAATCAGTTTTAGCATGATTCACGCATCATGAATGCCATGAGATAATAGGGTGTTGCATTAGACTCACGAATATGTTGCATTGCATATTATGTTTGATGATGTGGATGGATGTTGAATGACCCATTAGTCCCCCTATGCTATGATGATGATGATACGGTACGGAAGACCAGTGAGGCCCATTCTACGCCCCTGGCACTATGTAAGAGAAAGACCAGTGAGGCCCATTCTACGCCCCTGGCACAGTTGGACCATGTTATGTTATGTTATGTAAGAGAAAGACCAGTGAGGCCCATTCTACGCCCCTGGCACAGTTGGTCCATGTAGGGGACTATTGGTGACAAATTCATCCTTGATGTGATTAGCTGTGATGTGATGCATTTCATGTTATCATATGTTTTAAATGTTTTACTATTCTGCTCACTGGGCTCTTGTAGCTCACCCCTCTCCTAACCCCCAGGCTTGCAGGTACAGGGTAGTCCAGGAGGTCAACAAGAGTAATGAAGTCTTATGTTGTAATAGATAGATAGTGGACATGGTAAATTGTATAATGATGTAAAGTTAAATAGTTATGTTATGTATAATGACATTGAGGCTTAGAAGTGTGCTTGACCATAGTTCATTGTAATCCCTTGTTGATACATGATCTTAATGTCTATTGATGTTTACGTCTAACCAACTCAACTTATGATGTATAGCCCATTGGGGCATTGGTGAGATCCCATAGAGGGATTAATGTTTAAGTTATGCTATGTTTAGTGCATGCACAGGTTGAGTTTGGTGTATGATGAATAGGAAAAGTTTTAAATTTTTATGCATGATTGTTGATCATGTATGGGATTGAGCAAGTTCACAGGTTACATGTCAGGCTTGCTAAGGGTCCCGGCGGCCTTAAGCCGATCTGGATCCTAGCGCCGGTAGCGGTCCGATTTTCAGGTCGTTACAGCTGGGGCTGGCCCATAAAAGGTGCTCTAGGACACTCCCGAGCTATGTGTCCCTCCTGTCCACATCTGAAACATGTATTAGTCCCAGCTCGACACACTCCCCTGTGCGGCCTTCCACATCTCTGGCATTCTGTACCATCTGAACCTGAGCTCGAGCCACCGCCGAATCCCAGACTGGATTTCAACTTACTCCAAAACTTGTTCTTCTTCGGTTTCTTGGTGGTGTTATCCCACCTCTTCTTACTTGAACTCTGAGAAGAGAGTCCTGGCCCTCCTCTGCCTGGGGTCTTAACCCCTGAAGACTGGGTCACTGACTGCTTCACTGACCCCTCAACTATAGCCCTCGCCTCCATCCTTCGAGCCATATCCACCACAGTGTGGAAACTTTCCCTCTCAACTGACTGAATCAACGAGGAGTACCTAGAATGCAGCTTCATAACAAATCTCTTGGCTTTCTTCATATCTGTATCTAGAGCTTGCCCTGAAAAAGGCAATAGCTCCAAGAATTTATCTGTGAACTCCTCTACACTCATGTGTTCTGTCTGCCTCAGTTGCTCAAACTCAATCATCTTCAGTTCTCTGGAACTGTCTGGAAAAGCCCATCCAGCGAACTCATTCGCAAATTCCTCCCATGTCATGCCGTCTAGTCTCGGGTCCACATAACACTTGAACCATTCCCGTGCCTTTTTGCACTTTAAGGTGAACCCTGCCATCTGAATGGCCCTGCTATCATCCGCCCCTAGCTCATCAGTTATTGTCTTCACTACTCTCAGATACTCAAAGGGGTCATCCCCTGACTTGTATTTGGGAGCATCCAGCTTAAGGTAATCTGTCATCTTTACTTTGCTCCCACCGGCTGAGCTAGGCCTAGAAGGTTGAGTAACTGGTGCTGCTGGTTCTGTAGGTGGTGGAGGTGGGGGTGCAGCATTCCCCGAGGTGGGGTTTGCCAGGTTAGGATAGAAGGGTGAGGGTGGATAAGCTGGGTACTGTGTGTAAGGTGGATAGAAAGGTGGATAAGGCATGTAGGTAGGGTAGGGGTTAAAGCTGGAATAATCCGACGTACCTCCCATCGGATACCCTGAACCCTGTGGAAAGGGTGGATAATGGGGTGGAAAACCATACCCCGAGGCCTGAACGCCTCCCTGAGACTCCCCTGTCCCTTCTTCCTCCATGCTCACATCCAGGTTCCCATCCCTCCTCTGATCCTCTTCCATAACCTCCCTCACATCTACAGAACTTCCTCCTCTATCTGTTCCCCTTCTACTAGCATCAAAAGACCTTCTAGGGTCCCTTGACACTCTTTCTCTGTTTGCTCTACAAGACATTGCCCTAGGCGTAGGAGGACGGGCGCTCGTGCCCTCATCCTCAGGTGGTACTCCAGTCAATCGTGCAGATCGACGAGTTCCTCTCATCCTGTTTTCTGAAAAACATACACATCACAAAAACATTAGCATCATATGGTTCATGTGGGCACACATGAACCCTCATCACATACACATCATTCATATCATAGCATCAATGCACATGTATATAATCATGGCATTTCACATCATCATACAAGACAGGACTCAACATCCTATCCTAGTGGACATGATCTTTCCTATTGTGCTTGACCTTCTATAACATCTATGAGCCCGACACTCTAGGTCCGATCCTATGAACCTAGGGCTCTGATACCATTCTGTAACGACCCGAAAATCGGACCGCTACCGATGCTAGGATCCAGATCGGCTTAAGGCCGCCGGGACCCGTAGCAAGCCTGACATGAAACCTGTAAACCTGTATAATCCCATACATGATCAACAACATGCATAAAAATTAAAACTTTTCTTTCCATATACATCAACCAAACTCAACCTGTACATAACATAAACATAATCATGACCCCTCTGTGGGATCCCATCAAAGCCCCAATGGGCGATACATCATACGTTGAGTTGGTTTGCATACTCATCATAAAACATATAAGATCATGTATTGAAAGGGATACCTTAAACATATAGTCAAGCACAACCTCTAATCCTCAAAGTCATTACATGCTTAAAACCGTACTTTTACATAACATTAGTACATTAATCATGTCCACACTATCTATTACATACACATGACTTCATTACTCTTATGGATCTCCTGGTCTACCCTGTACCTGCAATCCTGGGGAAAATGGGAGAGGGGTGAGCTACTAGAGCCCAGTGAGCAGAATGATAAAAACATTTAAATCATATGGGTCATGGAATGCATCACATCACAGCTAAAACACATCAAGGATGAACTTGTCACCAATAGCCCTCTACATGGTCCAACTGTGCCAGAACGTAGAATGGGTCCTGGTCTTTCCCTTACATAACATATCATAACATAACAGTGTCCAACTGTGCCAGAACGTAGAATGGGTCCTGGTCTTTCCCTTACATAGTGCCAGCGAACGTAGAATGGGTCCCACTGGTCTTACATTCCGTACCGTACATATCACATCGTCACATCGTAGATCGAGGGCTATGGATCATCCAACATTCATCCACATCAACATTTAAAATATGCAATGCAACATATTCGTGAATTCTAATGCAAGCAACCTAATACATCTCATGGCATTCATGATGCGTGAAACATGCTAAAAGTCCATTATTTGCTTAAAAACATAATAAGTTATTCCACTCACCTCTGGGTAGCTCTGACCTAACACTGGAGCAGCTGACTCACTGCTGGGGTCCTCGGTTCCTCGGGTCCGAACCTACACAGGTGGACTCAAATGAGGGACCAAACAATCAAGAACATAACTCTAAACTACTCCCCAAAAACCCCCTAAAACATCATGAAACAATCATAGAAAAACATACAAGAGAGGGCTGGACAGGGCACTTTCGGCGGCAGGTTCGGCGGCCGAAAGTCCCTCCAGAGCCGAAAGTCAGGCAGGTTCGGCGGCACCTTCGGCGGCCGAAACTCCTAGACAGAGACGAAACTCATGCATGTTCGGCAGCACTTTCGGCGGCCGAAACTCCCAGACAGAGGCGAAAGTCCTCTTTCAGGGGCAAGCTTCGGCAGCCGAATGCTGCCTCCACAAGAGGGTTCAGCGGCCGAAAGTCCCTTCGGCTGCCGAACCTGGTTTCTCCCAAAGGGCAGAAACTTGGTTCAAACATGCACAAACGCCTCAAAATCATATCATCATGCATTTAGCTCAACCAAAACATGCACACAAGCTCCTAGGGGTCTCAAACTAACTTAACCCCAACTACAACACACATACACAAGCATTTGCAAGCCACATTGTTCATGAACATACATTTATACCCATAAACATAGCTATAACCTAAACATGCATTCTACCCCCATGAACTTCATAAAACTTGCTTAAAACATGATATAAGCTAGAGATCGACTCTTACCTCTTGAAGATCGAGAGTAGAGGCGACCAAACTTGGAGTTGGGAGAGATTTGAGTTCTTGAACCTCAAAGCTCCAAAACTTTGCTCAAAAGCTCAAATCTTCAAAATAAAGTTAAAACAGATGAAAAACTTGAAAGATCTAGAGGAAAAACATCAAAGATCGGTGAGGGACGGCGGAATGCTTACCTTGGCCGAAAATGGGGAAAAGCTCGCCCGTTTTCGGCTAAGGGACCCTTTTATAGTGGCTGGCCAGGCCACGTTCGGGGGCCGAATGTGCCTCCGCATGCATGCCATGTTCGGCGGCCGAACTTGAGGTTCGGCGGCCGAACCTGGACTTCCCTCACTTATGCTTTCGGGGCCTAAAGCACGCCCGCAACGCATGCATGTTCGGCGGCCGGACCTGAGCTTTCCTCCAAGGTTGTTTTTATTCAAAAACTCATTTCCTTTTTCATTCAAAATCATCAAAAACATTAAAACATTTCATGAAAACATGGTTTTACCCTTCTAGAGGTCTCCGACATCCGAGATTCCACCGGACGGTAGGAATTTCGATACCGGAGTCTAGCCGGGTATTACACTCAAGCTGTCAAAGATCCAAATTGGCGTGATGCCATGATTCAAGAGCTTAATGCTTTAATTCAAGCTGGAACTTGGAAATTCATCCGTCGAGACAAGGCACAGAATATAGTTGGTTGTAAATGGGTGTTCAGAGTTAAATAGAAATCTGATGGCAATATTGATAGATATAAGGCTCGCCTTGTTACTAAAGGATATCATCAACGTCCCAACATTGATTACTTTGAAACCTTTTCACCGGTTGTCAAACCAACTACTATTCGAATAATTTTGTCCTTAGCCGTCTCAAATGGTTGGTTAGTGAAGCAATTAGATGTTTCTAATGCTTTTCTGTATGGAGATTTGGATGATGAAGTTTACATGGAGCAGCCTCCAGGTTTCACTGATACATCTAAACCATATCATGTTTGTCGTCTACGTCGTTCATTATACGGTCTTCATTAAGGTCCACGTCAGTGGTATAAACGTATGTTCTCAGCCTTAATCAATCAAGGGTTTCGAGTCTCTCATGCAGATTCCTCTCTATTTTGCTATATTAAGAACAATATCAAGTTATTTATCCTTGTGTATGTGGACGATATTATCATGACCGGTACATGCAGTCATACTTTGAATCATATTATTTCATCTCTCAAATCTGAGTTCATGTTGAAAGATTTGGGCACATTGGAGTATTTCCTTGGTATGGAGGCAACTTGGACCGCTGATGGACTTTTGTTAACTCAACAAAAGTATATACTTGACTTGCTTCACAAAGCACAGATGGAAGACTGCAAGGGAATCTCCACACTAGCAACCCCAAAAGACAAAATGTCTGCTATACAAAGCCGCCCAATGAGTGATCCCACGTTATATCAAAGTATAGTAGGTGGATTGCAATACTTGAGTTTAACCCGACCCGAAGTCTGTTATTCAGTTCATAAGGTTTCTCAGTTTCTTCATGCACCTACTGAGGATAATTGGTGTTCGGTTAAACGTATATTGAGGTATCTCAAGCACACTGTTGGTCATGGTCTTTATATCTCCAAATCGGCAAAAATAAGATTTGAATATCTATACTGATGCTGATTGGGCGAGTGACATTGATGATCGCAAGTCTACCACAAGTTATGCTATTTTCATGGGCACAAATCTCATATCTTGGAATTCCAAGAAACAACAAACAGTTGCTTGTTTGTCAACAGAGGCTGAATATCGAGCTATTGGTCTTGCTGTCAATGAATTAACTTGGATTCAGTCAATGTTGTGTGACATTACTTTCCATTCCACCAAAACTCCCAACTTGTAGTGTGATAATATTGGCGCAACATATCTTTCTATCAATCCTGTTTTCCATATTCGGACGAAGTACTTGAAAGTCGATTTTCATTTCGTTCATAATAAAGTGCAAAAGAATGAAGTCAAAGTGCAGTTCATTTGCTATAAAGATCAATTAGATGACATTCTGACTAAACCATTATCCAAAATGTGGCATCAAACTCTAATGCAACACTTAACAATTCGTCATGTCCCTACAACGCACGAATTGAGGGGGCGTGATAAGGTTTAGAGTTGTGATAAGATTTAGAGTTATGATAAGATTAGAGTTGTGATAAGGTTTAGAGTTATGATAAGGTTTAGAGTTATGATAAGGTTTAGAGTTGGTTGAGATAATATTTGTTATCATACAATCTGTATCCAACTCAACCACTAGCTAACTGTTAATAGACCTGGTATACACTATATAAATGTATTCTATACAGAAATACAAATAACATATAGAATTCTCAATACCATAAACCTTCTATAGCAGGCAATCATTAATCCAAAATCAAACACTTCCACACTAACAAGTTTTTATCTTACAACAATTACAATCATCACATACTTAGGTGATTAGTTCTATGTTTCTCAACTTAGAGCTGATGGATAAAAAGGATCTAAGAATCCATCTAATCTTCAATCTCTGAGTACCAATTCAATGAGACTGAGTCGCTGAACTGGTGTGCCAATGAAGACAAATCTGGAGAAACAGTATTACTACCATCACCTGCTCTGCCTCTCTTGATCTCAATAAGCTTGTCATGGACACACCATGGAAAACTCAGGAAATGATCTCTATCCAACCCTTCATTATACCTACCCCAAAAACTTGGATGGTATGTCACATAGTACCAAGCTGATGCTTTTGCATATAAATCATCAGTTTCTGTCTCATTGAACCAGGCTCTTGCTTGATTCCTCAATGACCTTGCAGAAAACATTATCGTGTCGAAATCCCTTTTCTTGTCGAAAGATTTCCAAGTACTCACAATCCATCCACTGATTATTTCAGCCTCGGTTTTTATCCCATAATAATCCATCATATTCCCCAACTTGTTATCATACTGACTTTTGTAGTAGAATGCATCATTTATATAATTCATATATCCTTCTACTTCCATGTCAGGATCATAACACTGAACTGCCACTTGCATAGTGAAGGATCTTATAGGGCTAGTACTAGGTGCAATGTCCTTTACAGCTCGAAAAAGCTTTCCAATTATACGTTGCGACTCATATTTCAGTTTGTCAGGCTTTTCCATGAAGTCTGGATATTTTTTTACACGAAGATGTGGTGGAATTTTGGCTGGCACGCCAGTCTTGGGGAAATCAACTGCAATTGAGGAGAGCTTGGCAAGCTCAATGCATTCTTTACTCTTAGCCTTGGAAGGCTCCTTATCTGCAAAGACAATGTGGGCATGACAAATGATTCCTAAGCTGTCATTAAGTATGTAGTCTGCAAAGTAGTCCTGGACTTCCTGCATATATAAATATGTTGGAAACATTAGAAGAGAAAAGATACAGAAGAGATATATAGATCTTAAAATTCTACCAGGCAGGTCTATTGAAAAATTAATTACCTCAATTGTAACATCATGATCCAGAATCATACTTTTGGCTGCTGTATAATCCATAGGTGGGTAACGAGAAGGAGGAATAAGGTCAGGGTCCCAACAGACAAAGTAGACATCTCCATCAAGATCACTTCCCGAGCATTCATTCGTATGAGGTCTAATTAAAGATGTGAACTAGATTTCAGCAATTAATTTTGGATAAACAGTAGAAACCTCATGACAGATTATATATAGTACAAACAGGATATTTGAGGAACTTTACCTCTTTCCTTTCTGTGGAAAAACGATACAGTCCACCATGTGATGTAAAGCAGGTACATCCACAGCCTTCAGGACACGAACATCTCCAGGATGTAGGCACGGATTTTTTGCGACCACGACCTTCCCCTGAAAGATCTGATGCAGTTCATCTGTTTCATTGCAGCTGATGAACTGCCTATTGCTGGCACAAGAATACTGCACAAATACTTGACCATATTCCAGTGTCCCAGTTTCATCTAGACATCCCATCATTACTCTGCCTTTCGGAATAAATATCCTTGTTTTGGTCCTCAAATCAAATAATTTTGCAGCACGGAATGTTTGCAGCATCATTGAAAGAAATGGCTCTGTGCTTGCCTTGTAACCACAAGAGAACATTTCCTTGAGAATGTTGGTGTTCTCTCCAGGGGCCATCATTTTAAGTGCCTCCTCTGCCTGTAATGGATCTGTCAAAATAGCATCAAGTTGAGCTACAGCCTCTTTTTGCTTCCTTTCAAAATCACGGTCCCTGACTCCAAGAGTAGACAAAAGAGTGATCACTTCTCGATTAAGGAAACAAGCTTGATACTTGCTCCATCCTAGAACATCTAGGCTGGTGTTGTTTGATTTGAACTTGGACATACTCTTCCTCAGTGACAATTTCATTGGTGAAGTTGGATCAACAGCTACAACACCCTTATAGCCACCATATCTAATCTGAAAAGCTGATGGAGTATAGTTCCTGAAGCCAAGTTTTTGGGCTATGCTATGAGCCAATTCTGAAGAAATTTTTCCGATTCCATCAGAGAATACATAGTTAACTCCATTATTATTAACTTCTATATCAGGAATTATTTCAGTTTCATGTCTATAAACATTGAAAGTTTCCCTTGATGAACTGAAAGATTGGCCAAGCCTAGCAGCATACTTAGCCACATTCTTTATTTCACGAAATTCTCCCATCCACTTTCTGATGTCTTCTGCGGTAAGTCCAGGCCTAGAAGCAAACATCCAAACAGAATTTTCTCGCAGTTGACTCGATGAAAAGCCGAGAAACTCGAACTTCTTATCTCCAATGACTACACCATTTCTCAGTACTGACAGTATCCTTTCATAAATTCCAGTTCGCCTTTCGTCATTTACAGAAGATGTTCTACTAGATAAATTTGTTGAATAAAGTCTGTCTAGATTCTCATCAACGAATGAAACGCGAATAAAATTCTTGATATCATCAGGATATTTGCGCAAAACTCGATTGGAGAGGTTCACTTCTGGACCACAGAAATATACTTTAGCAGGAGTTATCTGAACCCTGTATACATACACCAACCCATCGTCTAAGGCAGCAACAGGTGGCCCTGGAAGCCTGCCAGAAGTAATATATTTCATGTACTGCTCACTGAGCCACCTTACAGGATCATAGCAGCACTCATTCAAATGGCGCAGTTTCTCAAGTGCATGTTCTATGTATGCAATTTCTACTCGGTGTGGATCAACCAAACGAAAGAAATCGGCATCGAGTGCAGGCCCAGGAAGACAGCCATGCTGAACTAAAGAATTAACCTTAAACAATATTTCGTATGGTAAGTGGAGGCCGTTTGGTGAACTCACAATGGGGACAAGATCTGAGTTGCAAGAGAAAGCTGAACCTGTCACCAAATGGAATTGGCTTTCGTTTTCTTTGTAGTGTGCAAAATTTTGCTGAAAATTTGGAAGTCTACCCCTGAGTGGAAGCTCCAAGCACAAGGCAGAGGATTGGCCAACGCAGCAGGATGGAGTAAAATCAACTTCCCGGACCCACTTGTCATCAGCAGCTTCCTTAAAATAGCACAGAGCAGATGTGTCTTTCTTATAAATCTTGGGAACACCATATAACTGTCAAAGGATAGAGACACCATTGAATTTTGGATAGGTTACTATGACGTATGAGGTCTAAAAAGTTAAATTGACAAACCTGAATGATAAGAAATTTCTTGGCTCCACCATGAGGACGACGTACATCGATCTGCCAGATATTCTCATAGGAAAGCTCAAGCTTGTAATCAGTGGAAAGAAAAGAGAAAAAGAAGAAGAATTTTCTGAGTCCAAACCCAAATTTAACTGAAACATTTTCCTGTTTCCACAGAAGAGAGAATATTTCCTTGGAAATCTGGCATCCAAAGTTCAACGTAATGTTATCTATGCATTGCACAAAGTTCCTTGGCATTGGAACAATGTCATGGTGGGCGTCCCGAGCTTTCAGATAAGAATTCTCATACCACAGGTAATCCTCAGCTAATGATTTGATGGTTTCAGCAGCTTCTACGTCAGTGAACTGAACGTTAGCATGTGTTCTTGAACCTGAACTTTTGGGCAGCGCAACCTCCACAGCGAGCACGGTTCCTTCTCCTGTATATTCCTCCAGAAATTCTTTTATGTCTTCTGGATTCTCGACAGAAGGAAATCCGTAGAGACTGATTGTCTTGGCCATTTTGTGTTCAATCAATTTAAACTGCAGTGATTCACATACCAAGTTAATATCAGCTTTAAATGCACATTTAATGAAAGCATCCAGAAACTAAATAACGCCCAATATCCACAAGAAAAATCTAAGTAAAACAGAAGAAATAGCCATAGATGAAACCATGGAGTGACAGAGAGAGCAATAGAGGAATTAACAGAAATGTGTAGCGTTGGGAAGGAGAGGAGTCTTCCTACCAGATAGTTGCAGAGCTTATGAGCACACCAGTCAATTACACAGAGAAAAAGCTCTACGATTGCCATCAGCCACATACGGAAGAGCAAAAGAAGAGATTAGAGAAGACTGTTGCTCGACTTCAAGAATAAGTCTCTAGCACTAGAGATACTTCAGAGAAGAGAGGAATTGCGCAGATTGTTGCTAAAGTAGATGTTGGATCAGCTTTATAACTGACCAAAAAGTGTGATTGATGATTGATGGAATATAACTTTGGAGTATGCCTTGCATCGCAAACTAAGCCTTTTTCAAATCTTCAACTTGTACAAGGATTCATATTTCTCTATGCCCCAGTAATTTATGTTGTTACTTTTCAATAATCCCATTTGCAATTTGTTATTACAAAATTATTTATTAATGAAAGCAATTCTTTAGAATTCAATTCTTTTCTTGCATTCCAAACAAAATCGTAAAATTAATTTTTTTTTATTTTATATAAAAAATTATAAAAAATCAATTGATTTGAATTCTTCTAAAATTTTTTATTCTAAATAAAATGATTAAGAACATTTCCATTCATGTCAATGACAAGGGAACTTAAACGGCAGTAGAGAACATAACTAGTCAACGTTGATTAGCATGTGTTTAAATTATGACTCATACAACAAGTCTTATACAGACAGCAACTATCTTCCATATGTATGACTTCTATAATTAGCAGCCACCTTGTTAAACTATTTTTGGGTTCAATCCTCCAATTCAGGCAGTATAAAATCTTGGAGAGCTACAAGCTTTGCTTGACCACCATACTCTTCAGGCAAGGATTCTTCACCAATTTCCTTGATAAATTTTTTTCTTTCTTCTTCATTGCTGACTATAACAATCTGCATTCATCACCACAAAGCAAAGCAAACTTTAAACCCAGTTAATCTAGCACCGTAGATTTAACATCACATTTCATTTTTAAAGCTCAGTTCTTAGCCAAAGGGAATCTAAAGTGACCCAAATGCATTTGCAAAAATGACACAATCATAATGTAGCTTACATCAGATATTCTACAGACTCGGACAGTAGAATTAGATTTCTAATCAATATAAATACCTTTTCCAGTGTCGCTTTCTCAAGGAAACGAGAAAGCATCCTCCATACACTGACAAAGAACCATGGCATACTTAAAATGAAGAGCTTTGCTAATCGTTCAGGGTAGTAAGCCTGCATCAATAGAATTCACAATGATATAAGATATATACAACCTTGACTGAAGATGTATTAAAAGAGATTTGGCTCTAACGAGTATAGTTCTCACAAAAGACTCACCAGAAATTGGTATATAAGTCTAGTGCTGTATAATTTTTTCACTATGACATAGATGAAGTTTTACTAGCCCTTTTCGTCATGAAACCTTTGTTTCTCTATGTTGTATCTATTGCTAGAGAGAATATTTTAAAGTTATAAAAATAACAAATAGAAGAGTTTACCTGCAAAAGTTGAAAGCCGGTGATTAAGCCACGCACATCAACGTTCCTATATGTAATTTGTTGCAGATCAATAATAACAATCGACTTCTCATTCCCTATTTCTCTTCCTTTGAATGAGCTGAAATGTCAATTACATCCCTTAAGAAACCAGTTTCTGTATTCTAGGATTCATCCTTATAAAAGAGTAAATGGATCGCAGTCTCAACTTAGTTATCTTGGATTGCTAGATCTACATGCTTATGCAGTCTCAGCTTGTAGCTGTTCTCACATGCATGCACTTGAATTTTATAATATTGAGTTTCTGAAATTTCAAAAATAAATCCATCATCAGCTCAATTTCTTCTTTAAAGTAACTTGCACAACATTTTAAGTAAATTGCAATGAACTACTTCAGTAATATCAAACACAGTTTTCTTTTTACCAAGAAGCCAATAGTCAAAAAATTTATAAATCGTCTGCTATGAACTGCTTCAAAAAGATAAAGCTTCTTCAGCTAAACCCTAGAATGCCTACTAAACATTCATAATATGACATCATTTAGATGTTCACGCAAATGACTCCAGATAAAAAAGATGAGCCTGTATGCAAATTTCTAATCACATTAAGCATTATTTAGAGTAGTACCTTGCAATTGTTTTGTCTAGAAAATGAACCACGAACTCTGTACCAAGAGTGAAGAAAAATTAGTTAGATGTTCACTTCCTAAGTATTAACATGATAATGAAAGGGAGGAGCTGAGCTCTTATCCCCTATACAAATGTCCCATATATTATTTACTAACCGTTGGTTCGACGCTTTCATTGATTCATTCACTAGCCTAATCTCTTCTTTTATTTTTTATATTGATGGGCTCTATCTTTCACAGATTTCAAATAAAACGGTTATAATGAGAGGATAATCTTCCAGAAAAATCGTGACCACACTAATATTATTTCCATCGGGCAGTGTGATCATAAAGCACATAACAACTACACACTACCGACAGAAGAGTTAATAATGGAAGAAATATTGCATCAGAACAAGAAAGAACTGTGACCCCCATGGCCAAACAAGCGATCCGGTCCAAGCAGAGTCCCAATCATCCACCCACTTTTATGTCAAAACTTTATTTGTTCATGATATGGCCAATATATGTGACATCTAGTTTAACAATCACGGCCAATTTGATTAACTACAACAAAAAATCGAATAGCTTGGATGCATTACAAACTAATCAACTGTCACAAAAAGAATACAGTTATGGAGTTGAGCTAATTACTCTTGAATTGTAGATGATCCTTCGAAGGAAAATGCTTGCTTGCTTAGGCAATCATCAGTGCATGTCCCTCTTTCGTTAAACTCTGCAAATATATCTTTTTTGTGTCCAGTTCATCTTGAACTTCAGAGTCTGCTATAAACCCTTTAGGAACAAACGCAGCCCTCCATTGCTGCCATTGTACAAACATCTTTGCTGCCTTTTCTGGGTCCATTGACCTCGCAATTAAGAATCTAATCAATGTTATGTCCCCATAGCTCTGCAGATCCAAACCCATAAAATGGATCACTAGAATGAACACAATCAAATACTCACACATTCAGAATCAATGAAGACCTGAAATAAAGATGCGAACTTGGAACTCAAATGAATCATATACACATTACCCACACAGAACTATACAACTGCAAGCATTAAGAGAAGTACCTCAGCTGAAGAACCAAGCTTCTCAATTGATTTCCTCATCTGAGTCACCGCAATTTCTTTGGTTTTCTCCATCTGAGGCAGTGGAGTCGAGTCTGGATAGCAAATCAGATGAAAAAGAGAGAGGGGAATCGACTCTCTTTGAAAAGGGTCAACATGTGAGTTTAAAAACAGCAATTTGGAACACACACACAGAGAGAGAGAGAGCTTACTTTGACAGCACAGGAAGAATCGGTACGAGAACAAGAGAATGGGGCATAGGGAACTTGAAGGAGGGTGGTTGCTTGGTTGGTGTTTCAGTTAATGGAGTTTGCTGTCGAATTAATGACAAAGATCAAGTAGCTTATATATTTATTAAGCAACAGTTCTTTTCCCTTCATCTTGGTGGTGGATTGACCAAATGTCCCGTTGCAGAAGCAGCCGTACGTAAGAGACAAGTGTACTAATAACTAATCAGAAATCAAAAAGCCATTTTCTTACTATTTCTTTACCTGCTTGCCTGCATTTCAAATTTTCTCCTTTGGCGGCTTTGCTTCCTTGGCTTAAGATGACCGTTTTTTCTCGAAGTCGTCAGATTCTAACAGCCAATGATATTTACTTTATTGGAATATTATACTTGAAGATTTATTATTTAGCCCATTAATTTGGAGAAACTCATTTATTAGTATTTTCGTTATGAAAAATAAAGTAAAACTGTGAATGGTAAAAATTTATTAGTTTGTTATTTAAATTTATAAAATTATTTATTAATTAATTTATTTATATTTTAAATATTTTTTATAATATTTAACGATTAAAATTAATAAAAAAATTAATTAATGAATTTTTTAAAGTTACATTAAATTTTTAATATATTTTTTAAAGTTAATAAATTAATTAATAATTTTTTCTATATTATAAAAATTAAATAATAATATAATAAAAAAAATTTCTATTCTATATTGTTTATGCAGCATCAAAAATTAGTTTTTTCATTAAAAATTGTCTTTAAATTTTTTTAAAAAGAAATTATAATTATAAACCAAAAACACTCAATAATTTCTTTTTTTAATATTTTTGTACTTTATAACGAAAGAGTATATTTATATATTCGATAAAAATTAACTTGCAACACCAAAAAATTAAATATAGAATTCAATTTTTTTAAAAAATAAAATAAAATATAATTAGATTTCAATTATTGTCAAAAACCTAAACAAATCAAACTTACCCCTAATAATTTTACAAATACAAATGATGAAATATCAAATTTAAAGTCTAAGCCTAATGAACAAAAAAAAAAATCATCACGAAGATGATGTAAACTCCGGGCTTTTTATAAATTTAGGGGCGGGGGAATTAAAATTTGCTGATTTGGGGTTGGGGAAAAGTTATTGACGGATTTGGGGTTCGCCTGCCACGTGGCAGGCGAAAAGAGAGTCTGGCGCTTCTTTGAGAAGCGCCAGACCCTAGCGCCTTTCAAAGAGGCGCCAGATTAAGTCTTGGCGCCTCTTTGAGGGGCGCCAGCGTGGCCTGACGCCTCGGGAAGCGTTGCCCGGCGCTTCCCAGGTCACGTTGGCGCTTATTTAAGAAGCGCAAGCCTGACCGTGGCGCCTCGGGAAGCGCCAGATCAGGCTAGCGCTTCTTACACAAGCGCCAGGTAAGGCTGGCGCTTCTTAAAGAAGCGCCAGCCTGACCCAGGCGCCTCGGGAAGTTTAGCCTGACGCTTCCCGAGGCTCCAGTCTGTGTCCCGAGGCAGGCTGGCGCTTCTTAAAGAAGCGCCAGAGTCAGGCTGGCGCCTCGGGACACATACCTGGCGCCTCTTTAAGAGGCGCCAACCCCCCCTACCCCGACCCCATAAATACCCCCCTCCACCACCATTTTCCTGCTCCCTTTTACAAGACTTCATATCCACCATTTTACTCTTCTTCATATTTACCTATCCTTTGACTTAATACCCCTCCACCACGAGTCTTGATTTTCTTCTGTTCTTTCTCATATTTTCCCTCTCCTTTTATTTATTTATTTTTTGATAATTAATTTGCACACTTTTTTATTTTTTTTTTTCTGTTTTAGGTAACTTATGGCTTATATTTATGTTGTTCCAAAAGTTTTACGAGGTAAATTAGCTAAAAATAGAGTGAAAAAATTGTGGAGAGAAATATATAAATTAAGAGTAGATTCTGAAAATAATTTTTTCAACATATTTTATGGCTTAATTATTATTTGCAAGAAATAATTTGCTCTGGTTATAATATTCGGAATATAGAAATGATTAATGTTTTGATCGAAACAGTTCCGTTATGTTATTTTAAAATTTTAAATTTTATTTGGTCAAAACCTGAAATTAAAAATTATTCTGATATAGTTAATTATTATTTTTGTGTTTATGAAAAATTGGATTATGAACCTTGGATGCGTCTGCAACACAATCTTCCTATTTCGCAAAAAGAATTCTGTAAAAGAGAGAATAGAAGATTAAGAGGTACGTATTTAGTTAAATTTAATATTTAATGTAATGTATGTTTTTAACTTTATATTCACTTATTAATTTCAGGAGGAGGTGAACGTACCAGTTATAAAGCGAATCTGTATGACTATTTGGAACAAAAAAGGGGAAGAACATTTAAATCTGCTAAACGTTCAAGCGAAGGTCGCAAATTTAGAAAATGTAAAAATAAATAGAAAAATGAAAATATATGTAATGAGTTAGTATTTTAAATTTATATTATCTTTTTTATTTTAAAATATATATTTTGTTATGTTACATATATTTAATGTTAATATTTTTATTCAAAATTTTTTTTGTTAAAATTTGATTGGATAATAACTTAAAAACTGCCTTTATAATGAAAAGTATATAATATAATATGGAAGTAATTGTTCTTAAATAATAAAGTTTAAAATTTAAAAAAATATATTTAATTTAATTGTAATTAATTATAAATGCATTGAAAAATTAAAGTACATTAAAAATTATACTTTTCACATATGTAAAATATTAAACTTTTAATAAAAGAATTACATTGTAGTAAATTATAAGGTACATTACTATATAATTAATGAGAAAAAAAAATTAAATAATTTTTATAATTAATAATAATTAATTTTTTGACTCATTTTAAAATTTTTATTTGAATTATTATAATCACAATAACTATAAGACCAATAAATAAATAAAGAATTATAATTTAAAAATTTGTCATTTATTAATTAATTTGAAAGCAAAAAAAAAAAAATTGGCCATGCATGAACGCCCTGGCAGAGTTTATTAATTATAAGACCAATAAATAAATAAAGAATTATAATTTGAAAATTTGTCATTTAATAATTAATTTGAAAGCAAAAACTAAAAAAAAAAGTAGGCCATGCATGAACGTCCTGGCAGAGTTTATTAATTATAAGACCAATAAATAAATAAAGAATTATAATTTAAAAATTTGATATTTATTAATTAATTTGAAAGCAAAAAAAAAAAAAAAAAGTTAGCCATGCATGAACGTCCTGACAGAGTTCGTGGCGCCACTTAAAATAGCGCCACTTAAAATAGCGCCACGAACTGTTCATGGCAGAGATTCTCTGCCATGAACTCTCTTCATGGCAGAGAATTTCATGGCAGAGAATCTCTGCCATGAAGAGACTTCTCTTCATGGAGAGAAGAGTTCGTGGCGCCACGAACTGTTCATGGCAGAGATTCTCTGCCATGAACTCTCTTCATGGCAGAGAATCTCTGCCATGAAGAGACTTCTCTTCATGGAGAGAAGAGTTCGTGGCGCCACTTAAACTGGCGCCACGAACAGTTCGTATCTTCATGGCAGAGATTCTCTGCCATGAAGAGAGGGGCTGAACTGGTGCGCTGGGACGTGAAGAGAAAAGTCCCGAGGCGTGAAGAGAAAAGTCCCGAGGCGTGAAGAGAAAAGTCCCGAGGCGTGAAGAGAAAAGTCATGGCGCCACTTAAAGTGGCGCCAGAATGCTGTCCCGAGGTGTACAACACTGGACGCCTCGGGACGGCTACAAAACCATCCTGGCGCCACTTTAAGTGGCGCCAGAATGCTGTCCCGAGGCGTACAACACTGGACACCTCGGGACGGCTACAAAACCATCCTGGCGCCACTTTAAGTGGCGCCAGGATGCAGTCCCGAGAAACCTGGCGCCGCTTTAATTGGCGCCAGGTTTCCAATACATCCCCTCCTTCCTCACGTCATTTACTGTCCCCCTCACAAACCCTCCTCACAAACTCTCCTCACATTTACTCTCCTCTACTGTACTAAAGTAACAATTTTCATTCCCATTTTCAACACACCCTCCTTTCAATTTTAAAGAAATTGTGAAGGTTAGTTATATTATTTAATATGTTTATTTAATACTTCATATAGTATAATATAATTATTAGTATGCATCATTTTTTATTATATAATATATTTATTTCAATTGATGTTAGTTTTAATTTCTTAATTAATACATAAGAACCATTGATTAGAAAAAATTAGACTTATCTTCATATTTTATTTTATTTCTTAGGTTGCTTCAATAATTTAAGGTTATTTAATTTTTTTGTATATTATAAAATAAGATTATATATCTCTATGAGGGAAAGGAAAACATGAAAGATAAAATATGTCTTGAATAAAATATAAAATAAATAATAGAAAAATTTTTTTTCTAATTTGTGTTTATTTACAAATCTGCTGGGTAAAAAATTTGTAATATAAATTTAATTAAAATTTGAAGAGTTTTAAATAATAAATTAAAATAAAATGTCTGAAATGATGCGTACATTAAAAATTTAAGAAAATTTAGGATACAATTATCCTTATTTTTTCAGAAAATTGAACTTTACATAGTATTTATATTTTATTTTATTTATATATGTAAAATATAAATTATTTTTTATACAATAACTGTTTAAATGTTAGTTCAGCGTGGCCTGACGGCCCTAGCGCCTCTTTGAGAGGCGCCGGCGTGGCCTGATGGCCCTGGCGCCTCTCAAAGAGGCGCCAGATTAAGTCTTGGCGCCAGATTAAGTCTTGGCGCCAGATTAAGTCTTGGCGCCTCTTTGAGAGGCGCCAGGGGCGTCAGGCCACGCTGGCGCCCCTCAAAGAGGCGCCAAGACTTAATCTGGCGCCTCTTTGAAAGGCGCCAGGGTCTGGCGCTTCTCAAAGAAGTGCCAGACTCTCTTTTCGCCTGCCACGTGGCAAGCGAACCCCAAATCCGTCAATAAGTTTTCTCCAATCCCAAATCAGCAAATTTTAATTCCCTCGCCCCTAAATTTATAAAAAGCCCGTAAACTCCAATTACAATATGCCAATATCGAGGTCTCCAACCCTCCAAGTTTTCAGTGGGTCGGTTTTTCCTATTGAATCTGAGAAGCTTTTGACATAGTTTGTTTTGGAGCTTGTGCTTTATGCCAGTGATGAGCCTTGGGCTTTATATTTGTAATTAGATTATGCTATGTTTATGTTACATATTATAAGCATAAGTATTTCAAATATACTGAATTGAAACTAAATCTTATTTATATTGAGTGTGATTTATTAAGAGGTAAAGTGATTTTAGCAAGTATTTTCGCTATGTTTATATTTTTAATCAACAAAATCTATTATCTTTGAGAAAATGAAAAAAAAAAAAAAAAACTATCCATATAGATTTTCCACATTTATATTTATATTTATATATAACATCCCCATGGACAACTCATTGTTCCACCTCTGGTTCTGTGTATTGTATAGGTATAAATATGGTATCTTGGATATTCAAGAAATAATATAGTTTTTACAGGAGCAGTATGCAGAGGGATATAAAGATTTTGTTAGTATGGTCTTTAATTAAAGACTTACATGTTTCTATTTCTTTGCACGTTGACCTTTGTTGCGATAATTTTATTCATACCATCTTGCCGCTAATCGTGCTAAGTGCTGCAGTTATTCAAAATTCAATTTAATAAAAATTCAATTTTATTTATTTAATTAAAATTATCTAGTTTTATATTTATTACTTTTAATCTAAAACTCATTAGATTTATAAATGAATCGACGTATAAATTATTTAAAATTTAATTTAATAAAAATTTAATTTTCCTTAATTTGATTATTAAATGACTAAATTTAAATTTATTAATATTGCAGCATGAATTTAAAATAACTTAGTTTTTTATCTTAAACTTTTTAAGATCCTCTTACCTCCATTCATATATACCTCACCCTAAATATCTAGAGATTGATATTTATTTTATTCATTAATAAAAAATAAATATTCTTGTAAATATCTTCCTAAATCATCCATTTGAAATTAAAAATTTTATAAAAATTTATTTCAATTGATTTCTTTTTTAATAATTCAATTGAAATGATAAAATTCATAATTTATATATATATATAAAACTATGCCATTCAACTAAAATTTATTGATTATACTTCGTAAGTAATGTACATAATCGTTTAGGATGGATTTAATTTTGGTGTGATGTGCAAGAGCTGATTTCGAATACTGATTATGGTAAATACTAAAAGAAAAAAAAAAAAAAAAAAAAAAAAAAAAAAGCGTTGCTGGCCAAAAAAATAAAAGGCCTGATGAAGCAATTAATTTAGTGCAGCTACTGGAACGTTCGAGGAAAGAGATTAAATATTGACAAGGCGGAGGCAATAATAAAACCTCGTAGTGCTTGGGCCTTGAACTTTTCATTCTAATTCCGGATCCGCGGCCAAAATCTTTTTCTGAATCCTAATAACCCTAATTAGGAAGTCAGCCACTTTTACATGCACAGTGCAGGGAACCATACCTCTGGAATAGTGGAGTATATGGTTTGACAGCAATAGAATGCAACCTGTGTCACAATTTCTCTACTGAACTACTCTACTCCATAGGGACATGATGAGCTGCAAAGGAATCCCAAATGCTGCCAGGTAAAATATTATAATATGTAAATCAAAGAAAGAGAACAGCACTTGGTGAATGAATTGCATAATATAAACAAATTAGCATTTCATCATCACCGTACCCAAATAACTACACATCTACCGGTAGGCAAGACGCCATCATGTGGGACTTCATTTCAAGCCGTTGAAAATCTAACGCAACTTATTTTTCCTACGGACTAATGGAAAGGAAAGGAAACACTACTTGATACATGTATAGCGCTCCGCCCCAGCGCTTCAATGGAATTACACAAAGTAGATACTGAGGAGGATCCACTTTGCCTGAAGACAATGCAGTGGCCGGAAATTAAATCCGTAATAAATTATGGACTTTGAATTGATTCCGTGCTAATACCAAATAAATTGTACTTTCCATGACAATCATGCCCCCCTGGATCCACCGCACAAATAAAGCCTGTTGCCAAAAAAAAAAAAAATGAATAAAATAAATAATAAAAGAGAAAAGGGAAAAAGATTCAATCAACATCTTAGAACTTCTTATGGAAATGCATGTAAAACAAGGGCAAATTTAAGTCAAACTTAAGTGACCAAATTACCTATTCTGTGAAAACGCTCATGAGATCATTTGGAGGAAGTTGCTCCAACACTGGGATGCCAATTCTTGCAATATCTGAGTATTCCGTATTTGGCTCCTGCTTCACTTTACTGCCACTGTTCTCTACATAAATTTTTCCGTGGTTCAAGTTGTTACTTGGTGCCTCGAATTCTTCCACTGCAAACCGGCTTGGAAGGCAAGTCCCTTTACCAACAAATCCAAGGTTCCTAAGTGGTCCTTGATCCAGAACTTCAGCAGACTTTGCACCATAGGTACCCTGGACATCACATATATTAGAAGCAAGCCCTGGTAAATGTCTAGTAGCTCCAAATGTAATGGCTGAAGTTTGCACTTGATGAGTGATGCCACTGTCAGCATTAACAGAACTTGATGAAGCAGAAGGAGATATGGAACCAGGGGCTGCATACCCAACGACAACTGTAGTTTTTAGATTCCCATCTGGTGTCTGCCCAATATTCAATGATGAATTATTTGATTGAGATGACAGAAGGCTGTAATCAACGAGAGTTTTCCTGGTAAAGTTACAATTCTGATTGACTGAAGCAGGACTATTTCCTGCCTGAAAACTGGCTGATGACTGAGAAGGGACCACCAGGCAAGATGGCTGCACATTGATTGAACGGCTGGGCTCTGATAGTGACTGCTGCTGTGGCTGTTGCTGATGTTTCTGTTGCTGATGTAATATGTCCATCAACATGCTACCATTTTGAGTAGTCATACCTGCAAGATTGGTATTACAAGTCCAGGCTCCAAATCCTGAAGCAACATGTTCAACAGATACCATATTTTGTGGGAAAGCTTTAGAAATGTTGGATTGACATTTTCCTAATGGTTGACCGAATGCGACACCATGTTCAACAGGAATACACTTGGAACCCTGCATGGGTGCTTGTAAAAGAGCCGGTTGGTCCAAGGTTGTAACTAGGCTACCTGCTGGTCGACCAAAAAGCTCAGCATGCAGAGCTGCTAAAGTTTGTGGAGGAATCTGACCGGAGGCAGCCAAAGCTTGAATGTCAAATCTTCCAAGTGAATTAAGTTTCACATTGGAGTCCAAGGGGCCACAAAATGCATTTGAAACCCCGCCTTGTTGAGCAACCCCACTTAATCTCTTCAGATATAGTCTAAACTTCTGCACATTGATGTCACAGTAATTCCAATTAAAGAACATACATGCAACAAAACAACGATATTAACACAACTTCATCCCACCACAGAAAAGCAATTTGTACTATATCAGCCTTGAACAGTAATCCAAAAGAGAATAGAAAGAATTACGTAAGAGAAAGGAGAGAGAGGTACAGAATGGGGACAGAAATTGAGAAGAAGAAGAGATTCTTGAATTATTTCTTGGATAAAATTCTTGTATTGTGAGTATTTCAGTTCTACTTGTATGAATTTCTCTGGCAAGCATAGCTGTTCCCTCCAAATTATAATTGCTATAGCTATCATACAACTGAATAACTACTTTCTGAAATATCTATTCTAATTCCCACTAAAATAATTCTTCTAGAATTTTCATTCAGCTCAACTCAGCAAGTCAAATTGCATTCCACCCTTTGCATTTTTTTGTTCTCCTATAATAAGTGAAACAGTTCCACATAGACAATCCTAGGGTTAACAGAAAAAGCATTTGATGGTTATTGAAATATCTTACAGCAAAATGCATTAGGAAATTTACAAGCATCATTAATCCAATTTGAGTCACTCTTATTGAATTTCCAATTCATTTCAAAATGTCCCTTAAAAGTAGTTTCCCTAGGCTATCATATTAGCATAACACTGCTGGATGGAACTTAAGGCAGAGATCATATTAGAAGTGTAGGACAAGTTTTTGTTAGAGAATAGATCTGTCCCTGATGTTTTTCCTGCAAGGCATACACCCATACAACAAAATTTTATCAGAGAGCTCTGCTAATCAATTATTTTGTTTTTCTTTTAGCATTTTTCTTCAGTAGTGAAAAGTCATTGTTTTATATTACCATGTGCTCATCTATGGAGCTGCTCATAGCTAATATCAAACAGATACCAAAAGGAAAAAAAGGCTGCCAATAGCTAATATCAAAAAAGGGAAAAAAAAAAATGAGCGGGAGTATAGGAAATTTCGATGTAGTTTAGATCCAAACCTGCAAATGACTTGCAACATTTTCCCTGGTTAAACCAGGTACATTCATCAATTCTAGAATTCTCTTAGGTACAGCCTCTGAAATGGAAGTAAAATAGTTCTAATCAGGGGAAAACAAAAACAGCATTCTTTGCTTCTAACATCTAAAATAACTTCAAAAAAGAAAAGAAAAGGCAAAGCATTGAAGACCATACTGTCAATTCCAAGCTGGTTTACAGCACTGACAAATTGTTGATGAAGCTCTACAGACCATACGACACGTGGCTTCTTTGATGTGGAGGGATCATCATTTTCTGGTTCACCATCATCTTCATCTTTGGAATTGCTCCTCTTTTTCTGAACTTTCAGAACTCCTTCTGCTCCTTCATTAATAGAAGAAGCATATTCAGCATCATCGTTTCCTCGTTTATTCCGGTCATTATCTTCCAAGGTTCCAGAATGTTCAAGTTCTTTATTTTCATGCCACTTTTTCCTAACAACATGCTGCCATATATTCTTGAGTTCTTCTTCGCGTATAGGTTTAATCAAATAATCACAAGCTCCATGTCTAATCCCCCTCATTACAGCACTTGTTCTTCCATCAGAAGACATCACTGCAATACAAATTATCATGAATGGATAGGTACAAATTTGAAAAACCCTTAGAGAAAAGAAAGATAAAACACTCACTAATAACTGGAAGGTCCATTTCTAGGCCCACATGCTCAAGAAGTTTATATCCATCCATATCAGGCATGTGAACATCACTTAGCACCACATCAAAACAGCCTTTCCTTTCCCTCAGAAGATTCAAAGCTACTTTGGCCTGGGAACAAGTTGTAACTGCAACCGTCAAAAACAAGACGTTAGGCCTAGTTAAATGCTATTTGTAGTCGTAGTACAGAGTGTGCGTGTGTATATATATATAAAGACTTCATTTCTCTTGTGAGACTGAAGCAGAATACAGAAAACAATTAGCTGTCTGAATTTTTAGCTTTGTTAGGGTACTCTGTGTAATGAAGGATGCAATAGTATGAAATTTGATAGTGGCTTTTTTTACCAGTAATAATGGAAGATAAATATACTTATTGAATGTATAAGATATTTTAGCTCATTTGAACATAATTTAAATTTTAAAATCAAAATTTAAGCAGTATAATGCAACTTAAATAAGAAAACAAGAAAACCTAATCTAATTAATTAAACTTTGTGGATAAATATGTAGAGTTTTAGGCTAACAAAATGCCATAAATCACTAACTAGACTAACTTCTTATTTAAATAGAATCAATATATCAACAAATAAAATTTAGATTGGCAATTTTCACTATGCTAACGTGCCATGGCCTGGACCTTCTCTCTGGAAGGCCACTCAGAAGGGGTGCCAACGAATTAGGTAACACCAATAACATCCGCTGCATGTCACATGTGTCTGTTAAACTGGAGGAGGTTGACAATGACACCGCAAAGAGCAAAATGATAAAGCACAATTTTAGAGGAGGGTAGGGCCCTAGGGGTAATAAATTAATACACTAGCCAATAGTCGTTATCAAATTCACACCATTCAGTTCAATAGACTTATGCCATTAACCTTATGCCTATTCCATTCCCATCTAGTAATTCCCTATATAAAATTCAATATCTTTTTTGGACGATTTCTTGAAAAGAATGATCATGACAATGCCCAGCAGTTAAGATAGTCTCATTAATATCATTACCATTAGCACAAGCTATTAAACTGGGCCATTCTGCTCCAGTTTTCTTAAAACAACATAACGTTGAAATGCACGCGTTCACATTTGTGAAACAGCAAAATACAGAATTTAGTAACAACCAAACAATCTTAGTAAAAAAAATATAGAAAAATTACCAAAACTTTAAAATGAAGACTAGACTAACCGTGATAAAGGCAACGGCGAAGCATCTGCTCAACAATCCTCAAGCAAGTAGCGTCATCATCCACAACCAAAACACGCAAGCCCACTGGAAACTGATCAGAAACCACCGCATCAGCAGCAGCACCACCACCTTTACAAGAACCATAATCACTGGCAGTCGCGCTCAACGCCACTCGCTGCAAAGCAGCCATTACTAGGAAAAACACACACCCAAACAAACAAGTGACAGTGTAGTGACACTCCTTAGCAAAGTGATCAAATTCTAATCACATTCTATAACAGTAAATTGCACAGATAGAGGGCTAAAATTCAGCATACTGGCCAATGGAGGAGCGGAAATTGGAGGGAAATGGAGCTAGATCTATGGGGATAAACCCTAGCAAAGGGAGTAAAATTGGAGAAAACAAGCGGAGAAAGAAAGATTTTATGAGATATTAATGATGAGATCCGTTGGGAAGTGAAAGAAAATTGGAAATTTTGCGGGATTCTGTTGATTGAGAAGCGTTGAATTTGAGAGGGAGAGGGAAAGAAAGGGAAAGAAGGAGTGAGATAACGCGAGGGAAGAAATGTGGAATAATAAAAGTAATAATAATAAAAAATGATTTTTTATTATTATTTAAGGATAATTTTGAAGGGAAATAAATAAATGGAGGTTTTTCTATGTCTTTTGATGAAGAAGCAATGTCGTGGTCCCCTACCAGATTCCCAGACCAAAGGCAGTGGTTAGTTGGCTGGTTCGCGTGTGTGCACTGGCGGGACTAAGGGTTTTTTTTTTTTTTTTATCATGCATTTTATAGCATTTAAATCTTTTTTAAAGATTTAAATTCCTTTCTAAAGGAGTATATAAGGAGAGGGGTGTAGCTCGAATTCAAAATTCTAAAATCAACGCCATGCCTCATTAGCCAATCATATTTTAGACAAGGCGAGAGAAAGGTAATTAATAGAAGGCAGAAGGAAAGTAAAGACTAAAGAGGGATAATACTAAAAAGAATTATAATAAAAATTATATATTTGAAAAAGGATAAATTCAGGAAAATGTATACAGCGGTGACACATATTTTTCATATTAAAATTTCATTTTTTTCAGAAAATAATTTGTAGATTTTTAATAATATTTATATATATATATATATATAAAGAGTAATATATATAGATTGGATAATAGCTAGTTGCTATCCACAGCCTTGAAATTAGCCTTATCCAAGCAAACCAATATCGACTTGGGTGTCTGGTTTTGCACTGTTTATGTTCAATGTTGAAGCGAACAGGGAAATGTGCTGTATCTTCTTCACGGCTACCTAATCTCGCAAAGCTCAGCCCTCCTCCTCTCCACACAACTCTACATTCAATTCCCAAAATTAGAGGAATAAAATTGAGCACTCAAGAACAAGTTTCAAACATTCGTTGCCGTGCAAGAAGAAGAGTGAGATACGAAGAGGATGACGATGAAAAAGAAGATGATGGATATGGATACAATGAGGAGATTGCTTTGTTGGAAAACTATACTCAATCTGCAAGAGAAGAAGTCCTTCTTGTTCATGCAATTGTTGATGACCAAGAAGTAGAAGTTCTCATTTTCAAGGTTAGCTCCTCAAAATTGTTGCTATTATTATTAGGAAATTTATAATTTACTCCATAAGTTTTATTATTAATAACAATTTGATCCTTGTACTTTAAAAATTAAACTATTTAATCTCTTAATTTTTCTTTTATTACACATTTTAGATCCTTTCATCTATCTTTTAGTTAGTTTTAAAATTAAATTACTATATACCTCTATATATTATAATTATTGATTTTTTTAATAAAATACTTATAATCTCTATATATTAATAACAAAAAAAAAAAGGAGAAAAAAACTAGATTTGAAAGATGGATATGTAATTAGTTAATTTGTTGGTTACAAATGGCAGGGATTCTCATCGAGCTTGAGCTACGAGACTTCACCAGATCCATCAAGGAGTGTCCTTCCGGCGACGGCGGTGATAAAATCCATAGATAGAGTTAAGGGGCCTTTTGACCCCTCCAATATAGAGTATATAGAGAAAGCCCTAACTTGGGAAGCCTTCAAAGCCCGTTTTGCTTCACCATGATTGATTTGTAAAATTAGATCATGTAAGATTTACATGTTTTGTGAAAATCGTTGACATAATTCAATTTAATCTAATTTTTTTTAAACTCTAAATTATTTTGAGAGTAGTTCGGACAATAATTTTAAAAGTAATATTTAATTAAAATATTAATATTTAGAGATTGAGAAAATAAATTAAAAAATATATATTTTAATCACTACTAAAATAGTAGCAATTATTAAAATAATTAACAATTTTTAGCTTGGTATTTATGGATGCAGTTGATTGAGGCTGTGGACAAAGTCATGACACAGCAGGGAGAAGAACAAGAGAAAACAGCAGATGAAGTGTTTGAGAAAATGAAAATATTGGAAGAGGGAATGAGTGAATTCATTCCGGTAGGCATTCAGGAAATAGATGTCAAAAAAATTGGATTATTAGACATCTTGATGAGCACAACTTTTGGGTCGTTCAAGGTTTATGAAGAAGTGATTTGCGTAAAGATTCTAGTTCCAGAAAGAAACCCATTGTTATACAAATGGGTGCTGGCTTTGAAACAAGTTCCTTTGGTGAAAGAGTTGCTCTCTCCGCCTGACAAGCTTGCGCCTCTTCTTCAGCGTTATAGACAGAATGCTCTAAAATCTTCTAATTAGATGTTAGAGTGGAATTGTCGGCTTGATGGGTCTCATTTCAACAAGATTGTACCTTTTGTTCGCAAGGATGAAATAAAAAAGGAAAAGAATTTCAATAGGTCCCTCAGATTTCATTGAAGTTTATATAAATCTTTCTTTCTTTCTATTGATAAATCTTTCAAGGATTAAAAAAAAAAAATAAAACTTGCCTTTTAGTTATCATTGAAAATAAACTTAATAGCTATAGTGAAAAAAATCAAACTTGCCTTTTAGTTATCATTGAAAATAAACTTAATAGCTATAGTGCGTGGCTTTAACTAGAGATGCAGGTGTGGAATTGGATTGCTGTTCATTTTAGTGGAGAATTGGATTGCTGTTCATTTTAGTTGAGAATTAAATGTCTTTGGCAGGAAATTCAATTTTCTCAACTTTGGCAGGGTTCCAAAAGTTATCATATCTATATAAATATAATAAGGGAGATTTATAATTTAATCCCTGAATATTATTATTATTAACAAGTCAGTTTCTGTATTTTTAGAAACCTATTAAAACGTAAGGACGTTTTAATAGATTTCTGAAAATGTAGAGACTGACTTGTTAATAATAACAATATCCAAGAACTAAATAAGAGATTTTATTTGAGGGTAAAATTAGATTTTAAAAATTTTTTCTCGCCTCCTTTATCTAATTTTAATGGAAAAAAAGACGAAATGACTATTTCGTTGATAGAAAGAAAATATAAAAACGTTTTAATAAATTTTTAAAAATATATAGACTGACTTATTAATAATGACAATATTTAAAGACTAAATTATAAATTTTCCATATAATAATATAGTTTAAGCAGTCTAAGTCTTGGAAATTATTGTTTATCCCTTGAACAACTCCATAAACCTTTACAAGTCTAGCTTAAAAAGTAACTTCTCCGACCCCTACTTTACTCTAAAGACTTGGAAAAAGGAAGACATCACTTGTCTTAGGCTCCATATTTTCAATGTTTTGCTACCTTTGTCCGACCCATATTTGAGTTCTTCCATCAATTTAAAATAATCAAGTTAATTCGTTCAAATCAAAATAATAAATTATTTAAATTTTATTAATTTTAAATTAAAACAAATTATGTCGATTTAAATTAAAAAGACTCAAAATAAATTAATTTCAATTTGCCACTCATCGTCATGCCTTCTCAATAAGAAAATAATGTGACTTGGGATTGAGAATAAAAGAATGTAATGATATTAGAATAATCAACTGTATTATGAACTGTTACTGTTACGAGTTCGGGCCTCCACACCCATTTATACGCAAAAGGAAATTTATTTAAAATTATTTCTATAATAATTAAACGTTAAACTTAGAATTGAATTTGATCAGAAAGTTTTCCTCTGTGATTTTTTTATAATTCAATATTTTTATTTTTTTCTCTTCTTTAAATCTAATTTCTTCTTTGTCTTTTTCTATAAAAAACGATCTGCGTCAATTGACTATCGATAAAGAAGAAGAAAATATTGTTGTCCCTATTAAGAGTTTCAAAAATATTCTGATCGTCACTTATGATTTATGTATGGTGAAAATATTTTTTACATACAATCGAATTAATTTTTAGAATATATAGATCTCTTTGACAGATTTATGACATTTTTTAGAGAGGGTATCTATTATAAAATTAAATGTAAAAAAATATTTGTTTCGATTTTTTAATAATGTTGATTTTGAAAATATAGGGAATGGAGGCCATTGGTTATACAATCGATTCCTACTTGTTTGAAAGGAGATACAAGATAATGAAAATTTTCTTCATATCTCTCTAGCTAACTCATTCTAATTTTTGGGTTCTGATTATTGGTCGGGGATTTTGTTAGCCACTATAAAGAGTATGATATAAAAAATGTTTCAGTTATGCCGTCGGACCCTATGAAAGTTAAAGTTTGTTTGGACATTCGACAACTTTTGAAACGGCGGAAGAAGTTTGTTGGAGATGATGATACTGTGTTTACTGTGAAGTTTCAATACGAAAAACTGACTATTTTTTGCTATCTATGTGGGAAACTGGGTCATGTGGAGACTTTATGTGATTTGTAGCTGAGGTTGAAGAAAAAATATATCAAGTTTGGTTGGGGTGATTTTCTCAAAATACCTGTTCGTTGGAACCATAGACTGATAAGTCTGTGTCTGCGTGATTCCGGCAATTCTGCTCTACCAGAATTTGTGGCAGGTTTGGCATCAACTAGCAATTTTGAAAACACTAATTTGACAGCACATAATAGACAATTCTCCTTATTTGGCAATTCTCCTTATTTGGTAAAAGTCAACCCATTGTGAGTAAGGAGTCTTTATTTGGCAAAAGTCAACCCATTGTGAATAAGGAGACTAAGGACCATATTATGGACAAGGACAAGTGTTTTATTATGCAAAAGTCAATCCATTATAATACTACTCTAACTGCTCATATTTTTACTACAGAATTTATTAGGCATAATCGTCTCTCTATTTGAGATAATATCTCTCGTTATTTAATGAAATTTTATTAATACAACCGGTACCTTGCTCCAAAAAAAACCTTTAAGTTCATTTTTACCAAAGTATAATTTTTATACATTATATTATATCATATTTTTTTATTATTACATAGAATAATAAAAATATATAATATAAGAAAATAAGATCTTTATTTAATTTTGCCACATCTGCCACAGTCCAGCAACCTTCCACCCTACATTAAAAAGTAGAATTAAAAAAAAAAATAGATATATCATATAATATTTTTTTTCAAGGTTTTAATGAATATAGAAGACAAAGAACTGACCTTGTTATGCACTTTCCTCAAATTTGCATATCTGAAACATCCTCTTTAGCTGATTTGCTTTAATTGCAACAGCTACCCAGATCTTATCATAGACTCTGTCAACTAACTGAAACCATGCATATCTCCAAGACTTCTTGAAATACAAAATGCTACAAACTCCAACATATCCTGTCACGAAACCCATTCCCAGACCACTAGAGAACCATGGCATGTCAATAATATTGTCCTTCCTCGTATTCTCAGCTTGTGTAGGAAATTTACCTTCGTCCCCTGGACAACCTTGTAGGGGAGGGCCACAGAGTCCATTGTTGCCCATGTAGATGGATTTATCATCCAAAGTTTGGAGTTGATTTCCAGTAGGAATTCGGCCGGATAAGTTATTGAATGACAAATTCAAGTGACTCAAAAAGTTTAGATGAGAAATGGCAGGAGGAATAGAGCCAGAAAGATCATTTTCAGACAAATCAAGTGACTCGATCATATTCAAGTCGCCAATGTTCCAGGGTATATGACCATCTAACCTGTTCCTGGATAAATTCAAGTTTTGCAGACTTGAAAGATTAAATAGCTGTTTTGGAATCTCTCCAACAAAATTATTTCCTGAAAGATCAATTGAACGGAGAAATTGAAGTGTACGAGTGTATTCAAGCTCTCTTCCCTTGAGAAAAACCACAAGCTTCTCATCATAATCGCCATTATTGGATTCAGTATAACCCTGAGTGCTATAGACCCAGTATTCTCTTTCCTTTTCATAAACAACCATTGCTGTGAAATTTCCAAAACAAGCAGGAATGCTTCCTTCCATCATATTGTCCGCCAAGTTCAATATGCGAAGAGAAAAAAGGTAGCAAAGCTGCAAAGGGATCTCACCTTTCAACTTATTGGAGTGAAGGCTTAGTATTGTCAGTGAAGATAAGCTCTCACCTATCCATGGAGGAAAAACACCAGCAAAAGCATTCATACTGAGATCAAGAAACTGCAAGTCTTTGAGGTTCTTGAGTGACATGGGGATCTCTCCATGCAGACTATTGTTTTGCAAATGTAGGGACAGGAGCTGCTTTATGGAACCCAAAGAAATTGGAACGTCGCCACTCAGCATATTATTTGACAGATCGATGAGATGTAAAGCTTGCAAATTTCTCCAACAATGGGGAAGTTCTCCTGACAGCTGATTTTTTGAGAGATCAAGAACAGTCAAACTCTCCATCCTGCATAAAGAAACTGGAATGGTACCATTCAAATGGTTGTTGGAGATCATTAAAAATTCCAATCGTGGCATTCTCTTGCCAATCATCTCAGGAATCTGGCCGTGAAGCAAGTTGTCAGAGATATCCAACACGGTTGCATCAGAAGGAAAATCAATAACAGGACCCTCAAACTTGTTTGAATTTAACAATATGGTACTATATCCATATTCACTGAATTTTTCCAACTTTGGCAGGGTTCCAAAAATTTGATTATGGGATAGATCCAATACCATGAAAGAGGAGGAAATGTTTCCAAACCAATCAGGCATGCTGTCTGAGATGCTTGCATCCGACATCATTAACGTTTCGATATGCTCTTGTCTTTTGAGCCATTGTGGAAACTGGGGTCCTAATTTGCAGGATGATAACCTAATCGACACAAGTTGGAAAGGGGCCACCCAGTTGGGGCCAATATCAAAAACTAATGAATTCTTACTCATCCTCAAAAACCTCAACCTCTTGAGTTTTGAGAAATGAAGTTCGGACACTATCCCATCCAGTGAATTATTGACGACATCTAAAGTTGAAAGGTTCTGAAGTTGTCCTACTGACACTGGAATTGGACCCCGAAGAGTATTGTAAGAAAGATCAAGAAGCTTTAGATTGGAAAGCTGGCCAATTGACACAGGAATTGGACCCGAAAAAGCGTTTTTACAAAGATTAAGAAGCTCTAGGCTTTTAAACTCTCCCAAGTTATTTGGAAGAATACCAGAAAATGAATTATTGAAAATATCCAAATACACTAAATTATTCTGAATGCAACTCTGTGAGTCGCCTAAAGGTCCAAAAATCTCACCGCTGAAATTGTTGGATTCCATGTAGAGCTCACGCAAATTGCAAAGCTTTCCAAACGTTATAGGCAGATTACCCTCCAGAGAATTCACAGACACATCAAGGAAAGCAAGCGAATTAAGATCACCAATCTCATTTGGAAGAGACCCTCGAAAAAAGTTCCCACTAAGATCAAGATGCTGAACGTTGGTAATATTAGAGAACCAGCTGGGGATTGTGGAATGGAATTTGTTGTAACGGAGATTGAGAACCTCAAGAGATGTGAGATTGAAGTGCGAAACGTGACCACTGTTATAAAGTCCACAATCATGCAAAGAAAAATCTACTAGAGAAGGAATCATGTTTACTGATTGTAACCAATTTTCGTGCTTGTCAACGAAAGCCACACCCTCCATGTTAAAGTATTTCAGGGAAGAAAGAAAAGCTACAAAATGGAGGTTGTCAGTTGTCAATCTATTGCCACCGAGGTGAAGATATTGCAAGTTTGAAAGATTTCCAAGATAAGGGGAAATCTTTCCTGTTAAGAAATTAGAGAAAAGGTCGAGCTTAATAACATGACCAGTAATGTTGTGACAACTGACTCCCTCCCATCTGCAGCAATCGTCTCCTGACCACGATGACAAAGAGATTGAGTTGCTTACCAAGCCTGCCTTGAAGGTGAGAAGAGCGTCCCTTTCATATTTGATACAACTTCCATTCGAATCACCCCCAATGCAACTGAAGAAAAGGCTTTGAGATAGAATGAGCATGCCAAGAATCTCAACAACAGTGACAGTTTTTCCCATGGCTTCCCTGTCCAATGAAGAGATATTTGGATTTTACGTGCTAATGGGATTCTATCATATAACAGAGCTATCATGGCTAAGCTTCTCGTGAGAACACGGCCTCACATCAGTCCATACAATTTCCTATTCGTCAACCTTTTAAGTCCCTTTGTCTTGTCCTCGCTTGTTTATTTCAAACATTGTTGACCCATACATTACTCCATAGACTTTAAGTCACGATCTCTCACTAGACTTTTGCCCTTGGATTTGGGTTTAGTTTCTTATAATTTTATTTTATTTTTAAAAAAAATTTCAAAATATTTATATTTAATAAAATTTAATATAAATATAATTAAAAAATTAATAAAAATATATTTTTTAATATACATAAAAAAGTGAAATGAAGAAAAATCATGTAACGGATAAATTACCATTTATTTCATAATCACTCTTAATGGGCATATGCAAGTGCATCGCAGATATAATGAGCACAACGTTATAAATAATGAGACCTTTGGTTATCATGGAACAAAATGGAGTATTCAACCCTATTTAGTTCTTCTTCTACCTTTGTGATTAATTATATTTCCTCCCTTTTATAATTTTTATTTATTTTATTATTTTAAAATTATTATTTATTTTTTATATTATAATGATATATAAATCAAATATTATAATTTTATTTTATTTTTAAAAAACCTTTTTATTTAATAAAATTTAATATATTTAAGATGTATATAATTAAAAAATTAAAAAAAATTATCGTGAGAATAAAATGAACAAAAATTATAAAATTATAAGAGGGTAACTTGATATTGGTATTTGTTTTTTCAAATTTGACATAAAGGCTTACCTTGCTTACAATAAATCAAGACTACTTTGTTTTATTAAAAAACTTTTTTTTATAAAAAAAAATACTTAAAATTTTTACAGAAAATTGATACATTTTTTAAAGTAACCATTTAATGAAAGTATTAGATTAACAAAAAAAAATTGACGCTTCATAAAAAATAAAATTTAATATTTCTAGCAAATAATTATATAAAGTATTATTCTAACTTAATAATGATTACAATATTATTATATTTTTATTATTAGAAGTAAATAATTCAATTTCTTATTACTAAATTAGTATGATATTAATTTATAACAAATATTATAATTATATAAATATCTAATTTTTCATTAATCTGATATTTTTTGAAGTTCTTATAAAAAGTTCATTTTTTGTAAAATTTGCGTTTTTCCAGCAAATTATTTTACTTTATTTAAAATAAAGCAATTATGAAATCCACATAGTAATAAAAGACATAATATATGATTAAAAATTTTACTGTAAAAACAAGAATATGAAATCAAACATGAGCCGATTTATAATTATTAATAATGATCACTTTACACTTTTAAATTTAATAGATTTTTTTAGAAATAAATTTAAAATAATTTTCCTGTATTATTTGAATGAAGATCACTTAGATTTTCTAGCGTACATGGAGTAAAATCAGTGAAAATAATCTAAAATCTAGCATGTATAGAGCTTCATTATATTATCAAGCACAAAAGAATATGCAATTGGCCAGTATAAGAATTTCAAATCTTTTAATTATTTTGTGATTTTATTCAAATCATTAAAGGTTGATTATAAATTTTATTGTAATTGTAATGAGAGAAAGTGTATTTTATTAATGTAACAATGGCATGTTTTTAATCTTATTTTATTATACTCTGTATAACATATATATAAAGATTATTGATAAAAAAAATTCAAAACTTATAATAATATAATCCTAAATTTTAAAAGTCAGTGCAATTTAATTTAAAATCCCTAAAAATCATCCTTCATCACTAAATTTTCAAGATCAATACCATTGCAGACAACGAGACTACGATTTCTATTTCCAATGATGTTGAAATAGCTTCAATTCTTATAATGAACATAGTGAATTTATCACAATAAATACTTGACAAAGTCTTTGGAACAGAAAAAATCAATAGTGTGAGATTTTTTGTAATTTCTATTAGAACGGATGTCAAATATAAAAAATTAAAGTTGTAGTTTTTGCACCAAATTAAACGGGATAAGTGAAAATTTATAGAAAATTTAAAAATTTTGATTTGAATTGTAACAACTTTTAAATATTAGAATTAAATTATAAAATAATTAAAAATTTTGAATTTTCTACTAATAGTTTTATCTAGATATCAAATGAGTATAATAAAATATGTCATGTAGCAATGTATGTCAACAAAATATATTTTTTTCTAATTTAAGTTTTAAAATTAAATATCAATATAATAAAATTTGTGATTTTGGATAATTTAACTAATTTTTAAAGATTTGAATTAAATTTAAAAATTGTAAAAAATTCTGTACCTTTCAGGTAAATAGGCCTATGTAATTTGGTTGTCTATATAGCTTGTAAATTGAAAAAAATAATTAAAAAAATAGAAGAATGTAGGGGATGAATATTGTGGCAAAAGTATCATTTCCATGCTACCGAATCAATCTCATCTCTGGCTGACTTGTATAATTCAAGCCTTTTTGCTATGGCTGCTCTCTTTTCCATGAGTTGTGGGTCCTCATCCAACATTGCACCCAGCCGTTCTTTCTGCCCAAAAAAAAACCCTCCAATCAACACAAACTTTGGTATTTATTCAACATTATGGTATTCTATGAAAGATTTAAATATCGGACGTTGTCAAAAAGATATCCAAGAACAATACAATTCTGATGGAATTACCTCCCTTCTGCCAACTTGTGCATAGAATTGATTGAGCAGGGACCTCCTAGCCTCTCGGACCTGACAATAAACAACCGCTTTGGGGATAGAATTCTTCAATGTATCACATACCATACCAATATAAGAATTGACATTTGATCCTGAAAGAAAATTTTGCATACACGTCACTACTTCTCATTCTAGTTTTTCATAATAGCAGAAATTTGGATGTCATAACAAGATTACTAGCAGATTCCACTAAACTGATTGTTTAGTAGTTCAGATTAGAGAATGTCATAACGAGGCCGGAAAGCATACCAATCTTCCTGAAATGATAATCAGCAAAACGGTCTGCAATGGGTCCTGGTGCATTTGAGTTTGAGTTCGTGTTTGTGCTCTTATCCCCTTCAAGGTGAATCTTCCGGAAAAATTCCACTGTTAGGTAGCTAGATTCCATGTCCACAAGCCTCAAAACTGTTCTCCTGCTTTCATCACGGAATCTTTCCAAAGCTTCATTTGCAGCAGCAGCAATGTCAGATTGAAGAGTTGGAAATCTCTTCAGCTCCTGGAATTACAATAAAGTACATTTGGTACAGATTGAAGTAAGTTCTTTAGGTTTGGCATTCGTGAGATTTTTGTGTGAGATTCGAGATGAAAAGAAAAAACAGCTTACTTTCTGAACTAGTATCATAACAGAAAAATAAATTAATTTGAACTCTATTAAGAAGGAAATCTATTTCTTTCTAATCTAACGGAACTGAAGTTTCTGCAGTGTCAAGGTGTTTGATTAATTGCAGAGAATTATTTAGGATGATATCTAAGTGGAAAAGGTTATCTTTAATGAAAGCTTGCTTACCTCCGTTTCAGCTATTGACTTCCGTACAAGTTCCTTCAGAATGAAGTGCACCTTAGGAAGACAACAGAAAATAATAACTTGAGAAAAAAATAACGATCATGATAATAGCGACCTAAAATAACTAATAAGTCACACATAATGATGCATGGAGGATGTTTTCTTGTAAAACCATTACCTCTACATTGAAAACAATAATGATGACAATGTTACAACTCCTAGATTTTTGCAAGTTCCAGTTTGATCCATAAAAGAAGACTTTCATACCTGCCCTTACAACATCCATCACCTTTTGCTATGTATAATACATGGATTAACAACTATTCTTCTACATTTTATGCCTTCTCAAACAAATAGTCCTCTTTAACAAGCAATAAAAAAATAACAGCCCTTTAGCTGGAGCATTATCCTTCATCAATGTTGCCGAAGCTGCTGAATGTTTCCTAACTCAGATAATCGGTAAATGCATCATCTTAAACAAGCAAAATCAAATAGATTTCACATCGTCTGAGTAATAGTCCTCTCAATGTCAACTCAATTTACAATTCATTTTCAAATGGAAGTACCAAAAATATTAGTAAATATCTCCTCCCAATGAAGCCATATGCCCCTCCGATCTCCCAATGGACTCGAGTTATTTGCCAGATGATTTCCTTCCATTCTAAATTATTCCCTCCATTGATTTTTCTCGTCTACAGAAAATATGATTCATTTCCCCATATAAAATACATTTAACAACAAGCGGTCACCACTATTAGGGAAGAAAAGGCCCAATAGAGGAACAATTTCAAGCTTGACAGATCTTCTAGTTTGAAATTTCTAGAAGTCCATAAATCTTCACATGCAAACAAGCATTGGTATCATTTATGGCACAACTCAGAAAAGTGAAAATGCTAAATCATTTCAGGAGACTTTAACAATGCTGTTATTAATGTAAGCTAATTATCCCTACAAAAAGGGAAAGGACATAATGATGCACTATCGACAAAGGAAAGCAATGATGCATGCACCTCATGTATGAAAAAATGTCCATGGTAGAACAGATGTAGAACAGATGTAAACGTTTTCATCTAGAAAATGGAATTAATAAACATATATAACAAGTTGCAAAGAAGAAAATGGTGCATAGGAATCAGCACAAACTGCATTCACCCCAATCTTCAAAATCATTACATATAGCCCAAGTAAGATCATTACTGCATCCACAGAGGCCTCGGCCGGCCCTTTGAAGTAGCTTATAGATCCATCAATTAGCCTCCTATACCCTTGCTCTGGAGCAATTAAATGTGGCTGATAGCCATCAGCTTCTGAAACAACTTTTTGCACATTTTTCAAAGAGAGATGACGATCAAAGGGCAGCTTTTTTAGAGCAGCTGGTAGTTGATGATCAAAAACCCCATATATTCTATCACCGCCAGGGCGCCTGAAAGTTATTTTTATTTTGATAAAAGGAGAAATTTTATTAAGAAAATGAAGGAGAGTACCAACGGTGGAAGACAAAGGATCCTCCTTCAAAACTCCAGAAACAATTACAGACAAGAACATGAAAACAAGCTAAAAGAGTAACACCCTCCAATCAGGTTGATAGCACAAAAAACCAACTAAAATAGAAACTTATATCTCAACTATATAACAATTTCCAGGTCCAGAATAACTGCATGTAATCATGCGATATTACAACATTAAAGGCTTCCTGCAAGTATCTTGTATTCCTTGGTCATCTGTGGAAAGAATTCTTAAGTTGAAAAAGTAAAATTGAGTTTCTTTCACACTTTCTCCCATCAATTTTCTGTTGCATAAATCATCAATTCCAAATAATAATTAATTTTCCAAGATCCAAAACTGAAGTTTTCTTGACCAATCTGCTTGACCATATATACAGGTTTGTCCCAAAAATATCATTTTCCAATATGACATGGAAACTAATAGTCTAATACAGGGATGTTGATTCAGAATGCTCAAAAACAAAGAGTCGATCATTATCCGAATAAATTTCTGGTTTCTATTAAATTATTTGTACAATAAGAAGAAAATAAGAACAATTGAGGGGAAGAAAATGTATTGTAAATTACCCTCCATCCAGGTGTTCCTTAAATACACGGTCAAAAGCACGACACAATTCTAGGATCGTGTAAAGTTGAGCCTGGAAAAAAAGGTAATGTGCTTCCAGTAAGTCAAATAGGAGCATTAAATTATTTAATTCACAACTGAAGAAATCTAATATCCGCAAAAAGTCTCATTTTTTACCCCCGAGTCCACTGCAATGGGCCTGCCAATGCGGTCCAACTCTGCATTAAGCTCATCAATGGTCTTATTAATTAAGGCAATGATACTTGGTATGCGCTGTCTGATAACCGTCTCCAAATGCTAATTGGGAGAATAATTTGCAAAGTGTAAAAACATTAGTATATGACAGGTCGCAAAAGTCAGAGCCAGTGAAAATAACAAAATAGTACAAAGGAGGGCCTTTATGTAAATTTAAAGTGATGATAAGACCTTGGATAAAAGCTTTGCAAGATACTCCGCACCCATTTTACTTGCCAAATGTCCATATTCAGGGCTTGTTTCAAAATATTCACGCTCCTTTCGACGGGCAGCAATCATGTCAACATTCTTGTTGATATCAGCTTGTGAACGATTAACAATTCCAACCCAGGGATGTTGCAGTCTATAAGACCTCCCTTCAAGAACCTTAATCATTCATGCAGGAAATTATCACATTTATGAGTCATGTTAATGAACTGCAGAGTTATAGCAATTAATTCATCAGGAATAAAAGTCTGTACATCCAGGGCATTGGTTCCCTTGTCCATAAGGTCAAGCTTTGTCAGCACACCGAATGTCCTTTCACCTAAAGACACCAAGTGCAACAGGAAAGTTATATCTCTGTCTACAAACGATTAACCAAATACAACAGCTAGAACGGAAAAGATTTAGCATTGAACATCCCCAGATTTTTATTACCTGAAGGATCGACTTCTCTGGCAAGTTTTATAGCATCTGAAGTAGCAATATCTTGATTAGCAGGAGAAATAGCCAATATGATGCAGTTGGGCTAGCAAATAAGGGAAATGTATAAGACAAACAGAGTATACAAAAATATGCAACTGCAAAACTAGTGTATCACATAAAACATTATTTGACCTATAAAACCAAAATCATTAAGCAAATGAGATAAATAACCAAGAGGGATAAATGCGCTTTGATTGAAGAGGTAAATACTCGTTATTCTGAGTGAACAGAAAAATGGGATACATATTTGACATTGTAACACATTTGAATAACAGAGATTTTGTAGTGCTTAAAAGATAAAAAAAAATGCACATATGTTGGAAATCGAAATCCCTGTCATTACAGCTCTATTTATAACAACAGTCATCAGTATCTAAAAACAACAAAAATTAAGCCTTAATCACAAACAACATTTCTTACATGGAAAAAAAAGATAATCTTTTAACAAAGGAAAAACAGGTCAGGAAGAAAATCCTATATAGGCCGAATTACTCTTAACTAGTTAAACATTAACATAGAGTGAAATTCAATTGTTCTAGAATAGGCATAAAATTATTCAGAAATGAACTTGCTAACTGAATTCTCTGCTTCAATTAGTCTCACTTGGTAGAAAGTTGTGATGCAGTCCCTTCATATACTAATTCATTTTAAATTAATTAAGTCTTATATATTCCACATAACCTCATGTATATGAACATATAACCTTTATGTAATCAGATAGATTTGTGGAAAAATTTGTGTGTATTTTCTATTGAACAAGCATGTTTATATACAGATCATCTATCAATCAATTAGTATCGATTAATCCTATGATTTTTCAATCTATTCTAATTATATACAAATTATATTCGCAATATAACACTCACCTCAAATTAGAGCAAAAATGTTTATCATGTCCAGCTTATTACAAAGATATTTTATTCTAAGCTCATTTAATGTTTTGCTGAGTAAATCACCCAATTGCACTCATGTCCTCATATGACTAGTGAAAATTAAATTTTCTTAAATATTCTCGCAGATAAAATGGCAATCAACTTCAACATGCACGATCATGTTCATGGTATACTCAATTGGAGGCAATATAAAGAGTAGATTATCACATCAAGCGGGTAATTAGGGCTGTAATCAAACCGAGCCGAGTCGAGCTTTAATAAGCTCAGGCTTGATTAGAAAATAAATTTATAAGCTCGAGTTCGACTCGAGTTTCATTTATAAGCTCGACCTCGATTCATAAAATAAATATTAAACTCGAGTTCGGTTCGAACTCGATTCGTAATAAGCTCGTTTATCACATTAACGAGCCAACTCAAACTCTATTTAAAAAGCTCGAATTTAAGCTCATTTAGGCTCGAATTTGAGCTCGATTATATTATAAACAAGCTCAATATAATTTAAATTTATTTAAATTATAAATAAATTTAAATTATAAATAAAATTTAAATTATAAGGTCATAAGGAGACTTTTAAATTAAATTTTTTAATTTAATTAAAATCTCTCAAATCCAAAACTAATAAAAAAATATAGAAGGATTGTCCTTTTATAGGGAAGTCACAATCCTCCATATCCCTTTAACTTTCGATGTGGGATTGGTGTTAGCTAACTCACGAGCTTGTTCGCGAGACTGCTCATGAACTTGTTCGCGAGCCTGTACACGAGCTTGTTCGCAAACTTGTTCACGAGCTTGAAAACAAGCCAAGCTCACAAGTTTAAACGAGCCAAATACTGCTAAGCTCAAGCTCGGCTCATTTATTAAACGCGCCTAAAAAGTGAGCTCGAGCTTGGCTCGTTTAGAAAACGAGCCGAGCTCGATCGAACTTTTATCGAGCCGAGTCTTGAATAGCTCATGAACAATTTGGTTCATTTACACCCCTACGGGTAATACAACATCCACACTAACTTTACACTAACTTCTTTCAACAGTTGATTTATCATAAAATCTGTGCCATGACTTGTATTTTGACTTGGCACGGGTTTGGATATGATATTATGCTTTTTACTTTTTCAAAATACTAAGTTTTCTCCAACTTATGCTTTTTACTTTTTCAAAATACTAAGTTTTCTCCAACAAACACGTAGCAGTTTATAGTGAATCTTTTATCAATTCAGGATCCCACCCAATTAGTATTCGGAAAATAGTCGATCGTAGTATTCCCATGATCACTGTAGAGTATACCAAGTCTAGATATTCCTTTTAGATAATATAAAATTTATTCCAAAACAGGCCAATATTTCACAGTAAGTGCAGACATAAACCAACCTTTGTCACTATAGTCTAATATATGCTAGCATACATTTTTCGAGTACACATTAAATTTGACATCTAGCATATATTATATATAATTTAATTTTTTTTCTCATTAAATTTATTTTTTTTTCCTTATTTCTAGCAAACACAATATCTGGCCAACCAACCTCCTATATCTCTTTAGGTCATCATAAGTATCTCCATCATTTTTCGTTTCACATACATTACAAATGATTGGTATTCTACAAATTCAGTTCTCAACTTTTCAGTTTCTGCAAGCAAGTCAAAGTCTCTAAGAAAATTCTCTTTTTAGCCTTTAAGGCTTTTACTCCAAAAAATACTTAAAATTGACCTAAGTCTTTGACATGAAAATGCACGTCATCCAGTCACTGGTCTTTAAGAATCGGCCAAAAACTCACCTATGCCACTTTCTAGGGTAGTGGTGAGACAAAACGATCATGTGACCTACGCAAACAGTTTTCTTGGAGAGGAAACCCAGATTCTCAGAACAAGTCAAATGGCTTTGATACCATTAATCAAATAGATTTGTGGGAAAAATTGTGTGTATTCTCTATTAAACAAAGATAGTTATATATAAATTACACGATCTTGTTAAGGTAGCAAATCACTCTCCTAAAAATACTCTATTAATCAATTAGTTCTATAATTTTGCAAGCTATTTTAATTATGTACAAATTATATTCACACTATAACACTTTCTTTGAATAGATTTAACATCATTCACCACTGATGCTAAATTCTCACCTTCTCAACATAAGAACCGACCATATTTTCAATATCTTCAACTATACTCTCCGGCTGTCCCTCTGCAAAACCCAAATTTATATCATTGCATAAAAGGAACATGATCCAGTACACATATAAATAAATAAATAAAATTTAATGAGAAAAAAAAAATTAAATTATATATAATGTATGCTAGAAATAAGGAGGGTCACTATAGTTACCTACAGCAACCTTTGTCAACCCAGGAAGATCTATGAGGGTCAAGTTGACAACTGAAACAAAAACCATGCAGATAAGACCACAGAATCTGACTAAAGAGTTTATGGAATTATGTAAAGAAAAATGAATTATAAAACTAAAAAGGCAACAACAAATAAAAGTGCCAAATAGAAAGACCCATTATTAAGCTCTTTCTTGGGTTCAAAACTGATATTTTAGGAGAAATTCAAGTTTAGCACATGCATCATAACAATTTGAAACTTGAAAAAACATCATTCTCAATATTTATGTCACTATTTAACTACATAACTTCATTTAGGTTGCGGTTAGGAAAGAAGTATGAATACAAACCATTTGGAGAATATATGCTCAGGTGAATCGGAATATTAGAGATTTGTTTCGACTTTCCAGTAATACGATCAGTTTCATCTGCAATCTCCTTACGCACAGCAGCTACATAACAGAAAGAATGCTCATTTTAAATAGTGAAAGTTGTAGACTAATTAAACAATGCTTTACATTACATGAAAACATGACACTCATCTAATTGATGAATCAGACTCTTCCACTTGAAAAGACAAATCAAAGAAAACATGTCAAACAATTCAAAATTGAAAACAGATTAACACCATTTCGAGGGAGGCAACCAACTAACTACAAGCCCTGTGGCTCAATTAAATGGTTTATTCATTGAATTAGCAATACTGAATACTGATATAAATGGAAAATTTTCCATTTTTTTCCATCTTTATATTGTTGTAACTTATACAATTTTGACTATTCTAAAATATTCATATAATTTTGACTTTTTTTTAGCATGATCGCATATGTGGAAGACTTTATTCTCCAAATTCACAACAATAAATTGCTCAAAAAGGACACATAAAGATATCCCATATCTAACACCATCTTATCAATATTTGTTGATATTTATTGGAGGAACTTCAATTTATCATTGAATCATAGATAAAAAAAATAAAAATTAAAAAATTAAAAAATTAAAAAAAAACCAGCACCTCTTCAGTCATAACATACTGATTCTTGATAAAATTTTATAGAAGTTTAAGGTTTTGAGCCTCAAACATAAACTGATCTAGTAATAAGTAGATAAACTAGAATTTATTGAACATATCCAATGCACAATGTGGGATTCAGTTTGCTTTAGTTGAGAACAAACATGGTTTTCATCGTAATAAACTATATATAGTACCATGTCATGATCTGAGGAAACATCGAGACTTACCAAAATCTGTAAACCTCTTCTTTGGTGCATGAAGAAATTCTGCATATTCAGACTTCCCATCCTCTATCTTATGAAGTTGCAACACCAACGGTCTCCGCGTTACAATTCCTACCGGTACAAAACGGCAAAAGATTAAACTGATAACAAAATAATGAAAAAGAAAAGGAATTGTCAATTAAAAATATAGCAATGGCTTTGACTGGATAATGGAGATCACTCCATTTTGAAAAAGAAAGAGATTATGATTCATGAGTTAGCTCCATTTGACTGCTTAAATATTATTAGACAAATGAGGAAAAAAAATTTAAAATTGTGTTCCTCAAATTTTATTTAGAAGCAACAAGAACGAAAAACACCACTCCATAGAACTGCATTGATATACATGTAGCTTAATTCAAATAGCCGCTCATTTCCCAGTTAACCGAAGCACAATAACCGACATTTGTTTCTCCTTTAGTTTCTTCCGTTAAAAATAAACATCAACTGAAAATCAAAACCAACATTGAAATACACAATCAAATAATTCCTATCGAAATTACCAGATCCACGAGGCAGGAAATCTCTTCCCACAACGCTTTCCAACACAGAAGATTTCCCAGAACTCTGAATTTTCACAATAGAACAACAAATATTAGCAAATTAATCATGAAATCGGAATTCCTGAAACAACGAGCAAATCAGAAAAATATCATTCCCATTGAGAAAAGCATTCAGACCAGAAATTCAAACGGAAAAAATGAGAGAGATGGAGAGAGAAGGAAGACACCTGGCCACCAACAACAGCAACAGAAGGGAGAGCTTCCCAGAGGGACATGCCTTCACCGCCATGATCACCTAAGACAGTGCAAGCTCTTTGGATTCTGTTGACTAATCCAATCAAGCTCTCCATTGTGGCCATTTTTCAAACGGGATCTAGAGCAAAAGGAGAAAATCTTCGTGCTTTGAGTACAAAAGCAAATGTGAGATGAGAAGGAGGATTTAGATCAAAGAACGTAAAGCAAGGATCAAAAATTGAATGGGCGCTTGGATCATAAGAGAGAGTGAATAGTTTAGATGTGGACGTAGAACCTGAAACATTAACATACATACAGTAAATGGCAAAAACGGTCAGGGAAGGTTTTGATTTGAATATTTGTTAAACTTTGGAGCTAAAATGTGATATTTCTTTTTTTTTTAGAGGGTAAAATAAAAGAAGTAATAATATATATATATTGAAAACTTAGGACGAATAATGGAATTCCTCTGTTTTATAGGGCTGTTTAGGACAAATAATGGAACCTAAATGCGATGAAGCTTCTCATGATTTTTGTACGATCAGTCTGATGGTCAGGAAGAGACTCATTGCAGGTTTTGTTTTCCCTCGGCCTCGGAGTCCAGAGAAGCTCGACATGTGTAGATCCGTAGCGTTTTGTCGTGACTCCATAGAACTCAGATTCTATAATACTAACAGTTTTAGAAATAATCAACTGTTTTAATCATTTAGTAAAAAGTTAACATATAAACTTTTTGTAATCGAGTTTGGAAACACATTCGTCAAGACATTCATAATGTTATCATCCATTTAAAAGAAATTTAGGATAACTATGAGACAGTGACTTCACAAATGGCAGTTCACGTATATTCTTTTATCAACTTACTTGAATGTCCATCAAAAAATATAAAAAACATATATATATTTTTTCAAAAAATATTTTCATGAGGCTAAATCGGACTATTTTTCTCATCAACATTAGCAATCACTGGCAAAATTTGCAAGGAAACAGATAGAATAAGTTAAAATCACTCGGATAAAGATTTATAACCAACAATAAACTATAGATGAATAACACAACCACAAGATCTGTGTTTGATCTGATTACAAAAATATTAACAAACTTTAACCAATAACAATCACGCTAGCTGCAGAATACAACAAATATAAACTGCAAAATGGTAGACAACTTAGAACCCAATAAGCTACCTATACAACCACACCATCACTGCCCACTCAAAAGAAAAACCTGACAAAAGGTTAGCCCAAAGTCAATTTCTTCCCATTTTTATATCTTTTTTTTTTCTGTTCGCTGATCTCTAAGCAGAGGAATAACAGTCTATGTCAGAAGCATGCCAATTTCCTTCCTCTGATACTGTTGTCTTCCTGATTTACTTTCTTTGCAAATTACAATGTAACATGGGTCATCAGCATGCGAGTTACAATTTTGTAATCAATCACTGGCGCAAGAGGAAAATAAAAAATATAAAAAAGAACTAAAAAACAAGGCCTATGCAGTTTTATGCCTCACTGATTATAAGAGAGGAATTTATTGTCATTGCGTGTTGCGTGTTAACCCACCACGTGCCACATTCCTGCACAAATAGGAGGATCTATTAGCTTTTGAAAGACTAATTCAGAAAGCAACTTATTTAGTGATGATAAAGAAGATAATACTATGAAAATGTGCAAGAGCCAAAAAAAATTCAGCAGTGAAAACCCCCAGTATTTCATGCTCTCATAAGTCTGTATACGTTTACAATATTACAGAGCTAAGACCTAAAATTTAAAACATGTACTTGTCATAATGTTACAGTTTCTGTTAGCTTTTGAAAGACTAATTCAGAAGACAACTTATTTCGTGATGATAAAGAAGATGAGAATATGAAAAATGTGCAAGAACAAAAAAGCTAAGCAGTAAAAACACTTAATGTTTCCCGCCCTGATAAGTATAATAGGATACCTCAAAGCCAAGGCCTAAAATTTAAATCACATACTTGTCATAATGTTATAGGGATGGTATCTCCAAGTGAAAATTTTTTTCCTAAAATATGATTATCTAAAACAAATATTTTCACCTTTTTGTACTTCTTTTGTAAGTGGGTATCGGTAAAATACTTAAATTTAAGGTAAATAAGGATTCAGGTATACACGTATAGTTAGAAACAGTATAGCATAGCAGTGGAATATTAAATTCTTAATATTCTTTTCATTTAAACAGAAACACAAGCAAACAGCCAGAATATGGTTGCCTCATAAATAACTTGCTTTATTCTCTATCATCACGGGCTTTGCTATAAAGAACACGACAACCTAGAATCCTAGATGAATCAATCAGGTCCTAGTCCACTTTGTAGTTTCAAGACAACCTCAATCTAGAATGGATAGGTTGGTAAAAATAAAGCAGAAATCATAAACTAAGGCACAGAGAACACCGTCAACATATCTAGCTCATTAGTGGAACTCATTACCGCAGAAAAGATAAAGCAAGCACTAAGATTGTTGTACAGGGGAGAGAGGGGGATAAAAAACAAAGTAAACAACATATCTAGAAACTATGGGAAACTGCCCCAATCATTTCTTTCATCCTGCAGTGACTTGTTATAAAGTACCAGTAGCTCAGGGTATAACTACAAAACATGATACAACATGCAAGGTCAGTGAACCAAGAAAATGAATAAACCACACTGGATGAATTGTATTTATCACCTCCTTAATCATTGTGAAGCAATAGATGAAACAAAATCCCATATCGACTTGGAGTCAAGGGCACTAGAGCCTCACAAGGCCAAGTATATTCCCTACCACTGAAGGGCCCTTTCCAAGAACAAAGTAGTGAGCCTCAATGGCCAAAGCAGACAATACCAAGAGGTCTCAATAAGACAGTTCAATTTAAATTGATTTGTCATCATTTAGAGCTAGAGAAAGTGAGGCACAACCTCACATTTCCACCAAACTGGATATCCAGCCTATCCCTTCAAACTCCCTCGACTGGCTGAGAGCATCAGATAGATGATGATACAAAATCCCACATTGACTAGAAGCCAAAGAAGCAAGAGCCTTATAAGGCCAAGAACACCCCTTCCCATGAGGGCCCATTTCAAGGACAAACTCTTGAGACCTCAATAGCCAAAGCAGACAATGCTTCAAGATATGCATACAACTCCATTCAAATGGGACTGATTTTTATGAAGCAGCTTCATATTATGGGCTTTTGTTTCCTTGTGTGTAGGGATCAAACAAGTTCTTCCAAGTAGTCTCACCATGGACCAGCCCTAAACTAGACCACATAAATCCAGTTCCAAGAAGGTTTAGAACTGGCAGTTGCAATTTTGATTCATTCTAGGTTTGATGTGATTTTTAGACCAAGTTATTTTTCTTAAAAAAGAAGGGGGATCAAACCAGATCACAACATAATGCTTAACAGCCGAGTCTGATCTTATTCAAGGTTAAAGAAGGGGGCCTGAGCCCGACTCCTGAGGTCCTGGTTCAAGCCCTTGAACAGTTGACCAATTCCAAGCCCAACCTGGACCACAGCTGGGTTTACTTCCAACTTCCATGAAGATTTTCTTCAAGGACAGAATAATAAAGCCATTATAAAGATGAAGATAAAGCCTTTAGGAATGATCTTGCAATTGTGAATTACATGGAGAGAAAAATAGATGAATTTTGGTGGAGTAAGAACTTAATGGATAGAGTTGAAGATTTTACAATATCCAGATAGTCATAATAGTATAATACCAAGTATATAATAGTATTAATGTAATAATTCTTAGTAAAAACTCCATAGCTTTTGCTATATTTGTTCCACCTTTGCAAAGAAGATTATACCCCCATTTCCCACTAAATGAATGTGTTGATCATTGCAAATTATCATGCAGCCAACATTAAACGCATGCCAACACATAGAATTTAAGTCATGCAACAGCTAGTTTAGTGCCGAAGTATGATTTCGAAAAAAGAAGAAAGCAAAATCTAATGAACCTTCCAGGAAGCAGCTGAGCAGCAGTGACAGGCCCTTTAGAATTACCAAACCGTTTCGCCCTATTCTCGTGTTCTTTCTCTACACGCATGGCAGCAACTTCCTTCTCCATGGAAGCTACTTCTCTTCTCATCTTCTTTGCCTCAACTTCCATTGCTTTAGTTAATGTTTCTACTTTCTTTGCTAACATCTGAGAAATTAATGATCAGACAAAATGCTCAACCAGATATGTAAATAATATGATCATAACACAGATAGGAGAAGAATATCTACCTCAATTGCGTCATCCTTATCTTTGAGGCTTTGATCTTTTTCATGACCAGCTTTCCTCAAAGCTATGACCTCTTTTTGCAGCAAATCATACAATATCCCTGGAATTCTATCCTCAGTCTCTGCTGCCGGGAACTCATTGGGCTTCTCATCAGGATTTCCTTTCCAAGAATTAGGTTCGTCAGCATCCTTGGTTCTGTCAGAAGGTTGGTTAAATGAACGATGGGGGCTGGTGCCATTAAGGAGCACCCTACTACCCCTATCCAAAGATCTGGTGCCGCCATCAAATGATTTTGACGTTCCTTTAGCATGCTTAAGCACTGAATTGGTACTAGAGGATAAGGAAGATCTCAAATGAGATGTTGGTGTTTTCTTGGACAAGAAGCCATTGGAGGTCAATCTTGAGATGTTATCAGCCCCACCTAAGGACTGGCGACGAGAAGGCCCATTGCTTACACTTCTTCCCTCTGGTGCACTCCTATTACTACTGGACGACCCTCTCAAGCTTCCTTCTAGCACTTTGAGCCTCAACTGGTATTTTTCCTGAAAATTGCAAGATCATAATTTACCTTCATGACCACGAGAGACAATACTGCATATCGCAGAAATGTCAGCTAACAAAATGAAAAAATTACTTTCAATTGTGCCTCAGACTTTGCAGTTCGCTCAGTAATAGCAAGCTTGTCACGAAGTTGCTGCATTTCTCCCTGTAAAAACAGTAATATTTGAGTGTGGAGAAGATTGAAGACAATGCCAGTAGCCAATAAACAAGGTCAAGTTACAGCTAAAAATTAACCTGCAAAAATCTTCGTTCTTCAAGCCATTGTTTGACAGGCATGACTTTGTCATTTGCGTCTTTCCATTCATTTGCTACCACTGTGGCCACTCTGTTTGCTGTTACTTTTGCACGGGCCAGCTCTCGGTCAAGAGTTTTTCTTTCCTCCTGCAAAATGGGATAGCAAACAAATCATATTCAGCTTGCACTCAGAGCATGTCAACTAAATGAAGTACAGCAGGCTTGATTTTTCCAATTTGCATTGTGTATTACATTCATCTCCTGAACTTTCCGTTGGTAATCCCTCACAGCATTTGCAGCTGCTCCACCAGCAAGAACTGCTTCTTCCAGTTCCCTCACAGTTTGGGTAAGCTTTTCAACCTCTGCAACTTTTTGCCTATGCATTTTGTCTAAAATTTTATTTTCTTCCTGGCATATACAAGCAATAATATGTGAATTATCAAAATTGTACATGCTAGGAAGATAAAAAATTATATTTCAATTCTGAGACATTTGGAAATGGGAACATCATCGAAGCAAGAATCTTAAGATACCTGACAAATTTCTATCTGTTTCATTAGCTCTTGGTTCTTATTTTGGAGATCATCCACCATAGAGGCCTTAGCCAATGCAACTTGAATGGTCCTCTCAGCTTCAAGTAATGCAGCTTCTTTTGATTTTGTCAGACGATCCAATGCCTTGTTGTCATCTTGAAGCTTTGTGATCTGCAAGCAAGAAAAGGAATTTATTAATGAAACAGAATCAACAATCACCTAATATAAACCATTCTTAATTATGAAACCATCATAATCAGCTCAACACGTAACATACCTCTTGGCGAGCAAGCTTAAGCTCAGCCTCCAAAGGTGCAAGAATGGCTTCAATGGGAGGCATATCATCATCCTTCTGAGCAGCATGAACTCTTCGAAGAGTTGCTTCAGCTGCAAACTGAGCTGCCATGGAAGCCTTCTTCTCATCATTGATTTTCTTTATTTCAAGATTCTGCAAATGATTTTCAATTTTAAATAAATATAGCAATACAGCAGCAATCAGCAAAATCTATTGAGTTATGAACAGGATCCAAACGATACTTTGCTTTCTAGAAGAGATTCTGTTAACTTGAGCTTTTCTTCCACTTTCGAGAGTTCATCCGTGAGCTACAAAATGATAGAAAGGGAAATGACAAAATCAGGATCATTTCAAACCACATAATTGTCAAAACGAAGAAACAAAAGAACATGCTGTTAAATTAAATTGTACACACCAAGATTTAGACAATCCAAAATCCCCACAGGATAAAATTGCACATGCAAGACATAAATAGAATTATTAAAAAGAACTGTTAAACTCATGAACTTCAACAATGAGAAGCCCATCATAAAGGAGAAGGTTGCACATCAAATCTAATAATCCCAAGTGCAGTACATTAAAAGAAATCTTCAAAGAAAACCTGAATATACTAAAGAGAAACCATAAACATCAGTTCCAGGTGAACGGTGAAAATACTAAAATCAATAACTACAACAGAGTTCGAAATTTCAAGGCAGGCTGAGATAAAAACAGGTACGTATCCATGCAAAGCTACTGCAAAAGCATACAGAAATATTTTAGTTTTCCAACCTTTAATTTAGGCACAAAAACCACAATAACAGAAAATTATTTAAAAAAAAAAAAGAAAAATAAATAAATTTGACCCAAGTAACTATTAGGACCAGTACTTTCTTTTCTACGCTTGCAGAAAAATCCACGTAGCATACTGGCCAATCTACAGCCGTACAAAAAGAAGAAAAAAAGACATGAGATAGATTCTGGGAAACATCACACTTAGTTGTGATGGCTTATCATTGACATTGTAGGATTAACAAGCAATATTGACAAAGAATGTAGAAATCGTGCCAGACAAAGCTGATATGGGCAGTGTATTTGTAGGGAAATGACATCCCAACAATAACAAAAAGAAACCCTATTTGTTTTCACCAATTTGGAGGAACAATAATCTACATCGGTGCTGAATATATAACATTGCATTGTTGGGAAGGTACAAGGATCTACATTTTCCCGCTAAGAGAAGAAAAATCACAGACAATATCCTACAAGTGAAAAATCCAAACTCCATCGACTTCAAAGCTTAACATATAATCAAGAGGCATAAATGATATAAACCATTAGCTGATATCTAAAAGATAATGACCAAATTACTTGCAAGGAGAAAACTGCCAATGAAAATCAACAATCAAGAACATTAAGGTAAGACCGATTAGTAAATGGAAACCCTGAAGAAGAAGAAGAGGGGGGGGGGGGGGGGGGAGAAGTACAGAGAATGACCTCTTCGACAGCCTTCTCTCTTAGTCTCTCGGAAAGCCTCAACGCCTTGATCTCAGCTTGTGCTTCTCCCAATTCTCTGTCTTTATCTGCACCAAAAATCACAGACGAAAATAAAAAAACTTCAAAATGTCACCACAGGCAAAATAAATCGAGCTCGAAACCCAGCGAAATACAGCGAAAAACCACTAGATCGAACCACATTCAGACCTCTAACTTCGTTCTCAAGCCGATTAAGCTCAACCTTAACCGGATCCGAGCCGTGCAGCAAAGTAATGAACTCATTATCAGCATCAAAGCTAGGCCTAACCGAGGTCCTCCTACGAGACGAACTCTTCAGCCCTTCCTTAAACGATCCAGAAACAGTAAGTTGCTGAGCAGGCGTTACAGAAGCCGCAGCAGCAGCACCATTGACCTCGAAATCCACCGTTCCGTCGCCGAAAACCTCTGCCATATCCGATCTGATCCTCCCTGGCCCGCCTTATCCCTCACATCCAAATGCACCAAGATCCAAATGCCAGCCTGTTCAAATCACACTCTACACACATACAAAACTACCAATCCACATAAGAAACCACTTCGATTCTCTCCTTGTTTCAGAGAAATTGAAATAGTGCCTGCAAGTAAGCAGCAGCTACTACTTAACCACAGATTGAGATTGAGATTGAGATTGAGAGAGAGAGAGAGAGAGACGAGCAAGTGTGCTTTTGTTCGAGTGTTTCTGTTTTGGCTTTTTCTCTCTCTGTCTATCTAAAAGATTGTGATTTAAAACTGGCCTTTCTCTTACAGCGAAAAGAGAGAGAGAGAGAGAGAGAGAGAGAGAGAGAGGGATTTGATTTTGGATTATTTAAAGAGAGAAATGTAAGAGCTGAGAAACGCTTTGCTGTTAAACAGTGACAGTGCTACTTAACTAAGCGACTGTATTATTGTATTGTTATGGAGATAATTATATTTTTTTATTTTTAATTCAATTACGGCTTGCTTTTTTTTTTTTTTTTTTTTCAAAAAGGAGGATTATGGGGATTGCGTGGTTTGGGTTTTAGGATAAACAGGATGCGTACAGCGCACACCAGGTCTGAAAAATGGCACTTGGTGGGTTTCCGTGTTGGATGGAAATATCAAATATAGAGAGTAGCTTTTATTTGAGAAATATTTAAGGAATTCAAGTAAGGAAATTTTTTGTTCGGAAATTATATTTTACGTATAAATTTTAATGAACTCTTTTCTTTTTTTTTTGAGACAATGAAGTTTTACTATTATTATTATTTCTTGAATGGGATTGTTTAATTGTTTTGGTTTTGTTAGCCAAAACTAGAGGTTTGCCGACTTTATCTGAACTTGAAATATAATATCTTACTATTTTGAATATCAATTGACTGCTATTAATATCTCAGTATTGTTTTAGGTTAATTATTTAACATTTTAAAATAAGTTTAAAAAATATTATAATTTTATTTTTATTAAAGTATAGAAGAAATATTATTATATTATTAAGTTATTAATTCTCCTATTTTCAAACTTTCAATTAAATAATATTATTATTAACTCTCATGCATGCTTTTTTATTTCAAATTAAAAAAAATAAAGTGGATTAAATTATTTAATTTTAAAAATGATAAAAAAAAAAAAAAAGAATTGGATTATTGTAAATTTGACAGAAAACGATTGTGTTATCTTTGGAGTCCTCCAAGAGAAAATGAATACTGATAGTTGTTACCAATTGCAGAAAATATTAGCAAAATTGGAGTTGTTGGTGCATACTCCACTGTGTAATTTGTATAATAGTTTGGTGAAATCTCTATATTACGACATAAAATAAAAATCATAAAATAGAAAAGAAAAATACCTACGCATAATAAAAATTAAAACATTTAAATTTTTAAAATGATTATATATCTAAATTTAGTTAACATGATGAACAATTGACTATTTAATATTTTAGTCTATTAAAATGAAAAGATAATATTCTTCGGTATTTGCACACCTTCCTGCTTCATCCTTTCGAGAATTCCAAAAAAAAAATCATCCTAAAATCAGCTTGATCTCCAATACTTGTATTCATAGTTCAGACAAGCATGGACTATACAAAATGCATAGGATGGTCTAGTATGAGGGTTAGCATTTAGTCGGTTCGGTTTAAAATCGAACTGAGCCGAATAAATTGAAAATTAAAATTTTAGTATTTTAAAAAATTGAATCGAATCGATCTGATTCAGTTCGATTTGATTTGGTTTGATCGATTTTAATTTTTAATAAATTTTTTATTTTTTACACTTTATTTTTAATATTTTAAAATTTAATTAAAATATTTTAATCTTAATATAATTTAATTTATCTATATTATTAAAAATAATATATTATTATCACTAATCGGTTCGGTTTAATTTTTTCAATTTTTTTATCAAAATCGAACCGAACTGAAATAATTAAATTTTTTAAAATTAAAAATCGAACCGAATTGAATTGAATAAAAAATTAAACTGAATTTTAAAATTAATTCAGTTTGATTAATTTTTTTTATTTTGACCGAATACTGTTCATTCATAATTGTATAGGCTTAATACGAGCGTTTAATAGTTGGTGAGATTTGATTACATATTTAGGGGTCAAGGAAAAAAGAAGTCTATTTTGAGAATTGAAATCGCTAATTTTATTATTAAATAAACACTTAATATTAATTGCCAAAATTTGTAATTAATTTTAACATAATATATTCTATTTAAGAGTTTTTTTTTAAATCATATTAATAAATAAAAAAATCATACATAATTGAAATATATTTTTAAATCGAATGTAATATATTTATTTAACTGTCATACCGTCGAATAAATATATGTCAAACAAATATTTTATTCGATATTTAAAATATCAAACAATCAATTTGTCATTATAAGTGTTGGAGATGCTGAATAAAAATTAAATATTTAATATTAAATTTTTTTCTATAAAATATTATTTTTATTATATAAATTATTAGATAGTTTTTTCAACAAATTCAATCAATAAATGAAATGAAGTCTTTTAATTTTTAAAAATAAAAAAATTAATATTAAATATTTATTTTTTAATAATTAAATTTAAAAAAACCATTTATTTTTACCTACATTCCTTTTTAATTATAATAATAAAAATGAATTCAAATAAAGAAATTTAGTGATTTTTGTGGTTTTTGAACTGGTGTCCAATAAGACGGACTTGTTTCACATTTATGCTGAAAGGACCTTTTATTAACATATCAAGTGATTTATACAACAAACATAATTTTTCAATTTTAGAGTAACAAATTTAATATTAAATATTTATTTTTTAATAATTAAATTTAATACAATAAAAAAATATAATATAAATTTTATTTTAAAAAATATATCACGTCACTGTTTAAACGAGCAGCTTATTGTGTTTGGATAAATGGAAAGAAAATAATAAAAAAAAATAAAAAGAGATAATGATTGGGAGGAAAAATAATTTATTATAGTTGTATTTAGATGAAAGAAGATAAATATTAGAAAGAAAATAGTTTTTTTGAATGATAAAGTTATAATTATATACTTAAATTTTCAAAAAAACTTATAAAATATATAAATATTTTAATCATTTTTAAAAAATCCGTCCAACTTTTTCTGGAGGAATCAGTGGATCGAATATAAATTTTATTTTTCTATTAAAATTTTATTTTTTCCTCAATTTCATCTAATTTAAATATGTATTGATAAAAAATAAAATTATTTTCTTTTAATTTTTACTCCATTGTTATTTTTCTCAATCTAAATACAGTGTAAAAGACCCAAATAATTTACAAAACCAATAAATTGATTGATAATGAATTTGATAATTTAAATAAATTTAATTTAATTCAAAAAAATTAAGTTATTTAAAAAATAGATTTTAAAAAATTGACCAGCAATCATTGTCATATATTTCAACGAAATGAAAGGACAATTGGAGAGCAAATCATGGAAGCTCTCAATTTGCAAATAAATTTAAAATAATGGATATGGCCAAACACAATATGTCCATTTTATCAGAAATAGCATACTGGTAAATTTCACCCTTTTAAAAGCAAGAAAAACCAGAGCCTTGTCCTTCTTAACATGATGCTGCGACAATTGCGGCTTTTGGTAGACAGCATGTGTGGTAAATTTCACCATCTTCAATTCCATTGATTTGATGAATTTTTCGGTTTCACCCAAGCATCAATTTATGAATCGGATCGAATTAATTTAAAATTTTAATTTAAATTTATATTTTTCATCGTTAATTTTAATTTTTTTAAAAATTCATAATTGTCCTTTCGTTTTTTAAAGCTCAGCCACCATTGAAAATGGGCGGATAGATTAAAAAAGGAAAAATTACTTTTTAATTTTTGAGATTTAATGTAATTAATAATTTTATCCCTCTATTTTGGCGATCCAATACTTAAGTCCTTCACTTTCTTTTCTGTTTAAATTCGTAGTCCTTCCGTTCAAAATAGCCGTTTGGAACACATGAATTGATAAAATTAACCCTCTAAAAATCCTGCTATTTCAAAATCACAAAACTCAAATCCAAATGCCTCTTTTTCTTCTTCTTCCTACCCTTTCTGCAATTTCTTCTTCTTCCTATCCTTTCTGCAATTTCTTCTTCTTCTTCTTCTTCTTCTTCTTATTTCTTCTTCTTCCTACCATTTCTGCAACTTCTTCTTCCTACCATTTCTGCAACTTTTCTGCAACTTTTTCTTCTTCTTCCTACCCTTTCTGCAATTTCTTCTTCTTCCTATCCTTTCTGCAATTTCTTCTTCTTCTTCTTCTTCTTCTTCTTCTTCTTTCTTCTTCTTCTTCTTTCTTCTTCTTCTTTCTTCTTCTTCCTACCATTTCTACAACTTCTTCTTCCTACTATTTCTGTAACTTCTTCTTCTTCTTCTTCTTCTTCTTCTTCTTCTTCTTCTTCCATCCATTTCTGCAACTGAAGAAAACATGAAAGAGAAAAAAATAGAGATTTCACATTGAAAGAAGGGTATTTTTGAAAAAAATTATAACATCTCACCTTTGACTTTTTGACCAAACGGTTTAAATGGACGGAAGGACTACGAATTTGGACGGAAAAAAAAATGAGGGACTTAAGTGTTGGATCGCCAAAATAGAGGGACAGAAGTGTTAATTACGTTAAACCTCAGTGACTAAAAAATAATTTTCCATTAAAAAATATTAAAAGAGAAAGCAAAAGCTGCAAGACTTGGCCTTTTGATAATGTTGCTATTCCTTTAAGAATCAACATCAAAAGGAAGAACCAAAACCCTAAATTTATAACCTAGCTCTTTATTAATTAACACGGACTATTAATTTTAATTTTAATCTTCTGACCTTAGAAACGGATTTGAAGTGAATGTGCGGTTTGAAAAGGTTTTCTGTTCCCTTCAATAACATATATTCTTACCTTTTCTTCTCTCTTTTCAAAATAGCAGAACCAAACAATGCCTTCCATAATGTATACAAACAGATAAGACGCTTGTTGCTTAGTGTTCTATTGACAGTGTGAACGTGATACTGCACCTACTGCTCTGTACGATCTCTATATAAGAACTTTCCTTCTCACTTTCTCTCCCTTTCCCTCTCCATCTCATGGTAGAGCATTCGGTTGGTTCGGTTCAAAATCGAACCGAATCGAATAAATCAAAAATTGAAATTTTAGTATTTATAAAAATCAAATCGAATCGATTTTGATCAAAAACCGAATCGAACTGAACCGGTCTGATTTAGTTCGATTCGGTACTGTTTGATCGATTTTGATTTTTAATAAATTTTTTATTTTTTACATTTTATTTTTAATATTTTAAAATTTAATTAAAATATTTTAATCTTAATATAATTTAATTTTTTTATATTATTAAAAATAACATATTATTATCATTAATCGACTCAATTCGGTTTTTTTGATTTTTTTCTAATTAAAACTGAATCAAATCAAAATAACTGAAATTTTTAAAATTAAAAGCCAAACCGAATCAAATTGAATAAAAAATCGAATTGAATTTTAAAATTAATTCGATTTGATCGATTTTTTAGTTTAAACCAAATAGTGCTCGCGGTCATCAATCCCCATTTTTGTTTCTTGGAAGTTCCCTTGAATCTTCAGCATTAAAATATTAATGATCTCTCTGGAACTCCATTTTCATGTTTCATAATATCTCATTTGGTAGGTCAATTTGAGATTTTTTTTAAATAATTTTGGATGTTATTAGAAAAAAGTAATTTAAAAATTTTGTTTTGTTATTTTATATTTTTATAACTAAAATATATTAAATTAATTTGTAATTAATTTTATCTTCATAATCAATGAATTTGAAATTATTATATATTCTTCCTTTTATCTTATATTTGAATATAGGGAAAATAAATAAGGAAAGAAAATTAGAGAAGAAGATAAATATAAAAGTTTTAAAGGTAAGAACTTGAAATGATAATATTAACTTATTTGAAATTCATAGCCAGCTTAATGAAAATCTTTAACGAATAGTCACTTTTTATTTTTAAATTTAAAAATTCAAAATTCTTTTATTGACGGAAAAATATATTTTAGTTTAAATTTTAAATTTTAAAATTTTTTAATTTATATTTTATATTTAAAATTAAAATTTTAAATTAAGGATTATATCAGTATTTACTTACGCATAAATATATATTTTTTTTAAATCCAATTAAAAGATCCTTCTGTTAATATGTATTAACAGTTTCTATTAGTTTAATGTGAAAAGACAATATTACCCTTCGTAATTAAAGAACCGGGCATCATATCCCTATCTCTCCTCTTTCATCTCCATTTATCCACCATTTATCAACTCAAAAAAATAATTAAAAAAAATATTTACTCCTCTCTCCGTTTTCTAAATCCAAACAAAGTCTCACGGTTTCAGATTTTAGCACTGTCTTGAAATCGAGCGGCACCTAATTTGAACTCCTTTTAAGTTAAGTCAACCAATAAATTTAGGTATATACTTGCACAAAAGAATATTTGAGTTAGAACCTCCCGTCTTGTTATCATAAAAACGGGGTTAAACCACAAATATCCAATCAAATATCAACAATGAATAATCATAACAACACTAGCACATCAAACATGGCAACTCAACACCGAGATTTAACGAATGAGCTACTTATTTTATTCCAATGGCAAAATAGTCATTGCACAATTATATCAACGGTCCTCTCGCCACTTGTAGATTGGGGGATGATCTACAAGGAGTGGACGTACTATCTAGGGACTCCATAGGCCTACGATGGCTAGCTGGACCTAATCCTCACTGGTGGCCAACTAGTCACTCCCCCCTAAAGAGCCTTAGAAATAAATAGACTTGTTCCAGGAGGAGACATCAACATGTCTCATATGATACCCACCAAAATAAATACATGGAAAAGAATTACAACAAATTGTCTTGGCTCTTATCTTCCTAATAATTTATACTAATTTATCCCATTATTGTTTCCTAGGAACTCCAATGTTGGAAAATTACAGTTTTGGTCCCTAAAAACTCTATGACCCTGACACTCCCCATTTAAACAGTCGACGTCCTCATCGACTGAGGGTGACAACGGTCTTGAATCTTTGCTTGAACATTTGACTCTGTCTTCTCATTTTGATAGAGCTTTATATGGACGATTCTTAGCGCCACGATTGTTGTTTGACAGACTATTGGATGTCGGACGCGTTATTCTCGTCGAAATTTGTCGTGTTGATTGGATTTCTCCCACTTCAATTTTTTGCAATGAGGGCTGGCAGTTGGTCTTCAATCTTCGATACGATCGAACTAAGGTTGTGAATTCTTTTTCTAGCGTTGTTGTTCCCTACTTCTAGGTGATTGGCGATTTTGCAACATCTCCCCTGACACTGGTAAGCACCCATGGGCAGGGTGTTGCTCCAACCCCACGACTCTGAGTTTATCCTCGCCACCTCCTTTCAACTCTCCACATCCGGGTTTGCTTTCGCTCTTCTACCTCTATTTCCTTAGCTTTCACACGTTATCACCAACTCCCAAACTGCGGAATCTGTCGAAAACCATTAATATGCATGAAGCTCAAAAGAAACCCATCAATAGCAAGGTTATACTCAAACAATTAATAACCAAAGTATACAAAAACAAAGATAAATAATAATATTCTATTAGTTATTCAACTAGTTCGCTGCACCTACTTTCTAATACTATGAAGAAAGGAAACTGCTTTTATTGCAAAACAAGGAAACTAAAATAGAGCATAAAATTCTTAATTCTCCTTCTCCTACCAAGTGGTTCCCAAAAGTAAACCATAACAATACATCGTTGACAACTAACTCATCCGACCACTTATTCTTGTTAGTACTCCACACACCCCTTTGGGAGTTGATATTTAGGGGCAACAGTCTAGACAATCTCACTTCGAACTCTTGGACTCCTCCTTATGGGAATACAACATGTTTCTGCCCCCAACATCACTAAACAATTTGCGGCAGGAATAGGGATCATGCGAGCAGCTCGAAGGAATTGTATTCCAATCACCACTTTGAAGTCATCGAGTGGAGTTATTGTGAAATCCATTATTCCCTTCCACATGCTCAGTTGACACGATACACCAAGAGCCATTCCCCCCATGTCCAGAGCCTTGGAGTTAACCGCCTTCACCTTCCCAATAGTTTTCTGCACCATCAACTTCAACCTTATGGCTAAAGTATATGCCATAAAATTTTCAGTAGCTCCTGTATCCACCAAGGCCTCTATTTCTTCTCCATTAATCCATATGTCTACGTACATCAACCCTTTCTCTACAGCACGCCCCCTATTTTGCCTTTCCACAACTTCTATGGAGCGCAATGCACCTAACTTGTGTGGATCTTTGACTTCAGCACCAGGTTCCCCTTCTCCCGCATCATCCTCATCTCCTTGGATCGCCCTCAGTACATTCAAGGCCTTTTTATGAGGACACTCTGTAAAACGGTGTGGCCTGTTACATAAGTAACACCTTACCGGTTGGCGTTGGACCACTGAGGCCTTATTTGAGACACTCTGTGTTCCCTCAACATGCGGACTTTTCCCAACATTACTTGCTTGGTATGTGTTTGCCCCAATGGCGCGCCAATCACTTTGGTCCACTCCCCCACTTATTGCCTTGGTCCACTTATTTGAGCGACTACCTTGGTCGATTGAGGAACTAAGCTTCCTTCTAAACTCATTGCCAACAAAGTCATCCAAGCTTTCTACAGCGGCTACAGTTGCGTTGACTTCTCTCACTTGTTGCCTCATCAACTCACTTCGAGCCCAGGGTTTCAACCCTTTCATAAAGTTATAAAATTTATCCTCCTCGTCCATGTTTTTTATATTTAGCATTAGTGCTAGGAACTCCCTCATATAATCCCTAACTGAACCAGTTTGTTGCAACTCCTCTAGCTTCCATCGGGCATTCAGAGACACATTCTCCAGGTAGAATTGAGCCTTTAATTCCTTCTTAAAGAGATCCTAAGAATTAATTGCATATTGACCGCCCCTTGCATCTGCCACTCTATTCCTCCACCATAGTTTTGCATCGTCTATCAGATACAAAGGTACCACCTCTAACCTTTCCTCCTCAGATTTACATTTTGTAACCTTGAAGAATAACTCCATATCAAAGAAGAAGTTCTATACCTCTTTAGCACCCCGGACCCCTCCAAAAGCCTTTGGCTATGGAACTTTGGACTCAGTCAACCTAGAGGCTTTTGGTGTTGGCTCGCTAGCAACTCTCATTAATACCTTCACTTCACTTTTTAGAAACTGTACTTCATTACTAATGTCATTAACTGACTCTTTAACACCCTCTTTGAACTCATCAACCGTCCCTGTGAGCTTATCATGGGAAGCCGAAAAGGACTTAAATTTTCCCATAATCTCTCTCCCATGAGAGGCCACTGCCTCCAACTCAACAACTCTGCTTTCCAAGTTACCCAATCGGGCATCACGAGAACATTTCAGGCGCCAGGAGGCCTCAAGCTCTATTGGCCTACCCTTTCCCCGAAATCGCTCACTATGATTTTGGGTGGCCTCATTCTCTATTGGCACACCCTCACCTCTACTTTTCTTGGCGGGATCTTGGATGGCCTCAAGCTCTATTGGCACATCCTCATCCCTACTTCTATTGGCAGGATTTTGGATGGCCTCATGCTCTCTTAGCACATCCTCACCCCTATTTCCCTTCATAGGATACTGGGTGGCCTCAGACTCTTTTGGCCCACCCTCAGTCCTAAAGAATCTGGCTACCATTGCTAGAAGGTATTCATTTTTCTTTTCTAGGTCGGCATTCATCTTTTCTAGCGCCTTAATGCGCTTATATCACTGCTCAAAAGCAAGGGACATCCCATCCTGGGTTGGGCACTCATTTTGTAATGACCCGGAAATCCGGACCGCTACCGACGCTAGGATCCAGATCAGCAAAAGGCCGCCGGGACCCGTAGCAAGCCTACTATGCATCCTGTACAGTCGGTATAATCCCAAACATGAACAACATCTCATAAAACAATTAAAAACTTTACCTTTACACAGCTTGACCTGTGTATGCACATGACTGAACTCATAGAACCCCTAGGGTCAGCATACCCTAAGTCAAACTCGGTCCAATACAAATATAAACATAAGGAAAATAAAACTCATGTACAAAGGGATTATCCAACTCGGGCCAAGCATAATACTAAAACTCTGATCATATTACATGAAATCATTTTACAATACAACTCTTTTACATCATTACACAAGCTTACATTACATCATGTACAATACTATTCTATTACATATCAAAACTATAGCCATAGCTTGGTGACTTTCTGAACTATCTCTGACCCTGCAAACCTGGGGTTAGGGGAGAGGGATGAGCTATAAAGCCCAGTGAGCGGAAACCAAACAAGAAATACAGTTCATTTTAAAGTATGTTATCATGGAATGTATCACATCACAAACATATCACATCAAGGATGAATTTGTCACCAATAGCCCTCTACATACCGTAATATGTCCAACTATACTAGGGGCAATGAGGCCACACCTAGTATTCGCTTACATAACTCATGTTATAACATGTCCAACTACACCAGGGGCGATTAGGCCTCACCTAGTGTTCGCTTACATTTATCATAGTGCCAGGGGCGACCTGGTCTTTCTATCTCATATCATACCATGTCATATCATATCATTTCATTATCGTACTGAGGGCTAAAGGATCATTCAAGATTCATCCACATCAACAACATATTATGCAATGCATCATATTCGTGAATACTAGTGCAATACAACCTACTACATATCATGGCATTTTATGATGTATGGATCATGCTCTGAAAACATTTAATTTCTTAATTTAAAACATTAAGTTTAGTTCCACTCACCTCTGGCAGCCGCTGGACTGACTCTGCAACTGCTAACACTAATGGCCTCCTCGGTTCCTCGGGTCCGATCCTACACAGGTGGACTCGAATGAGGTGCCAAACATACTCTAAACAACTCATAAACAACTCCCCAAAAACCCCTAAAACATCATAGAAACATGCATACAGAACACTCATGAAAGGGCTGGACAGGGCACTTTCGGCGGCACTTTCGGCGGCCGAAAGTCCCTTCCAGAGACGAAAGTCATGCAGGTTCGGGGGCACCTTCGGCGGCCGAACCCTCTCTCCAGAGACGAAAGTTAGGCACTTTCGGCGGCCGAACATCACCTTCGGCGGCCGAAAGTCTGCTCCAGCTCCGAAACACAACTTTCGGGGGCAAGGTTTGGCGGCCAATCCATGCATCCATAGGCAGGTTCGGCGGCCGAAACCACCTTCGGCGGCCGAACCTGAGTTCTTCCAGAACTCAGCCCTTGTGCATACTAGCCTCCCAACCCCCCAAAACAAGCATTCAACCTCTTGAAACATGCATGAAGGAGCTTAATAACTAGATTAAACTCCAAAAACAACATCAAAAGCATATATAGATAGCTTATGACCCACATAGGCCAAAACTATCAAAACAACCCATAATCTCACTTGCTCTTTCCCAATCATGCATACACTCTCCCACATGCATAAACTAGCCTAAACGTTCAACATAACATCACAAAAACATACATTGGGCATAAAACCCACATAAACCCTAACATGCATATCTACCCATACTCAACTATCAAAACATCATTAAACTTACTAAAACTTCTTTAAAACAGTAGAGAAGCAAGGATCTACACTTACCTCTTGAAGATTGAGGGTTGGTGTGACCCAAAGCTTGAGATATGGAAGACCCAAGCTCAACAAGTCTCCAAGCTCTCAAAACCTTAATCAAAACTTCAAAACTTCAAAACTTCAAAACAAATGGTAGATCTCATGAAAACTTGAAGGATGGGTAGAGGAAAACATGAAAACGACCAAAGGAGGACCAAAACTCACCTGAGCTCGAGAATGGGGAGAAAACTCGCCCATTTCCGATCTGAGGACTCTTTATAGTTGGCCTGCTGAACCACCTTCGGCAGCCTAACGTGCCCCCTAAACTCATGCATGTTCGGCGGCCGAACTTGAGATTCGGCGGCCGAACCTGGGCTCGCTCAAACAATGCTTTCGGAGGCCAAAGGCGCTCCCGAAGCCTTCCCATGTTCGGCGGCCAAACTTAACCTTCGGCGGCCGAACCTGGCAAAAAGCCTCCTTGGTCTATTCCTTTAAGAACTCAATTCTTTTTCATTTAAAACCATGAAATCAGTAAAAACATTTTAGAAATCACATTTTACCCTTCTAGAAGACTCTGGCATCATCAAAATTCTAAATTCCAACGGAGATTCCGCCGGAAGGTAGGGATTCCGATGCCGAAATCTAACCGGGTATTACATTCTTCCCCCCTTTAAGAACATTCGTCCTCGAATGTTCAAACAAATAGGCACAAACATAAACACAACATAAGCACAATCATAACAATACATAAACTCTAGTCTATAGAGAAACACGGTATCACTGGAGTAGGAACTCTCGTTCTCCCTGGTGCACTTTTCCATCTTAAGGTGATTCTAAGGGATTTTCACCATCGGGATTTCCTTGTTTCCACACTTTCTAACTTGTGTGTCTGCGGTCCGTACTAACTGCTCAACATAGGTGAGATCCTCTATGATCTCCACCTCTGGTTCTTTCCAGAACCTCACTCGGACCCGACACGAATTCATATACCGTGGAAACATGGAAAAACGGATGGAGCTCTTCCTTTGAAGTAGGTAAATCTAACTCGTAGGATACATTCCCAATCCTTTGCAGGATTTCAAGGGTCCAATGTATTTGAGAGCAAATTTACCTTTTTGCCCATAACGAATCATCCTCTCTTTAGGAGACACCTCCAGCAAACCTCAACATGCTTCCGCGGCGCACTCTGACAAAACTCTTCTCGCTTCTGAAACCTTACATGCCTCTTGCGGACAACTTCATAACTCTCCTGCTGACTCACAGCAGTTCTGATTCTTCTCATTCTTTGGTTACTGATCTTCTTCTTACTGCACTAAGGGACGGGATAGTTGTCAAGTGGTTTCCGGTTGAAGGCATCTATCAAAAATATTTGCCTCACCCGTATCGAACCTTGAAGTCATAACCACTACGCAGTTTTTACCCATCACCTATACCTCTTGTTCATCTCCCTTGACTCAAGATGCATTGCAAGCTCTATCGATCCGTAAGGATCTGTCATCATACCTTATACAGGCATCGCCTCCACATCTTGTGTGCAAGGATTACCATTTCCATCTCTAGATCATGTGTAGGATGACTCAACTCATGCTTCTTCAGCTACTTAGAAGCATAAGTAATCATCCTACCATCTTACATTTACACACAATCTAGTTCCACCCGGGACGCATCACCAGACACTGTGACATCTTCATTACTGGCGGACAGAGCCACCACTGGTGCTGTCATCAACATTTCCTTCGGCTCTTCAACGCTCTCTTCACACTGAAAAGACCACACAACCCTCTGGTTCTTCTTGATCCATCTGGTCATAGGAGCGGCAACTCTAGGGAAGTTCTGGATGAACTTCCAGTAGGTAACCGGCCCAACCCAAGGAGCTCTTGATCTTTGACACGATAATGGGCCTGGGCTAGTCAGCTACAACTTCAACTTTCTCGGGTCTACCTCACTTTTCTCTTCTTTCCCGACATATCATGACCCAAGAAAGGTATGCTCCTCGACCGAAACTCACATTTGGAGAACTGGGCATTCAAGCCATGTTCTCTCAGGATCTGCGATCCTGACCTCAGATAATGGGCATACCCTTCTGTATTTCTGGAACTCACCGAGGTACCGTCAATGAAGACAATAACGGAGTGATCTAGAAACTGACTACAACTCTGCGTATGAGATCCATGAATGTTGTAGGGGCGTTCATTAACCCGAACGACATTCCTAGAAACTCATAGTGCCCATATCTGGTTCTAAACACTGTTCTCTGTACATCTTCTTCCTTGATCTTAACTGATGGTACCTAGACTTCATATCTATTTTGGAAAGGCAACCAGCTCCTGCTAGCTGGCTCAAAGTAGATCGTCGATCCAAGGTAACAAATACTTATTCTGGGTAGTGACTTTGTTCAACGACTTGTAGTCGATACAAAGTCCTAGGGATCCATCCTTCATCCTTATAACAATACTGGAACACCCCAAGGCGAAGTGCTCAATTAGATGGGAACCCTTGTCTACCAACTCTTGCAACTGATCCTTACAACTCTTTCAACTTTGTTGATACCATCCTGTGGGGAGAGATAGAGATTGGTCCAATTCCATGCATTACTTCTATTTTGAACTCTATCTCCCTGACAGGCGGTAGTCCTGGGAACTTGTCTGGGAAACATCTACGAACTTTTCTGATTACGGGCACTGAGGCGGCTCCCTGACCTGACTGCTATGCATTCTCACAAAAACTAGAAACCCCTGACAACCTCTCCTGAGAAACATACGAGCCTATAGGGCCGATAACAAACCTCTAGGTATCCCTACTCTGTCCTCTCTAAGGACTACCTCTGATCCATCCAGACCTCTGAACTTGACCACCTTGTCTCTGCAGACTTAGGTAGTACCACTAGTAGAAGAACCAATCCAACCCTAGAATGACGTCAAACAATCAAATCTAGAACCGCTAGGTCAGCTAGAAGGCATCTACTCACAACATACTCTGAACTATACCGGCAGACTGACTCTGCCACTGATGGATCACACTTGGGTCCACCGACCCAAAGGGGATACTCTAACCTATAAGCTATCAAGCCCAATCTCCAAAAGGCTCACAAAGCAAACAAAGAAAGAGAAACATCAGGGTTCATAAAACATACACATCAGAACATACCAGAGTGAGATTACCTGATCCCATCGGGTTCGATGTGTTAGCCTCCTGCTGGGTCATAGTGAAGATCCGTGCTGGAGCTGATGGACCTTCACTTGGGGAACCTGCTGAAGAAGGAGCTATCCCTCTTCCTCTGCCTCTGCCCTGCGCCATGGGTGGAGCTACTGGGTGAGCTACACTGCCTGAAACTGTTTGCTGGGACTATGCCAACAAGGTCGCAGTGGGACACTCACGTGCCATGTGCCCCTCCTGTCCGCACCTGAAGCATGCCGTAGTCCCAATCAAATAGACTCCCTTGTGCGGCCTACCGCATCGCGTACATCTGGAGTTACCCGAACTAGAGCTCGAACCATCACCTAAACCCAAACCAAACTTTATCTGATCCCAGAACTTGCTCTTCTTGGTTCTTCTGAGGCCTCTGCCTCCCTTCTTCCTCTCTGTGACAGCCTCGCTCAGAGGGGAGAGATTAACATCACTTGTCCCCGGAACTTTGGAACCCGAAGACTGTGCCACATACTGTTTAACTGTCCCTTGAATGATGGCACTAGCCTCCATTTTCCGTGCTATATCCACTATAGCATGGAAACTCTCCCTTTCTACTGATTGAATCAACGAGGAATACCTGGAGTGAAGCTTCATAACATATCTCCTAGACTTCTTCAGGTCTGTGTCAAGACCTTGTCCTGCAAACGACAACAGCTCCAGGAACCTGTCTGTAAACTCATCTACACCCATCTCTTCCGATTGCCTTAGCTGCTCGAACTCGATCATCTTCAATTCTCTAGAACTATCTGGAAATGCCCATCCTGCAAACTCATTGGCAAACTGCTCCCAGGATAAGCCTTCCAACCTTGGGTCCATATAGTTTTTGAACCATTCTCTTGCCTTCTTGCATTGCAATGTGAACCCTGCCATCTGAATGGCTCTACTGTCACTTGCTCCCAACTCATCAGTTATCATCTTCACCGTTCTGAGGTACTCAAAAGGGTCATCACCTAATTCAAACTTGGGGGCACCCAACTTTAAGTAATCTGTCATATTTACTTTACCCCCAACTGATGAACCAGGTTTGGGTATCTGGACATCAGGGACAATTGGCTCTGCTGGTGGAGGAGGAGGTGCAGCATTCTCTGGGTTAGGGTTTGCTGGACCTGGGTAAAAAGATGAGGATGGAAACACGGGGTACTGTGGGTACGGTGGGTAAAAGGGAGGATAGGGCATAAAGGTGGGATATGGGTTATAGCTAAAGAAATCCGATGTACCTCCCATCGGATACCCCGCCCCTTGCGGGTAGGGTGGATACTGTGGTGGAACAAAGCCCGAGGCCTGAGTGCCTCCTTGGGACTCTCCCATATCCTCTTCTAACATACTCATGCCCAAACTGCTATCTCTTCTCTGGTTATCCTCCTCTGATTCCATCACATCCACTGATATACCATCATGAACTGATCTCCTCCGACTTGCATCAAAAGACTTTCTAGGGTCCCTTGATGTGCCTTCCCTGATTGTCCTACAAGATCTTGCCCTCTGCAGAGCAAGGGAATGGGCATCCATGCCCTCATTCTCTGGCGGAGCTCCAGTCAATCTAGCAGATCGACGAGTTCCTCTCATCTTGACTTCTGAAAACATAACATATCACATAAACATTAGCATCATACGGTTCATGTGGAAACACATGAACCTACCTCACATACATCACACACATAGCATAACATTAATGCACATGCATATCATCATGGCATTTCGCATCATCATACAAGACATGACTCCACCTCCTATCCTAGTGGACATGATCTTCCTATTGTGCTTGCCCTTCTATAACCTCTATGAGCCCGACACACTATAGGTCCGACCATGTGAACCTAGGGCTCTGATACCATTCTGTAACGACCCGGAAATCCGGACCGCTACCGGCGCTAGGATCCAGATCGGCATAAGGCCGCCGGGACCCATAGCAAGCCTACTATGCATCCTGTACAGTCGGTATAATCCCAAATATGAACAATATCTCATAAAATAATTAAAAACTTTACCTTTACCCAGCTTGACCTGTGTATGCACTATGACTGAACTCATAGAACCTCTAGGGTCAGCATACCCTAAGTCAAACTCGGTCCAATACAAATATAAATATAAGGAAAATAAAACTCATGTACAAAGGGATTATCCAACTCGGGCCAAGCACAATGCTAAAACTCTGATCATATTACATGAAATCATTTTACAATACAACTCTTTTACATCATTACACAAGCTTACATTACATCATGTCCAATACTATTCTATTACATATCAAAACCATAGCCATAGCTTGGTGACTTCCTGAACTATCTCTGACCCTGCAAACCTGGGGTTAGGGGAGAGGGGTGAGCTATAAAGCCCAGTGAGCGAAAACCAAGCAAGAAATACAGTTCATTTTAAAGTATGCTATCATGGAATGCATCACATCACAAACATATCACATCAAGGATGAATTTGTCACCAATAGCCCTCTACATACCGTAATATGTCCAACTATACTAGGGGCGATGAGGCCACACCTAGTATTCGCTTACATAACTCATGTCATAACATGTCCAACTACACCAGGGGCGATTAGGCCTCACCTAGTGTTCACTTACATTTATCATAGTGCCAGGGGCGACCTGGTCTTTCTATCTCATATCATACCATGTCATATCATATCATTTCATTATCGTACTGAGGGCTAAAGGATCATTCAAGATTCAACCACATCAACAACATATTATGCAATGCATCATATTCGTGAATACTAGTGCAATACAACCTACTACATATCATGGCATTTTATGATGTGTGGATCATTGTAATACCCGGCTAGAGTCCGGCATCGGAATCCCTGTAGTCCGGTGGAATCTCGGGGTCGGAATCCTCTAGAAGGGTAATGCATAGGTTTTCTAATGTATTTTAACATGTTTTAATGTTTTTAAGTGTTTAACGGATGAGTTTTTGAATGAAAAGCAACAAGGGAGAAATGCAAGGGTTCGGCCGCCGAAGGTCACTTTCGGCCGCCGAACATTGCATGGCATTCGGCTTCACGTTTGGCCGCCGAAGGTGGTTTGGCCAGCCACCTATAAATGGTCAAAGGTCGGTGATTTGGATCACTTTTTCCATTTTTGCCAACCAGAGGTGAGGCTGAGGTTCTCCTTGGGTGATTTTCATGTTTCCTTCAAATCATTCAAAGTTTTAATGAGTTTTATGTTGTTTTGGAGCTTTTTAGCAAAAGAGCAAAGTTTAGAAGCTTAGGGAGTTTGAGAGAGGATTTCTCCATATCTCCACGTTAGGATCCTTCATCCTCTAGTTCTTCAAGAGGTAAGTATAGATCCATGGCTTCTAACATAATTTCTAAAGGTTTTATGGAGTTTTTATGGGTAGAAATGCATGTGAAGGTTTAGTAGGTTTTATGTGAGTTTTGTGTATATGCATGTTAAGTGATGTGTTTGAGTTGTTGTTTGGGGTTTTAAGTTAGTTTTGGACCCCTTTGTGCATATATGTGAGCATATGCTGGTTGAGTTATGTTTGATGCATGTTTGAGTGAGTTTGGGAGGAGTTGTGCATGAGGCAGAACAAGTTTCTGCCTAACTGGGAAATCCAGTTTCGGCCGCCGAAAGAGGGTTCGGCCGCCGAACATGCTAAGGAGGTGGTTTCGGCTGCCTAAGGTTGCCTCCGAAAAATGGGACTTTCGTCTCTGGAGGGAAGGTTCGGCCGCCGAAAGTGCCGCCGAAGGTTGAGTTTCATCTCTGGACGAGACTTTCGGATGCCGAAGGTGCACCCGAAGGAGTAGTAAGAGGACTTTCGGCCGCCGAAAGTAGAGGTTCGGCCGCCGAAAGCAGGTGAGTTTCGTCTCTGGAGGGGAGTTTCGGCCGCCGAACCTGCCGCCGAACCTGCCCTGTCCAGCCTTCTTTTGCATGTTTTATGTGATTGTTTTAAGGTCTTTTAGACGGCTTTTGGGGAAGTTCTTAGAGATGTGTTAGAGTTATGATAGAGTTGTTTGACACCTCATTCGAGTCCATTTGTGTAGGCTTGGACCCGAGAGATCGAGGAGGTCATCAGAGTTAGAGCTTGCAGAGTCAGTACAGTATCTGCTAGAGGAGCAGAGGTGAGTAGAACAAAACTTAATCTTTTAATACTGTAAAGGAAATGTATGAGCATAGTTCATGCATCATGGATGCTATGATTTATACAGGGTGATTTCATTAGAATCACGAAGATGTTGCATTGCATTGTTTATTGATAGTGGGGATTGGACCAAGGCGACATCAATAGCCCGCAGAGGGAGTTTTGAGGTCATGTCTAATCCAAGATGTGGAATGTTTGAGTTGTGTTGCAATTTTCATATAAAGTGTGTATGAATGAACTGTTTTTAGTGTTTCTACTCACTGGGCTTTAGTAGCTCATCTCTTTCCCGTAATCCCAGTTTTGCAGGTACAGAGTAGTGGGGAAGTGAGAAGCAGCAGAGTGTAGATTTCAGTATTGCATGTGTAATAGAGTAGTGTGGACATGATGTAATATTAAAGAGATTTGTAAAGTGATGGAATAGATAGTAAGTCAATGTGCTTATGAGTTAGAATGTGCTTTTGCCTATAGTGTATGTTGATCCCTTGAGTATATGCATGTATCCTGTTTTTAAAGTTTCTTGATGAGAAATGAGTCAAACCAGACTTAATAAATGATGTGTTTCGAAAACCCAGTGAATCATAACTGTGAGGGAAGACAGGGTTCAATTCCCTTGACCCAAGACCAGTGCAGAGGAAAGACCAGGTTTGATTCCTGTGATCCATAGAAAGGCCAATAGAGAAGACCAGGTTTGATTCCTGTGACTCTATGGTAGCCAAGTTAACTTATGATATGCTAACCCTACAGGGTGGGTTCTATGTTTACTGGCATAGTGCATGGAGGTTACTTGGTAGAGCATCACTGGTGTATTCCAGATAGCCCTAAGGGTTATTCCAGATTAGTTGGTCTGAGCATTAGGTTTATATGATTGAACCTACAGACAGAGTTTTTAAGGTTAAGTCTGGTAGTTTTAAAAGAAAAGTTTTCATGACTGTCAGGTTATGTCGGATCATGTATGGGATTTTAACAGTTACACAGAGTTCAGGTTAGGCTTACTACGGGTCTAGGCGGTCTTAAGCCGATCTGGATCCTAGTGCCGAGCAGTTTGGAACCGTTACAGAGGGGTACCGGTTTCCGAGCTGTTACAATCATGCTCTGAAAACATTTAATTTCTTAATTTAAAACATTAAGTTTAGTTCCACTCACCTCTGGCAGCCGCTGGACTGACTTTGCAACTGCTAACACTGATGGCCTCCTCGGTTCCTCGGGTCCGATCCTACACAGGTGGACTCGAATGAGGTGCCAAACATACTCTAAACAACTCATAAACAACTCCCCAAAAACCCCTAAAATATCATAGAAACATGCATACAGAACACTCATGAAAGGGCTGGACAGGGCACTTTCAGCGGCACTTTCGGCGGCCGAAAGTCCCTTCCAGAGACGAAAGTCATGTAGGTTCGGGGGCATCTTCGGCGGCCGAACCCTCTCTCCAGAGACGAAAGTCAGGCACTTTCAGCGGCCAAACATCACCTTCGATGGCCGAAAGTCTGCTCCAGCTCCGAAACACAACTTTCGGGGGCAAGGTTTGGCGGCCAATCCATGCATCCATAGACAGGTTCGGCGGCCGAAACTGAGTTCTTCCAGAACTCAGCCCTTGTGCATACTAGCCTCCCAACCCCCCAAAACAAGCATTCAACCTCTTGAAACATGCATAAAGGAGCTTAATAACTAGATTAAACTCCAAAAATAACATCAAAAGCATATATAGATATCTTATGACCCACATAGGCCAAAACTATCAAAACAACCCATAATCTCACTTGCTCTTTCCCAATCATGCATACACTCTCCCACATGCATAAACTAGCCTAAACGTTCAACATAACATCACAAAAACATACATTGGGCATAAAACCCACATAAACCCTAACATGCATATCTACCCATACTCAACCATCAAAACATCATTAAACTTACTAAAACTTCTTTAAAACAGTAGAGAAGCAAGGATCTACACTTACCTCTTGAAGATCGAGGGTTGGTGTGACCCAAAGCTTGAGATATGGAGGACCCAAGCTCTACAAGTCTCCAAGCTCTCAAAACCTTGATCAAAACTTCAAAACTTCAAAACAAATGGTAGATCTCATAAAAACTTGAAGGATGGGTAGAGGAAAACATGAAAACGACCAAAGGAGGACCAAAACTCACCTGAGCTCGAGAATGGGGAGAAAACTCGCCCATTTCCGATCTGAGGGCTCTTTATAGTTGGCCTGCTGAACCACCTTCGGCAGCCTAACGTGCCCCCTAAACTCATGCATGTTCGGCGGCCGAACCTGGGCTCGCTCAAACAATGCTTTCGGAGGCCAAAGGCGCTCCCGAAGCCTTCCCATGTTTGGCGGCCGAACTTAACCTTCGGCGGCTGAACCTGGCAAAAAGCCTCCTTGGTCTATTCCTTTAAGAACTCAATTCTTTTTCATTTAAAACCATGAAATCAGTAAAAACATTTTAGAAATCACATTTTACCCTTCTAGAAGACTTTGGCATCATCAAAATTCCAAATTCCAACGAAGATTTTGCCGGAAGGTAGGGATTCCGATGCCGGAATCTAACCGGGTATTACACATTTACCCAATCAAACAACTCTTCAACCCTTTTATCCACGGCATCCATTTGAGAGTTTTTTTTCGTCATTCATTTATATTACTCGCAGATCTTTCTTGCTCTGATACCAATTGTCACGGTTTCAGATTTTAACATTGTCCTGGAACCAAGCGGCACCTGGTTTGAACTCCTTTCAAGCTAAGTCAGCCAATAAATTCAGGCGTACACCTGCACAATAAAATATTTGGGTTAGGACCTCCCGTCTTGTTATCATAAAAACGGGGTTAAGCCACAAATATCCAATCAAATATCAACAATGAATAATCATAACAACACCGGCACATCAAACATGGCAACTCAATACCGAGATTTAACGAATGGGCTACTTATTTTATTTCAAGGGCAAAATAGTCATTGCACAATTATAGCAATGGTCCTCTCACTACTTGTAGATAGGGGGGATGATCTACAAGGAGTGGAGGTACTATCTAGGGACTCCGTAGGCCTATGATGGCTAGCTGGGCCCAATCCTCACTGGTGGCCAACTAGTCACTCCCCCCTAAAGAGTTTTAGAAACAAATAGACTTGTTCCAGGAGGAGACATCAACATGTCTCATATGACACCCCCCAAAATAAATATATGGAAAGGAATTACAATAAATTATCTCGGCCCTTATCTTCCTAATAATTTCTACTAATTTATCCCATTATTGTTTCCTAGGAACTCCAATGTTAAAAAATTACAGTTTTGGTCCCTGAAAACTCTATGACCTTGACACAAAGGGTGAGAATGGATCTCAGTTTATCTATATATTAAAGTTAATTAGTTAAATCATCGGTCAGCTCTAGTATGTCTGATTAAAATGCTTGAATATTTTCTTAATAATTTATTTTGAAATTTTGAGAGAGAATAATTTCAATTTGGATTAATTTTTATAAACAACTATTCTTTTTCTATTCCTTTTATCTCCATGTTTCCATATATGCTCAAACAATGGTAAATAAAATTCATTTCTCTATTACTCTCAAAATCAAAATTTAAGCTCTAATTCTAATTTAGTTCATTTTGGATAAAAGGCATTCCACATCAATAATTTCATTAAAAAAAAAACAGAATACTATGCTTTGAAATTGAAAAAAAAAAATTTAAAAATTATATATACCGATAGTCATAAAAATATATATTTTGCTCCAATTTTAGAACATGGTATTCTCTTTGATCTAAACCCATAAAAATCAATTCATTATGCTCCTCCTCCTCCCTATTAATTTCACTGCCCGGTCAAATCCCTATAGAATTTGTTGTCAATTCACTTCTTACAATTGTTCCAAGCCTTGATGGAAGATGGACCAATATTCATTCTCCTTTTTCCTCTATCAAAACCCTCACATCCATCCACTTTCCCCAAATCGCTTTGCTTCTCTTCTCTAATTTTCCTTTGCATTATCATCTATCAACACTCTCAAGAGAAATTCAGAGAGAAAGAGAGTTTTTGCTTTGGCAGAAACACAAAACATATAGTTAAACAAGAGAAATAAAGAGATTATAAAATTGTGAGAGAGGCATATGAGAAGAATGAGCAAAATTTTTGTTTTCTCTGTTTATAAGGAATTAAGATTAATTTTATAATTTTAAAATATTCTCTCTCATTTGATTGAGAAATATAACTATCGACTAATAAAATTATTAACAGAAAGAGTAATTAATTATATTTCAATAAAATTAAAAATATTTTAATTAGAGATAAAAATTATAAAGACCCACTCATTAATATTGTTAAAATTTAGAAATCCTATAATAATTTTCTAAAATAAATCATATCAATCATGCAAAAGACTAAAGCGATGCATGCATTGTAATAAAAATCTTGAAATAGGGTCCTAGTGCTCTCTAATACCAAAACAAAAGATTGTGAGTGCATGTTCCTTCCCATGGTCTTTGCGTAAGTCTTTTGTCTCAAGTTAGAGTTTTATTGTGGGGCCTTCATTTTATCTTCTGTGGGTCTGTTGGTCTAAAGATGAATCAACCTTAACAATATTATAGTTTAATAACAAAATGATATTATAAATATCTAAATATATGGTTGTGATATTATTTAGATAATTTTATTTTTTTTCTCTATCCTTGCGGTAGAAAAAATAACAATTCACCTGAAATCTTGAAATTTTTTAAAAAACGTTCACGATCCGTAGGACTTCTACCTTTATGTGTCATTGCTGCTGTTTCCAATAGGAGGGAGAAATCTGAAAAATTTTAAATTTTACTCTATTAATTTTCTATTCTCATTTAAAAAAAAATTATTGATATTTTTTTTTAAATTAAAATTTAAAATTAAATAAATTCATAATTAGTTTTGGAAATCTGAATTATTATGCCAAAATTTAAACATCTAAATTAAATTGATAAAACACAAAATAATTTAGCTTTTTTGATGTCATAAGGCTTAAGATTATTCAAAAATAAACCTATTATTCATTAATTAAGAAAGATAAGGGTTAACAAGACAACTCGATTGGAATAAAAAAGGAAGAAAAAGAAGAAGACAACACGACGACGTTCACTTATAGATTTTAAACCCGTCATCTTACTCTTTGGTACAGCCGCTAGCCTGGTTGTATGACTGCTGATCCTCTTCGAAGTTCCAGAGTTCTTCAGCTGACTGGTTAGAGAGGCCTTAGAATTCATCTTTCACTCGAAGGGAACCTCAAATCCTCGCAAAATTCCATTTGTCTTCGCCAAGCAGCTGCAGCTCCGCACGAACACTTGGGGTAATCACTCTTTCGAGCTTATCTCCTACTTCCTTTCCAAAAGGTACAAGCCTCTGTCGTCTACGTTCAATTCCATAATTTCATTTGTTTGCAAATTGGGACACATTGCTTATGCACAAATGCATGCAAATCCAATGCCAAGGCTTGGGTCTTTACCAGATAGCGAGCCAATCCACATTACTTCAGGTTCACTGAGATAAAACGAACTGGATAACCAAATAGCGCTCCAAGAGCTAACGGTCTAGGGCTTTTGAACTTTTTATTGGGCGGACGTAGCATACACTATGGCCATTGAATGCCTGGTCCTCGGTATTTCCCTTCCCCTTCTCCTCTATTTGCTTCCTCTCTGCCTTTTACTTCCAATCCACTTGAGTCAATTTACATGTCTGTGTATCTGTATTGTTTGTTTAGGTGCTGGGCAGGAAGTGGGGAAGAGCTGTGTGGTAGTGTCCATCAATGGCAAACGAATAATGTTCGATTGTGGGATGCACATGGGCTATGATGATCACCGTCGGTACCCTGATTTCTCTCTAATCTCTACAACTGGAGATTTTGATAGTGCCCTCGATTGTGTTATCGTCACCCATTTGTAAAAACACTATCCCTTCATTTATTTCGTTCTTTTTTCATTCATTTTTTTTTCCAAAGATGATACATTTGAGTGCAATTTCCCAGTCATTTGGATCATGTTGGTGCTCTTCCTTACTTCACTGAAGTTTGTGGATATAACGGACCAGTTTACATGACGGTAATGTCCCTAATGTCCTTGATTTTGGTTCATAATTTAGATTCTTCTCTGTCTAATACAAAAGAGTGGTTAAAAGATTTATTCTTGAGGATGCTTATTTGTTTAGCTTTTTCGATCAGATGTTATTTGTTATTTGGAATTGGACGATTTTAACTCTTTTTCATGCTAAAAAGTGAAGTAACCTGACTTTTTTTATTTAGAAACATGATCTGAGGATTAACCCTTTTTAACCCCAGTGATAGGTTTGCCAAGAAGAGTTAGTTATTAAATGGTCAAATTCTACATAAGCTATAAGTGGAAACTGGGTTTTGCTCTTTTTTTTTTCTAGGGAAATGTTAAAGTTTTCTTGTTTGTTCTTTTTCAAAGTTTTATATTTATTTAGATCTTAGACCATGGTCTTATTGATTTTTGCCTAACTTTTGTTGGATTCAGAGTATTTCTGTGCTTAGCTATTTTAACTCCTTATGTGAGAATATAAAAATGATTCAATGATTCTTCCTGTAAACTCATGATGAGACATCCTGGTTTTCTCGTTGATCTTATTGGTTTCTTTCTTTCATCATGTGATTTTTATTTTTGACTCATCTGACAATTCAATTGGACTTGTACATAAACTTCCCAATACCGTAACTGTGCTTGGAAATCTATATTTGAGATTGATGTTCTAGTAAAGTTGTTTTTACTGCAGTATCCAACAAAGGCATTGGCTCCTTTGATGTTGGAGGACTATCGAAAAGTAATGGTAGACAGAAGGGGGGAAGAAGAGCATTTTACTTCTGATCATATTTTTGCTTGCATGAAAAAAGGTATCTGAATTTCTATCTTTTCCTTATGAAGTTCAGTTCATGCTTAGTTTTCATTTAGTATATACTATATAGCAAAGAGTGGACTGTGAGCCATTGTGTCTGATTTTGATTTACTGCTTGTTTTTATCTCAAACGAGATTAAAAGTCAGCATCATTATATTATGTTGTGGCTAATTTGTCAGTGATACAGACAACTTTGCTGGTTCTGCAGCAAACTTCTCAGATCTATATTAATTAGCTTAACCGTGTGCTTCTAAACAGAAATCTTGCATGAACTCCTTTTAATGGAGGCATTTAGGATTTTGTCTTTTTGGACATTTCAAGTTAAGCAATGATTGGGTGACCATACACTGGCAGGCCTAATTTTCCAGAAACAATTGCTTTAAACTATAGCATCTTTCAACAGAACTGCGAGTACAAACTGAGAAACTTCCATGTTTATGGTCTCAATTTTGCTGAACATACATATATTCTGTTGAAATCTTTTTCCTGTAATAAAAATGATGCAGTTATTGCAAAAAGCATATAATTTTTTGTGATGTTTCTGCTCATGTTATGCTGTCTTGCTAATTCTGCCTTATATTTCTTAAGCTTTGTTGCTTATTTGATTTTGCTTTGCAGTCATTGCAGTGGACCTGAAGCAGACTGTGCAGGTTGATAAAGATCTTCAGATCCGCGCCTACTATGCGGGTCATGTAAGACACCTTGCTTTCTAGCTGCACATACTCGATCGGTAGCCCCTGTTTCCACATGATTGAGAAATAATTACTCTTCCAGGAAGTTTGTTCTGTTTAGATTGGCTAGTTATATTTTATTCTGGATTTTTTTTTATTTCACCAGTATATGGAAAAAAAGGAACTATTATTTTGTTGAACCCTAGCATTAAAAACATGCTTATTGTTTAGCAAACCAAGGAGTAACATCCACAGATTATAATTTATACGAATTAACTTTTCTTCAGAATTGTTGCACATGTTCAGTGTGCTTGTGTTCTTATGGGTAGTAGCCAAGGAGACATTCTGAGTATAAAGCTTTCTGCATTATAGCAGAAATTGAGGGTGGTGAAACAAAAATTTTCTGAACCATTTGCATTGGTGGGGCGAATTGTACTATTGTCAAGTCTCAAGCCACAGAAATGTGGCACTTGCTAATCTAGCAAAGTGAGACTGGTAGATTGTGTCTGTTTTTAGTTTCAATAAAGAATAAATACTTTTGGGAGATCAACCTTGTATTTGTAAAACTAATAAATCTTGTTTGTAAAAGAACTTTTATTGTTATGATAGGGGTTGATGACAGTATTCACTTGAAAGAGTGAGGCTGGCATTTGAAGTAATTTGTTTTGCTACTCGTATTTTTGCTCCTTTTTCCGGGATATATACTTGATATGTCATAGAAGAACTTCTAGATTAGTTGGTAACTTCACCTTGAAATTAATTAAGGAATATTTGTCGCAGTAGGAGTAAAATAGTTAATTAGGAGATGTTGTCTCCTGTTCTCTTGGATATGCTTGTTTGGATGCATGTCTGATGGGCAAATAGGTATACCTGCGCCACATTGTTTGCACCGTAGCATTTTAGACATTTCAAAAATCAACGGAATACTGGGAATGAAGCCTATGTTGTTTATGGATTTTTATGTTAACATTTGGGCCTTGTTCCTCAAGGTTCTTGGAGCTGCAATGTTTTATGCAAAGGTGGGAGACTCTGCTATGGTTTACACAGGAGACTATAATATGACCCCAGATAGACATCTTGGAGCAGCTCAAATTGACCGGCTGCAACTAGATCTTCTCATAACAGAGTATGTGAAAACTGTGTATGGGATAGATATTCTTATGTATCTGTTTGTATAGAGTTCCTTGTTAGTATTGCTAAATATATCTTTTTATTACTAATATAATTCTACATTTAGATGTTGAACTGCAGGAAAGTCCTAGTTAATTGTTATCTCTTTGTCCCATTTGTATTTCATCTATTGGAGTTTAGCTTTTTTTTTTTGTTTCCTTTGATAATCCATATTTGCGAGCATAAGTGATTTGCCTCGGAAATTTTCATTTTTCAGAAAAATTCATATTTATAGGTATAGTTTTTGTGTGCTGCATTCAAGGAGTCATCATTAGTGCAATTGTTAAAGTCTTGGGCAGCCAATTGCTGGTGCACAAGTTAACGGGTAGGGTATAGCCACTTAATGCAAAGTTTTGATTTCTAGATTAACCCTTCCAAAGACCTTGCCTTGGCTTGTTACCGTGTTTAATGCATGAAATGCTAAAAATTCATGTCATGATTGCTTTTGTACGTAAAGCCCTTAGGACTTATGGAATTAACAAAGAGAGCTTTTGCATTATAGAGGACTGACAGGATGATTTTCTTTTCACTTTTGAGCTACACGAGGTTTGCCACTCCAATTTTTTGGCAAATGGAAAGCAATCTCCATTAGAACTAGTTATCCCTCTTGCATTTCTGGCTAAGCTAGCCAAATCAACCATGTATATGTATTTTGTTAATATGAACTGTTGTTTCAAACATCTTAAATTTTTTTGCTATATGTGCTTCTTTCTTGAACTGCTGCCGCTATAAATCATGGCATATAAATCCTCTGCTGCATTGACAGCTCCTTCAAAATCAAGTTTCTATTTCTAATGAAGTTTTATTATCATATTCTCATAATTTTCTCAGATCTACATATGCAACGACTATTCGCGATTCAAAATATGCTCGTGAAAGGGAATTTCTTAAAGTTGTATGTAAACCAACCTGCCAACTCTCTATTACATACATGTTTTTATTAAATTTTTTAGATTTCACTGTTCACCTCATTTTCCTTTCCTGTACTTCCTATGATAATGATTGGAAGATTTTGTGTTTTTTCAATCATTAATTGATTGAGGATTATAGATATTTGATATCCTATTGGTTGTATTGCTCTTTACCCAAATTGTGAATGCCACTTTCTATAAGGCTAAGAATATAAATTTACAAATTAACAATTTGGTTAGATAGCTCTACATTTTGTTTAAACAGGTTTTGTTTGTTTAACTAAGGTTGCATAGTTATGACTTATGAGAACATTCATTATGCTGTCCATGCTTAATATCTGTGATATACTGCCTTTTATGATGCATTATAACCAATTGCATCAACTCATGCTCCATTCCTACCATGCACTAGAGGATTTTAGAGACAAGATGGATTTCTTAAAATTTTCTTCTCTGATTATCTTAAATTAATTTTCTTTCTAATTCTCATTTTATTTATTTTAAGTGTTGGATTTGGAGTTGGCAACTTGGCATTGTTGCTTCAACTTTTTGACATTGAATTGCAAGTGGTCATGCTTTTGTTCCTTTTTTTTTATTTGGTTAATGATCCCATCCTGGGGGATGGTTTATTACAGTTTAGCGTTTAGATTTATGTTTTTCAGTGAGCACTTGGCAGGCTAGACTAGAAAGTAAGCAATGGATTCCTAGCAACTTCATATTACGTGTTTTTGCATCACCAACTTTATGATATTTTTGAAATTCAATTGTTTTGTAGGTTCATAAATGTGTTGCTGCTGGTGGAAAGGTCCTTATTCCTACTTTTGCACTTGGAAGAGCTCAGGTATTTCATTAGATAATGATTTGTTTCCTTTTGGTATTTGCCTGCCTTAGAGGTCTACTTGTTTTATATTTATTTAATGGTAGTTCATTGTGAGAATTGCAAAAGAAAGAAAAGAAAAATGAATATAATTTTATGTTGTCCTTCAGAAAAATAAAAATGAATAATTGTTTTATGTTGCATCTATCTTATAAATGTGTCACTTATGATGGGGCTATATTTATTCCTCAAGGGCAAATAGACTTTTTAAGGGCGTAAACTTGGATAAGGAAGGCACTGTGTTTTGGAAATATAAACTATTTTTTTAACTATAGGACCTGAAGGACAGTTAGCTAATTTACTAATACCTCAAGTGCTTAGAATTCAGGTCCACTCACAGACATTATCATTCAGTTTTCTTTTGTGCCTGAGCAAGTTCTTTGTTTATTGCATTATTATGTTTTGTTTATTTTCTTGACTATGCATCTCCGTGAGCCCTTCACTGATATTGAGCGTTATTTATTCACGTGCCTTGATTTCCGAAACTATGGACTGATAGTCTCATTTTACAATCTGATTGATTCAGGAACTGTGTATATTGTTGGATGATTACTGGGAACGCATGAATCTAAAGATCCCTATATACTTCTCTGCTGGTATGCTCTGTCCTACTCTTTCCTCGTACATATTTAGCATGTGTATATAACTGGTCAAACACTGTTTTTAATTATCAAAATAACTCTTCTGTGATCCATTCCATAGTGATTTGTTTTTATTTTACCAGGTTGAACATTCCCTCTGCATAATAAATTTAGGAACTGAGGGGTTGATACTTGAAAACTTGATGCGAACAATTGTTATTGAATTAATAGGCATTAATGCATTGTATACTGCCTCGAGATATTGATCTCTTCAAAGAAGATACCACTATAGGGGATAACTTTTATAATTCTTTCAAATCCAGAAGTGATTTTAGTTTGCAGTGGTTAAGATCTATGTTTGTGAGTTTATTTATCATATTAGGTTGTGTTTGTGATTTAAGAGGTTTCCTTTTGATTGTTAGAGAGAGAGTACATTTACTAGCAAAGAGTGGCATGTCTTTCTGGCTGTCATTGTGCCCTTGAGATGGAAAAGTTACAGAGAAAGCCCTGTAAATAATTAGAAATATTTTTGTCGTAATTTTTGTTCTCTTAACAATGTTTGCCTTATGAATCCATTATTCAAGCATGTTATAAAGTGTTAGTTCTTTTTAGTGTTCTCAGCTTTAAAAAATCTTTACGTTTCATAATTTATTAAGCACTGATACGAAGGATTTTAATAGCTTGGAGAATTTGTGAGTGTTTTGTGTTCTCAGTTGTGTTTCCTTTCTCATTTATAGGTGTGATAAATCATGCTCATTATTTGGATGTTAACTTTTCAGGTTTGACAATTCAAGCTAATATGTACTACAAAATGCTCATTGGGTGGACAAGCCAGAAGGTCAAAGAGACGTATACTACACACAATGCATTTGATTTTAAAAATGGTATTTTCTGCAGTAGTCACTTGCGCATCGAAAATGTAGTAATTCTTTTGAGGCGTATAGATATTTTGATCTCTTGCATAATTTCAGGGGATAAATCACTTGTACCTCTTTAGAACCAATCAATCAAAGAAATTGGGATCTCTTATTCCACAGTTTTAAATAATTCCTCTGTAATAAATGCGAATTGGTATTAAAGTTTTTGTCTATGTTAATACCCAGGATGTAGAAGTGCTATAAAAAGTGAGAGGATTTTTAATTCCCTCGCTTTTGAAGTTAATAAAATCCACAAGACTAGTACTAAATATCCAAACTCTTGTTAATCGAAAAAAGAAAATCAAATCTCTTAGTAGTTAGTACCACCACCCTCTTCCATGGCCACCCCCCCAACCCCAAATGTAATTTCCAATCATTACCATTCCCATAATTACTTTCACTAATTCACTCGCATTCTTTAATGTTACCACACAGACACACAATCTGAAAGTACGTTAAATTTTTCTTTGTTCTTCTTTATATTTAATTCTTATTGCCATCATAATAATTGGAATAGAAAACCAATTCAGATTTTGCATTTCCATTAGAATTTTACTCTTAACAAGCTGAACTGTTTCAGATGTTATGAAGCTGCTGAATTGGATGGCACTTATTGATCCTACAGTTTGATTTAGGGAAACAAGCGTGTAAAGCATCAAATTAATGCAGATACTGGAACTATGAGAGGACTTGATTGAGGAGATTTAACCATCTTGAGTGCATAATCTAACTAAGCAATATCCCAAGTCCCAACTCATACTAAATGTGAAGATTGATGAAATATCTATTGCATAATGATTTTTTTTATTCTTAATTCTTTTTCTTTGAATAAGTCCTCAATCTCATTCTTTGGTTTGATTTTGCAGTTTGTAATTTTGACCGCTCTCTAATAGATGCTCCTGGACCATGCGTTCTCTTTGCCACGCCTGGGATGATTAGTGGTGGTTTTTCACTAGAGGTTTTTAAGCATTGGGCTCCTTCTGAGATGAATCTGGTAACATTGCCTGGGTAATGATCTTGTTACTTTCTCCTTTTAATTTGGACTATAATAGGAGGATACTTGGTGCATCTACCAGTTTGAACCTAACAGTTGTTAATAATGAAAACCACACTACTACAGCAAAATCTCATGTGGGACTTTAACTTCCATTTGATGCATATGACACAAACATTAAATATATACTGTTTAGCTTGGCCTTTATATCTTCATTTAGAATGAAGCAAAAACGTCTTGAGGCTTCTTGGTTAGGTGCCCTTACGTGGCATAAAATTGTTCAAAGTTTTTCCCCTATTATTTTGACATTTTCTAAATTATTTAGGTGCACACAAAATAAGAGTGTATATAAAATATTACCTGCATGTTCATCAAATCATTTGCTGCATCATTCATATTGCTCTTCTTCGGCCTTTGAAATGTAAAATAAAAGGAGTGAAGATGTTAAATTTGGGCCAGGCCTAACTCACCGAGGATTGCCTATGGCTCATATAAGGGGCACATTACCCATTTCCACAATCGATGTGGGATTCAACACACCCCCTCACGCCCATAATTTTTTACTGGTGCGTGGCACATTTATGGGGCGCCCAACATCGGATGGGGAGGCTCTGATACCATGTTAAATTTGGGTCAGGTCTAACTCACCCCAAAAGCTAGCTCAAGGGAGAGAATTGCCTATGACTCATATAAGGGGAACCGATATGAGATTCAAAGGAAGATATAAAATAAAGACGTGTTTTCTCTTGAAGCATGTCTTGGATGAGACATTTCTATGAAGTTTCAGGTAGATGAGTACTGGCTTGGTAATAGCTGCTTTTGAGAATGCATTATATCTATCCTTTTGTCTATCACAGTCCTTTTATAGCTGAAAATATTGCATGCTCAGTCCTAGGAAACCATATTGAAATAGTCTTGTAGCTATCTTTCCAAGTTTACTCTAGTTTCTATTTTCTTTTCTAGATATTGTGTGGCTGGAACCATAGGGCATAAATTGATGTCGGGTAAACCCACAAAAATTAATTTGGACAAGGATACACAAATCGATGTGCGATGCCAGGTACATTTTCATCTCCTTACTGTTATATGATTGACTTTGTTGTTGTTGATTACGATTTCTATATTTTCCCCCAACTGCTTGGGGCTGATAATTTTCACCGACTGGGATAAGATTCTGCTTCCAGTTTATGCAAGTGCGTGTCTGAGCGTGCATACATGCCTTGAGAAAGCTCAGATATTCATTTGCCTTCGTTATTCTGTCCTATTCTCTATAACGTTATTGTCCATATATATTGCCAGATTCATCAATTGTCTTTCAGCCCTCATACAGATGCCAAAGGAATTATGGATCTAGTTAAATTTCTTTCTCCTAAGCATGTGATACTAGTACACGGTGAGAAGCCTAAAATGGCTTCTCTTAGAGAAAGAGTCCAATCTGAATTGGGAATTCATTGTTATGTTCCTGCAAATTGTGATACTGTGAGCATTCCTTCCACCGTCTTCGTGAAAGCTCATGCCTCTGACATGTTTATCCACAGTTGTTTGAGCCCCAATTTTGGATTTTTAAACAAAAGTTCAGAAGATACATCTAATTCAATTTTAGATGGCACAAGTCGCACATCTTGGCTTCAGGTAACTGATGAAAGAGTTACCGAGGGGATCTTGGTTATGGAGAAAAGCAAAAAGGCAAGGGTTGTGCACCAAGATGAGCTGCTGCTCATGTTGGGAGAAAAACAGCATGAGGTTCAGATGGCTTATTGTTGTCCTGTACATGTTGACAACTTAGATGAGGCTAGAATGATTCATAGCTCAGCACATGATGTACTTGGTCTCTCTAATAAATACAGTTGGCTTCAGCAATTATTCGCAGAATTAACAACTGATTTTCCTGGACGAAACATTCAAAATCTTGGGGAACAACTTCAAGTGGAGTCATTTCATGTATCTACATGTTGGAAGGATGACTGCCCTTACAGAATTATTGATAGTCCTCGAAGAAAATTAGCAGCAGTGTATTTTTGCTGCACTTGGTCTGTGGCCGATGGAAAGCTTGCTTGGGAGATAATTTCAACCATGGAGAAATGTCATTTGACCATGCAAGGTTTGAATCAGAATACCGATTTGAAAGATACTCACTAACTCATCGAAGTGTAGATAGTGAAGAATCAGCAATGAGCTTTTGTGCCTTAGATCATGACTTGTCTAGCACCAACGATCCAGCTGCTAGACCTTGGTCATCATTCTTGCAGCCTGTTTTTGTTCAGTAATGTTGTGACAGAGTCCGAGTAATTTGATGTTCACATTTTCCTATCCTGTCATGGACTATTAACTCTATCAATTGATGCGGTGCTTATAACAGCTTCAACAGCAGTGAAAAGAGATTACAGCAATCCAGCATCACTCACTCGTTAAGTTCATCTTGATTGAAACTCAAACTGCATTCATGGGCATGCTTGTTTAGTTGATTGGGAAACATGCTCAGTGAAATTCTCTCAAAGAAACGGCTCCAGACCATAGCAGATGGGTTATCGGCTTTCTGTCGTTTTTGTTATTCCATGTCCCTGATTCGGAACATGGCATTTTTTACCTTGCCTCCTTTTCTTCTATAGACTGAAATTAATCACACCCAGTTTGATCAAAATCATCTTGGATTGAATCAGTTTTAACTGGTTCAGACTATTTCTTATCAAATTTGTTTTTTAAAATTTTTTAAAAAAACAAATGTCAATTAAATTGAATAATTAAAAACCCTCTCGTGAAGCTATTATGGGCTCCAAATCAAAATGATAAATTCTTGTATTTGTGTGAAAAAAAAATTAAAATTAAAATAACGTCCTACTTAAATATTAATTTTATTAAAATTATTTTAAAATATCTAAGAAAGTAAGATGGAATGATATGATGATTCAATTCCTTAATCAATGAAACACGCTTAAAATTTATAAGAAAATGCTTTCTCTCTTATAAGTCTCCTTGACATTAATTTAGATAAAAAAAAAAAATCAGATTTCTTAATTTAAATAAATATTAAAGTAATTTTATATCCTTATTTTTATTGTTATTATTTTTAGTTTTTGGAAAGGATTTTTTTTAAAATTTTTTGTCAGCAAAATAATGCATTATAACGTAGTAAGATTTACATAAAAGCATGCAACCCAAAGAGTAGGCACCGATGGATCATGTGGCAAAGTATTTCTCAAATAAAACTTAGTTATCATTGTAATTTTATTACTCTATTAATGTAGAAATTTAAATGAGGGATCGGACGGTTGAAAATATAATTGAAAACATAGATCAGTAATAATAATCATAATAATAATCATAATGTTTGAAATCATAATATTTGAAATACGTAAAATTCAAGTTCAGTTAATACTAAAATGAGAATCTCTACATTTATAAAACAAATAAGTAGTTGTAAATCTTTAGTCAAGTTAATAAGTGATAGAGAACCTTTAATCAAAATTAATTGAAAAGCCTCAAATACTGCATGAGTTTTTCGCTGTCATACGAGAATAACTCAAAATGCACTTAATCACCTATTTAATAAGACACAAGAAGTAAGAATGAACATCCGGTCAGTTCGGTTCAAAATCAAATAAAATTGAAAATTAAAATTTTAATATTTATAAAAATCGAATTGAATTGATTTTAGACAGAAACCGAATCGATTCAATTTGATTTGATCAATTTATCTTTCTATCAAATTTTTAATTTTTTATATTTTATTTTTAATGGTCTAAAATTTAATTAAAATGTTTCAACCTTACTTATAGTGTAATCTATATATATTATTAAAAATAATATATTATTATATTTTAAAAAAAATAATATATTATTATTATTAATTAATTCAATTTGATTTTTTTATATTTTTTTTAATTAAAATTAAATCGAATTAAAATAATTAAAAAATTTTAAATTAAAAATTTAACTAAATCAAATAAATAAAAAATTAAATTAAAATTTTAAATAAATATAATTTGATTAAATTTTTTCTGATTTAAATCGAGTATTGTTTAATGAATTCTAAAAGAATGACATGTTATTATAATGTTATCATTGTAATTTGTAATCATTTACAAATTAAAGGTATTTTGTCATATTCTAAATTTAATATTTATAGATTATAAACACTATCACGAAATAAATATTTATACTTATTATCCCTTTCGAAAAATTGTTCTTAAAATTCTAGCATATAGCATATAGAGACAAATATATTTATTTTTAGTATTTTTTAGATATAATATATGCATAAATATATTTTAAATATAAAATCATAAAGTAAAATTGAATTATTTAAATTATTTTAAAATTAAATAGAGCATATAATCATTTAATTTATAATAATAATATATAAACTAAATTTAAAATTTCAATTTATTTAAAAATACATTATAATTTTCACGTATTTGAAAGAAATATAATGATTTATTTTTAAGTTGAGGATTGAAAATTTTTTTTCCTATGCCAACAAAAACCCTTCTATTAAATTTTCGCCCCAAATGCGCTGCTCAAACCCCTGATCAGGTAATCACGCTCTTCTTGTCTATTTGACAGAAAATCCCTTTTTTGTTTAAATTATCTTCCCAATGTCAACGCATAACACCGCCGGTACAACCGCCTCGGCGGCGGAGGGTGACACCCACTCTCCACTTCTTACCCGCCAAGAGCCCCCTTCCTCCACCACGGCTCGCCCAACTTTACTCGCAGTTCTTCTCGGACGTGCCACTGGCCGCCGTGGCCCTTCCATGTTAGTTAGAGAGACGGCGGCTCGTGAGCTGGAAGAGCGACGTGCTGACTGGGGTTACTCGAAGCCCGTGGTGGCTTTGGACATGCTCTGGAACACGGCGTTTGTGGTGGTTTCGATAGTGATGTTGATTCTGACCGTGAACGAGAAGCCGAACACGCCGGTTAGGATTTGGATTTGTGGGTACGCGTTGCAGTGCTTGGTGCATGTGGTTTTGGTGTGGTTGGAATATAGGAGAAGGAACACGAGGATAGTGAGGGATGAAGAGAGGCAGCGAGAAACTGGAGGAGGGAATGTTGACAGTGAAGATGGGGATGGGAGTGATAGGGGTACTCTCAGTTCTAGCCAATCAAGGTGACTTTTTTCAGTGCTGAATTTGAATTTTTGGCATAATTGTATCCTTGAATTGGTGCTCTTCAATTTGGAATCAGTGGGAACTTTATAATGAATGTTCAATTTAAAATAATTATTACATTGGTTATATGGACAATTCAGTGTCTGGGAGATGATGTGAAACTTGTATGATAATATATGAATTGTCATGTAAGAGAGAAAAAAAAAAGGCTCGAGTCTCATGACTAAGTGATTTGGGGAAATCCTTGCCATGTAGTTAGGTTTAGACTTCCAGAAGTTAACTTCCATTTTTTTTTCTTCAGGAATTCTCATGTATAATATATTGTCCCAAATATTCAACTAAGTTTCAGAAAGCTTGCATATGCACTGCATATGATGACCATTATAAAGCTAGTGCTCAAAATTTTATGTCATATTTAATCAAAAGCAATGGCAAGATGCTCAGCCTGCTGTACCAAACATGTTAAAATCACCATTTGGTTATGTTGCTTGTGTTATTTATTTATTTTCTGCTATGTGAGCAGCAGTAAATTGGCTGCTACTAGTAACCAGTGTTAAAATTCATTTACAGAATGAGGAACTGGTGGATTACTCTGTTTATCAGTCATAATAATGCAAAAGATCAGAAAATGAATAAGATATTTCTCTTTCTTTGGGTTTTAATATTCTTTCATGTTCAGGGCATGGTATTTTTGTAGTGCTTTGCTGATTTATTCATAAATATTGTGTTTCTTCTTGATAAGCTCCACCTCTCAAGGTTGAACTGACCTGTAGATATTAAGGAGTATCAGTCCAAGTACTTGTTCTGGGTGAGTGTTACAAAAACCCTAGTTTTGGGTCTCGGTAACCATAAAAGAAGAAGAAGAAGAAGAAGAGTTTAGGGAGAAGAGATATAATAGAGAGAGAGAAGAAGAGGAGTGAGAGAGAGAAAGAAATAATGCTTCATTCATCTTGGAAGATGATCAATACAGCTCAACTATAGTCTTTTGTACCGTAGCTGGAAGGTAGTTACAACTAACTTTATAATCTACAACTATATTGTCTCTTAATATCTTTCCCTCCAAATCCTGAGCCTACTTATTCCTATATTTTCTTTATATGTGACAATACCCTCTCTTGAGAACCTTCTTGTCCCCAAGAAGGTTAAAAGACTGGAAACTAAGACTGAATAAACGTCTTATCTTTCCAAGTTGCATCTTCAGTTGGCAAATTTTTCCACTTGATGAGACCTTGAAAAACACTGATCCTTTCCTGTCAATTGTTATGGTCTGCACAAACAGCTGCCCCAATTTATGAACAGAAAAATTGGAAATAGAGGCATCATTGTCACTCTTATTGGTATTTTCCAACATTTTAATGCACAAATCCTCCCTTGACAAAATGGCACGTTCTTCTTTTGCAGCCTCCATATTTCGAATGCATCCTCTTTGAGTATTATATGCTTACATGATCCCAGCATAAGTATACTATTCCCAAAATTCCAAGATTCTTTTCTACACCCTTCTTCTTCATAAACTTTCACATCCTCTTCTTGATTTGATATATTCTCAACAAAAACATCATTCTTGTATCATTGACATCATTAGGTTCTTTGCCCTCAATCGCAATCAGTTCTATCTTTGGCAAAATAGATTCAACAAGACGATAGTTTACAGAATCACCTTGGTCTTTGGCAGATACAAGATTGGGGTTAGGAAGCAACCCTCTGTTTTCCGAAACCTTACTTTCAGCGACTCTGTTTACTTGAGACTCTTCTGAGTTGTTGCATTTTTCTTTACCCTTATCCTTCATCCATCAGTACAATACCCGTAAATGCGCGCACTTCTTCCTTGAATTTGTTGTTCTCATCATCAGATTTACTAAATTTTTCTTTCAGTACTTCCAGATCCTTGACATTTTTCTGCACTGTCGATTGCAAAATGCTTAATTGCTTCTCCAATTTTGCTACCCTAATTGCTTCTTGGCCTATCACCTCACTTCTTGGCTTACCACCACACTTCTTGAGATGTTCCTCATCATATGTCCTTATTTTTCTTTCAGTAGTTTCCAATAATCTCTCAAGATCCTCTTGGTCCAAAGATTGTACTTCCATATTATGAAGAAAAGAAAACCAAGATATGTATTATGATAGAAACAAAAGATTTAAAGGAAGAATTAGGAACAGTGGAAAAATAGAACCAAACAAGAAAGTAAGTGAAGAAATGAATCAGATATTACCAAAATTTCAAGAAACAGATTTCTTGAAATTCAGGAACTGAGAAATTAAAGAAGGGAAGAAAGAACCAGAAAACAACTAGAAAAAGAAGAAAACCTGATTCAAGAATTCAAGAAAGAACAAAAAGGAGGATAGAAATTTTAATGAAATAAAGAAGAAACAGAGAGCAGAAAGAAAAGAAAAGAAATTTCAGGGAACAAAAAGAAGAGAAATTAGAGGAAGAAAGAGAAGAATCTTAGAAAAGAAGGAAAGAAGGAATATAGGGAAGAAAGAAAAGAAATTTCAGGGAAGAAGAAAGAAGAATTTAGAGGGAAAGAAGAGAGAGAAAAAAAAGAGCAGAAAGAAACCTGATTCTGCCATGGATCCGACCTAAATCAGCCATTTGCAGCTCAATCCCACTCAAAAACAAGCTCTGATACCAATTTGACACAAAGCCCCTAATTGTGGGCCTCAATAACCATAAAAGAAGAAGAAGAGTTTAGGGAGAAGAGATATAATAGAAAGAGAGAAGAAGAAGAGAAGTATTTTGAGAGAGAGAAAGAAATAATGCTTCATTGATCTTGGAAGATGATACAATACAGCTCAACTATAGTCTTTTATACTGTAGCTGGAAGGTAGTTACAACTAACTTTACAATCTACAACTATATTGTCACTTAACATCTTTTCCCTCCAAATCCTGAGCCTACTTATTCCTATATTTTCTTTATATGTGACAGTGAGTTGAAGGAAGGACAAGATATTGAATGAGAGTGGTTGTCAGCAAAACCTGTAGCCTGTAGTTTGCTTGAACGTTTAGTAGATCCTTATCTCTAATTTCTAAGGACTGTTCTTTATTTCATCCTTGTGAATCTTTTATAATTCCAGTTCCTTGATGAGATCTGAGATCACTTACCAGAACCACGTCTACTACATCAGACTGTCCATTTTATGATTTGTAGTAATTATTGCCATATTTTTACACATTGTTTGTTATCCATAGTGGTATTGACTATTGATGCAAAATTTGAATTAGTGTTGTAGCATATGCATTACAGTTACAAATATTGATCACTTAATGAATTTGTTATCATGGCTTAGTGTTGCTAAACAATGTGAATCTGTGAACACAATGGCTTCATTTGTGTGGTGGATAGTTGGCTTTTACTGGGTAGTTTCTGGTGGTGATGCCCTTTTGCAACATGCTCCGCGTTTATACTGGTACGTGTTCTGCTCATGTTCTTCACTTTCCTTCTGTGCTACTTATTGCGTGTGAGTGTGTGTGTGTGTATAACTTCTCACCAAATTTAAGGAAGGGAATTATGCGAGCCTTTTATGTTCAGTTGCAAATTTTGCTAGAACTTTTGGTCTGAGTTACTGTGTCATGCTAAATTGCTAATTTAAGTTTGAAATTTAAGCTTTCTACTGTATTCCTAATTTCCTTTCTTTTTCACTTGTAATCCCTTGCAAAATGACAAACTTGTTGCTTTTGGATTTGAACTCAAGTGAGGTTGGGATGACTCTGGTGGGCCTTAGGTTTGGTTCTTTAACAAAAACTAAATTTTAATAAAATAGAGATATAATTGGGCTCTCACAAAGCTTTGGCAATGATGTCTATCATCTTGGGCTAATCTCTGAAGAAGTCATTTAAGTTAACCTATATTTTCCAGATGCAATGTACGATCTCTAATTTTGAATCCGTGCAGGCTGGCTGTGGTTTTTCTGGCATTTGATGTGTTCTTTGCGATCTTTTGTGTTGTTTTGGCATGTTTGATTGGAATCGCTCTCTGTTGCTGCTTACCATGCATCATAGCAATCCTTTATGCTGTTGCAGGACAGGTATTGAAAAATGCAATGTTCCTTTATATTGGTAATAGAATCTTAAACAAATTGGAATCTTCAATCTTGTGATTGCTTCATGCTATTTTTGTCTCTTGTTTGATTAACTTGGCTTATTGTTGCTGTCATTTCATTTCAATGAAATAGGAAGGTGCATCCGAAGCAGATCTTAGTGTCCTCCCAAAATACAGATTTCAGGTGATGGGGGATGAGGAAAAGCCCAGTGTTGGGTCAGGGAAAATGGTTCCCATTGAAACCAGCAGTGAGTACTTGGCAAATGAACGGATACTCTTACCTGAAGATGCTGTAAGTTGTTGTTTTTGTTACATAATATTCTTTTTATCGAGTACTATTATAGAATTGGAGATTATGTGTAGAGTGGACACTGGAAATTATGTTTTCTCCCTCTAGCTCTGTTTGACTTTTTGAGTTCATATTGGCAATTATGCCAAGAAGTTGCCAACTAGCTTCCAACTCAAGCATTTAATAGTGATTTTGGATGGAACCTTAGTTGCAAATACTATCAAAATCTACTGCTATTGGAGAACTTATCAAAATGCAGGACTTTGATGGTCTTTGAACATTATTATTATTATTATTATGGTTAGGAATAAGGATAATGAGTATTGAGTAATGAGGATTACTTTCAAGCGTCCATGTTTCAGAATACTTGTTATTATCTGTTTGATAGTAGAAGATTTTACTGGTCTTTCGGAGATTCATTTATCATCTTCTCTTGTTTTTTTTTTTTTTTTTTTTTTCTGTTAGGAATGCTGCATATGTCTCTGCCCATATGAGGATGGAGTGGAGCTCCATACGCTTCCTTGCAACCATCATTTCCATTCAACATGTATTGTGAAATGGCTGAAGATGAATGCTATTTGTCCTCTCTGCAAGTACAATATCCTCAAAGGAAATGAATAAGGAACCCACTGACATCTGGTTCATTTCGTCCACTTCTTTGTGTACAGAAGAGATTGGGCCAAAAGGAAAGAAACTTCTCCAAATTCTTGTGAAAATTACAATATACGGCATTAGTCAATAGAGCTGCATTTGTCTTTTCCGGCCTTTGGAGTTGGCATGATTCTTCCTTTGTTATTTTTTTTTTTCTTTGTCAATTTTTTCCTTTGTATTTAGTTGTTTGAGTTTGAGACGCTGTAGAAACAAATCAGTCACATTTAGCAGGCTTTCTGCTTTTGCTTGCTGAATTGTTTTGTACTTATACAGTTGCTTCTGTATTGCCTGCTAATTATTATATACATGGTACCCTTTTTTCTATTTTTATTATGTAATTTTAACAGTTTTTTTTTTATGTCCAACTCTTTAGAGCCTGAAATTGCATATGATTGTTGGATCTTTTGTTGATAAAGTATTCTTTTAACACTATGTTTGATTGCAGAGGTAAACAAGGAGACGGAGGGGTATGTAAAAATTTACATTGTAACTCTCCTTGTCCTTCTGGCCTCCCCCTTCTTATTTACACCTCCCCAGATCATCTGAACGTAGTGTAAATATATCAATTAAAAATATAAAAAATTGATTTAAAATTATTTTTTAATAATAAATTAGGTGTAATTAAAGTATTTGTTTTGTTTATTTAAGATGGTAAAACTCATAAAATATTGTTAAAGGTCAACCGGAGCTTGCTATATCAAAGTTTCAAAATAAATATTTCATTTTCTTAAATATAATATTATATTATTTTCTTGAATAATATAATATAATACATTATAAGTATCTATAAAATAAAAGAATTTAAATAATCCAAAAGAAATTGTATTTGGGTCGCTACAGAAAAAATAAACCTTTAAAGAAAAATAAAGTTACCAATTTCACCGGGTGCTGGAGTAGCTCAGTTGGTTAGAGCGTGTGGCTGTTAACCACAAGGTCGAAGGTTCAACCCCTTCCTCTAGCGTTTCTCTCTTTATCATTTTCTTTTTCATAATCAGAACTTTCTATGAAATTTTTTATTTTAAATAATGAGTAAGTGACAATAACCTCTTATTATCCAAAAAGAATGGCAGAACAGGATTACATTCCGACAGTGCTGCAACCTCCAATGTGACAAAATCTTAGAAAAATTTTACATAAAGCTACTTGCAGTGATCTGTCAAATTACTAGGCACCATCATCGTTGCATTTTTCACTTTTTTTTTTTTTCGATTGACTTGGTAAATGAGCTCCTCTGAAAAGAAAATTTGAATTGCTAAGTGCAGTGTAAGTTCCAATAGGACAAAAAGATACCATATATCTACAAGGAGTCCTAAAAAAAAAGCCCAAAAATCCAACTCTCCTCGTAAAATCAACTCACTAAATCAAAACAATTAAATAACAAAAAATAATTTATTTTAAATAAATTATTTGATAATGTTTTTTATTCCAAACACTTATTATAAGAAAATTTCATTCGCCTTTAAAACCATATTTCAAAGGGATATGAGATAATTATATAATAACATAATTAAATGAGTCTAAAATAATTATACAATAACTTAATCAAAGGGATCTAGCAAAAAGCCTCTAATGATGAAGATGAACTAGAATTACTAGAAAGAAGAGGGGGAGAGTGAGGGAGGGATTGATTGGGAGAAGAATTTGGGAGGAGGAGAAGGGGAGAGAAAAGGGTAAAGTGAGAGGATTACATTTTTTTTTTCTCTCAAAATTAAGCATTTCATTCATAATAACATGGATTATATATCAATACATTCAAATAAACATCAAAAAACTGTATGATTAGATTCTCTCTTTTATTGTTAGAGAGAGAATATTTTTTTCGTCTTTTCTAAGTCTTTTCATTTTTCTTCTTTGAATCGCCGAGTTCTACTGTCTACAAAAACTTTTGTTTTGATTCCTCATGGTCTACAGTGTTGCTCCTTCCTCACTTATGCTTTTGCAAGTATAGTTTTGGATTGGTTGTAGTTAGATCCGTGCTTAAATCGTGAGGGTTTTGATTAATCTGATGTTATATTTGTGGTTGTTTTATGAGTGTTTCCCTTCTAGACCGATGTTATTAAAGATTCAAGGAGCTCATGGTGATAGGATACTGCTTGATGCTGTAAGTCAATCCTCCATAGTTATATGAGACTACAAATATTGTAGCTATAAAGCTTCTCTTTTGTACCTTCGGATGGTTGAGCAATTCAGTCAGTTGGTGGATTATACTTTATGGGTTTATAGTAGCCTTTGGTTGCCTTTGTCTTTCTGTGAAAAAGGGACAAATCATTCTATGGTTACTTTGGTAGTTTTGGTGGTCAGCCTTCTTCCTTCTAGCGTTGTTTTTTCAAAAGGGGTTTTGGTCGAATAGAGCGAGCAGCGGTGCTTCTTGGCATTCTAGTTATTTGCCAATTTGCTTGTTTTGGCGGCAATCCATCCTCCCCTGGCCGATGGTGTTGGTTTATATCAATTGCTAGTTTGGAGGGTTGGGTTTTGGCTTTCTTGTGTATAGGTTGGGCTTTGAGGCTCCTATTTCTTTGGGTTTTATCTTATGGGCTTGTTAACATGTCTTTTGTAATCTTTACCTTATGACTTTTAATATAATTATGCATATTTAAAAAAAAAGTCCAAAAGCCGAAGAGATTGCAATCTAAAGTCTCTAAGGCTCATATAAAGAACAAAAGCCCACATAAATGATACAGACTAAACCCAAATATAAATTGAACAAAAAAAATTTTCAATCAACAAACATACCATTCCTACTCCTCTTTCTTAATATTGTCGATCATCGATGTTGATTTAATAAAATTAAAAAAAAAATCTATCTACATTAGTATAAAAGGCCATACTAAGGAACATGTAGTACGAAAAAATTCAAACAACTAATGTTTTATACCACAAGAAAAACTTGACACTAAAAATGAAAAGTACACATGCAATCTTAAATCCGAATAAAAATAATAGAAGATAATAACTTAGGAGGCCTTATAACAACTTTAGTCGCCTCACCTTTTGCTGCCTAGGATGAGAAAATTTATCCTAAATTAACAAGAATCAACGAAGGAAATGAGACGCGCTCATCAACAGTCTTGTCATACCCTCAAGCTACTATCACGAGTCTCCACTTGAAAATCGATATCAAAAACTCATAATATGATAATCTCACGAAAGCATTAATAAACACATAATAAATATAAAAAGAAAAAAAAATAAAAAGTTTATCTATCTTTATTTGGTAGGAAAAAGATAGATCCATTGGTAAGGAAGAGATAGATTCACTAAAAAAAAATTTTATATTGTCCGAATGGAAAAGAGAAATCTTTTACTAAAATGAGAAATTTAGCAACTCCAAGAAAAATTTTCCTATTTTGAGAAGAGAGAAAAACAACTTAGTAATTACATTTTATTTTATTTGATTGGATAATATGGCATAAAATTTGTAATTTAAATAGAAGAATTAGTATATCAATTAAACAAACCATTTGAGTTAATATATATAATTACATACATATGAAAGAAATTGACCGTTGCGACTTTATATAATTTCCATTTATTTTATAAAAGAGGAGACGAGGGTTTAGCCTAGAAAAACAAAACTAGCTCTTCCTCCTGCTTTTTCGAATATGGCTTGCGTTGCCCGCCACCAATTAAAACCCTCCCTCAAAACCCCTATTACTGTGTAATAGCTCCACTCTTTTACTTCACTGGAACTGCTCGAAGAACACATCTCTGTTTCTATACCTCTCTCGCGCGCGCTTTCTGCTGTCACAGTTCAAATCTGGATCTGTATTCCATGCCCAAGCTTATTATTGGGTTTCAATTTCCAAAAAAGCGCTCCTAAAACCCTAGGGGGTTTTTCCGTAAAATCTTAATCCCTATATATATTTTTTTAAATTTAGGGTTTTGTTTTTCTTCTTGGTCTTTCATAACGAAATGCCGTGGGAAGAGGATATTGTGCTCCGAGACGTGACGAATGCTGGTCTCGTCGTGAGCGACCGCATTGGGCGGGAGGTTGCTTCTCAGCTTGACCTTGAAGAGGCCCTTGAAGCTTCCAGATATGCCAGTCATCCCTATTCTACTCACCCCAGAGAGGTATTCTTACAAGCTTCTAGTATTTTATTCGGAAGAAATTGGGTAACAGTACAAAGAAAGTTCTAAATTGAGAGCATGTCTCTGTGGATGTCGTGTGTTGTTGATTATTCTTTTGCAAGTAAGTAGTTCATGATATTAGATTCAATTGCAGTGGCCTCCTTTAATTGAGTTGGTGGATACTTGGGAGTTGCCCCCTGTACTCATCGAAAGATACAATGCAGCTGGTGGAGAAGGGACGGCTTTATGTGGAATATTTCCTGAGATACGCAGGGCATGGGCATCGGTTGATAATTTCCTATTTCTATGGAGATTTGATAAGTGGTGAGTCATTCTTCACTTTAGTAATAGGCTAATCAATAAGGATACGTCTATATGTTTGGGAATGATTAAAATTTTGGGTCCATTTATTTTCAAAAAGTATGAAAAATAATTTTAAGTTTTGGTTCCATCATAATTTTTGTTTGGAAATCCATTTTTCACAACTTTTGCATTTTGCCTCTAATGAAGGGTCAAAATACCTTAGATAAATTATTATTTCTTCTGAGTTTATCCTTATCAAACTTTCATCACTGCTTTGTACTATATCAGCACCACATTAGTTCCTCATTGACTACCTTTTAATCCCTTGACCCAATGGCTAAATTGATTAATGAATGTAGAGATGAAAGTGTGTGACTGAACCAAAACTTAGGGATGTTTTCATTTATTTTTCAAAATATGGCTACCCAAGTGTTGATTATGGCATGAATATGGACAAAAAAGTAATTTCTCTAAGTAATAATTTGTCATCCTAGGGGCTTAAGTACCGAAGTAACATTCAATTGCCAATGGTAATGACTGTTCTGTTTGCCATGGAAACTCTTTATTCTGATTGAGCATGGGTTCTGAACTTCTAGTACTTCCTCAGTGCTTGAGGTGCTAGTGCTACCCTAAATTGGAGAATTTATACATCTTGCCTTTATATCTTTTTTTTTTTCAGTTTAAAATTGATTATGGATGGACAGTGGACACAAGTGCTCTATATTAGCTTCCTAACAAGCAATGTCAAAATCAGTTTAAATTTAAATTAACATGCCCCTTTTATCTGCATAAAGGGACATGGAGGTTGGCCCTGCTTTGTTTTCAGGATGAAAAAATTCTAACTTAAAGGTCTATAATGGTTAGACTAATTATGATTAATGTAAGTTCAGTGTTGAGCTTTTGATCTGACCTGAGAAAAGTTTGGATCAGCTCTTTACACATTGCTTGAGATGACTTTTCATTTGTGCTTTATTAAATTGGCTATGAGTGAGGACTCTGTAATGTTTCCCTTTTTATTGTTGCAAGGAACTGAGGAATGAGGATATTCACTGATATTTCAATTTTCAATCTCTTAATGTCATGTCACAGTGATAAGTTGGGCTTGCAGGTTATATTTCAAAGTAGTTGCCTTAAATGGTCATAAACAAACTTGAATTTTTTTTCCTTTCCCATGAATATAAAATTAGTGGATATTGGATTTCCATGTTTAGAAAAGAACTTGATGATTTGTGATCTTATGAAATATCGCCTGCTTTTCTATATACAATCTATATTGGTATAGGCATATAAGAGTTCTCATTTATGGTAATACTAGTGCAAAGTTTCTAGTTTCCACAGGGTAGTACTCATCTTGCTTGCATGATTCACTACTTTGGTCCCTTCCAGCCCTATTCCTCTATTTTCTATTTTTTCAAACTGTTTGATCTTGCCTCTCTATGCAAGTCTCTCTTCCTCTATATCTCTTTCTCTCTTGCTTCCTGAGCATGTCATCATTATCACTGTTGTTGACTACTTATCATAATAAAAATTGCAATCTTATTCTTTGTTGTTTTTGTGGCATAACATTCTATTCATGATTAGGGATGGACAGTGTCCTGAATACAGTGGGAAGGAGCAAGCCATTTGTGCTGTAGGCCTTGCCAAATCTAAACCTGGTGTTTTTGTTGAAGCTATTCAGTATCTTTTAGTTTTAGCCACTCCTGTTGAGGTAATAACTCGAATCTTTCTTCTATTTTCCATAGAATTCTATTTTTTTAATCTGTCTTTTAGATTGGATGGCCTTGTTATATTCTTAGCTTTCAACTTACTTCTATGGTATTGATGTGTTATTAATACATCAGTTATCAAGCCAATAACAGCTGGGAGTTTTATTTGTCTTCATATTTCATTGCTTCCCACTGCCATGGTATGCACTGTTATACTACTCATGCCAATATTTGTTGGAGGTTGTTAAATTTATTCTTTATGTATCATCACTTTTGTATGCAATGGTTATTACTTTGCACTGAGAGATTGAAGTATAAACTGTACTGTTAATTTGAAGTTTGATATCATATTATTCAAGTTATCGTTTGTTATATATTCAATTTGTTATTATTTCCCACATAAAATAGATTTGCAGTCATTGAAATTTCTGGATTTGATGCCAGTTCATGCATGTTACTAAGTTTAAAGGATAGCTAATTGGTCCATAGATTTAATGGCATGGATTAATGCATGATCTGCTTTATGCTAGTCTGACGACTTAGCAAAGTAATCATTATAAAGCTTCTCTTGAATAAGTTGTTTTTATGTTGGCTTTATGATCACCCAAAAATTGCAATTACGTGGTACTTCAAAACAAATGCTGAGTTCGTTCCATGTTTTTGTGACTCCTTACTTTTAAAACAGTGCTTTTTTCTTGTAAAAGAACCAATAGTGAGGATTGTATTCTCTCCTACCTGAAAGGAATTTCAACTCTGTTCGGTTCTTATTAAGGCATCATATTTCCATCCATAGTGAAGCTTGATGACTACCCTTACCCTGGTCATGTTACTTTATCAACATAGTATCAAGTGCTTTTAAGTTGTTACTAAACTTTAGGTTTTAGTTTATAAATTAAAAAAGGGGGAAGGAATCAAGGATTCTTCTAATGCCTTTTCTAACATTATCCTGTTGCTAATATTTTCTCTAGTTTAGTCATTGGCTTTAACTATCTTATTGATCTGTATTAGCCTTTTCTTGTTATCAGCTGATTCTTGTAGGAGTATGCTGTTCTAGTGGGGGTGATGGTACTGATCCATATGCAGAAGTTTCACTACAGCCTTTGCCGGAGTACACAGTCCCATCTGATGGGGTTACTATGACTTGTATTACATGTACTGATAAAGGTCGTATCTTCTTGGCTGGGCGTGATGGTCATATTTATGAGTTGCATTACACAACTGGTTCTGGTTGGCATAAAAGATGTCGAAAGGTTTGTCTCACTGCAGGATTGGGTAGTGTCATCTCAAGGTAAGTTGTGTCTGTAAACGCTTTGGACTTCTGTGGTGTCATCACTTCTCCCAGTTATGTCACAGTGACTTTACTTGCAATATTAATACATCATCATTTTTTATTATTGTATGAAGTGTGACATAAAATTGAAGTTGAAGACATTTAAGAGTCATTGGATGATGGGTACTTTGGTTTAATATAAGCAACTTTCATATAACCATCTATCTCTGAGTGACTCAGCTCTCAAATTTTTCATTGAAAATGAAACATTATTTATACCTACTGTCTGTTAACATTAAGTATGCTTTCTTTTTTCCAGGTGGGTTGTACCAAATGTATTTAAGTTTGGAGCTGTTGATCCTATTGTTGAAATGGTTTTTGATAATGAAAGGCAGATTCTGTATGCAAGAACTGAAGAGATGAAACTTCAGGTTTTCCTTCTAGGACCAAACGGAGATGGGCCATTGAAGAAAGTGGCAGAAGAAAGAAATTTGTTTAGTCACAGGGATGTACATTATGGAGGTAGACAGTCAACAGGACCAAGAGCCCCAAACAGATCTGTGAAGCCATCTATTGTTTGCATCTCACCCTTATCCACACTGGAGTCTAAGTGGTTGCACCTTGTTGCTGTATTATCAGATGGCAGAAGGATGTACCTTTCCACTTCTCCATCTACTGGCAGTAATGGCACTGTTGGAGGTTTGGGACGACTCAATATTACTCATCAGAGACCAAACTGTTTAAAAGTTGTAACAACTAGACCTTCTCCTCCTATAGGGGTCAGTGGTGGACTCACTTTTGGAGCCATATCTCTTGCCAGTAGAACTCCAAATGAGGATCTCACAATAAAGGTTGAAACAGCATATCATTCTGCTGGAACTCTTGTCCTGTCTGATTCCTCACCACCAACCATGTCTTCTCTAGTTATTGTGACTAAGGACTCAAGTTCACAATCAGGTACTTTAGGAACAAGCACAAGGAGTTCTCGAGCTTTACGAGAACTTGTGTCTTCCCTACCTATTGAGGGTCGAATGCTTTTTGTGGCAGATGTCCTGCCCTTACCAGATACAGCTGCCACTGTGCAGTCATTATATTCAGAAGTAGAATTTTTTGGATTTGAAAGTTTAGGGGAGTCCTGTGAAAAGGCATCTGGAAGACTTTGGGCTAAAGGTGACCTTTTTACACAGCATATACTTCCAAGGCGGAAAATTGTTGTTTTTAGTACTATGGGAATGATGGAAGTAGTGTTTAATAGGCCTGTTGACATTCTGCGAAGGCTGTTTGAGGCTAACTCACCTAGATCGATCTTGGAAGATTTCTTCAATCGTTTTGGTGCTGGTGAGGCAGCTGCAATGTGCTTATTATTAGCTGCGAGGATAGTTCATTCTGAGACTCTTATAAGCAATGCTGTTGCTGAGAAGGCAGCAGAAACATATGAGGATCCAAGAGTTGTTGGAATGCCACAACTTGAAGGGTTCAATGCACTATCAAACACTAGAACGACAACAGGGGGTTTTAGCATGGGGCAGGTTGTTCAGGAGGCAGAGCCTGTATTTTCAGGCGCACATGAAGGGCTTTGCTTGTGCACATCAAGATTACTGTTCCCTCTCTGGGAACTCCCTGTGTTTGTTACCAGAGGGGGATTGGGTTCATCTGATGTGACATCCGAAAGTGGAGTAGTAACATGCAGACTCTCTGTTGGGGCTCTGCAAATCCTTGAAAATAAGGTTCGTTCTTTAGAGAAGTTCTTAAGGTCCAGAAGAAATCAGAGAAGGGGGCTTTATGGCTGTGTGGCTGGTTTAGGAGACGTGACCGGTTCTATATTGTATGGAACTGGTTCAGACCTAGGTAGTGGTGACAGAAATATGGTGAGGAACTTGTTTGGTGCCCATTCACGGAACATTGAGTCTACTGCTGGTGTTACAGCAAGTAAACGGCAACGATTACCTTATAGTCCTGCAGAATTGGCTGCCATGGAGGTAGGCACTTCACACTTAATATATTCACATATAGCTTTATTTGTCATTTTTCTTTTTCTGAGGAAGCAATCGCTATGCTACAGGTCAGAGCAATGGAGTGTATCAGGCAGTTGCTTCTTAGATCTGGTGAAGCATTGTTTCTTCTACAGCTTATTTCGCAGCATCACGTGGCACGCTTGGTTCAGGGGTTTGATGCAAATTTACTACAAGCACTGGTTCAATTAACATTCCATCAACTAGTTTGTTCTGAGGAAGGAGACCGCATTGCTACAATGCTAATATCTGCACTAATGGAGGTGAATACGTTCATATAACCTTTCAAAAATTACTTCACAGAAAAGTTTCTTATTTTGAATGGACATCACTTTTCTTTTATTTCTAGATTGTAAATTTTGATACTATTATCCTTCATTACATGTCATTTCCTGAACTGATGTGTTCATTGCTCCAGTATTATACTGGTCCTGATGGCAGAGGAACAGTAGATGATGTTAGTGGTAGATTACGGGAAGGTTGTCCAAGCTATTTCAAGGAGTCAGATTACAAGTTTTTCTTGGCTGTGGAATGTCTTGAAAGAGCTGCTGTAACTTCAGACCCTGTGGAGAAGGATAATCTTGCTAGAGAGGCCTTCAATTTTTTGAGTAAAGTTCCAGAGTCTGCTGATTTAAGAACTGTTTGCAAAAGGTTTGAGGACTTGAGGTGAGTATATATTGAGGCAAAGACTAAAATAAGTTCCGAGACTTGTATCTTAAACCAAAAATGAATTTCTGTGCAGATTTTATGAAGCTGTGGTATGCTTGCCTCTGCAGAAAGCCCAGGCTTTTGATCCTGCTGGTGATGCTTTCAATGATCAAATTGATGAATCTATTAGAGAACATGCAATTGCTCAACGTGAACAGTGCTATGAGATAATTACTAGTGCATTACGTTCTCTTAAGGGTGAATCTTCACAAAGGGAGTTTGGATCTCCAGTAAGGCCTGCTGCCATGCGACCAGTGCTTGATCAGGCTTCTCGGAAGAAATATATCTGCCAAATTGTTCAACTTGGTATTCAATCACCTGACAGACTCTTTCATGAGTATCTGTACCGGACTATGATTGAATTGGGCCTTGAAGATGAGCTACTGGAGTATGGAGGTCCTGATTTAGTGCCGTTCCTGCAAAATGCTGGCCGTGAACCATTGCAGGAGGTAAAGGTTGTCTAACTAAAGTGGAGATCTGTTCTATTACACATCTCTTTGTGGATCACGCAATTGGATAGTGTCTAATGTCTAAACTTAATAATTGGAAATTGGAACATACTATATTCTTTCTGCAAAACTTTAACGTGATCCATATTTTTGTCATTGTCTCATAGGTCCGAGCTGTTTCTAAAATATCCACAACTTCTCCCTTTGGTCATTCCAAAGCATCCATCACATCTACTCAAGCAAAATACTTCGATCTGTTGGCACGGTATTATGTCTTGAAGAGGCAGCATATGCTTGCAGCACACATATTGCTGAGACTGGCTGAAAGGCGCTCAACTGATGCAAGAGATGTTCCTAGTCTTGAACAGAGGTCATTAGTCTCTTTAAACTTATCTGCTTCCATTTTTTAGTCTCTGTCACTCTCCCTCTGTTACTGTTAATCAGGACAGTGTGTTTTTCTGATACATTTCTGTCTTGCTATTTCTTGGGGTTAGGGTTGGTTGTGATCATAATCCAATTTAAAGTAGCCTGTGGTTTAACCTATTTGAGGTAAACAGATATACCAAATGGTGCCTAGTTAAACATATAAGAAGACCAGGAATTATGTTTGCCTAGTGAGGTTGTGCCTCAGCAAGCCCTTGGTCCTGTTGACTTCAGTTGACTTTCTGTTGATGAGTGCAATCATAATGATACCTAGATCACATGAACAACTAGAATGACTGAGCCTTAATCCCAAACTAGTTGGAGTTGGCTATATGGATCCTTTTCGCATTCATCCTTGTTGGAGACTGGTTCTACAGCAAACCTAAATCACATGAAATATATGAAAATGCACACAGAAGCACATTCTCATATACAAAAGGTTAGGGGCACATACAATATTACAAGGGCTGATACTGAGTAGGACATCTTCTGGCCTATCCAATTTGCTTAATCATTTCAATATGGATTCACTAGTGAATAGAAAGGATCAAACCAACTCAAATTGTGTCTTTCTTCATTTCATGGAATTTAAATATTCGATCTTTTCCATTAAACAATAGGTGTAACAAGTCATTTCATTTTGTCAATGCCAGGCGCCAATACTTAAGCAATGCTGTCCTACAGGCAAAGAATGCAAGTGATAGTGGTGGTTTGGTAGGTTCCACAAGGGGTGCAGGTGCACTGGACAGTGGGTTGCTAGATTTGCTTGAGGGGAAGCTTGTGGTTCTTCGGTTTCAAATAAAAATAAAAGAGGAACTGGAGGCTATAGCTTCTGTGTTACAATCTTCATCTAGCATGTCTGAGCCCATCCAAGATGGATCAGTCGCTGATAACAATGCCAATGTGGAGTATGCAAAAGTTGCACAGGAAAAAGCCAATGAACTATCGTTGGATTTAAAAAGCATTACACAACTATATAATGAATATGCAGTTCCTTTTGAACTCTGGGAGGTACATCTATCTCTTGCTTTCTCATTCTTCTTTTATCAGACTATTGAATTTCTATTCAGAGTGTTGAGGGGTAATTGGTTTATGTCTTTTTTCCCCCCCCCCCCTTTCAGGTATGCCTTGAGATGCTTTACTTTGCAAATTATTCTGGTGATGCTGATAGTAGCATTGTAAGAGAAACCTGGGCTAGACTAATGGATAAAGCTCTTTCAAGTGGTGGGATTGCTGAAGCGTGTTCAGTATTGAAGAGGGTTGGTTCCCACATATACCCTGGAGATGGAGCTGTTTTACCTTTAGACACTTTATGTCTTCACCTTGAGAAGGCTGCTTTGGTAAAGTTTAATTCCATACGTATATATGTGCTTTGCTATCAACTGAATCTTTGGGATTGCTGTACCATTTATTCTGTTTTACCAGAATTATTGAAGTATTTTTATTTTATTGTTGCAGGAGAGACTGGAGTCAGGGGTTGAATCTGTTGGAGATGAAGATGTAGCAAGAGCTCTTCTTGCAGCTTGCAAGGGTGCAACTGAACCTGTCCTGAATGCATATGATCAGTTGTTGTCAAATGGAGCTATTTTGCCATCTCCCAACCTTAGGTTACGCCTTCTTCGATCAGTGCTAGTGGTACTGCGAGAGTGGGCAATGTCTGTTTTTGCACAGAGGATGGGTACAACAACAAGTGGAGCTTCCCTGATATTAGGCGGAACATTCTCACAGGAGCAAACAACAGTCATTAACCAGGGTATTCGTGATAAGATCACAAGTGCTGCTAACAGGTGACCATGTCCTTTTAGCTACTACAATATTTTTGCTCCTTGCTCCTTTTATGTTATGTATGATAGACAAATTCCTTGGCATGAAACAAGAGTGGTTACAATCTGATACTCTACTGTTTCATAAAAATGATGGACAGATACTCATGAAAAGTCTGAGAGATCCTAGATCTGGTCTTATATTTGACTTCATGATACTAATTAAAGGAATATAGGATAAAGACTATCAGGATCAGAGTTGTGCCAAGTTCAGAAATTATCTGGTTGACTTTTATGATGTTCAGGTAGTATGACCTGGTTGCCTTGGATAGCCAAGAATGAGATGGCACAGGCTAACAGGTCTTTTTTGCCTTGGGTTTTGGCTGCATAACGAGTTTAGGTACTTATTGTCTACCATAATTGTTGTTTTAGGAGTAGTCCTATGTGGTGGACTAAATTTGTACTTGAACAGTTCATATCCAAAGTGCTTTTAAGTATTAGTGCTATAGCTTTTTGGGGTGCTTCTGACAAGGTATTTTTTGTTGCCCCCGCTTCTTGCATGAAATACTTGAGGCTGTGATAAAATTTTTGGGAAAGTAGAGTAGACAACTGGACGTACTAGCAAATAGTAATGGTCCTCAAAGCAAATCAGGCATTTGAATTTTCTTTCATCTGTATTATAGATCAAGCAATGAACCTTGAGCCCTCAGAAGCTGTCATGGATTTTTCAAAACAGCCTGTTTTCAGTTTTCTGATATAGATATGTGGTGTAGTCAAGGAAGACTGGATTTTTAGGAATTATTTGTATTTAATTTTAATTGTAAAATTAAAGTTTTTTAAGTTTAGGTTTCTAATATTTGGAAACGGTTAGAAATATTTAGAATTCATATGAAGTTAGAATTTCCTAGTTATATTGGTTCAGTATTTTCTTATTTTGGAATTTCCAATCCTAGCAATAGTAGGACTATTTACTAGTCTATCAATGCCTATGTTATTTTAGGTAGTGTGCTAGAGATTGTTTTTGACAATTTGAAAATTAATAAGAATTTTGAGAGCCTTTTATTCCCTTTTTCCTTTTGATTTTTTTTTAGTTCTACATCAATGTGGCAATTTGATCGCATTTCACGTTTATGGCTGAGAATTTTATCGTTCTAAACTTGAATGAGAAAGCTAGTATAAGTAACTCATTCTTTCTCTCTATATATATATCTATATACATATATATATATATTAGGCCTCCCCATTTTATGTCTGCGATTCCATTCGTGTTTTGCAGCCTTATTATTGGATTATCATTAGCTGATATTTGGATGTGATTAGGACAAAAGTATTTCATTAAATTTGCCTTTTTTTTTAAATAGATTCCATTTGCTTGCTTGAGACTTGAGAGGAGGAAAAATTGTCCCTCATTTGTCATTTCGGGATTGTCTTGATAAAATCTCTGTTTACTTGGGGGGGAAAAGGAATTGGGCATTTCAGCCTCTGATTCCAAGTATTCTGTTGCTGATGAACTTTTGGGTAGCAGGTACATGACAGAAGTGAGGAGGTTGCCACTTCCCCAGAGCAAAACTGAGGCTGTTTACCGAGGATTTCGAGAACTTGAAGAGTCTCTGATAAGTCCTTTTTCTTTTGATCGATTCTAATTCTTTTATGCTCCATGTGTTGTATGAAATGTTTCTTCTCACAAAAAATAAGCTAATAGTGTTGGTGTCTATGTAACATTATGCTTCGAATTCTTTACCATTCTTGTAAAATTAACCCTTGTTTCATAGAGAAGAATTGCTAGAATCCAAATTCTGATGCCAACTCCAAAGGGGATGGAGGTTGCTAGATTTGAAGCTGTGATTTCTTACAATAGGATGCAGGCACTCGACCAATGAACTACTAGCCTAATGGCAATGAGAGATTCATGTCTGGTACATGCATTCACTTGAAAGAATTCATCATTAAACTTGTATTATAAATCGTCCATTTTCCTTCCCCATTTAATTGCTTTTGATATTAATGTGATGAATACTAAAATCCTTTTAGAACGAGTTGTTATACTGCCATATTTGTAAACAAAACCTTTTGATCTGGTGGGGAAGAGTGTTGAATGTTCGTTAGAAGTGACAGTGACTTGATTCTTTTTCAATTGCGAGGGTGGAACTTGGCCTTCATTGAAACGGCCTCGTTTGCCAAATTAATTTTTTCAATGTTGAGACGTTTAGGAAAAAGCTAAAATCAAATTTTCTAATATCAATTTGAACAAATTAATTTAACAAAACTTAAACACAATAACAATATTATTAATAATAAAGAAAACAAAATAAATGTATAGGTAATTTTATTAATAAGTGTAGTAAAAAAGTTTAATCCGTTATCTGAATTACAGAAAATATATAAGAATTTAATTCAATACAACCTTTTCTTTTTTAAAAAAAATTATAAAATTTTTATTTAAATAAAAAAAAAACGAAATTATGAGAGTAAAGGACAGAAACGAGAGACAGAAGGCATCCCATCGTCACCGTCCAAACCTTTTTGAATTAATGACAAATGCGACACAATTTTTGCCACTTAAGGTGATATCGGATCCCATATTTGTCCCAAACATGCCTATCCCAAGATTCTTATCACACCACTATTTTATGGATTTAATATTAAATAAATTATAAATATATTAATTAAATATTTATTACCATTGAATTTAATTTAAATATATTTTTCAAAGTTATTTTAATATAATTTACAAATATTCTATTGAATTAGATTATTATTATCCTTATTATCTTATATTGGTATATTGATATTGATGGGAATGGATTTGGACGTAAAATTATTATATGAAAATAATAACAAGATGGAAATCAATTAAGTCATTGTTAGTCCTTATACTTTAAGCAATAATAATAAAAGAGGAGATTAAAGTATTTAGTGTATGGATAATGGATTCATTGTTTTTTTATTCTTATTCTTGTTTTCTTCATGACTTTTGCCATTCAATTCTCAACTTGGATTGGCAATTTTCTGCCAACTTTTTTGTTTATCCTTATATAATTTTATAATTAATTTAGTTTGTGGTATATAAATATACACATAACAGAGGCACTTTGTAGCCTTTATAAAGTTATACTTTTAGGTTGAAAGCAAAAGGGGCAAATAAAAAATTTCGTATCAGCACATAAATTGCATTATTTTATTAATTTTGTTATCTCAATTTCTTTTTTTTTTAAGTTTATCTGCACTGAAGCAACTAGAACTTTTTTCTTTTTTCTTTTTTTTTTTGTAAAAAAGAAAGAAAACATCTATGATAGTAAGAAATCAATATGGGATAGGCTATTCCTATAGCATCCTCATGAAGGGATATGAAGCAACTATAACATTTGAATAAACTTACACTTTTATTTCCTTTTATGTATATGGCTAGATTATTTCGATAATGATGAATTGACCATATGATTAACACATAAAATTAGAAGTCTGAAAATTCATTAAAAATAATAATAATAATTAATAAAATCCCTCTCGAGCGGTGAAAACTGTGAAATGGAGAATGGATATGTAATTATCCAAACAAAAGGAAGGGCATTTAGTAATTTCACAAAAACACGCTTATTAGTTGCAGGCCGTTGAATTTAGCTTAGGCAGTGATAGCATCTCCGTGAACACAACAACTGTGCAACCTTTGAAACTCATCTCAAAGAAAACTATTTTAAAAAAAAAAATTAAAAAAAAAAAACACATATTTCCTTCCCAAAAAAAAAAACTCAGGACAGAGAATAAAAAGAAAGAAAGAAGATTAAAACGACTAACGAAAGAACGAACGGACCCGTCCTCTCAAAATTAGGTCGCATTTTCATCACTGTCGATTGCTCTTCTTCTTGTTCTTGTTTTTCTTCTTCTCTTAGATCTGATTTCCTTCCATAATTTCTTCATCGTCTTGCTCTTCCTGTGATCTCCCTCAGCTGCGAACCCTAACTAAGAGGAAGTTAATGAAAATGTTTAGATTCGAACAGGAGAAGATCAGGAAACGAATTTAATTTCCGTTTCCTTTCAGGAATTTAAATCTAAGTGACGGAGATTCTCAGGTTTTTCGTGTTTCTCCGGATATGGCCGACGCGCTTTCTGTCGTTCCGGCCTCTGTTCTTCGTAATCTCTCCGATAAGCTTTATGAGAAGCGCAAAAATGCTGCTCTCGAGGTTTATCTCTCTTTTCAGTTCTTAGAATTTCATTTCTAGGGTTTTTTAATGGTTTAGTTTTGTTGGTCTTTTTAATTTTGGGTGTGTGTGTGTTGTAGGTTGAAGGTATAGTGAAGCAGCTGGCGGCTGCTGGGGATCATGACAAGATATCTGCGGTGATCAATTTGTTGACGACGGAGTTCACCTACTCGCCTCAAGCCAACCACCGCAAGGTTTGTAAATGACTTAGGAATGAGAATTCAGTTTGTTTGATTAATCATAAATCATTTGCAAGAAAAGAATTCTTGCACAATAATGCATGAATTCTATTTCGTTCGTAATAATTTTTTTAAAGTTAAAAGAAATTGAATTCTTTCAGTCCAAACATGACAATTGGTGTAGAAAAAACCAATTGAATTGAATCCTCGCAAATTTCTTGATTCCAAATGTGTGGTGGTTGAAATTTTGGATTTGAATCCTCGCTGTTTGGTTTACAATGTTTGTTATTGTGTAATTTTATTATTTTTCACTGTTTATGAATGTAATCTTGTAGGGTGGATTGATAGGGCTAGCTGCTGCAACTGTAGGGTTGACTACAGAAGCAGCCCAACATCTGGAGGTAATTGATCTAACACTACTCTGTAGTTGCTGCTCATTTTGGAACTTTTTCTTCCTTTCCAGTTTTTGTAGCCTAGTCCAGATGTTTTCCCCCTTTATTGGAAATGCGCTCAGTAGAAATGGCTCAACTTCGTCATTGTAAATTCAGTAGAAGCATGTCAGTTACCAGCTTTTTAATTTGCTTATGGTTCTGTTTGATTTAAAGATTCACATGGATGCAATGTTGCATTAAGTTTGTTCTATTTTAAAATGGGACACGTTGATATCTTAAATAATTGAAAATATTTAATTTTTCATTTAATTAGCCTTGATATAAATTCATTACTGCCTTACACTTGTTGACCAACATAGAAGGCTCCTAATTAGAAGGATTCAAACCTTTGGTATTCTAATTAGGCTTGATTTAAGAGATTTTATTCTTATTGGAAATATTACTCATTTAGGTTGATTCTTTCTAGATAAATACTCAAACTCTGTAAAGATCAATTCAATTGGAATAGAATCAGAAATTCTTTTCAAAATTCTTCACGGTATTAGAGCTTCTTTTTTTTTTTTTTTCTGATTTTAGGGTTTAAATTCAATTTTTCTCTTAGAATTTCTAAAACCTTGTATCTACCTTTTTGGTACTACCCTATCTAGGAACTTTTTTCATCTCACCGCCCCTGCCAGTAGGGTCGTCTGACCGTCGCCGTCCAGCTCTGATGCCGGAAAGCCATGCGTGTGAGGCTCACGCGCCCTCGCAAGATTCTGTGTCTTTTTCACATGCCGGCATGTGTGACATTTTTCGGTGGTCTGTTTCGACGCGATCCTTTCCTTCATATTCGCTTTCAAGTTGCACCTCTGACCTGTGTGGACCCGTGAGTTGGTTCATCTTTTTCCAGCGTGGGAGATGTTTTCCGTCAATGATGCTTCTAGCAAACTCGCTTTCAAGTCGCGTTTCTATTATGCTAGACTCGTGCCTTTTTTGCTAGTGAACATTAATTCTTTCTTTAGTAACAATAATTTTTCACCCTTTTTGATAGGAAAAGGGTGATTTTTTCTTGAAATGACAGTGACTTGTGTGGGTAATGTAAGGACTTTTGATAATGCTTTTGTTTCGTCTCTTGATTCTGCCCCACAGATTATTGATTTTGGCGCAAATAGACATACGATGGGCTCCTCTCACATATGCAAGCTGATTTTTACATTTTGCGATACTTGAAGTCTGTTCCTGGGAAAAGTCTTCTATTCTCTAAATACGGTCATTTTCGCATACATTCATTCATAGATGTAGATTGGGCTGGATTCCTTGACGATAGAAGGTCGACTAGTGGTTACTGTACACTTGTGGGAGAAAATCTTGTCACTTGGGGAAGCAAAGTGTTTCTCCAAGTGTTGTTGCTCGGTCAAGTGCTGAGGCGGAATGTAGAGCGATGGCATAAAGTGTTTATGAACTCCTATCGTTGCAGAGATTGTTGGAGGAATTGAAACTATCAGAAAGGGAGCACATAGAGATTGATCGACACTTCATTAAAGAGAAGTTAATAAATGGCGTTTTGAGGTTAGATCATTTGACTTTCGATGATCAGCTAGCTAGTTGATGTGTTTATCAAATGGCTCAACAACAAGGCCTACGATTCCTTGGTTTGCAAGTTGGACATGTGCGATATCTATGCACAAATTTGATGGGGAGTGTTGACCAACATAGAAGGTTCCTAATTAGGAGGATTCAAATATTTGAGATCTAATTAGGCTTGATTTAAGAGATTTTATTCTTATCGTAAATATTTCTAATTTAGGCTGATTCTTTGTGTATAAATACTCAAATCTTATAAAAATTAATTCAATTGGAATAGAATAAAAAATTCCTCTCAAAATTCTTCAACGCCTTTTCCCCTTCCCCTCTAAATTTCTACTTTGATTGATCACTTGCTATATTTTTATTCAAGAAACATTTGGATATTATTTTGGATCTGGTAATAAAATATGAATGTTATTTCTATTGAAATGAAATTCAATTATAGAATGAACTAATAGCCTGTTGTAGGGTTTAGATATTTATTGTCAGCATGTCCAGAAGAAATTCCAGGCCAATTTGACCAAATTCTGATATTGCAAGGCAAAGTACTTGATGCATTTTTGTACATGTTTATTTGTCCACTATGGCCTTGTCCGCAAAAGAGCATAAAGTATGGTAAAATGACAAGAAGATAGTAAGTGCTTGTAAGCGACACTAAAATGAGGTTTGGACTTCTGTTATCAGAGTGTCCACACCAGTTCAACCTGTCTTGAGTCCTGATTTTGCAACACAAAATACGTAGTGCTTTTGAAAGATTTTTATTTGCGACTATGGCATTGTCCACAAGAAGCAGTAAGTATTGTACTGAAGGCCATTAACCATTGCTTTGAGTATTTTCTGTATGCTTTTTGTGTGTGTGTATTGGGTAGGGTAGGGAAGGAGAGAGATGGGAATTGCATTCTTATGTCATAATTTATGCTATTACTTTTGCTAATGCAATATTGTGATTACAAGCTTAAGGACAAAATTTCTATGAAATAATAACTGAAGGATGTCCCAGCATGTTATGTTATGTAATGATTTTAATTGGAATTATAATCATTGCTGAAAAATTTTCCACTATACTCATCTTTTGCTTTTAATGCATCTTCCAGCAAATTGTGCCGCCTGTGCTTAATTCTTTTTCTGACCAAGATAGCAGAGTTCGTTATTATGCTTGTGAAGCCCTATATAACATTGCAAAGGTTAGAATAGATGTGGTTGATTTATATTTCATGGTGGTCTTTTTTTTGTGCCCTCTTGATATAACATGCCTTAATGTGCCATATTTTATTAACATGCAGGTGGTGAGAGGAGATTTTATTGTATTCTTTAACCAAATTTTTGATGCCCTATGTAAACTTTCAGCAGACTCAGATGCCAATGTACAAAGTGCTGCTCATCTTTTGGATCGACTTGTAAAGGTAAATTGCCTAAGCTACAAGTATTTGCTGGTTACATATCTTTGTTGATAGGAGCCTCCTTAAACTTGAAATCAGTTCTCATATGGTTCCATAATGAAACAGGACATTGTTACTGAAAGTGATCAATTCAGGTATGTTAATGTTGGATAGGCCAATAATAGCTAGAGATTTTTATCAACTGCTCTTTTATTATGTGTTTTTAAATTTTTATGATGTCCTTTGTCAGCATTGAAGAATTTATACCGTTGTTGAGAGAACGCATGAATGTCCTAAACCCCTATGTTCGCCAATTTTTGGTTGGATGGATCACCGTGTTGGACAGTGTTCCAGATATAGATATGCTGGGTTTTCTGCCAGATTTTCTTGATGGTAAATTTCATTTCTTATAAAAAATCTGTATGCTTCTTTAATTTGTATTTTTATATTTCTTTCTAATTCGAATATGTACTCACAAACTTCCATGTCAACGTCAGGTTTGTTTAATATGCTGAGTGATTCTAGCCATGAAATCAGACAACAAGCTGATTCTGCTCTTTCTGAGTTTCTCCAAGAGATCAAGAACTCCCCAGTAAGACTTCTGCTGATGTTAAATCCCAAATTTTGCTCTTGTAGTTTCTGCTTCCTGGTCACTTGCCTTAGAAAAGCTTGTGCACTCTGTGGATTTGCTTGTTAAAAACTTCTATAATTTTATATCTAGCATACCCCCCCCCCCCCCCAAAAAAAAAAAAGAAAAAAAAAAAGACAAAGAAAAGAAAAGAAAAACAAAATCTTTGTTCATTTGTAATTTTCTGACTCGAGCAGTGCTACTGTTGAAGTCTGTAGATTATGGTCGTATGGCTGAGATACTGGTGCAAAGGGCGGCTTCTCCAGATGAATTTACTCGTTTAACTGCGATCACATGGGTAAGTAGATTCATAGTAAATGTGTATATACATATGTACTTATTGGCATTATTTGCTAATATCATCTCTGATGTCTTTTTGGGCAATAGAATTTTGGAGCAGTTGTTGCAATTTATTGTTCCATATGGATTATTTCAGTTTTTTTTATATTATTCTGTGCAGATAAATGAATTTGTAAAACTTGGTGGGGATCAACTTGTTCCTTACTATGCTGATATCCTGGGAGCCATTCTGCCATGTATATCAGACAAAGAAGAGAAAATTAGAGTGGTAAGTTGGATGATGATTTAAACTTTTGGAAAAAATAAATTGAAGTATCAGTTGTCTAAGGCATTCTATGCTTTCTTTCTTGGTCTTAAAGGTTGCTCGTGAAACCAATGAAGAACTTCGTGCAATAAAGGCTGATCCTGCTGAAGGATTTGATGTTAAAGCAATACTCTCCATTGCAAGAAGGTGTAGTTTCATAAATTGTGATTAAAAAGAGGGAGAAAATAGGTTTTAAAATGTTGCTAGTAATTTTCTTTTTGACATAGCACTTCTGTATTGCAAAATAAGAATTGCTGACTAGGGTCCCTTGTTTAAGGTAGTCATACGGTTCATAATAAGCTATCAATGTTAAAAAAATGACCTTACATTTGTTGTTGATCTTTTCAACATTCAGCCAATTGTCCAGTGAGTGGGAGGCCACACGAATTGAAGCACTGCACTGGATATCAACACTCCTAAACAGGCATCGGGCTGAGGTAATGATGCATCATCTATAAATGCTATACATCTTGTATTTGTTTGTTGTTTTGAAAATTTTTATATCACAGGCTGTAGCAAAATAATCTTTTTCTATAATTTTTTAAAAAGGCTCATGTAGTTGAAACATCAACCATTCTGTCCCCAATGATTCCAAAAGCGCATTTTCCTGCATCTTCTTAGGGGTGTTCGGTTCTGGTTTCGATTCCAGAATCAAACCTTCAGTTCATTGATTTTTAGGAACCATACTGGAGATGAAATTGAACCTTCAGTTCTTTGATGTTTAAGAACAATATTTTGTTTCCTGTTTTCATCCAGTTCTAAGCAATTTCAATGCAGTCCAGTTCTAGTTCCAATTTCATTTCAGTTCAAGACTTGGTTTTACACGTAAATTTACAACATTCTTATGTTTGTTTTAAATGGTAAAAACAAACTTAAATTTCTAACTCAGAACAACAATAATACTAATTGTAAAATGATAATATATTATATGTAGTTCTTAGTAATATTATTATATTATTTCTAAATATTTTTTAATTGTATAATCTTTTATTAAAAGATACATATGTAACATGTGATATAATTATATATTATGGATTATAAGGTAGATTAATGGATTTATGACTAAAATTATTGAAAAAGTAGTAGAAAATAAATGACAATATTAAATTATATACACTTATAATTATAGCTACTTAGGTTATATAAATATATATATTACAATCTTAATTAATTATATACACTTCAAACGAGTGTTAGTGGAACTTTCATTCAGGGGGACAAAAAACATGTTATTTTATTAGGGAGCATGAGATGGCCATGCTATCGAGAAACATGATTCATGTCCTCCACTTTCAGTGCAGCACTACTTTGGGTTCATGTAATCTGTTCACTGATTATTTTTCTTTTTTTGAGTTTTGGTTCTTAATTGAATCTGGTTAGTGCCTCATGTTTAATTTCCAATATGAAACAGGTCTTAAGTTTTCTGAATGATATATTTGATACCCTTCTAAAAGCACTTTCAGATCCTTCGGATGAGGTAATTATGTACTAGTGATTGTGTTTTTCATCTTCCATGGTTTTTTTTTATTTTAATTTTGCAGAATATGTTAGACTGAAATGATACCCCTTAGTTTTTTCACTTTTGTGTTATTTAGCCCTATGAAGGATTCATGTAGTTGACCCCAACTGGATTGGATTTAAGGCTTAGGTGATTTTTATTTTATGTTCCTTCTGCACCATATTCACTTCTTTTCTTGACACTTCACCTGCATGTGGTTTAGAAAAGGTGTGAATGCCATAACATTAGAGCACATGGAACCGGAAAAAAATTGTCTCCATTGAGATAAAAAGATCTGGGCATCTATTTCTGATTTCCATATGCTTATTTGCTTTCCATATCTTCTATAAATCACCTTGTAGCAAATTAACAAAAGTGAATCACAGGATTGCAAAGATGAGATACACCAAACTATGGTGTGTTAAACATGCATGCTTTGAACTTTACGTTCATGTATTCAGTTGCGTAAAATCTCTCATGTCATTAGAGTATTAGTCTGTACTTTGTCAAATTGTGTGAAAGAGCGTCTTGCACTGAAAGTACTATTAGTTATGGTAGAAGTGTAAATTCAGAAGTCATAAAATAGGAAAAGAAACTGAAATTTGGGTCATAGTATTCTGTAGTGCAACTTTTTTTTTTTCTTTTTGATGTATAAGAAAGTTACTTCTAATTGCTTTTTCCTGCTTCATGATAGCTCTTCTTTTATTGAAGATAAATTCAAGCAATCTTAGATTTGATCTTATTGAGTTCCTATTCTAACTATTATTTCTTTTATAGATCAAATTTGCATTTTTCTAATGCTGTGTCCTATTTTGTAACTTCTAGTCTCTCATTTGTTTATTTTGGTGCAATTCTGAACATCTTTCCAGGTGGTTCTTCTCGTTCTTGAGGTTCATGCATGCATAGCAAAAGATCCACAACATTTCCGTCAACTTGTTGTTTTCTTAGTGCATAATTTCCGTATTGATAATTCTCTTCTGGAAAAGTGAGTGTGTTTCCCTTCTAGTTTCTTTTCCTCTTCTTCTTCTTCTTCTTTTCTCAATTTTTTGATTTAGTTATTCTCAATTATTCACATCGTGTCTCAGGCGTGGTGCTTTGATAATCCGAAGACTCTGTGTACTATTAGATGCTGAAAGGGTCTATCGGGAACTCTCTACAATACTAGAGGGTGAAGCTGATCTGGATTTTGCATCAATTATGGTTCAGGTGTGGTCATTCTTCCGAAAAGTAAATCGCTGCAAATTATTGAAGTTCACATAAATCAGTTTTTGTTATGATATGGCTGAAACCTTTGAATATAGAGTAAAGTTTATTGTTTTTCAATTTCAATATTTTAACTCCAATGGTGTATTTTGTGTATTTACTCATCTCGTGTTTTTTCAGGCTCTAAATTTGATCTTACTTACCTCTTCTGAACTAGCTGAGCTTCGGCAACTTTTGAAGCAATCACTTGTAAATCCTGCTGGAAAAGACTTGTTTGTTTCTTTGTATGCTTCATGGTGCCATTCACCTATGGCAATTATAAGCCTTTGCCTATTAGCACAGGTAAATAGTAAAATTTTTCATGCCCAAAACCTTGCTTTTGTCTCTGTCTCTGATTTTGTTGTACTTGTGATCATTTGTTTTCAGACATACCAGCATGCAAGTGTGGTGATTCAGTCACTGGTAGAGGAAGATATCAATGTCAAATTCTTGGTCCAGCTCGATAAATTGATTCGCTTGCTAGAAACCCCCATCTTTGCTTACCTCAGATTGCAGGTGCGTAATTGAAACTTCATAATTTACCTTTCTACCTGCTTAAATTATCATGCTTAAATGTGACATACTTACCAAGGATGTAGAATTCCTTGATGTTTCATTTCTTTGTGCATGTTTTGGTGATTAATTATTGCATGAGCATCTTCTGTCCATGTCCTAAATTAAAAAGTCAGTCTGCTAGTTGGACTCTTTTGTTTGTCATATTTCTTTGTTTTCCTCTGGATATTCCTTGCAAGGTTGGTCTAATGGAGATTTCAGATTGTTACTTTTGATGGTGTGCTGATACCAAACAAAGCCCCTGGGGCGGATGTTTTGTCAATGAATGAACATTTCTGTGTTGTTTATGTTGTAATATAATCCCTCCCTGTACATGGGACACAGTGGTGGCTCAACATACAAGTGATGTATGATTATTATTGTTAAAACTGTCTTCTGTATTTCCTGGACTAATTGTAGTTGGCTGCTTATCATACATTTACATAAATGATCTGTATGTTTTCTGATTAATGCCATTCAACTTTTCGTAGATTATGATGGTTGGTTAGTTTTCTATTCCTGCATTTGCCTGCCTTATTAAGTGGGAATATTTTCTCGAGTTTCAGAGCTATTTTTGGGTTTTTGCAGCTTCTTGAACCCGGAAGGTACACATGGTTATTAAAGGCTTTGAATGGTCTCTTGATGTTACTGCCGCAGGTATACCTGACATTATATAGTTCTAGTGTTGAAATTTCATTGTCACTGTAATGGGCAAAGGTAGCTACTTTAACATTGCATGTGCTAATGCTTCATATCTGTTACATTTATGTTTGAACATGTGTGGTTGTGAAGGATGAGGAGTTGCCATTTGCATGTGTGCCCTGTTGTATTCCGTTTCTCCTTGTGCATTTTAAATATAGGATATAAGTTCTTCCACTATTCTATGATTTTAGTATTTGGAAGGAGAGATGCAAAAAGATCATTTCTGCGAGAGGCTTCTAAATCAAAGAATTGATAGGAGAGTGAATGTTGGATTCCTCATTTTTTATTTCAGCATGTATTGCATTAGTAATTGTTAATTAATGGTTTCTATTAGTGTGTGGACCCTTACATGCTTTTGTATTTGATCCTTGGATACAGCAAAGTGCTGCTTTTAAGATATTACGGACCCGTTTAAAAACCGTCCCTTCATATTCCTTCAATGGTGATCAAATTAAGCGAACATCATCAGGAAACCCATACTCTCAAATTCTACATCACATTCCAAGTGGATCACAAATCTCTGAGGATGGTGATGTAAATCAGGATGTCGGGAATTCTAGTCTGCATAATGGAATTAATTTTGGCTTAAGGCTTCAACAGTTTGAACAAATCCAGCACCAGCATCGCATGCATGTAAAGGCACAAATACAGTCGCGCAACAGTTCTACTTCATTGAAGGTTTGCATAATTTCTTTGAAAGTTGTTAATGAAGGCTTGCTTGTGCTTTATCTTTAAATGATAATGTGCGCTGTTATATGTGCAGGAAATACAAAGACCAGAAGATACCCGTCGACAGCCTCCTGCAGCAGAGATGAATAGGCCTCCTTCAAGATCATCTAGGAGAGGCCCAGGACAGCTACAGCTTTGAACACGGTGGTGTTTCCTGCCTTAGTTTTGGAGTCAATTGTACACTCATCCCAGCATGCAGGGGAATGGTTAAGATCTGGTATAACTTGTAAAATTGTATATCGTAGCATATTCTGTTAAAATTTGTGGAGGTTGGGAATGGTTAAAAAATTGGGTTTTGAACTAAGATAAGCTTGGGCTTTCCTGAGCTATTCTTTTCTTTGTAAACAGAAACAGAGCATGCCCATTTGGTTCTTTTATTTTTTTTCATTGAAAGCCATATGGGCAAAAGAGCAAAATATTTAGAGAATATGCAGTTTGTTTTTGTCTAGTCCACAGATGTTATGGTGACCTTATAAAGGATTCGGTCAATTCCATGTACACATCATTCTTCGCAAATTTATGCATATATTATTTTTTTTCCCCAGGAAAAAAAAATTCTTTGTATTTCCCTTTCACACTTGAATTAGTACTTACTAGTTCTGAAGGACCACTGCCATGAGTTTAGTAGTTGAATTTGTCCTGGTAATTTATATATATGCGGAGGACCAGTCGAGTTGTGCCTTTCGCCAGATATTTTGTATTGGTGGCATATTCCTCACTTTTTGCACTGTAATGCGAAAAATTTGAGTAAATCCATAGAATCAAAGGTGTAGAATTCAAAAATATTAAGTAACTGTAGAAATCTATTGGGCCATATGCTATATGCAACCGTTTTTTGTCCAGGGGGAGAGTATTGAAAATAGGTTATATTGCTGTCTGGAGAAATGAAAAGCGGACCGAGATTATAACAAACCGTATCCGTTACTAGAAATATTTCATGATAATTGTTGTTTTAGAGTTGTTTTACCAAATTATGTCAATTAAAAAAATTTTAGAATAACATTAATTTATATTTTTATTAGTTTTAAGTTATTTAATAATAATATGTGAAAAAAGTATAACTATTTAAAGGGTGTTTTAATTAAATTATTATAAATTTTTTAAAATTGAGGCTATTAATTAGTTTTATTAGTTTGATTTCATTCTGAATTCGAAATTTATAAAACAAACTGTCAGTGACAAATCACGTTAATACGAAGTTGAGTTATTATGGGTGATCAGCCAATAATATGTCCTCTACTACAGTAGTATTCAAATCACGTGCTGTAGAAATCGTATGGGACAAAAATTAGCCGAGATTGGTATACAGAAGAGACAGCATGAGCATCCATTTGAAATTGAGACGCAATGTTCCTTCCTCGTCAGCATCCATTGGATCAAATGAGATTTGTATGTATCTTTAGTTTCTTCACTTCGTTTTCATTGTATTACATACCCAAGACTCCAAAGATGTCTTCAACTAAAAGTTGAGACTAAATTGACCTCCAATAATAGGATCGATGATTGGAGGAAATTTAGAATTATTGGGGTTCTTAAATATGTTTTGTTGAATGGTAATTGAGATTTCCTTGTGGCTTTATGGACTGCTGCATTACCCTTATTGTCACACTCATTTAGTATTGAAGAATCAACTAATTATACGCCCTCAACTATAACAATGATATGGCCCTTTACTGCCATATAGAGAGCAGAGAACAAATTTATTTAAATCCAATTTATAGTGGGCTCAAGAGATAACATGTAAGGAGATTCACATAAATTAGATTTAGGTAAGAATTGCCCAGAAAAGAAGTTACTGCTTTTTCAATTTCATACAGATAATTCATGGATCATGATCTAAGTCCATTCCATTTGCAGATATGCTTATAGGCTTTTCTTTTTGCTGGATAATATTAATGGTTAAAACCATAATGTAATTGAATTTTTTTTTTTATGAAAAATGATTTAATTATTAAGTTTTATTCTGTTAATAAAGTAATTTTTTTATTAAAATTTATTATTAGATTATTAATCAATCACAATTTTAGTACATGATGATTCAATGTAATCAAATATATGGACATCTAGGCTATAATTTAATTCGATAATAAGATTAGTCCTGATTATTTTGATGAAGAGCGAATGATTTTAAAATTTTTATATGAATTTTTCTACGTTCGATTTTAAAAAGAAAACTGTAAAATATGAAAAAATAGTCAGAAATCTACAGACAAGTGCTAAGAAGAGAAAATGATTCTCTTTTGAGTTGAATTATAGTACATATATCTTTGATCATTCTGATATTTTTGTGTCACGTCTCATTAAATTGGTATGAAGTATTCTCTCGTAAGTGTGTCAAATAATTAATTAATAAAGAGCGGTTGACTAATAAATGTAAAATCGGTTAGTTCGTACCAGTGTAACGTTCAAGTCAAATATGTGGAATAAAGTAAAATTTGCTCTTATGCTTTCTTTAAAAGTATTTGCATGTTTCATATCCTGTTAGTTACATAAGTTCATTTTTTTGCCCGTGCATCTATGATTTCGATACTGCACGGTTGATGCATAAGAGATCAGCATCTTGTTCTAATTTTGTGAGCTTTGAAGGGTCTGTCCTTTTATTCTTGATTTTGATTAGGTCAAAAATATTATTATGATTTTTGTATGTCATGAAAAATTCTGTGTTCAGTGAACTAATTTGATTAAATTTATAAAATCTTTTAAATTTAGTGCAATTTCATTAAACTTATGAAACCTTTTAAATTTGGTACACAAGTGTCATGATTTTAAAGAAATTTATTAATCTTATTATTAAAAAACTTTATTAATCTTATTATTTATATACTATCTGATTTAAAAACAAAAGAGGTTCATTCTCGGTAAATTTAAGATTCATAATAATTTAATATTTTATATTGAATTGACTTTTTTAATTTATAATTGGATAATAATGAGTTTATCATGATAAATATTTTATTAATAAAATCTAAATTTTAGAAATTAAATTCAAAAATTAAGATATTTTTTAAAAATTTTAGAGATTATATTATAAATTATTTTTATTTTTTCATTCTTTTATTTTTTACGATCAATTTGATTATAAAGATCAATAAAAACTAAATTATATTTCCAAATTTACATTTTCTTTCATCTTGAAGATCAATAAAAACTCAAAATCTTTTATTTATTCATTGCCCATAATTATAATTATGACTGCTAGATTTCACCACCTCACCTCGATCTGAGACCTGACTCATGATAACAGTCCATTACTTGAAAACTCTTAAACCTCTCGCATCAATTAGGTTCAGCCCGTTCGGCCTGAAGACGGACTCCCTCTAAAGCCTCTCAATCAGGTCGGTCCAGTCCTTTCAGCCTAGTCTAAGATCAAACTTCCCTAAACTTCAGTTCTAATCTCATCTTCCAGCCCAGTCCGTAGGGGAAGAGAAAAGATAGCCGACCCATTCGCCTAGTAAATCAATTCGCATGCGTACCATGGAAAATTAAATGATCATGGCAGAGACAAGTGACCACAGTGAGACTGTTCCTCCTCAGACTAAGTTCACTCAACATTATCAATGAACAAATAAAAAAAAAAATTGTGATCTTTTCACATTCTTTTAAAGGCCTGCCATTGAAATCAAACCTCATTAATTTGTGAAACATGCAAACACTTTTAAAGAAAGCACAAGAGCAAATTCCCTTCACAAAAAAGCACATATATAATATATTCCCATTTTCCCTCTCAGAAAACTTCATTTTAGGAACCTACCTCCAGGCTCTAGTTATGGGCTTTAAAGAGCTTTTCCACCTCAAGAAATCTAAGAAATCAGATGATTCTTCTGTTGATTCATCCACTGTTGCTCCTCCATTCACCGGATCGAGATCTCAGTCCTTCAAACTCAACACCCAGCTTGAAGAACTTGAGCAAGTTTTCAAGAAATTTGATGTCAATGGAGATGGGAAGATCTCCTCCTCTGAGCTTGGCTCCATTATGTCCAGCCTCGGCCACCAGGCCAACGAGGAGGAGCTGCGTAAGATGATCACTGAATTCGATGCCGATGGAGATGGGTTCATCGATTTTCAAGAGTTTGTACAGTTGAATACACAAGGGGTTGATACTGATGAAGTTCTAGAGAATTTGAAGGATGCTTTCTCTGTTTACGACATTGATGGAAACGGGTCGATTTCTGCAGAGGAGTTGCATAAAGTGATGGCCAGCCTCGGCGAGGACTGCTCTATTGCAGAGTGCAAGAAAATGATTAGTGGAGTCGATAGTGACGGCAATGGGATGATCGATTTTGAGGAGTTCAAGGTCATGATGACGGTGGGTGTTAAATGGGAATCCAATAATGGTCTCAGTTGAATCAATGGTTCTGCGGCGGCATAAGAGGTGGTTCTGGGTTCTGAGATCTAATAGCTTCCATTTTCTGATTTGTTTTTTTTTGTGTTTGCTTGATTTTGATCAGAAACACTGTGAATATTATTTCGATGCAACACAGTGGTTTATCATTACTTTTGTCTAATGGGTTTCTTCTTCTTCTTCTTCTTCTTCTTCTCCTTCTTTCCATGGATTTTGATCTTCCGAACTGTGAATGGGCACTTTTGATTATATTTGAAAGATCTCACGTAATTCGAAATTTCATATTTAGGATAGTAATTTTTTAATTTATTTCAATTTATAATAATTCAGATAGGTTGAAAATTGAACAAATAATTGAGATAAGATAGGAGTGGATAGAAATCAAATGGATTTATCTGGATTTTGTTTGATTTGATGGAAAATGAAAATACAGCAGCTAGGAAACGTGGGATATTGATGACCCAATTGGTTGGAGGACTTCCAATAACATGGGAAAGTTTCAACCCAGTTTGACTTAAATTGCATATTCATCTTCAAGAAGCTTTTTCAAAACTCACCACTCCTTTAATAAAAGGATTGGCTTTCGTTTAGTGGGTAATAGAGCCGTTTTAAAGAATATGAAAATTCAAATTCAAATCCTAATAAAAAAATGTTGGTTTTCTTTTAATGAAAATCTTTAAAAAAAAAAAAAAAAAAGAAAAGAAAAAACTGTTGAAGCGACTGCTAAATTGATGGTGGGCTTTTTGAAAGGTTTAAGTGTTTAAGCTATGGAAAACTCTGGCCCAACTAAGAATCAATATTTTACTGTTCTAATAATATAAAGAGATTAAATTTTAATTAAAATTAAAATATTTTAATTAAATTATAATATAAAAAATAAAAAATTCATTAAAAAAATTTAATCTTGGAATTGAATTCAACTAGATCGTTTAATTCATATTGAATTTTGGCACTGTTACAGAACAGTGTGATTGCAATGGGACACTTCCCCACCAAAACATATAATGGATGATGAATCATTGTTGAGATGGGGTGTTTCATCTTCAACTGAAATTGCCATCAAATCAGAATTCAGAAAAAATCTCTAATCATACAGGTGATGAGAGTTCAAATGGGGTCTGCTGCTGCAGCATGGTGATGTAAAAGGTGGCAGTTTTGTTAGATATGCAGTTGGCCAAAACCGTTAAAGTTTTGAGTCGTCATATGGGTTCAGCGACCGACACTTGTATGGCAGCCCCAGCAGCGCATGTGAAGTCATGATGATGAGAAGCAGAAATTGGGCTGAGGCTCAAGGGGAAGAATAAAATATTGGCGTTTTCTTTTCTTCATGTTGGGAGGAAGGTTGGTGGTGTGAGATACTTTTTGTTTAAAATCGGACCTTCTCCTTTGCCAAATCATTACGCATGCTCGCTTGCTAACTATCTTGTGGGCTATGACACCATCCCTTTCAAAAAATTATTTTCAACTTCCATCTTGTTCAAAAAATTAACTTTTTAAGAATTCTCTTATAAAAAGAAAAGAACTCAATTTTTTTAATTATAAAAAAATTAAAATTGTAAATGGATTTGCAATGAATTTTTTTTGGGCAGAGAAATTCTCCATATAAAATTGATGAAGGATGAAACTATCTCAAGAATGAAAATAAAATAAAGAGAAAAAACGAAAAGGAAAGATTTCATCACATCTTTAATTAACTTTCTACCTTTTATCTCTTGATCAAAGATATGTACAGAGTACAGAATCTCAAAAACAGAGCAACTGGACTAGAGGCAGAGCCTAAAAGCCGACGAGAGGGGGGGGGGGGGGGAAGAGGTGATATACCTAGAAATAAGAGCAAATAAAAAGATTTCTAAACCCATCAAGGAGCATCTGCTACGCTGAAAATTTTCACCATGATATTCATAAACGATCTCTGGTAAACCTTCCATTAGTTTCCGACTGAGATGGGTCTCTCCGCTAAACCCAGAGGCGAACGCGAGCGTTCCCTTGTGATCTTGTATATAACACGTCGCATCTCCGTCTGCTTCAGCCCCGGATGCTGGATCTTCTTGAATTCTTGTTTGATCTTTATGACTTGACTGTGAATTGGAAGACAACCCACCTCTCCATCTCCATGATAGCTTTTGTTGTGCTTGACGTGCTTCTCCTCCATTTGGTAGCCGAAATTGATCTCCAAACCACTTCTTGTTTAAGGGGGGGTGTTAAAGAAAGAGATCACACTTTAGGGTCTGCACACCTGCTTGTGAAAAGTCCTAAACGAATTGGGAAGTATATATATTAGAAGGAAGAGGGGAAAAAGGACAAGTTTTGGTCATTAAGGAAGGTGATAGACAATGGCATTTAAGTTGCTCCATTTGTTACCATTTTAAGAGGGATCCGTTGAACCGTGTAAGCAATCAGCAATGACATGATTATGTGATTTTATACCAAAATTGCCCTTTTGTTTTAAGTATATTTCCTTTCTTCTTCTTTTTTTTCCCCTATTGGGCTGGCTAGGCAACTGCTTTCACACACATTAAGCCAATACACATTCCTTCTGTTATGTACACATCAATTTCCAGCGGCGGATTCACAAAGGCTCAATCTAAATATCAGATTTATAAAAAAAAGTAATATACATGAAAAAAGAGAATGGTATACAAAGATAATCATATAATAAAATCAACTAAAAATCTTGAATTTTAGCAATGTTGGAAAGTATTAAAAAATATGTAATGTTTTAAGAAATTACATGAATACCCCTTTGGATCTGCCCTCATTCAAATCACTTCCAAAATAATGCAGATTCACTGTCTACTTGTCTTCAATAAAAGAATATAATTAAAATAATAAATTTTTATATTTTCTTTCTAACACATTCCCTCTTTTAATTAATTATTGAAATTAATAAAATTTTATTTTTTAATACATATTAGATAAGTTAATTAATATATTATTGACATTGTATATAAAACAAAAATTTAAATTAAAATTAAAATTAAAATGTTGAGCACATGTAAAGGCAAAAGCACATCGTACTAGCACCGAATTCAGTGAAAACAACGTAATTAATGAGAGCTTCTTGACCTGAAAAACATGGCTTCATTCCTACCTCCTTTTTCACATGTTCCTCCGACCACATTCAACTCTCTATGCGGCCGGCGCCCTCTCAGTCCAGCTATAACAATGCAATTATCAGCAGCATGCTCTGTTATGAACTAATAGTTTATCGTTGGAGCATCTCGTCAATAACTCGCTATACTAAAAATGAGAGAAATACCGTTCTTGTTTTTTTTTTTTTTCATTCCATATCGTAAAAAAAAACAGGAGGATAAAAGAAAATTCTAATATCTAAATTTTATATTAAAAAAATCAATTATCATAATCTATATTTTTATTAAAATTTAATATATTTACTATTTTTTATGAATAATTTTACAAAAAATAATTAAAATAAATTTAATATGATTATGTATGATAAAAAAATTTAAGTTAAAATTAAATTTTTTATTTTAAATGATAAAATTATAAAGAAAAAAAATTAAATTTTATAAAATTATTAATTTCAAATCTAATGGCGAACGAAAGATATAAAAAATTTCTATAAAAAAAATATTGATTATTTGAATGGTGTAACCCATGATTGAGTGATCTATCATATATGTATACCTGTAATTCTGACGACAAAGGACCGTTTGGATAATGATCACGGTTGGTACGTATCCACAAGCCACGTGGTTTTAGTTAATTGGACCAAGTTTGAGGTGCTTTGTTGACGTGTTCATTATTGCTCAGGTGGTCGGTTAAACGGTTAAGCCTGCTAATGCTGCTGGTCAGATTCGCCGGAAGTCTAATGCGTGAAGTATTAGTATAATCATGCCACGTGGTTCTCTTTCACTTGCTCCTTTGTCCACTGAATTGTATCCGATGGGCCTCTACCGTTTTTCTTCCCTTAACACTTGGACGGCGATAAAATAAGAAAGGATTGGAAATTTGGGAAGAAAATATTATTTAATTTGTATTTAAATAATAAGAAAAAAAATAGAGAGCAAAAGAAAATAAATTTTACAATATAGAGAAAATAGCAAAAAAAAAATCACGAATTTTATTATTTATAATTGCACCCATGGCTTTGAATTAATTGTATTTGCGGTTAGGGCTGAGCAGAATCCGGTTCAAATCGAAAAAACCGACCGAACCGAACCGATTTAAAATTTTGATTCGGTTTTTTATACATTTCGGTTCGGTTCGGTTTTAAATTTTAAAAATTCCGATTATTTCGGTTCGGTTCGGTTTTGATCAGAAAAAAACCGAAAAAACCGAACCGAACCGATTAGAGATAATAATATATTTTTTCAATAATAATATAGAGAAATTAAATTATATTAAAATTAAAATATTTTAATTAAATTTTAAAATACTAAAAATAAAGAGTAAAAAATTAAAAAAATATTAAAAATCGAAACCGATCAAATCGAACCGAACCGAATCGAATCAGACCGGTTCGGTTCAATTCAGTTTCTGACCAAAATCAAATCGGTTCGATTTTTATAAAAACTAAAATTTCGATTTTCGATTTATTCGGTTCGGTTCGGTTTTGAACCGAACCGACCGAATGCTCACCCCTATTTGCGGTTATCAATTACTGTAAAATTTGACGGTAATTTTATTATTTATTATTGTATTACGGTAATTTAACGGTAAAATTATTAAAAAATAAAAATTTAGGGTATAATTATGAAAATAATAAAATTTATTATTTTTTACTATTTTTCTAAAATTATAAATTTTAAAAAAGAAAAAAAACAAAGATAAATTTGCAATTTTAGGCAAATAAAAAATAAAATAAAATTTTATTTTTTTTCTAAAACTATTTAATTACTTCTTGCAGTTGTCAATTTATATCTAAATAAGCATAAACTTGACAATTGAGTCAATATCAAATTAAACGTATGTCCACAAATATTCTTAACAGTTGCATAATAAATAAATAAATAAATAATAATTCAAGCATAAAAAGTATATATGTCACTATTAATTGCCCACTAGAGGGAATATCCAACATTATTAGGAAAATAAATTCAGAAATACCCTTTCAAAATATTTTTAAAAAAATTAAAGTTATTTAATTATATAAAGTCAAAAGGGTAATAACGTCCACATAAAAATGATGAACAGAAAAGTAAAATATTGATTATGAACGTAGAAGGTAGAATTAGAAAGAAATGAATTGATTCTACGTACCGTGACAATAAAGTAAAACTTGATTAGAAAAGTTTGTTAGGGCCTTAATTAAGCAACTCTTTACAGAATTGAAAGCTTTCTTGGCCTCTCTAGCGAGTCCAAGTACATAGCATTGACAAAGACCGAAAGGAAAAAAAGAAAAAGGAAATATTTGCGTGTAATCGTATAAGAAACTCATGGGGCTCAACAACCTGGCGGTCGAAGCAAATTGCAAAGAGGTAGTGGAGTTAATAAGCAAAATTAACTGCAAGAGCTAAAAAATACAGTTTTAGAAATTTAGAAATTTATCTATCTCAAGTGGATGACAAGCGTAAATCATATACGTAGAGAGACAAATAGTTATATGGATAAAATGACTCAACTTGCTAAGACTTACTCAAGAGGCTTGTGGATTCTGAAAAAATCCCTAACCATCTTCTTTTCTAGTTAGAAAGAGATATTTTGGTGGTAGTGTGTCTAATTTTGGTCTGCTTTGATTTCTAAGCTCTTTTGTTCTTTTAAAAAATAAATTGTGTTTGACATAAAATAATAAATTAATAAAAAATAAATATGTATATGAACATAAAGTTATTGTTAAAAAATATATATTACAATGATTATAATTTTTTATAATTCACCGGTAATTAGTATATTCACAAGTTAATAAGATTTAGACGGGTGGTGAGTGTGAAACAAATGAGTTGAGAGTTAAGAAAGAAATAAGAGATATTGAATGAACTCAATAAATGGTATGAATAATAGCTCGGGGACTTGAGTGTTTGAAGGGTTTAAGGTTATAAGATTACATAGGGAGTTATAAGGTTAAAGAAGATGAGACGGAAGTTGTGTTTACAATATTAATGGATTCTTATATCCATGTCTATATAGAATACGTCTATGAGTATATCTTCGTGTTAGATAGGGGTGAGCAGTATTCGGTTTAAATCGAAATAATCGACCGAACTAATTAATTTTAAAAATTTGGTTCATTTTTATTTTTTTTGTTCGGTTCGGTTTAAAATTTTTAAAAAATCGGTGATTTCGGTTCGGTTCAATTTTAGACGTAAAAATTTCAATCAGACCGAACCGAATCGAAATCACCTATACTACGTCGTTTCAATAGTTCCCTAATTCCCTATTTCCCTTTCCTTCCCTTCCCTGCCCTAAATCTAAAACAAATTTTTATTTCTCTGTGCGTGCCGCCAGTGTTTCTGCTCCATCTCTCATCTCTGTGCTCATCTTTGTGCTCTACTCCATCTCTCATCTCTGTGCTCTCTGTGCTCTGCTCCATCTCTCATCTCGCCGCGAGATTCTTGTGCCTGTGCCTCCACTCTCCTCTCGACTAGATTGATTCACCATCGGCGTCGGCCGTTGCTCTCTATCAGCTCTCCACGCATCGTCGGGCAGTCGGCAATTTGGTCGTGCTTATTCCACAGCCCTTAGTCCTCTCCGAGTCTTTGTGTCGCGCTTCCAGCCATTCACAGTTGAACTTGAGTAAACTGTAAAAGATAAGTAAATATTTGTGATTTGCTGTTGATTGTTGAATTTGTGTACTCTTGATTGTTGAATTTGTGTGATGTTGATTGTTGAAGTTTGAAAATTGATTTAACCGATCGAACCGACCGAACCGAATCAAATCGGTTTGATTCGATTATCCCTCTTATTTGGTTCAGTTTGATTTATATAAAATACTGCAATTTAATTTTCAATTATTTCGGTTTGGTTCGATTTTGAACCAAATCGACCGAATGCTCACCCCTAGTGTCAGATAAGTGTACCTTTTATATAAACTTTTCGATCGATTCATTAACTATAAACAATTGGCTCATTTAATACTCATTCAGCTAAGGTCATATCCTTCTAACTTACATTAAGTCAGATTGACTGAAATATACATATTTAAAATTTTGTATAATAAGTCAGACTCTGAAAATCATGACATTAAATATCCAGATCTTCTTTACTGATATGGTTTTTCTAATTAAATTTTTAAAATTTCTTAATATATCTTTCATATAATTAAAATTTAAGGTAAGACTATATTTTATTTTTATATGTTATCTCTTACCATACATACATATTTATATTTATGTATGATTAAATATAGCTGATGTGTAATATAATTTCTCCATCTTAGTCCCCATTTTATTACTTCTCCGTGTTGCTTTTGCACATAGGGATGTTTCTGTTTCTGATGCGTGAAAGTAAAGCCTCAAACTCCAATTCTTGACACTAGCAAGAAATATTCTTGATTGTTGCTGCCATTTCACTTCTCATGAGTGCCCATGAAGTTTCCTTCCACGTGTCAACACACTCCATCCTCCTTTTATTGCATGACAGAAAACGACATGTTACCTTTGCCTTAGCTAACTTAAACACAATTTGTCCATATTTGTTTGGGTGTGCAAGTGGGAAGAAGTAAAACTTGCAAGTAGGAAATGGGCCAAATTTGATGAGTTGGGTAATCCTCTAGCAGGCCTAGTTCTTTGTTTATCCATACTCCCATTAATATTTCAGTTTTTTTTTTTAATCAAAATTTCATTTTATTAATAAAAGATTTAGAAAAACCTAACAAATAATGTTTAAACATATCAATGGAGACGTGTCGGTTTCAAAATCTGGGATACTTTTTGCTCTGGAAAATTCTATATATATAGAAAAAAAAAAGCAATTTTTGACGATAATAAAAAGAAAAATATTATAATATGCCAATGAAAAGCAACTTTAATAGGAAATGCATGAGAACGTTCCTCCTCTTTAATTTTCAAGCGTAATGATGAATATTAATTAATTTTAGAATTTTTAATTACACTAAACACCCTAAACTTTCTTATCATTTCGCCTTCACCCTTTCCATTCCCTTCTCTCTTTCTTTCTCTTGCTAAAATTTCTATTAACATTTTTATCAGCTTTTTGGAATGATATATATATAAATTTATTAATTTATTAGTAAATAAAAAAAATAAAAGAGGGAATAAATTCTTCTGAAGTGGGCGGAGACATGCACGTTTCTTCCACTTCATGCGAGTCTGAGGTCCGACCGATTCAAACCCTACCGCTTGCTAGTCTTCCTTTGAAGGCGACACAGCTTTATTTTATTATTATTATTATTTTTATAATCTTCTTTCAAATTAATTTAATTTCATCTCTAATTATTTTTCTTTTTATTAATTATATCAAATTTAATTTATGTTGGGAATCAGGGTGCTCCAATTAGTCACCAGATCAAATACCTAATTTTTTTGATCTATTTGTCTTGGATGCTAATTTTCTATTATGGGTTATATTTTTTTTAAAAAAAATATTTTTTATGTAAATAATTCATGGGATGAATTATTGATTCATTAGTGAAAAAAATTTTAAAAAAATAAAGAGATTGATTGATTGGGGATTGGAGTTTAATATTATAAAACATGTCACATGTTTGTTCTATATTGACTTGTATTAATTAATTGTTTAATTTCAAATAAAATAACAACATCATTTTTATTTAAATAAAATTTATATAAATTCAAAATATAAATATATACATAAATTTTATTATTATTTTATAAATTCAATTTAAATATTTATTTTATTTTATTAATTGTCATAATTGATCTCGGTAATCGCTAGCTCAACCACCCCGTCAACAATGAAAACCACAATTTTATCATTTTTCAGTTGTTTTTCCTTTTATCGAACTTTTTTTTCTTCTATTTCATCTAAATTATAAAACACATACTTTAAACGATAATTTATTTATTAGCCTCTTGATATACATCTATTTAATATATATTAAAAAATAAAATTTATTAATTCTAATAATAATTTATTAATAGATCAATATAAGTGGATAGTACAATATAAAATTCTTTTATTTTAACCGAATGAATTATATAATTTTTAATCATATTAAATTTATTGTAAAATTATTTTATTGGTGATGTTTTGAGATAAAAAAAAGTAAAATTTACAGTAGGCGTGTAAGTTTAGTTCCAGAAGAAGATATGCATTTCTTTTTTTATCTATTTTTTTTATTTGTTAGTGATATCTAACCGTTTTTCTGCTATAATGTCACTTGTTTTATCACTCAGATCCGTACATACGGATGTGTCAAATTTCCCTCTCTATACCAAACAGTTATTTAATTCTTCCAGTGCACATGTTGGTAGGATTGGAAAGTGACTGGATCTGCTCTCCGACCTCTTGTAACGTCACCGAACTAGACTTTTTTTCAGATGGGTCTGCACGCGTGACCTGTCGGGCCTGCTTCATGTCATCGAGTTGAAATATGCATCGTGGTGTTGGTTTTGCTTAGAAAAGACCTAATGAGTCTTGGATCTGCATCTTTCTTTAGGGTTTGATCTTGCTCCAAGTGTAAAAATCCCCACGATCATCAATTGGAATCCATGAATATTATTTTACAATCAATATAACCTATTAACCGCAAATTATTAATTTATATATTTAAATTGTAATAATAAATTAACGCTAATTATGGCTTGGCCAACGAATTAAAAATCATTACATATATTTTTATTATTATAGTATAAAGAGATTTTAAGGTATGAAAAATAATAATTTTTTGTTAAAAATATATTTTTTTCATGAAATAAAAGAAGGAAAATCAACTAGAATTTCAAATTCACAAGAAAAATAATTAAGTTGTTGAATTCATCAGAGAATACGAAAATTTTAAAATATTTAAAATTAAATTTGTGACAAAATGAAATTAATAAGCTAACAATAGAAAGATATGCTTTCAGCCAGTATATCGTAAATGGAAATATTAAATTAGGTTAAATAGAGACATAATTAATGAAAGATAAAATAATTAAATTTTAAAATATTTTAAGTTAGATATTAGTTCCGTTTACTCCATTCTTTTCTTTTTGATTTTATTGGTTTGTTAGTCTATTTTGGTTTGCTACATGTTCCCTAGCTTTTGGATATGGTGTTCTCTTGCTTTTGATATGGAAAGACTTTTTTGGTTTTGAGTTCACCGCCTTTTCTATTCTCCCTTGCAGGATTGATAGGTTGGAGTTTTTATTTTATTTTTCTTTTATATATTTATTTTGATTTCTCTTTTTCAGTTCTTGATTCTATCCGGTGGGAAAACTATTTCTTGACGAATTTGATTAGAGGATTTCTACTGTGCCTTTGATAGAAGGATTTTTGCATGTGTGATGTCATTACTTTCGGAACAACACTTATGTGTCTAGCGGTTCACACTTCCTCCGGCTTTTTTTGATTATTTTGTATTGTGTCTCTTCTAGCAAGTTGTTATTGTTGGTGGTCGGTCGATTGCAGTGCGTGATTCTTAGTGCAGTGCGTGGTTCTTGATGCTGGTGATGGCAGCCGATCGATTGTGGTGCGTAATTGATGTAATGGTGATTTTGAGTTGTTGGTGTGTTTAATTATTTGTTTGTTTCTATTGAGATTGAATTGGTTGATTTGGTCTTAATTTGATTTATTCGGTTTGATGGTTTATATAATTTTTCTTTATTTATGGGATTGAAAAAAAATTAAAAAAAAACACTTTATATAAGAATAAATTAAATATATTTCAAATACCTTATTATATCTTCGTAATTCTATTGTAATAAAACAAAAATGAAAATGATATATGGCCATAGTAGATATACAAAATGGCTTTCAGTTTTTTTTTTTTTTCATCTGTAATGAGATTAATCATTCATTAAAATTAAATTAATTTATTATTTTTTTAATTCAGTTTGATTAATAAAATAAAATAAATTTAAAACATATCTTTTTAATTAATTAGATGAGGTTGTTATATATATATTGTCAGAAGGAAGCAGAGTCGAAAATAGCATGCGATGATTCCCATGTGCTTATGTTGTGTAGAATTAATTGACATAACACGTAATAACAAAGGCCATACTCTCACACGTGCGCTTGTTCTTCAAAAGTCAACTTCTATTATCATTTGCTTGTCGACTCGTGTGAACTTCTTACTTCTACCTCATTAATTAGCCACAAAGTAATTCTCATGCGTAATAAATAATTAAATTTTACATTTAAATTCAAATAAATATTAGCTACAAGTATCCTTTTCTTTTAAAAACCCTTTTCCTTTGTTAAGGAAATAACGCAGAAGCTCACTTGTAGACGCGTCCATTTGACAAAACAATAATTTTTCTTTTTTCCTTTTTATTTTTCTTTATTATTAAGATTAAGCAACGCTTGGATATATACACGGCTTCAAACAGAGAAAGACAGAAACAAAGCTTCCACGTTGTTAGTTAAAAGTCTCTTCATCGTCTTCTTATCTATATATAATTAGACCTTCTGTAGTTTTGTTCCATTGGTCTCTCTCCATCTCTTTGATGTTTCTTCTGCCTTCTACTATCACTTAGGTCTCTTTCAGTTTATGAACTTATAGAATTTCATTCATTTCTAGTGGCAGCCATCTTCGAGTTGGAGAAGCTCTTTTCTTTTTTTTCCTTTCCCTTTACGTACACGATCTTTGGAAGAATAAATATGGCTTGTTTAGTCTCTCGCTCAGGAAGAGAGCTGCAGAGATACGATAACCAGGGTCGCCGACAAGTTGTAGGGTGAGTTGTCTTTCGTTTTCTTGCATCTTTTATTAATTTCTTTATCTTTTTTTTTTTGGGGGTGTTTTGTAAGATTAATACAAGAATGCAGCCGCCTTTGTTGTTGGATTTGGATGTAATGTTTTTGTTTCTGGAACATATTTGGAAAGAGTTGTATAAATTGGTGGCCCCCATTTGTAGTCTTTTGGTTGAAACAAATTAATAATTTTATTTTACTGACAAATGGGAATTCGTTTTTCTTGGATTCTTGAATTTGATCTGCAGATGCATTCCATATAGATTCAAGAGTTGCAGTGATGGTTCCATTGCTGGTGATCATAAACTGGAAGTTCTTGTCATCACTTCACAGAAGGGTCAAGGAATGATGTTTCCCAAGGTATATATCCATGGAATAAGTTTTTTATTTTTTATTTTTTATTTTTTAATTCCAAATATAGATTTTTCATTCTAATTTATTTACTGCCTGCTAATTCATAACAGGGTGGTTGGGAGCTTGATGAATCTGTGGAAGAAGCAGCTTCTAGGGAATCTCTTGAAGAAGCTGGAGTTCTTGGGCATGTTGAGGTTAGATTTCACTTGTTGTATTATCAGATTTCCAGTGAAAATAGCCATAATCTCTTGGACAATTTTTTTAAAATTAATTAATGAAATTAAATGTATGTAATGAATATGTGGCAGGATGAACTAGGGAAATGGAACTTCTTAAGCAAAAGGCATGGCACATTTTATGAAGGGTATATGTTCCCTCTGCTAGTTACTGAGCAACTTGATCTCTGGCCAGAAAAGCATGTCCGTCAAAGAATTTGGGTAAGCAATTCATTCATCGAATTTTCTTATTTCTTTTAAAAAGAATCGAAAAACTAACGAATATTATAACGAGACACTCGCTTAGAGTATTTTAAAATTAAACCCTTAATCGCTATGTTTAAGTAAACTATATTCTTAACGATTTGTATGAAACTGTTTGATACAGATGACTGTGGAGGAAGCCAGAGATGTATGTAGGCATTGGTGGATGAAGGAAGCCTTGGACAAACTAGTTGAGAGGCTAATGTCTCTACAACAACAAAAGGAACAAAACGACGACGTCTTCAATGCTTTCTAATCTGAACTGATTTTGTAAATAGTAACACATTGCTGAAGCCTGAATGCTTATAGCTAGAGCATATGAATTAGCTAGTTAGGCCAAAATTGTATGGATCCAAGGGTTGATAATTGTACAAAATAGAGTGATCCACTGCTCCCTTTCCTCTCTGATTTTATGGGAGTTTGCCCTATGATGTAATTTTCACATGTGAAAGTGAGAAATTTTACGATACTATCCTAATATACCACTGTATTTACTATATTAATCTTTTCCGTTTCCCTTAACAGAGAAAAGTATCGAATACCCTTTTCAATATTCGCCCCTTATAATATATTATTTGTAACTGATAAGAGTACAAAATTAATTCACTTTTGCATTTATTAAGATTTAATTAATGGACTTTATTTAATATATATAAGAAATTAAAATTTTAATGGAAAATACATAATAAAAAATAATTAAATTTTATCAGAAATTTTAATCAATATTGTTTAGTTAAAACGATATAAAAAAAAGATAGGCTAAAACATGAATAATTTTATTAAAATTTTTTAAAAATTGAAAAGTGAATTTCTAATAGTAAAAAAATGCTATTTATGATAGAAAAAAAAATCTTAATATATAAAATTATAAAATTATTCAAAAAAATAATTAAAATACAAAATTAATTCTCTAAACGATAAAATTTTCATGTTGAACTTTGTGATATACTTGTGGCATTCGTCATAATTTTAAAAATTATGCGTCTCGAAATTTTTTTTTTGAAAAGTTATCGTGAAATTTTATCGGATTTCGACGGTAAAAGTTAGATTTAGTCTAAACTTACTTTAAAATTTAAAATTAATTGTTTCGTGTTAATATATACTTAATATAGAAAAGAAAGATTTATTGTTATTAAAATTATAGTTTCTCATACTAATTGAGTGCTTTAAACGAATTTAGCAAATCTATATTTGTACTTATTAGAAAAACCATATAATATAACATCACCATGAGAAATGCTAGTTGAAAATATTCAGAAAATAAATGTCTAACATTTTCGGATTAATAAGATGCATGCATAGAGTTCGAAAATAGTAACTTTTTAAAATGAGTATTTGTGCAATTAATTATGGTTAAGCACATAGGAAAAGTAAAGCTTGAAGTTGATGACTATATAGCCATTTTTTTGAATTTTTCATAAAGTAGGTTGAAATAAAGATTGAAATCGACTTAAATTGAACGAGTCTAATTCAGTTTAGTTGGTTAAATTTTTTAATTTTTTACATTTTATTTTCAATATTTTAAAATTTAATTAAAATATTTCAATTTTAATTAAAATTTCAACTCTATATTATTAAAACTACCTATATTATAATTATTTGGTTTGATTCAATTTTATTAAATATTTTAATTAAAAATAAACTGAATTAAAATAATCAATTTTTTTAAAGCTTAAAAAGGGTAAGTGTGCAGGTTTTTTAATAATTTCCGCAATGGATCAAAATGGAAAATTTGATATGGAACAACTATTTTTATATGGCCACATGCTTACCTTTTAAGAAAGGTGAAAAGACAAGAGAATAAAAAATTAATCAAAGTTCGCCGAAATAGAACAAAATTTGGTAAAATTTGTTTCTAAATTCTCTCCTTCGTCTTCACCTAACCTCTGAGATTGACGTCTCCTCAATCTTACAGATTATAAATAAATTAGTTTTATTTTATAATTATTTATATTTGATCTCTCTCACTTTTCAATCTTGGATCGATTCCTAATCGGTCCATTATCAGATAAGAGCTAAAACAAGAGACTAAGAAATTCAAGAAACCTCAACCATCGATGTGGATTTGCACTTAATTTCATCTATGGTTCTGGTTTCGTCTCACAAAATCATTAATTCAAAAGTTATTGTAAACCACTTCAGACAAGTCGAGAAGCTAGAATCAATCAAATCTCATTATTACAACGTATCTGTTTTGAGAGGACATGGAAATTTTCAAAAGGGAACAGCCCCATTCCCCAACTCTACAACCTAACAATAATTGCTTAGCCTTTATATGGTCGTTGTTTTCGCTCGAGAGTTTAGGAAATATTAATTATTTTGAATAATATTTAAATTTTGAAAAAATTACAATTAATTTCTATAATTTAATAAAACTATTTATTTATTCCGTTTACTTTTAAAAATATATTAAATACTCTATATTTTTTAGTCTATTTACTCAATTTTAGTCAATTTTGAAATAGAGAATACAATTTCATAGCTAAATTACCGTTATCTTTAGGAAACAATAGCAGACGAAGAGAACAAATCCATATAAGCCAAGGCAACCCAAATAGAAGCAATAATAAAGACATCAAACCTCATGCATACTTAGAAAATGACACAAGAACAAAATAAAACCAAGTATGTTGCTAGAAGCCAATTGCTACCCCCACAATCATTAGGAAACACAGCTAGATATTCAGCCAAAACTTCCACTTGTTGCTGTGGATAGTCGAAAAGAAAATTTGACTCAATAGTATTTTCATTCTCTAATAATTATAGAGCCACCGTTAAAGAGCCGATCAAATTTTGACGCCAATTATCTTCTATTTATATCCTCCAATATTGAATGACACAATTCAGATAATCAGAAATCAAATATGTAAAGACTTCAATTTTTTAAATTCAAAAAAAATTCTCACAACAAACCAAAGAAAAATACTCTAAGAAATAAACTATTAATAAAACAACAAAGAAATATGGGTATCAACTGCTAACAAAAGGACATTGTCTCTCAACGTCGGTCTCACTTTTTTCTTTATCTTTAATTCAGAAAATTCTTTTATTTTTTGATGATCTGATATTCAGAAAAATTAAAATTTTTAATGGTTGAATTAGTTTAAGTGAGAGAAAGGTGCTCTCTTCCCTTTATTCCTTTATTCATTTCCTTTTGTGCGTTAGTGATGCTTACGGTCTTATAGCTACAGTGTTATTTGTCTCTGTTATACAAGTCCGTACGTATGAAAGTGTCAAACGCCCTTTTCATGCTAGGCGGCCATTTAATTCCCGGCGGGCATCTAGATAGGGCTGCGAGATAACTGGACCTACGGTCTTTTCTCCTGTCACGTTTCATGGCCGAGCTTGGTGTGAAAGAACTGAGACCCACGAGAGGTCCGACCTTAAAACTGGGTGGTTCAGGCCGGCTCGTTGGAGAGGCCCTATAACCTTTAAATCAGAGTCGCTATCATAGATTAGGCCTTATAGAAGCACAGTACTCATCATTTTTAATCTCCCTTTGAATACTTTCAGAAAATTTTTGTTTTTCCTATATTAATGTATCAAAGTCAGATATTCACATCAAACAAACATGAAAAATGTAGAAATAATAATAATAAAAAAAACTATTTAGTCACAGCAGCAAAACTCATTATTTAATTTTTTATTTTAAAAAATATATTAAAATATATTTAAAATTTTTAAAAATATACTATTTAATTTTCTGTTAATTTTAATTATAAAGTATTTTATTATTTAATTCTTATAAATTTTAAAAAAATTATTAATTAATTTCTCTATATTAAAAATATTTTACACTTTCTAATAATATTTAACGAGTAAAATTAAAAGATTCACTGGTTAGTAATTTTCCTAATGATTTTTATTATACCTCTCACTAAATAGTTAATTTTCCTAAATAAAAATTAATCTGATGCTGCAATGCTAATCCAGTTTCCATTATCCATTTGCTAGGGCAGAGGCAGGTTATTTTCGTTTCCAAACATCTCAAATTCTCAGCAGCGCAGCAGAAGCAAAACAGTCGCCTTCCCATCCGAGGTTCTTAAACCTCGACAAAGCCCTTGTGTATCTGCTGGTTTTCCCGCCAAAGCTGGAACTCGTTGTCAAATGCATAAACTCTTTCTATCTCATTACCCATACCTGTACTCCAGCTTTAAGAGCTGCTGTAAAAGCCCTAGATTTATTTTCCCCATTTCACTGTTACATAGTTCAAAACAATCCCTAGATCCCAATTTGATGCAAGATTTTGTTTTCGATGAAGTTGAGTCGCGTAATTCTTCATCATCTGTAACCCGTATAGCCCAGTCATCTTCGAAAACCAATGAACTGATCAATCAAGCTGAACACACTAAAAGAAATGAATCAACGGTCCAGATATCACACCCTTGGCCTGAATGGGTAGATTTGATGGAATTGTTGTTAAAGAGAGGATATTTCACTTCGAATATGAATCCTTTTCTAAATGGAGAATTGGGTACCAAGGAAATGAATTGGATTAGAACTGCATGCCTCAATTTTGCGCGGGATCAGCTTGGACTTGTAAGGTAATGAAACTGAGTTAGGTCTTGAATTAGATTGATTGAGGAGATTTTTTGGTTTCAGTTCCTTCTTTTTTTCTTTTACCTTGATTCTCATTTTCATTTTGGGCATGGAATGTTTCCTAGGTATGTTTCATTAGTGTGCACTGAACTTGTTTGGTTTTGGGTTAATGTGAAAGAAACAGCTCTCTCTCGGATAGACTAGTCAATCAAATTACCGAGTTCTAGACTTCTAGGCGATAATTCGTTTAAGACATGGATATATATTATTTGCTGGTATATTGTTGTGGATAAGGAGCAATTATCCAGGGTACTCCCAACCAATCAGATTAGAATATTTATTTTTTTATTATTAAAAAATATAACTAAGTAGGAATAACTACCGACCCACTAAATGTTTTTATTCATGTGTCATGACACATTGATGTGTTGTAACCTAATTTGGTACGGTACTCTAGAGGGTAGTACCATACGTGCTACATGATACTCTGGATGTATTGTATAATTTTCCATGGATAAGACCCACGCCTGTCCACTTAAGCTTTCAGTTTGCAGTCGTCTGAGCTATTGGTTGCTGCCTTTTACTACTGAGCAGCACTTAAAAGCTTCAGTTCACTTGAGCTGAAAATGCAAAGACCCTCTGCGATTGCCTCTTAGACAAAGCATTGCAATGGAGCAGGGCCTTTTGGGAGATGACAGCTGCGTTGGAATTTTCTAAGCCAGAGACAGATCTAGGATTAATCTCTTGAGAGGCTGTCAAATTTATCAATATTCTTGGAGGGGCCAACTTACGGGTAAAGAAAATGTTGTTTTATCAAAATGATGAAAACCAACACAAAGAAAAGCTCAACAACCTTGGGGATTCAGTGGGGCAATGAGATATAGAAAAGTGCTTATGCATCTTATACAACTTGGAATCAGTGGGCTCTTAATATTTTGTTTTAGTTCAATGATGCTTTTGTAGCTGTTTGTGAGGGGTTACATTGTCTGCAAGGACCTTTTTTTTTTATTTGTATTGACTTTGATGTTATTTGTTATTTCATTGTTAATCTAGCTTGTATGCTGGGAGTGACTGTTTGTTAGAGTCCTAGGTTTCTGTCGGTGACCATACATTAATTAGGTTCTTAATGGCGCTATTTGCTCGACCGTATTAAAGTACAAGGGACTGTTACCTTGTGTAGTCATATTTGAGATACTTGGCTACCAAATGCAGAATCCAAAGGAAAATATTGAGTCTTAGAGTGTATCTACTGATTGCAGAATTAGTAAGTTTATGCTGTTTCTGTAGTCTCTCACTTCTATTACTGCTTTTAGACAATTTTACCCTTCAATTTATAATTGAGATGGAGATTGTATTAGTTTTTTGCAGCATCAGCTGTATTTACTTCAATTTACTAATTGAGTATTTTGCCTACAAAAAATTTACATATTTACATCTGCATTTGCTGCCAGGTTCTTCTCAAGGAAAGATATCCATGTCATTGCACGATGTGGCTGCCCAAGCATAGACAGGAAAGTTGTCAATTCAGGGAAGCGTCTAAGAGCACATGTAGGCATCAATGAAGGAAATGTATGTGATAAGCCTTTACATTCTAAATATTTACATAGGAATGAACATTAAAAGAAAAAAAAATATAGATATATTTCAACATTTTATATGTAAAATTCTTCTTATCTGAAAATTTAGAGGTTTTGCATATCAGTAACTATTCTTCATATCTAACTTGACTAAAGGTCTTCTTAGGTTTGCGGCTCCTGCAAGTTGAGGGGAGACTGTGAAAGGGCATATGTCATGGCACGTGAAGGTGAAGGTGCACGGACAGTAGACGTCATGCGTATCCTAGTGACATATGGGTTTGATCACCTTTCTGATAATTTGGATAACAGTCCATTTGACAACAAAATGGTTAAAGATTCAGTGAGAGTGCTGCTAAAAGAAATGGTGGACTTTGGGAAACAGCAACTGGACTCTGATCTCCCAGATGGCACATCCTTGAAAAGCTGTGAACCTTTGCGAACTCACTCTTCAATGAAGCAAGGCGATTGGCTTTGCCCCAAGTAATTTGAAAGCTATCATGTGGCATGGCAAACTATGTTGCTATCTGTTTCATTTTATTATTCTAGTGGGTTAACCTTTTCCTTTTTTGGCTGCTAGGTGCAACTTCCTCAACTTTTCCAGAAATATTAGGTGCTTGCAGTGTGATAGTTTGTTTGAAGATAGACTAAAACAACTACATAAGGATGAGCATCATCTTCCACTAAAAAAAGGAGACTGGATCTGTGAAAAGTAATGATTTTCTGACCTTTTTGAGCAGAATAATACTTGATTCTTGATTTCTTAGCCACACCTTGTTATTTTCACAGATGCAATTTCTTGAACTTTGCAAAGAATACAAGATGTCTGCAGTGCAAAGAGAAACCTCCAAAGCGACATCTTAATCCTGGGGAGTGGGAGTGTGAGTCGTAAGTTAACTTTTGCTTTGGTGATCTCTTGATATCAGTATTTAAGGTAGTTCCACATTAGGAATGTGTTATATATGTTGAGAGTCTGTTAATTTACAGGTGTAACTACATCAATTTCAGAAGAAACATGGTGTGCTTAAAGTGTGATCATAGACGGCCAAAGGCAGTAAATACTCGAAGCAAAATATCCACTCCACTTGATCATGACAGTAGAGCCTATCCAAACCATAGGAGATTGAGGTTTGTTGATGGCGGGCATAATGGCAATGTTGATAAATCCATGCAACTGGATAGAATGAATCAAAGAAGAGGTGTAGATAGGTTTAGATTTGTGGAGGAAGAAAGAGAGGATGAGCACTCAAACGTACGGACTAAAGGTTCTGGTTTTATAGATTTCCCAATTGTGGGCGGTAAGAGTAGTTTGTCTCAAGATTCACAAAATAGAGAGAGATGGAAGCAAGAGATGTTAGAGAAGAGGAAAACAAGTGCTAGAAATGGAGAAAGTGATGAAGAATCCATGTGTGCCGATACCCAAAGGAGATTTAAGTTCCTTGAAACAACTGATGATGAAGATATGGCCGAATGGTTTGGGCATACAAAGTAGAATAAGAAAGTGCAACAAAATCCGGAAAAGTTGAAGGTAAATTCGTTTCATGGATGCCAAATTTGGCATTTGATTTGTTTGTAGCATTATTGTTGAAATTACGTGGGCATAGTCGTGGATTGGGGGAAGGATTAGCCAACACTCTATGATCTAAGCTTTTGTATTCATCATTGGATAGAATCTGAAGAACATAAACAAGGACAAATATTTTTGAGTAGAACATATTTTACCTCGAGAGAATGTTTTACCTGTAAGTGCATCTCCAATGTTAATAGCAAGAACTCCAGGGACAGGGTTAACTTCAACCCATTCATCACCATTAACCTGCAAGCCTCTGATATAGTCCTGAAGCAGTAATGTCAAAACCCCAGGATTTGTTTGCGATGTGATTCCAGAGGTGAGATCAGGCTGAGGACAGGGAGGATGGTAATGACCCACCATTACCTTGGCTCTAAGATGTCATCTCCTTGAATCTACCAGAGTTCAATCCCGGCCCTCACTCAGCAACTTCCAGAGTTCATTCCATTAACTATCTCATTGCTACGTATCTCTGGGGCGTCCTCAACCTCTGCTGGGACGGGACCCATTCTCACCTGAACTGTATCCCTGAAAAAAAAAAGGGATGAATTTTCAATTTCTGAAATTAAAAAAAAAGGATGAATTTTCAATTTCCGAAAGTTAAAAATTTTAATTTCCAGATATATCAAACACTTTGGTTCCATGATGACCTCTAGCTCGCAGCTCTAGGTTCATACAAGTAACAGTGGAAATTGACAATCCGGTTTAGCTTTACAATTAGAGTGTTTCATCAACTGTTTTGACTTTATTTTATATTTATATTATATTACCTTTTTAAAATTTATTAATTATAATTTTTTAAATTAATTTTTTACATCAATAAATTATTTAAAATTACAAAAACATAGCAATAAATTAAATATACTATAAATAATAATTAAGATAATTATACTATTTATTATTATATAAGAAAAAATTATACATATGCATTAAAATAATTATATTTTAAAAATTATGTTTCAAATATTTTGTATATTGTATAATAAATTAATATTTTTATATTTACTTTATTAATATAATAAATTAATTTTTATTTTTATTAGTCATTTTGAATATCAATTGTAACAGTTAGACATAATTTAAAACACCTAAATCAGCCAGAATTAATATCATTATCAATTACAATAAATTATTTACTATTAATTATTTATCATCCATTACAGCAAGTTATTTACTATTAACTATTAACTATATCAATAATAGTTGTAGAATATATCTAACCGTTAAATCAAACAGATGCGAAATTGCTGGATCATTTCTCTAGTTATCTGCTCATGATTCTGGCAAGCATATTGGCACAACGCTGTTGTGTAACCTTTGCATGGATCACGCAGAGACCTATTTCATATGCTGCGAGATTGTGATGCTGTTTCCGGTGTGTGGATGATGATATTTGTTAGATAGATCAGCAACCTCAAACATCAAATAATGATGGTAGGAGTTGCTTCGCCTCCACTGTTCGGAGTTGCTGTCTGAAAATTTCAGTTAAGAGTAAACAAGGTGCATGGTGTTTTGTCAAAAAATCCAGTGAATTATCTTATTCATGTTTCATACAGCTGCGTCCTTTTGAATGATTCATAGTCAAATATATTTATTTAAAGTGGAAATATAACTGGAAATGGTTGCTCATAATCTTCAGAATGTTTAATTTATTTTTAAATATATAAATACAAATATTAATAAAAATAAATACATAGACAAAATAGAAATTAATGTCAATTTTGATGAACTCACTTGACAATTAATATTAATACTTGTAATAATTAGTCATATATTTGCCATCTACTTCTTTTGAGAGGAACCTTTGCATGAAGTCTGCGAGAGTGAACTGCTTGTAAAGCTGTGGTGTCTCCGGCGATATAAGCTCTGCAAAGGGTCCACATAAGCGTATCATGTCACTTGGGTTGAAGAAAACGGCGACAGAAATTCTCGGTTCCTGCGAAGAATTAGCCAACACTCTGTGCTCTACGCTTCGGTACTCACCATTAGACATCATCTGAGAATAAACACAGCAAATCAAGTCAAAAAAACAGCATGCAATTTCTCTACATAAATCCATTTTTTCAAATGGGTTTCATCCGATTACCTGAAGAATGTCGCCGATATTAACAACAAGAGCACCTGGGAGAGGTTGAACATCCACCCATTGACGATCATTACCACATTTGACTTGCAAACCGCCGACATGATCCTGTAGCAACATCGTCAAAACCGAAGGATCTGTGTGGCACTCGCTTCCAAAGGTGAGATTTGGCTGGGGGCAGCTGGGATAGTAATGTCCGGCTACGGCTCTTCCTTCCAAGCAAGTCATTTTCTCGAGCTTTTTTGCTTCCAATCCAAGCCCTTCACATAACATCTCCATCAGCAACATCCCCACTGATTTGATCTTTTGGTCCCATTCAATCACCTCTTTTATACATATATCAGGAATTTTCTCAAGCTCCGGCAACGTGGGACCTGTCCTAATTAGCAGTGAGTCTATCCAGCAAGCAGCTTTTGAATGAAACAAGTCGTAGTTAGACGAGAACGATACACCGCTGCCGAGTTCCCTACAATACCACCGTGCCTTCTCCGTCGCCGGTTGCTCATGGAACCCCTTCACGGCTCTGATAATACGGCCTAGAACCTCCTGGGGAATCCCGTGATTAACCACCTGAAAGAATCCGAACTCCCTGCATGCAAGTGCCACTAGCTCGACTACTTTTGATCGTTGATCAGAAATGTCGATGGTGGGGATGGTGATGGTGGTTGGTTGGAGTGGGGTGGTGGGTTTGAGATCGGAGAGTGTTTCAGGTGGATGGATGAAGAAACGAGGGATGTAGGTGATGCCGGAGTCAACCAGGCCTTTAACTCCAAGCTTTGAATCTTCAAACTGTTGGATTTGTTTAAGACGATCATAGGCTTGATCGGCGACAGTGGTCATTTATGCTTTGTTTCTTGAATTCTCGATTTGAAATGCAATTCTTTAGTCCTTCTTGTGGAAAGGAAGATCAAGAAACTGGACAATATTAATCTTCGTATTACCCATTCTGCGCCAGCATCTCCGCCGCATATTTCAGCACCATTTTGTCTTACTATTGTTTTTTTTTCTTAATCTTTCATTCTTTTAAAAACGTCTTTAATATTTTATTTTCCTATGAACCGAGTGCTGATTACAGCAAGTCTTTCAATATCAATCAAACATAAGAACTGGGCATCTTAAATTAAATTAATTTTTTTAAGAATTAAATTAAATTAATTAAGAAGAAGCTCCAAACTGAAAACATGGGAGCATTAAATGGTAGCATGTGGTGGTTGGGCAGCATGAAATTCCACATCCACTCAACAAATCACATGCTTTTGGTCATTGATGGGTAAGAAGGCCTTTGGATCAGTGAAGGCCTTCTCTGGTTGAACTATTAATTTAGAAACTTTAAGTTTTTAAGAAATTAATTTCTTCATTTCATAATTTTTATTTTTTTTCTTTAATTTTAAATATCTTGTTTCATTTTTGTATATATAAATGATGGAGATGAATCTCTACGACATGCGTTTAGATTAGTGTTGCCATGCATATTGAAGAAGGTTAGGTGAGTTGGGTGAGTTGGGTGTGTTGGAATTCATATGGTTAGAACCTCGTACCTAAATATTTTAACCTAAGAGAAGACAAGTACTCTAAGGTCCTGCACTGCAATGAAGCTTAACTCTTTTAAGTCTATTTGGTGTAGCAAATTAATTCTTCCACACTTTCTGTCTTTAATGCTTGTTAGCATATAATAGAAATATATAATCATTTCTTCATCATTATCTGTACTATTTCTACTAATAATGCTAACCAATTAATTATTTAAAATTTAAATCATTTTAAATTTTAAATTTCGACTAAAACTTTTTTTTTTCAATTTCAGCGTAATTTGAAAATAAAAATAATAAATTGAGATATTGATTTAAATTTTAATCTCTAAACTCATGCACTACAAAATAAAAAAAAAAAATGTAACAGAGCTATTTGCTCAATGAAGGAACTAGAAATTTTATTTAGTGAATATGTATGTTTAACCACGAGTAAAACTTAAAATAAAATAATAAATTGTATAAATAGTTAAAATTAAAAAATAATCTTTAATAATAAGACAGTTTACAGTTATTTTAGAATATAAAAAAATTTATTTATGATACCTAATAGAATTTTTTTTTTTTCTAAACTTTTCAATATCCTAATTTGAAAAACATAAAAACATTAGGTATATTGAATTTATTGATCAGACAGGTCTACTATTTAATTCAAGCCTGCTATACTGTTAAGTATCTCTCTCTCCATTTGTGTAGATGTATATAAAATCTCAAACAAGAAAAAAAGAGAGAAAAACAAAAATACTATGGAAAAGGAAGCAGGGCTCAAAAGACTTCATGCATCTAACACTGAGGTCATCTATTCACATTTTCTTCTTCAATTAACGATTACTTTGCTTTTGGATTCTGCAATTTTCTATCTTCTTATCATAATCATGAACATCTATTCATTTCTGCAGAAGATCAATAATGCAGTGGTACCAAAATGGTTGATTGTTATGCTGAAAACCAGATTCTTCAACACTTGCATGGCTCATCATGGCTTCAAGAAGAACGAAATGGATAGATTTTGCATCGACTGCCATTCTGCTTTCTGTCAGAATTGTCTTCCATCTCATACTCCTCACAAACACGTTAAGGTCTGTATCTAAAAATTTCCCATATCTGAATTGGAATCATAGCTACCTTCTGAATTTGAACTTAGCTTTAATTTGGTTTTCAAGATTCGAAGATACATCTACAGTGATGTAATAAAGAGGCAAGATCTGTGCAAGCTCTTCAACTGTTCAGGCATACAGGTTTATATATCTAACCTTAGTTTCTGTAAAATAATGCAGTAATCTGAGCTCCAAGCTCTTCTGAATTGTTGGTATTTAATTCACAGACTTATCTAACAAACAAAGCCAAAGTACTGTTCTTGAAGCAAAGGAATCAGCATCGACAACGAGATCAGCAACGCCATGTGTTTAAGGGTTATAGGTGTGCCGTTTGCGAGAGACGTTTACAGGATAATAATTCTCTTTACTGCAGTATTGCATGCAAGGTCAGCTTTTCTTAATATACTGCCTCCGTCCCAGGATTCCGTTGGTCATGTTTCGTTTAAGATTTATTCACTTAAAAATTAGTAAAATTAATTGATAACTTTAATCTTAGAAAATTATATATTTTCTATAATTTTAAAAAGAAAAATAGATAATAATTTTAAAATAATTAAAAATTATTTTTAAAATGGATAAAATAAAAAATTTATCTTTTTTAACGTATAAAAAAGTAAAATGAATAAATTTATAGAACAGAGGAAGTAATAATTTATTCAAAATATTATTTAAATGGCCATATTTTTTTATATATTAAGATTAAATAACTTAAAAATTAGTAAAATTATATATGAAAAATAAAAGTTAGTATTATTTCAAATTTTTAAAATTACATATAATTTTAAAAAAATCTAAAATAACATTTATTGCGATTAATTATTACCTAAAAAAGAAATTGAAAAAATAAGAATAAAATAGGCTAAATTATTTGAGTGATTACTAATTTATCTTCTATAATAAATTTGTTATTTTTTAATTTATTTGAGTGTGTAATTAAATTTATATTGATTCTTTTTAATTAAGAAAATAACAGAAAAAAAAATCAAAACGTTTTAATAAATTTTTAAAAATGTTAAATATTTTATTAAAATATTTCTGTACTATTTTATTGACGATAAGAAAAAAATAAAAATATTTTAATAAATTTTTAAAAATATAGAAATTAATTTGTTAATAATAATAATATTTAAAAATTAAATAATAAATTTTTCATAAATTAATTAAAGTTGTTGTTAATTAAATAATTAATTTAGAATTTAATTGATTTCAGACAATAATTATGAACTGATGATATTGTAAATATTTTTTAGTTCGTTTTTACTATAATATCCATCTTGAATGATCGGCAGGTTTCAGCCATAGATGAAGGATGCAGTAAGAGGCACAAACTAAAGCAATCAAGAAAAGGAATCCCATTAAGGGCGCCGATGGTCTGATGTTCTAGTCTATGCCCTTTTTGGTAATTATAGGATTTAAATTCACGCCTACTCTTTTGTCTGAATTTTCGGATTTATTTTTTAACGGGATCGAAGTTTTTAGGCTTAACATTTCAGATAAATTTGGTGTAGTGAGAATGCTTATTCGCTAGAGATTTTCTTGTATTTATTTTAATGGAAAGATATTTTTGGTAAAAAAAATTATGTAGTGAAATTTTAAATTTTGAATTAATTAGATAAGCTGGTTAGATTTTTGTTCTTTAATAAGTTGCGATGAATATCAAATTTACATCGATATTAAAGTTTGTGAATTTGTATATAAAATAAAAAAAGAAAGAAAGGAAATGAGAGTAAATAAAAGAAAAATAAGAGAAAATTATAAAATTAAAGAAATAAATAATGACATAATTGAATAAAGGTGATCATATGATAAATATATAAGGTTTCTATTATCACGGTTCAATTAGAATTAAATAATTAAAAAGAATCGATTTTTTCAATATCCGAAACAACCGGCTGATCATTTCAAAATTTGTACTATAAAGCAGGCAATTGAATATAAAATCAATGGATCTCAATGGCCGAAAGAAACTTGATTTTATACGGCTTAAATAAACCGGACATAAACTTGATAAAGTTAGAGCAAGACACTAACTTTTCCGATGGTTGATCCCTTTAGCCCTCTTCGAGGCATTAAATGCACGTGCATAAAAATTGTCCAACTGTATGATACGTTTGTTAAAAGATATGACCTCAACGGTTTTGTATTAATTAGTTGTCTGTTAGCCGTTAACATACCTGCTGCATCTTGTAACCATCCAATTTGATGGGACATAAAGTACGAAATCAGGATATAAATATTCCTGAACCAATCTCGTCGAAGGGGATCCATTTCTCTCGTAGGAACGACACTCTCCTTTTTGAAGCTCTCACGTGTTCACTCTTCCTAAAACTAGAACTCTCCGAAAGTGAGACTCTCACTCTTCCATGAACTAAGACTCAAAAAAAATTAATTTCTCTTTCATACTCACGAAAAAGTTTTAAAATAGAGGCTCTCTGAAGACTCTGATCATGGATCAATAGTTAATCCATTGAATTGAATCGCTATCTATGTATCCACATCTAGATATCCTTTGGATTTCAAATTGAGAAAATTAAAATGAGAGAAAAAGAAAATAGAGGACATAAAAAAAAACTAAATGAATAAAATGATGAAATGAGATAAAATATGTAAATATATAAACAAAGATGAATTCAATCCATTACTAAATTTAAAAGTGAAATATGTATTTATAAAATAAAATATTGTATTTTCTCTCAAATTTTGTAATGGATTGAATTAATAAAATTAAAAAACTAATTTCTAAAAATAAAAAATGATATTTTTTTTAAATTTTAATAATAATAAAATTCATTAGAAATTCAATGACAAATATCTAAATCCTTTACTAAACTTATACACCTCAAATTAATTACTAAATTTATTAAAGGATATTATTTTTTAGAATTTAATAGCATATTCAAATTCATTACTAATTAATAACATATTAGAAATAATTTAAATTAAAATAAAATTATCAAAACATTCGATAATTTAATCTGTTGTGTAAAAAATTAAAATTTTAAATTAATTTATAAAAATTTATCAATGATTGTATTTTTTTAAATATCCACTGGCCTTTATGATGCAATATCTTTTTAAATATATACCCTTTGCATGTAAATTCGTATTATCCTATTTTATACTTTTGTTAATTACTATATTTTTATTTTTTATTTTTTCTTTTTCTTTTTCTTTTTCGATAGTACTGCAATGGGAATACAAATCTTTTCTTAGGATATCAAAATTTATATAGTTACCAAAATGACCTTGTAATGATGGGCCTAGAAATAATCGAACAATGGAAAACTACTTTTTAGTACCACTTATGAGCTAATTCAAGTGTTATGTCGGCACAATTGAATTATTTAAATTTACCGTACACTTCATATGCTTATTCCATTTTTTCCTTAAAATATATTATTATTTTAAAAAATAAAATTATTTATAATTTAAAATAAATGAAAAAATTTGAGAAATATTAACATAAACGTATAAACAATTTAATATATGTTGAAGTTCTTTTTAATAATCTAAGTATAATTAATTAAATTTATTATTTGTACTTCCCATTTCGGTCTATCTCCTAAGCATGAGTTTAATTCTCTTGATTTGTAATTACCATCAGGACATAGTCTAAAAAGTAAAAACCAATAAAAAGTATAAGGAGCTCTCTCTCTCTGCAGAGAGAAATTTCTCTTCTTCTTTTAAAGGTCGTCGTCCTTTGTTCTCCTGCTCATAAGAAAACTTTTCTTTTTTATTGGCGGTGGGTTTCTACTTTCTCAATCGCCAGAGGATGCAATTTAGTTTTTATTTTTCTTTTTTATTGATTTTTTAGTAGATATATGGTTCAATTGCAAGATCTTTCTTTAGATTTGCTTATATTATCGTTTTGTATGTTCTTATGGGTTTGCATGTGCCTTATGCAGGTTTCCTTGACCGCTTCTATGGCAAATGAAGCTTCTTTGCATGGAAATAAGAGAAGCAAATAGTTTGCCATTTTAGGGACGTTCACAGTGCCACTAGTTTCTTGTTGATAACTCGGTCCCAAAGGCTATAAGAGATTGTGAGATTGCTGGAACTTTATTAATAACGATTACAGTCTCCTTTCTCTACAAAATTTGTTTTTGCCTCTTACATTTTAGCCTCCCAATATCTGCTTTTGGTTTTTGTAACACGTGAGACTACAAATTATGTACGTAATAGCAATGGCAGAAAAACTTATTGCAAAGCTATTAGATGGATGAGCTGACAAATGCTTATTGGTAGAGTTAGTTAGACTTTGTGTATATAAACCAGTTCATGCAAGATATCAATACATACTTTTCTACTCATTTCTTTTGCATGCTTCATTCTCTGATATACAATATGGTACCAGAGCAAATCTACACCTGTGTGACCTAGTTGGAGAATCATTTGAGATCCAGCACCACCAATTCGCTTCCAAAAATAACTCTCACCGGAGTACGCGGCATTTTTTTTCTTCTCTCTCAAGTTTTTTTGGCTTCTCATTATAAACCAGTAGATCAAGAAATGGCAGAAATGATTATAGCAGCAACAAAGGATCCAATGATTGGGAGTGGAACCGGAGCCATGGACCCTCTTAACTATGACAATTCGAGCATGATCTTAGTAAGTGCTCTCCTGAATGGATCTAATTACCTATCTTGGAGTAGATCAATGGTTCTCGCTTTACATGTAAAAGATAAGCTAGGATTCATAAATGGCAAGATTAAACAACCAGATCTAGATTCAGAAGAGTATGAACAATGGCACAAAGTAGATAGCATGGTCATATCTTGGATCTTAAATGCTATCTCGAAAGATCTAGTGGAGGCATTTTTGTATGTCACCAATTCTAGAGAATTGTGGACCGAAATTAGTAAAAGATTTGGTGAGAGGAATGGACCAATGCTCTACTAAATTACAAGAGAAATAAACATGTTTTCTCAAGGAAATATGTCTATTTCATTGTATTTCACCAAGCTTAAAAAGCTTTGGGATGAATTAGCATGTTTAATGCCAATACTTGAATGCACTTGTGGAGCTGCTAAACTAGTAGTAGAAGAAAGAGAGATAATAATCATGTCATTCAGTTTCTAATGGGATTGGGAGATCATTATGACAACGTGAAAAACCAGATTCTCTTGATTGATCCTTTACCTAGCATAAGCAAAGTCTTCTCGATGGTGCAACGAGTTGAGAAACAGAGAGAAGTGCACAACTCGTTCAGTGAACAAACAACTATGTTAATAAAGAATACTAACTCAAAAAGGGAGTATAGAGGGGGAAGGCCACAGAGGCGAGATGAAGGGAAGAAGGAAGAACAACATTGTACTTACTGAAACAAGCCTAGACATGTAAGGGAGACTTGCTTCAAACTTAATGTCTTTCCAGACTGGTTCCAGGAACTTAAACAGAAAAAAAAAGGGAAACAACAAGCCAATATCACTACTCACATGAGTGAGAACCCTCTAGAAGGAGATGCAAATGTAGAAAATGCTAAGACAGAGGATTGGAAATCAAGCATCAACACTGTGATACAATAACAAATAGCTAAATACCTGAAAGGCAAGTCAATATTGGACGCAAATTGTTCAAATTTCTCTGGATTTGCAGGTAATACATACTGTTTCCCTGGCAGTCATTCATCAATCCAAAGTATGTGGATAATTGACTCAGGTGCCACTTTTCACATGACATATGATTTAAATCTATTCAAAAACCAAAACTAAACCAAATTACGATATGCCTGTGTATTTATCTAATGGATCTATAAATGTTGCGCATAACATGGGAAATATCAACCTGACTTCCAAATTGAGATTAGTTGATACTTTACACATGCCTACTTTCAAATATAACCTCATTTCTATTAGTAAACTTGCTAATTCCTCAAACATAATTGTCCATTTCTATCTCGAATATTATGTATTGCAGGACCTATTGACTAAGGCTATGATTGCTTATGGAATGATGCACAACGGACTATACAGATTGGACACAAACTTCTATCCTACTTGAGTACCTACCTCACAAATAAATCAAGCTCATGCATGCATAATTAGAAATAAGCCAGATCTAAGTTCATATCTGTGGCATTGTAGACTGGGACATATCTCTAAGGAAGTTGTAAGCCATATAGAAGAAGTTGGAGGGTACAATTATATTTTTGAGCGTGATATCTGCAGTGTATCTAAACAACAAAGATTACCTTTTAATAAATGTAACGACCCGAAAATCGGACCACTACCGGTGTAATACCCGGCTCGAGTCCGGCATCGGCATTCCTGTAGTCCGGTGGCATCTCGGGTGTCGGAACCCTCGAGAAGGGTAATGCATATGTTTTCTAAAGTCTTTTCACTTGTTTTCATGTTTTGAAGTGTTAAAAGACTTGAGTTTTGAAAGAAAAGCAACAAGGGAGAAATGCAAAGGTTCGGCCGCCGAAGGTCCCTTTCGGCCGCCGAACATTGCATGGTTGCGGCTTCACGTTCGGCTGCCGAAGGTGGTCTGGCCAGCCACCTATAAAAGGGCCAAGGGTCGGTGGAAGGAGGTTATTTCTCCTCCACTTGCAGCCAGAGGTGAGTTTCAGCCTCTCCTACGTTGACTTTCATGTTTTCCATGATTTTCATCAAATCTTTCAATAGTTTTAAGAGTTTTGGTGACTTTTGAAGGTTTTGAGCAAAAGAACCAAAGTTTGAAGCTTGGAGCTTTGGAAGAGCTTTTCTTCATATCTCCACGTTAGGATCCTTCATCCTCAAGTTCTTTAAGAGGTAAGTGAAGATCCTGAGCTTCTTTGATGATTTTGAAAGGTTTTATGAAGTTTGTATGGGTAGTATGCATGTTTAGGTTTAGGTGAGGTTTTTGGTGATTTGTGGTGTTTAAGCATGGTTAAGTGTTATGTGCTATGTTTGTTTGGGGTTTTAGGGTAGTTTTAGACCCCTTTGTGCATATATATGTGTCTATGCTAGTTGGGAGTAGTTGCTATGCATGTTTGTAGGTTTTTGGGCAAAGTTTGCATGAAACAGAGCAGGGTTCTGTCCTTCGGGCAAAACCAGGTTTGGCCGCCGAAGGAAGGTTCGGCCGCCGAACCCTTTGTGGAGGCAGTTCGGCTGCCAAAGGTTGCCCCCGAAAGCTAGGCTTTCGGTTTAGAAAGAGCCTTTCGGCCGCCGAAAGAGGGAGTTCGGCCGCCGAAAGTGTGTGAGTTTCGTCTCTGGACGAGACCTTCGGCCGCCGAAGGTGCCGCCGAACATGCATGAGTTTCGTCTCTGGAGTGGGGTTTCGGCCGCCGAACCTGCCGCCGAAAGTGCCCTGTCCAGCTTTCTTCTGCATGTTTTATGTGATGGTTTTTAGAGGGGTTTTGGGGAGTTTCTTAGAGATGTTCTTGAGTGAGTCTAGTCCCTCATTTTAGTCCACCTGTGTAGGAACGGACCAGAGGAATCAGGGAGGTCAGCAGTGAGTCCAGTGTTAGAACCTGCAGAGTCAGTGCAGAGATAACCAGGTGAGTGGAATTTAACTTAATGTTTTAATATGAGAACTGATATTTTATCATGCTTCATGCATCATGAATATGCTATAGGGTGAGTGCATTAGTGGACACAAAGATGATGCATTGCATTTATCCTTGTACTTGGCATTGCTCCTTGTACATTGCTTATGTGAGACGGCACGGACTTCGTGAGGATTCATTAGCCCTCAGAGGAAAGACCTGGAACAGCCCTACGGGGACCAGGCACAACACAAAGACCTGGAACAGCCCTACGGGGACCAGGCAAATGGTACTCAGGTACCCCAGATGAGATAGAGGGAGTTTTGATCCGTCCGGCCGAGGTGATGTGCTTATGTGTTGCATTCCATGAGAACATGTTTTATCACCTGTTATTTTATTACTATTCTACTCACTGGGCTATCGTAGCTCATCCCTCTCCCCTAACTCCAGTTGTGCAGGTTCAGAGGTCAGAGAGAACTCAGCAGGGTACAGGAAGAGTACAGAGTATTGTAATAGCTAGTGTGGACATGTAAATGTAGAGAGATAATGTATATGTACAGTGTATGTACAATGTATAGAATAGTGCTTGACTTATAAGACTTGTAATCCCTTTGTAGAGTCACATGATCAGTTTATGTATGTTTCTTTATTGTTGTATGTTTATGAGCAAAACCAGGCTTCACATGATGAGTTTGATCCACCTAGAGCCATGAGGAACTCTAGTAGGGATTAGTAGAGCACAGAGAGAGTGCATGCACAGGTTAAGCCTTGGAACGAAGAAAAGTTTTATGTTTTACAGCAAATGTATGATCATGTATGGGATTTCACAGGTATACAGACAGAATAGCAGGCTTACTACGGGTCCCGGCGACCTTAAGTCGATCTGGATCCTAGTGCCGGTGGCAGTTCGGTTTCCGGGCTGTTACAGATTGGTATCAGAGCCCTAGGTTCACATGGTCGGACCTATAGAGTGAGAGTTGGGCTCATAGAGCGGTTTAGCAGGTCAAGCACCATAGGAAAAACATGTCCACTAGGAGAGGATGTCAGTCCTGTCGCTATATGCTGATGTGCAATGCCATGAGTTATGCATGTACATGTTTTTGATGTGTTGCTGATGTGTTATGTGATGTTGTTTTCCAGAGAGTGACGATGCGAGGAACTCGTCGATCCGCGAGATTGACTGGAGTCCCACCTGTAAGTGAGGGTACAGCTGCTCGTCCACCTGCCTTGCCAAGGGCAAGAGCTCATAGGTCAAGCAGGGAAGGAACGTCACGAGACCCTAGAAGGTCTTCTGACGAGAGCAGGAGAGGAGTAAGCAGAGGGGGAAGGTCAGTAGAAGAAAGAGGTGGGATGGATCAGAGTAGAGATGTAAGCATGGGTGTAGGAAGGTCAGAAGAAGGTATGGGGGAGTCCCAGGGAGGCGTTCAGGCCTCGGGGTTTGGCTATCCACCCTTTCCTCCGGGCCCAGAGTATCCGATGGGAGGCACGTCGGATTACTCCAGCTTTGCCCCATATCCACCCTACATGCCATATATGCCCTATCCTTCCTTTTATCCACCATATCATATGTCTCCACCCCCACATGTTCATCCAAGTCCAGTACAGCCTGAAGTGAGGGAACCAGTTCCACCACCACCACCTCCTGAACCAGTAGCCCCTGTTGTGGAAGTACAGCAACCCAGTTCTTCAGGGGGAAGTAAGGTGAAGATGACTGAGTACCTAAAGTTGGATGCTCCTAAATTCAATACAGGAGATGATCCCTTTGAGTATCTCAGTGCAGTTAGAATGATAACAAGTGAGTTGGGAGCAGATGATGGTAGAGCCATTGAGATGGCAGGGTTCACGTTAAAGTGTAAGAAAGCTAGAGAATGGTTCAAGAACTATGTGGACCCGAGACTTGAGAGTATGACATGGGAAGAGTTCGCCAACGAATTTGCTGGATGGGCTTTTCCTGACAGTTCTAGGGAACTAAAGGTTGTGGAGTTTGAACAGTTGAGACAGACGGAGGAGATGAGCGTTGATGAGTATACAGATAAGTTCCTGGAATTGTTGCCATATGTCGGTCAGGCATATGATACAGATCAGAAGAAGGCAAAGAGATATGCCACAAGGCTTCATCCCAGGTATTTCTCTTTGATTCTTCATGCGGAGAAGGAAAGTTTCCACTCTATTGTGGATGCTGCTAGAAAGATGGAGGCCAGTGCTATAAGTCAAGGTGTAGTCAAGGCACAGTCTTCTGGTGTGAAACCAGGTTCCTCCTCACAGAGTACAGTAAGTGCAAGTAAGAAGAGATGGGAGAAATTCAGAGGAAAGAGAGGCAAGTTCTGGAACAGGCTTAAATCGGGTCTGGGAATGAGTAGTGGCTCCAGTTATGGCGCAGATTTTCCAGTGTGCAAGAGGTGTGGCAAACAGCATAGAGGAGCTTGTCAGTTGGGATCCACAGCCTGCTATAGATGTGGGCAGGAGGGACATTATGCACGAGAATGTCCTCAGGCGACTTTGGTTGCACCATCCCAGCAGATGAGTACGGGCAGTGTAGTCCAGCCAGTAGCTTCAGCCATTCCACCAAGCAGTGGCAGAGGAAGAGGAAGAGGGGCAGCCTCTTCATCAGGGATGGGTTCCCGAGGTGCAGGTCCGTCAGCCCCAGCACGGATTTTCACCCTGACTCAGCAGGAGGCAGACACGTCGAACACGGTGGTGTCAGGTAATCTCATCATTGGGTGTTCCGTGGTGTATGCTTTAATGGACCCCGGTGCTTCTCACTCTTTCATTTCTTCTAGAGCTGCAGAGAGGTTGGGTCTGATAGTGTCTGAGTTAGAGTGTCCTCTATGGGTCAGTGGACCCAAATGTGATCCATCTTTGGCAGAGTCAGTCTGTCGGTTCAGTCCAGTGTGCATAGAGGGTAGATACCTTCCAGCTGACCTGGTGGTTCTAGAGTTGACAGATTTTGATGTCATTCTAGGGATGGACTGGTTATCTACGTATGATGCTACTCTGAACTGTAGAGACAAGGTAGTTAGTGTCAGAGACCAGGATGGGTCAGAGTGTGTCTTCAGAGGAGACAGGAGAGGGACACCTAGGGGTTTGATATCAGCCCTCCAGGCTCGTAGAATGTTAAGGAAGGGGTGTCAGGGGTTCCTAGCTTATGTGAGAGAGCTAGACAGTTAGGTTAGGGAACCATCCTCAGTACCAGTTGTTCGAGCTTTCCTAGATTTGTTTCCTGAAGAGCTTCCAGGACTACCACCGGATAGGGAAATAGAGTTCGAGATTGAGTTGATGCCCAATGCCAGACCGATCTCTATTCCTCCCTACAGGATGGCACCAGCAGAGTTGCGAGAGTTGAAAGAGCAGTTACAGGATTTGGTAGCTAAGGGTTTCATCCGCCCGAGTACCTCACCCTGGGGTGCTCCAGTATTATTTGTCAGAAAGAAGGATGGACCGCTTAGACTTTGTGTCGACTACAGACAGTTGAACAAAGTCACTATCAAAAATAAGTATCCGTTACCCAGGATCGATGATCTCTTCGACCAGCTAGCAGGAGCAGGTTGTTTTTCTAAAATAGATCTGAGATCCGGATACCACCAGTTGAAGATCAGGGAAGGAGATGTATCCAAGACTGCTTTCCGAACCAGATATGGGCATTATGAGTTCCTTGTGATGCCGTTCGGGTTGACTAACGCCCCTGCAGCATTCATGGATCTCATGAACAGGGTTTTCAGGGAGTACTTGGATCGTTTTGTGATCGTCTTTATTGATGATATCTTGGTGTACTCCAGGAATGCAGAGGACCATGCCCAGCATCTGCGGATAGTGCTGCAAACCTTGAGAGAGCATGGCTTGTATGCCAAGTTCTCCAAGTGCGAGTTCTGGCTAAGGAGCATTTCCTTTTTGGGACATGTTGTATCAGAGGACGGTATATCAGTAGATCCCAAAAAGGTAGAGGCAGTAGCCAACTGGCCTACACCCACTACAGTGACCGAGATCAAGAGTTTTCTGGGTTTGGCAGGCTACTATCGGAGGTTCGTTCAGGACTTCTCGAAGATAGCTGCTCCTATGACCAGACTGACCAGAAAGAATCAAAAGTTTGTGTGGTCAGAGGAATGTGAGGACAGTTTTGCAGAGTTGAAGAGACGGTTAACTTCAGCACCGGTGTTAGCGCTGCCGATCAGTGATGAAGATTTCACAGTGTTCTGTGATGCATCCCGAGTGGGATTAGGTTGTGTGTTGATGCAGAATGACCGAGTGATAGCTTATGCTTCTAGACAGCTGAAGAAGCACGAGCTGAATTACCCGACACACGATCTTGAGATGGCAGCTGTTATCTTTGCACTTAAGATGTGGAGGCATTACCTCTATGGGGTAAAATGTGAGATCTATACGGATCATAAGAGCCTGCAGCACATCTTAAGTCAGAGAGAGTTAAACTTGAGGCAGAGACGGTGGGTCGAATTGCTCAGTGATTATGATTGTACGATCCAGTATCATCCGGGCAAGGCTAATGTTGTAGCTGATGCCTTAAGCCGAAAGTCACTTGGCAGTTTATCCCACATTGCAGTAGAGAGAAGACCGGTGGTGAAGGATTTCTATAAGCTCATGGACGAAGGGTTACAGTTGCAGTTATCTGGTACAGGTGCTTTGCTCGCACAGATGAGAGTGACACCAGTGTTTCTAGAGCAAGTGGCTCTGAAACAGCACGAAGACCCCGAGTTAGTAAAGATTGCCAGGACTGTTCAGTCTGGTAACAGTGTAGAGTTCAGATTTGACGGTGAGGGGATTCTTCGGCACGGTAAGAGGTTATGTGTCCCAGATGATAGCAGTTTGAAGGCCGACATTATGAGGGAAGCTCATAATACGCGGTATAGCATTCACCCGGGAGCCACCAAGATGTATCAAGATCTGAGAAGGGTGTATTGGTGGCCAGCAATGAAGAGAGAAGTGGCACAGTTCGTGTCAGCCTGCGAGACATGTCAAAGGGTGAAGCTAGAGCACCAAAAGCCGGCTGGAATGCTTAACCCACTGCCGATTCCAGAATGGAAATGGGAGAACATCGCTATGGATTTTGTAGTGGGGTTACCGGCGACGTCTAACAGACTAGACTCCATATGGGTGATTGTGGATAGACTCACTAAATCTGCTCACTTCATTCCAGTCAGGAGTAACTACTCTGTAGACAAGTTGGCGCAGGTGTATGTCGATGAGATAGTAAGGTTGCATGGAGTTCCAGTGTCGATAGTATCAGATCGAGGACCTCAGTTCACCTCCAGGTTTTGGTGGAGTCTACAGAACGAAATGGGCACAAGGTTGGATTTCAGCACTGCTTTCCATCCACAGACAGACGGTCAGTCAGAGAGAACCATCCAGACCATTGAAGATATGCTGAGAATGTGTGTGTTAGACTTTGGCGGTTCTTGGAGGCAGCATCTACCTCTGGTGGAGTTTGCCTACAACAACAGCCATCATGCTAGCATAGGGATGGCTCCTTATGAAGCTTTGTATGGAAGGAAGTGCCGAACACCTGTTTGCTGGGAAGAGGTAGGAGAGAAAACTCTTGCAGGGCCAGAGTTAGTTGAGATAACCAGCAAGGTAGTGCCGATTATCAGAGAAAGGATCAGAACAGCTGTAAGCAGACAGAAAAGCTATGCAGACATCCGTAGGAAGCAGATTGAGTTCCAGGAGGGGGATATGGTATTGCTTAAGGTGTCTCCGATGAAGGGAGTGGTTCGGTTTGGAAAGAAGGGTAAACTGGCCCCACGGTACATTGGTCCCTTTGAGATCTTGCAGAAGATCGGGCCTGTATCGTATAAGCTAGATTTACCGGCTTCTATGGAAAGAATTCACCCGGTATTCCATGTTTCTATGTTGAGAAAATTTGTGTCAGATCCAGAGAAGGTTCTTAGTGAACCTGAGGTGGACATCTTAAGTGATCTCACCTATGTAGAGCAGCCAGTGTGGATCCTTGACACCCAGATCAGAAAGCTGAGAAACAAGGAGATACCAATGGTGAAAGTTCTGTGGAACCACCACAACCTAGAAGAGTGCACTTGGGAGACTCGGGAGTCCATGCTCCAGCAATACCCATATCTGTTTTAAGGTTAGTTTTCCCCTTTTCTATGTGTTTATGTTGTGTTAGGGACATTCGGGGACGAATGTTCTTAAGGGGGGGAGAATGTAATACCCGGCTCGAGTCCGGCATCGGCATTCCTGTAGTCCGGTGGCATCTCGGGTGTCGGAACCTTCGAGAAGGGTAATGCATATGTTTTCTAAAGTCTTTTCACTTGTTTTCATGTTTTGAAGTGTTAAAAGACTTGAGTTTTGAAAGAAAAGCAACAAGGGAGAAATGCAAAGGTTCGGCCGCCGAAGGTCCCTTTCAGCCGCCGAACATTGCATGGTTGCGGCTTCACGTTCGGCTGCCGAAGGTGGTCTGGCCAGCCACCTATAAAAGGGCCAAGGGTCGGTGGAAGGAGGTTATTTCTCCTCCACTTGCAGCCAGAGGTGAGTTTCAGCCTCTCCTACGTTGACTTTCATGTTTTCCATGATTTTCATCAAATCTTTCAATAGTTTTAAGAGTTTTGGTGACTTTTGAAGGTTTTGAGCAAAAGAACCAAAGTTTGAAGCTTGGAGCTTTGGAAGAGCTTTTCTTCATATCTCCACGTTAGGATCCTTCATCCTCAAGTTCTTTAAGAGGTAAGTGAAGATCCTGAGCTTCTTTGATGATTTTGAAAGGTTTTATGAAGTTTGTATGGGTAGTATGCATGTTTAGGTTTAGGTGAGGTTTTTGGTGATTTGTGGTGTTTAAGCATGGTTAAGTGTTATGTGCTATGTTTGTTTGGGGTTTTAGGGTAGTTTTAGACCCCTTTGTGCATATATATGTGTCTATGCTAGTTGGGAGTAGTTGCTATGCATGTTTGTAGGTTTTTGGGCAAAGTTTGCATGAAATAGAGCAGGGTTCTGTCCTTCGGGCAAAACTAGGTTCGGCCGCCGAAGGAAGGTTCGGCCGCCGAACCCTTTGTGGAGGCAGTTCGGCTGCCAAAGGTTGCCCCCGAAAGCTAGGCTTTCGGTTTAGAAAGAGCCTTTCGGCCGCCGAAAGAGGGAGTTCGGCCGCCGAAAGTGTGTGAGTTTCGTCTCTGGACGAGACCTTCGGCCGCCGAAGGTGCCGCCGAACATGCATGAGTTTTGTCTCTGGAGTGGGGTTTCGGCCGCCGAACCTGCCGCCGAACCTGCCGCCGAAAGTGCCCTGTCCAGCTTTCTTCTGCATGTTTTATGTGATGGTTTTTAGAGGGGTTTTGGGGAGTTTCTTAGAGATGTTCTTGAGTGAGTCTAGTCCCTCATTTTAGTCCACCTGTGTAGGAACGGACCAGAGGAATCAGGGAGGTCAGCAGTGAGTCCAGTGTTAGAACCTGCAGAGTCAGTGCAGAGATAACCAGGTGAGTGGAATTTAACTTAATGTTTTAATATGAGAACTGATATTTTATCATGCTTCATGCATCATGAATATGCTATAGGGTGAGTGCATTAGTGGACACAAAGATGATGCATTGCATTTATCCTTGTACTTGGCATTGCTCCTTGTACATTGCTTATGTGAGACGGCACGGACTTCGTGAGGATTCATTAGCCCTCAGAGGAAAGACCTGGAACAGCCATACGGGGACCAGGCACAACACAAAGACCTGGAACAGCCCTACGGGGACCAGGCAAATGGTACTCAGGTACCCCAGATGTAGAGGGAGTTTTGATCCGTCCGGCCGAGGTGATGTGCTTATGTGTTGCATTCCATGAGAACATGTTTTATCACCTGTTATTTTATTACTATTCTACTCACTGGGCTATCGTAGCTCATCCCTCTCCCCTAACTCCAGTTGTGCAGGTTCAGAGGTCAGAGAGAACTCAGCAGGGTACAGGAAGAGTACAGAGTATTGTAATAGCTAGTGTGGACATGTAAATGTAGAGAGATAATGTATATGTACAGTGTATGTACAATGTATAGAATAGTGCTTGACTTATAAGACTTGTAATCCCTTTGTGGAGTCACATGATCAGTTTATGTATGTTTCTTTATTGTTGTATGTTTATGAGCAAAACCAGGCTTAACATTATGAGTTTGATCCACCTAGAGCCATGAGGAACTCTAGTAGGGATTAGTAGAGCACAGAGAGAGTGCATGCACAAGTTAAGCCTTGGAACGAAGAAAAGTTTTATGTTTTACAGCAAATGTATGATCATGTATGGGATTTCACAGGTATACAGACAGAATAGCAGGCTTACTACGGGTCCCGGCGACCTTAAGTCGATCTGGATCCTAGTGCCGGTGGCAGTTCGGTTTCCGGGCTGTTACAACCGGCGCTAGGATCCAGATCGGCTTAAGGCCGCCGGGACCCGTAGCAAGCCTGACATACAACCTGTAAACCTGTTTAATCCCATACATGATCAAGAACATACATAAAAATTTAAAACTTTCTTTCATTCATATACCAAACTCAACCTGTGCAAGCACTGAACATAGACATAATCATAATCATGACCCCTCTGTGGGATCTCATCAATGCCCCAATGGGCAAAATATCATATGTTGAGTTGGTCTACATAAACATCATAAAAGGATTAAAGATCATGTATTGAAAGGGATACCTCATACATAAAGTCAAGCACAATCTCTAATCCTCAATATCATTACATGACTGAAACTGTACTTTTACATAACATTAATACATTTATCATGTCCACACTATCTATTACATACACAAGACTTCATTACTCTTGTAAACCTCCTGGTCTACCCTGTACCTGCAATCCTGGGGAAATTGGGAGAGGGGTGAGCTACTAGAGCCCAGTGAGCAGAATAATAAAACATTTAAAACATATGATAACATGAAATGCATCACATACAGCTAATCACATCAAGGATGAACTTGTCACCATTAGCCCTCTGCATAGTCCAACTGTGGCAGAACGTAGAATGGGTCCTGGTCTTTCTCTTACATAGCATAACATAACATGGTCCAACTGTGCCAGAACGTAGAATGGGTCCTGGTCTTTCTCTTACATAGTGCCAGCGAACGTAGAATGGGTCCCACTGGTCTTACATTCCGTACCGTACATATCATATCGTCACATCATAGATCGAGGGCTATGGATCATCCAACGTTCATCCACATCAACAATAAAATGTGCAATGCATCATATTCGTGAATTCTAATGCAAACAAACTAGTACATCTCATGGCATTCATGATGCGTGAATCATGCTAAAAAGTCCATCATTTGCTTTAAAACATAATGAAATATTCCACTCACCTCTGGGTAGCTCTGACCAGACACTGGAGCAGCTAACTCACTGCTGAGGTCCTCGGTTCCTCGGGTCCGAACCTACATAGGTGGACTCAAATGAGGGACCAAACAAACATGAACATAACTCTAAACTACTCCCCAAAAACCCCCTAAAACCTCATGAAACAATCATAGAAAAACATGCAAGAGAGGGCTGGACAGGGCACTTTCGGCGGTAGGTTCGGCGGCCGAAAGTCCCTCCAGAGCCGAAAGTCAGGCAGGTTCGGCGGCACCTTCGGCGGCCGAAACTCCCAGACAGAGGCGAAACTCATGCATGTTCGGCGGCACTTTCGGCGGCCGAAACTCCCAGACAGAGACGAAAGTCTCCTTTCGGGGGCAAGCTTCGGCAGTCGAAGACTGCCTCCACAAGCATGTTCGGCGGCCGAAAGTTCCTTCGGCTGCCGAACCTGGTTTCTCCCTTAGTGGCAGAAACTCAGCTCTCCTATGCACATTTGCCTCCAAAACTACCCAAACATGCATAAACCTATTCTACAACATTCCCAATCATACACAAGTAAACATACAAGTTCCTAGGGGTATCAAACCATCAAAAACCCCAACTACAACACACAAGCAACTCACATTGTTCAAAAACACAAATAAAACCCATAAACCTAACCATGAGCTAAACATGCATTCTACCCCATAGATCTTGCATAAAACTTACTTTAAACATGAAATGAGCTTAAGATCAGCTCTTACCTCTTGAAGATCGAGAGAGAGACGTCCTAAACTCGGAGGTGGGAGATTTTTGAGTTCTTGAACCTCAAAGCTCCAAAACTTGCTTAAAACTCGAAAATCTTCAAAACAAAGTAAAAACTTGTGAAAATCGAGTAGGATTGGAAGGAAAGAACTCAAGATCGGTGAGGGACGGCAGAGAGCTCACCTTGGCCGGAAATGGGGAAAAAGCTCGCCCGTTTTCGGCTAAGGGACCCTTTTATAGTGGCTGGCCAGGCCACGTTCGGGGGCCGAACGTGCCTCCGCATGCATGCCATGTTCGGCGGCCGAACTTGAGGTTCGGTGGCCGAACCTGGACTTTCCTCACTTATGCTTTCGGGGGCCTAAAAGCGCTCCCGAAGGCATGCATGTTCGGCGGCCGAACTTGAGGTTCGGCGGCCGAACCTGAGTTTTCCTTCAAGGTTGTTTTTATGCAAAAACTCATTTCCATTTTACTTAAAACCATGAAATACCTTAAAACATTTTATGAAAACATGATCCTACCCTACTAGAGGCTTCCGACATCCGAGATTCCACCGGACGGTAGGAATTCCGATACCGGAGTCTAGCCGGGTATTACATTCTCCCCCCCTTAAGAACATTCGTCCCCGAATGTTCCTCAACTAGCACATAGCATGGCATAAAACATAACATACATTCATAGCACATAAACACATAGAGATCTAACCTTAAAAGAGATGAGGGTACTGCTGGAGCATAGACTCCCGTGTCTCCCAAGTGCATTCTTCCAAATTGTGGTGGTTCCACAGGACTTTCACCATCAGGATTTCCTTGTTTCTTAGCTTTCTGATCTGGGTGTCTATGATCCGTACTGGCTGTTCAACATAGGTGAGATCCTCTTGGACCTCCACATCAGGCTCACTAAGAACCTTGCTCGGATCTTACACAAACTTCCTCAACATCGAAACATGGAAAACCGGATGGATTCTTTCCATTGAAGCAGGTAAATCTAGCTTGTACGACACATTCCCAATCTTTTGCAAGACTTCAAAGGGTCCGATGTATCGTGGGGCTAGTTTACCTTTCTTCCCAAAGCGAACCACTCCTTTCATAGGAGACACCTTGAGCAATACCAGGTCCCCTTCCTGAAACTCTACTAGTCTTCTGCGGATGTCTGCATAACTCTTTTGTCTGCTTGCAGTAGTCTTGATTCTTTCTCTGATTATGGGTACCACCTTGCTGGTGATCTCAACAAGCTCAGGCCCTGCCAAGGCCTTTTCTCCAACCTCTTCCCAGCAAACAGGTGATCTGCACTTCCTTCCATATAAAGCTTCATATGGAGCCATCCCGATGCTAGCATGATGGCTATTATTGTAGGCAAACTCCACCAAAGGTAGATGCTGCCTCCAAGAACCGCCAAAATCCAGCACACACATTCTAAGCATATCCTCGATAGTCTGGATGGTCCTCTCGGACTGTCCGTCCGTCTGGGGGTGGAAGGCAGTACTGAAATCCAACCTGGTACCCATGGCATTCTGCAGACTCCGCCAAAACCTAGAGGTGAACTGGGGCCCTCTATCTGACACTATCGAAATAGGAACCCCATGCAGTCTGACGATCTCATCGACATACACCTGCGCCAACTTGTCCACAGAATAGCCACTCTTGACAGGGATGAAGTGAGCAGATTTTGTGAGTCTGTCCACAATCACCCATATGGAGTCCACTCTGTTGGACGCCGCCGGTAACCCCACTACGAAGTCCATAGCTATATTCTCCCATTTCCACTCTGGAATAGGTAGCGGGTTAAGCATTCCAGCCGGCTTCTGATGTTCCAGCTTCACCCTCTGACACACTTCGCAGGCTGACACAAACTGTGCCACTTCTTTCCTCATCGCTGGCCACCAATAAACCTTCTTCAGATCTTGATACATCTTGGTGGCTCCGGGGTGAACGCTGTATCTTGCATTATGAGCCTCCCTCATAATGTCTCCTTTTAGCCCTATGTCATCTGGTACACATAATCGACTCCCATAGCGGAGGATCCCCTTACTATCAAATCTGAACTCACTGTCTTTGCCTGACTGAACAGTCCTGGCAATCTTCACTAACTCTGGGTCCTCATGCTGTTTCTGAGCCACTTGCTCCAGAAACACAGGTGTCACTCTCATCTGGGCCACTAAAGCACCTGTACCAGACAACTCCATCTGTAGACCTTCATCAATGAGCTTATAAAACTCCTTCACCACTGGTCTCCTCTCTGCCGTGATGTGGGATAGACTGCCTAGTGACTTCCGGCTTAGGGCGTCTGCCACGACATTCGCCTTACCCGGATGATACTGAATCTTGCAATCATAGTCACTCAGCAGCTCTACCTATCTCCTCTGTCTCAAGTTCAAATCTCTTTGACTCAGGATGTACTGCAGGCTTTTATGATCTGTGAAGATCTCACATTTTACCCCATAGAGGTAGTGCCTCCACATCTTGAGTGCAAAGATTACTGCTGCCATCTCAAGGTCATGCGTGGGGTAATTCAACTCATGCTTCTTCAGCTGCCTAGAAGCATAAGCAATCACCCTCTCGTTCTGCATCAGTACACAACCCAGTCCCACACGGGACGCATCACAAAAGACTGTAAAGTCCTCATCACTAGATGGCAGAGCTAACACTGGTGCTGAAGTCAACCTCTTCTTAAGCTCTTCGAAACTCTCTTCGCACTGGTCGGTCCACACAAACTTCTGATTCTTCCTGGTTAGTCTGGTCAGAGGAGCTGCTATCTTCGAGAAGTCCTGAACGAACCTCCTGTAGTAACCTGCCAAACCCAAGAAACTCCTGATCTCCGTCACTGAAGTGGGTCTAGGCCAGTTAGCCACAGTTTCTGTCTTCTTGGGGTCCACCTCAATCCCATTCTCTGACACTACATGCCCCAAGAACGAAATGCTCCTCATCCAGAACTCACATTTAGAGAACTTGGCATACAAGCCATGTTCCCTCAAGGTCTGCAAGACCAACCGCAGATGATGGGCATGCTCCTCTGCATTCCTGGAATACACTAAGATATCATCTATGAAGACAATAATGAAGTGATCCAGGTACTGGCTAAACACTCTGTTCATGAGATCCATGAATGCTGCAGGGGCATTGGTTAACCCGAACGGCATTACAAGGAACTCAAAATGCCCATATCTGGTCCTGAAAGTTGTCTTTGGCACATCTTCATCCTTTATCCTTAGCTGATGGTACCCCGATCTTAGATCTATTTTGGAGAAACAACCCGCTCCTGCTAGCTGGTCGAATAGATCATCGATCCTTGGCAGAGGGTACCTATTTTTGGTAGTGACTTTGTTCAACTGCCTGTAGTCGATACAAAGTCTGAGGGACCCATCCTTCTTTCTCACAAACAAGACCGGAGCACCCCAAGGTGAGGTACTCTGTCGGATGAAGCCCCTTTCTACCAGCTCCTGCAATTGCTCTTTCAACTCCTTCAACTCGGCTGGGGCCATCCTGTAGGGAGGGATAGAGATCGGTCTAGTTCCAGGCACAAACTCTATCTCGAACTCTATCTCCCTAGCAGGTGGTAAACCTGGAAGCTCGTCTGGAAAAACATCCTGAAACTCTCTGACAACTGGCACCGAGGCTGGCTCGCTGACCTGACTACTAAGCTCTCTCACATGAGCCAAATACCCCTGACATCCCTTCCTAAGCAACCTACGAGCCTGAAGAGCTGATATCAGACCTCTAGGTGTGCCCCTCTTGTCTCCTCTGAAGACGACCTCTGACCCGTTCTGATCTCTGAACCTGACTACCTTGTCCCTGCAGTCCAAGGTAGCACCATGGGTAGATAGCCAATCCATCCCTAGAATGACGTCAAAGTCTGTCAAATCTAGAACCACCAGGTCGGCGGAGAGGCATCTTCCCTCAACAAAAATTGGACTGTACTGGCAGACTGACTCTGCCACTGACGGGTCACACTTGGGTCCACTGACCCATAGGGGACACTCTAACCCAGAGACTATCAGACCCAACCTCTCAACGGCTCTCGGAGCAATAAAAGAATGAGATGCACCCGGGTCCATTAATGCATACACATCAGAACACCTAATGACGAGATTACCTGACACCACGGTGTTGGATGTGTTAGCCTCCTGCTGAGTCATGGTGAAGATCCTGGCTGGAGCTGATGGACCTTCACCTCGGGAACCAGAAGAAGAGGCTGCCCCTCTCCCTCTACCTCTGCCACTGCCCTGAGTTGTGGCTGGAGCTGCTGGCTGTGCCACACTACTAGAAGCTGTCTGCTGGGGCTGGCCCATAAAAGGTGCTCTAGGACACTCCCGAGCCATGTGTCCCTCCTGTCCACATCTGAAACATGAATTGGTCCCAGCTCGACACACTCCTCTGTGCGGCCTCCCACACTTTTGGCATTCTGTACCGTCTGAACCTGAGCTCGAGCCACCGCCGAATCCCAGACCGGATTTCAACTTACTCCAAAACTTATTCTTCTTCGGCTTCTTGGTGGTGTTATCCCACCTCTTCTTACCTGAGCTCTGAGAAGAGAGACCTGGCCCTCCTCTGCCTGGGGTCTTAACCCCTGAAGACTGGGTCACTGATTGCTTCACTGACCCCTCAACTATAGCACTTGCCTCCATCCTTCGAGCCATATCTACCACAGTGTGGAAACTCTCCCTCTCAACTGACTGAATCAACGAGGAGTACCTGGAATGCAGCTTCATAACATATCTCTTGGCCTTCTTCGAATCGGTATCTAGAGCTTGCCCTGAAAAAGGCAATAGCTCTAAGAATTTATCCGTGAACTCCTCCACACTCATGTGTTCTGTCTGCCTCAGCTGTTCAAACTCAATCATCTTCAGTTCTCTGGAACTGTCTGGAAAAGCCCATCCCGCGAACTCATTCGCAAATTCCTCCCATGTCATGCCGTCTAGTCTCGGGTCCACATAACACTTGAACCATTCCCGTGCCTTCTTGCACTTTAAGGTGAACCCTGCCATCTGAATGGCCCTGCTATCATCCGCCCCTAGCTCATCAGTTATGGTCTTCACTATTCTCAGATACTCAAAGGGGTCATCCCCTGACTTGTATTTGGGAGCATCCAGCTTAAGGTAATCTGTCATCTTTACCTTGCTCCCACTGGCTGAGCTAGGTCTGGGAGGTTGAGTAACTGGGGCTGCTGGTTCTGTAGATGGTGGAGGTGGGGGTGCAGCATTCCCCGAGGTGGGGTTTGCCGGGTTTGGATAGAAGGGTGAGGGTGGGTAAGCTGGGTACTGTGTGTAAGGTGGATAGAAAGGTGGATAAGGCATGTAGGTAGGATAGGGGTTAAAGCTGGAGTAATCCGATGTGCCTGCCATCGGATACCCTGAACCCTGTGGGAAGGGTGGATAATGGGGTGGAAAACCATACCCCGAGGCCTGAACGCCTCCCTGTGACTCCCCTGTCCCCTCTTCCTCCATGCTAACATCCAGATTCCCATCCCTCCTCTGATCCTCTTCCATAACCTCCCTCACATCTGAAGAACTTCCTCCTCTATCTGTCCCCCTTCTGCTAGTATCAAAAGACCTTCTAGGGTCCCTCGACGCTCTTTCTCTGTTTGCTCTACAAGACATTGCCCTAGGCAATGTAGGAGGACGGGCGCTCGTGCCCTCATCCTCAGGTGGTACTCCAGTCAATCTTGCAGATCGACGGGTTCCTCTCATCCTATTTCTGAAAAACAGAACACATCACACAAACATTAGCATCATATGGTTCATGTGGGCACACATGAACCCTCATCACATATACATCATTCATATCATAGCATCAATGCACATGTATATAATCATGGCATTTCACATCATCATACAAGACAGAACTCCACATCCTATCCTAGTGGACATGATCTTCCTATTGTGCTTGACTTTCCAGAACATCTATGAGCCCGACACTCTAGGTCCGATCCTATGAACCTAGGGCTCTGATACCATTCTGTAATGACCCGAAAATCGGACCGCTACCGGCGCTAGGATCCAGGTCGGCTTAAGGCCGCCGGGACCCGTAGCAAGCCTGACATACAACCTGTAAACCTGTTTAATCCCATACATGATCAAGAACATACATGAAAATTTAAAACTTTCTTTCATTCATATACCAAACTCAACCTGTGCAAGCACTGAACATAGACATAATCATAATCATGACCCCTCTATGGGATCTCATCAATGCCCCAATGGGCAAAACATCATATGTTGAGTTGGTCTACATAAACATCATAAAAGGATTAAAGATCATGTATTGAAAGGGATACCTCATACATAAAGTCAAGCACAATCTCTAATCCTCAATATCATTACAAGACTGAAACTGTACTTTTACATAACATTAATACATTTATCATGTCCACACTATCTATTACATACACAAGACTTCATTACTCTTGTAAATCTCCTGGTCTACCCTGTACCTGCAATCCTGGGGAAATTGGGAGAGGGGTGAGCTACTAGAGCCCAGTGAGCAGAATAATAAAACATTTAAAACATATGATAACATGAAATGCATCACATCACAGCTAATCACATCAAGGATGAACTTGTCACCATTAGCCCTCTGCATAGTCCAACTGTGCCAGAATGTAGAATGGGTCCTGGTCTTTCTCTTACATAGCATAACATAACATGGTCCAACTGTGCCAGAACGTAGAATGGGTCCTGGTCTTTCTCTTACATAGTGCCAGCGAACGTAGAATGGGTCCCACTGGTCTTACATTCCGTACCGTACATATCATATCGTCACATCATAGATCGAGGGCTATGGATCATCCAACGTTCATCCACATCAACAATAAAATGTGCAATGCAGCATATTCGTGAATTCTAATGCAAACAACCTAGTACATCTCATGGCATTCATGATGCGTGAATCATGCTAAAAAGTCCATCATTTGCTTTAAAACATAATGAAATATTCCACTCACCTTTGGGTAGCTCTGACCAGACACTGGAGCAGCTAACTCACTGCTGGGGTCCTCGGTTCCTCGGGTCCGAACCTACATAGGTGGACTCAAATGAGGGACCAAACAAACATGAACATAACTCTAAACTACTCCCCAAAAACCCCCTAAAACCTCATGAAACAATCATAGAAAAACATGCAAGAGAGGGCTGGACAGGGCACTTTCGGCGGCAGGTTCGGCGGCCGAAAGTCCCTCCAGAGCCGAAAGTTAGGCAGGTTCGGCGGCACCTTCGGCGGCCGAAACTCCCAGACAGAGGCGAAACTCATGCATGTTCGGTGGCCGAAACTCCCAGATAGAGACGAAAGTCTCATTTCGGGGGCAAGCTTCGGCAGCCGAAGGCTGCCTCCACAAGCATGTTCGGCGGCCGAAAGTTCCTTCGGCTGCCGAACCTGGTTTCTCCCTTAGTGGCAGAAACTCAGCTCTCCTATGCACATTTGCCTCCAAAACTACCCAAACATGCATAAACCTATTCTACAACATTCCCAATCATACACAAGCAAACATACAAGTTCCTAGGGGCATCAAACCATCAAAAACCCCAACTACAACACACAAGCAACTCACATTGTTCAAAAACACAAATAAAACCCATAAACCTAACCATGAGCTAAACATGCATTCTACCCCATAGATCTTGCATAAAACTTACTTTAAACATGAAATGAACTTAAGATCGGCTCTTACCTCTTGAAGATCGAGAGAGAGACGTCCTAAACTCGGAGGTGGGAGATTTTTGAGTTCTTGAACCTCAAAGCTCCAAAACTTGCTTAAAACTCGAAAATCTTCAAAACAAAGTAAAAACTTGTGAAAATCGAGTAGGATTGGAAGGAAAGAACTCAAGATCGGTGAGGGACGGCGGAGAGCTCACCTTGGCCAGAAATTGGGAAAAAGCTCGCCCGTTTTCGGCTAAGGGACCCTTTTATAGTGGCTGGCCAGGCCACGTTCGGGGGCCGAACGTGCCTCCGCATGCATGCCATGTTCGGCGGCCGAACTTGAGGTTCGGCGGCCGAACCTGGACTTTCCTCACTTATGCTTTCGGGGGCCTAAAAGCGCTCCCGAAGGCATGCATGTTCGGCGGCTGAACCTGAGTTTTCCTTCAAGGTTGTTTTTATGCAAAAACTCATTTCCATTTTACTTAAAACCATGAAATACCTTAAAACATTTTATGAAAACATGATCCTACCCTACTAGAGGCTTCCGACATCCGAGATTCCACCGGACGGTAGGAATTTCGATACCGGAGTCTAGCCGGGTATTACAATAAAAGTAATACTTATTCAACAATTCCTTTTCAATTGGTGTATATTGATATGTGAGGACCGTACAAACAACAATCTGTTGATAGAGCACACTAAATGTTAACAATTTTGGATGATTGCAGTAGATCAGTTTGGACTTATATATTAAATGATAAGGCACAAACCACAAGTGTCCTTGAAAGTTTCTTGAATATGATAGAGACACAATATGGGAAAAATGTACTGATGATATGAAGTGACAATGGGATAGAGTTCATCAACTCTCAATGTGCGAACATTCTCTCTACCAGAGGTATTATTCACCAAAGATCATGCAACTACTCACCTCAACAGAATGATAGAGTAGAAAGAAGACACAAACAATTATTACAGATAGCACGATCCCTCATGTTCCAATCTAAGTTACCAATAAAGTTTTGGAGTGGCTCATTACTCACTACCACCTATATCTACAATAGACTGCCCACAAAATAATTGAATTGGAAGAGCCTTTTTGAAATATTGAATGAAAGAAAGCCTGATTATTCCAGAATGAAGGTGTTTGGATCACTATGCTATGCAACTAATACTCAACCACAAACATCCAAGTTCGATCAAAGAGCCTACATATGTGTGTTACTACGCTATCTAATTAGTTTTAAGGCCTACAAGTTATACAACCTGGACACAAGAAGCATTTGTATCTCAAGAGATGTGGTGTTCAAAGAACATAATTTCCCTTTCCATAATCCCTCAGATGTAGATCTAGACACAAACTTTCCCCATATACCAGTACCACAACCTTATCATGAAGATACTAATAATATTGTTAAAGTGACTATAAAACCTCACATGCCATATGTAAACCTTTCAAATTCAAATCACTCAAATTCCACACAAAGAACTGATACAACCCCTTCACAGACTCCAACACAACCAAGAAGGAGCACCAGACAGATCCCCAAATCCACATGGCTCAATGACTTTATTGCTTCTATCCAATTTGCTAGTCTTAACAGCCTTCCTTCTGCAATTATTCCTGTTAGTCACGTATCTCTTAAACCGGGTATGGATCTAGCACTACATAATATTTCTTTTGAGCCTAACTATCTTTCTTTTGTTGCAAATGTAATACCTGGCTAGACTCCGGTATCGGAATTCCTACCGTCCAGTGGAATCTCGGATGTCGGAACCCTCTAGAAGGGTAAAATCATGTTTTTATGAAATGTTTTCATGTATTTTATGGTTTTAAGTAAGGAAGAAATTGAGTTTTGAAGGAAAAAGACCATGGAAGAAAATCCAGGTTCGGCCGCCGAACCTCATGTTCGGCCGCTGAACATGGTAGAGTTTTGGAGTCACCTTTGGCTTCCGAAGGTGGTCTGGCCAGCCACCTATAAAAGGCCCCATGTCCGAAAATGGGCGAGTTTTCTTCCCCATTTTCGGGCAGAGGTGAGTCCATGACCTCCCATGGTTAGTTTTGATGTTTTCCTTCAAATCTTTCAAGTTTTAATGAGTTTTAACTTGTTCTTTGAAGTTTTGAGCTTAAGATCAAGTTTTAGAGCTTGGAGACCCAATGAGCTAGATTTCTCTCATCTCCAAGTTAGGGATCGTATCTCCTCTCGACCTTCAAGAGGTAAGCATAGATCCTACCATTCTTTATGTTTTATGAATGTTTTGAGGGGTTTTAAGAAGGTTTATTGCATGATTAGGTTAGTGGTTATAATGTTAGGGTTTATGTGGGTTTATGGAAGAAATGCATGTTAATGTGTTGCTATGTGATGTTTTGTTGGGGTATAGGATAGTTTGAGACCCTTATATGCTTATGAATGTGTTTATGCATGTTTAGGAGTATTGTGCTTGGCCCGAATAGCAAATGTTAGTTCCCTTGTACATGATCTTTTAATGAAATGTTTTATGATAAGAAATGATAGTCCAAGCCTGATAGATGTTTTCATGACTCACTAGAGTATTTGATGAGGGCTCTAGTTTGGGACTTTATGATTATGATTTTAGTGCATGCTCAGGTCAGGCTTGGAATATGGAAGGTTTTTACATTTTTATGAAAATGTATGATCATGTATGGGAAGTTATCAGGTATAGCAGGTATAGGAGGCTTGCTACGGGTCATGGCGGCCTTAAGCCGATCTGGATCCTAGTGCCGGTAGCGGTCCGGTTTTCGGATCGTTACAAATTGGTATCAGAGCCCTAGGTTCATATGGTCGGACCTAGAGTGTGTCGGGCTCATAGGAGTTATAGAAGGGCAAGCACAATAGGAAAAATCATGTCCACTAGGATAGGATGTGGAGTCCTGTCTTGAATGATGATGTGACATGCCATGATTTATGCATGTGGATTAATGTTATGCTATGTATGTGATGCGGGTTCATGTGTTTCCACATGAACCATATGATGCTAATGATTTATGTGCTGTGTGTTGTTTTTTAGTAAGCAAGATGAGAGGCACTCGTCAATCTGCACAATTGACTGGAGTACCACCAGAGAATGAGGGCATGGATGCCCGTCCTCCTGCATTGCCAAGGGCAATGTCATGTAGATCTAATAGAGAGAGATCAGTAAGGGACCCTAGAAGGTCTTTTGATGCTAGTAGACGGGGTACAGATCAGGGTGGGAGTTCATCTGACATGCGGGACGATATGGATGTTGACCAGAGAAGAGATGGAAGCTTGGGAGTAAGCATGTCTGAGGAGGGTTCAGGGGAGTCACAAGGAGGCGCTCAGGCCTCGGGGTTTGGTTATCCACCCCAATATCCGTCCTTTCCTCAGGGCTCAGGGTATCCGATGGGGGGTACATTGGATTTCTCTAGCTTTCACCCCTACCCTTCCTTTTACCCACCATACCCTCAGTATCCCATGTATCCACCCCCACCTTTCTATCCAAATCCAGCAAACCCTACCTCAGGGAATATGGCACCTCCTCCTCCACCAGTAGAGCCAGCTACCCCTAATGTCCAAATGCCTAAGCCTAACTGTAATACCCGGCTAGAGTCCGGCATCGGCATGCTACTTTTCGGTGGAATCCCGGATGTCGAAATCCTCTAGAAGGGTAAGAATTATGTTTTTCTAAAGTATTTGAGTTTTCAGTATAAAAGGAAATGAGTTTTTGAAAGAAAAGCACCAAGGAAGAAATATCAGGTTCAGCCGCCGAAAGTGATGTTCGGCCGCCGAATGTTGCATGGTTTTGGTTTCACGTTTGGCCGCTGAAGGTGGTCTGGCCAGCCACCTATAAAAGGCCGTAGGTCGGTGAATGGATAAGTGTTCTTCCATTTTCACAGACAGAGGTGAGACCATGCTCTTCCTTGGGTGATCGTCATGTTTTCTTCAAATCTTTTAACGTGTTGATGGATTTTATGTTATTTTGAAGCTTTTGAGCAAATCAACCAAAAGTTTTGACGTTGGAGACTTTGAGGGAGAGTTTCTCCATATCTCCACGTTGGGATCGTTTATCCTCTCGTTTTCAAGAGGTAAGTGAAGATCCTGAACTTCTTTTCATGATTGATGCAAGTTTTATGGCGTTTTATGGGTAGAGATGCATGTTTAGGTTAAGTTGAGTTTTTGAGGGATTTGTGGTCGAAGCATGTTTATGTGTTGAGTTGTGTTGTTTGTTGGGGTTTTAAGTTAGTTTTGGACCCCTTTGTGCCTATACTTGAGTATATGCAGGTTGTGAGTTGTTGGTTGCATGTTTGAGAAGTTATGGGAGAGTTTTGCATGAAGCAGAGCAGGGTTCTGCCTTACTAGAGAACCCAGTTTCGGCCGCCGAAGGAAGGTTCGGCCGCCGAACATGCTAAGGAGGTGGTTTCGGCTGCCTAAGCTCGCCCCCAAAAGTTTGGACTTTTGGCTCTAGAGGGAGGTTCGGCCGCTGAAAGTGCTGCCGAACATGCATGAGTTTCGTCTCTGGAAGGACTTTCGGCTGCCGAAGGTGCTACCGAAAGTCGCTGAGTTTCGCTCTGGAGAGGACTTTCGGCCGCCGAACCTGCCGCCGAAAGTGCCCTATCCAGCCTTCTTTTGCATGTTTTACTTGATTGTTTTAAGATGTTTTAGGGGGGTTTTGGGGAGCTTTATAGAGTTGTTCTTGAGCTAGTTTGGTCCCTCATTTGGGTCCACTTGTATAGGAACGGACCAGAGGAACCGAAGAGAGCAGCAGTGAGCACTGCTTCAGAGTATTCAGAGTCAGTTCAGAGTCAGCCAGAGGTGAGTGGAACTAAACTAAACTTAATCATTTCATATGAGAACTTAAATGCTTTTAGCATGTTCCATGCATCATGATATGTAGTAGGTTGAGTGCACTAGAATACACTAATGTGACGCATTGCATTATTCTATGCTTGTACGGATCGGACATAGAGTGGATTCATTAGCCCTCGGAGTAAAGTCCTGAGGAGCCCTGAGAGGGCCGGGCACAAGGCACCAGAGGGTGCGGAATAAAGTCTTGAGGAGCTCCTTCGCGAGCCGGGCATAGTTTAGAGGGAATTTTGAATATGTCCGTCTGAGATGGGTGATTTACTTGTGATGTGATGCATTCCATGTGAGCATGTTTTATTTACATGTTTTATCTATTCTACTCACTGGGCTAGTATAGCTCATCCCTCCCCTTTAACCCCAGTCTTGCAGGATCAGAGGTCAGGGGAAGTTCAGCAGGGTTCAGGAAGTGTAAAAAGTTGTAATAGCATAGTGTGGACATGTACTATTGTAAAGAGCTGTATTAGTCTTATGCTTGACCTAGTTGTATTGTAAATCCTTTTTTTTTATACATGGTCTATTTATGTACATGTTTTATGAGTGTGACCACCAGGCTTAACATTGTATGAGTTTAACCCGTCTAGAGCAAGCTCTAGTAAGGGGTTTTGTAGTATAGAGATAGTGCATGCACAGGTTAAGCCTTGGTACAGAGAAAAGTTTTATATTTTTGCAGAAAATGTTTAATCATGTATGGGATTTTACAGGTACTCAGAGAGTCTAGCAGGCTTGCTACGGGTCCCGGTGACCTTAAGTTGACCTGGATCCTAGCGCCGGTAGCGGTCCGAATTTTTGGGTCGTTACACTAACTCTGGGGGGGACAAGGTGAAAATGACTGATTACCTTAAGCTGTATGCTCCCAAGTTTATGACGGGGGATGATCCGTTTGAATATCTCAAAACGGTGAAAATGATAACCGACGAGTTGGGAGCAAGTGATAGTAGGGCCATTCAGATGGCGGGTTTCACACTCAAGTGCAAGAAGGCCAAGGATTGGTTCAAGAGCTATGTGGACCCGAGGGTGGATAGTCTATCCTGGGAGGAATTTGCAAATGAGTTTGCAAGATGGGCTTTCCCTGATAGCTCCAGAGAGCTGAAGATGATTGAGTTTGAATAGCTAAGGCAGACGGAGGAGATGAGTGTAGATGAATACACTGATAGATTCCTTGAGCTGTTACCATTTGCGGGGCAAGCTTTTGACACAGACATGAAGAAGACTAGGAGGTATATCATGAAGCTTCACTCCAGGTATTTCTCTTTGATCCAATCAGCAGAGAGGGAGAGTTTCCATGCTATAGTGGATATGGCCCAGAAGATGGAGGCCAGTGCAATCATCGAAGGGAAAATTAAACAGTCAGTGGCACAGCCTTCAGGTTCCAAGACTTCGAGCAGTGTAAAGATGGACAGATCTAAGTCCAAGAAGAGCAAGTTCTGGAACAAGATAAAGTCCAGTCTGGGAATGGGAGGTGGCTCAAGCTCGGGCTCAGGCAGTCCTGCTTATATGAAGTGTGGTAAGCCACACAAAGGAATCTGTCGGTATGGGACGACAACCTGCTTCAGATGTAGGCAGGAGGGACACATGGCACGGGAGTGTCCTAGGGCACCTTTTATGGCACAGTCTCAACAGACAGCTTCTGGTAGTGTGGCACAACCAGTAGCTCCAGCCACGACTCAGGGCAGTGGCAGAGGCAGAGGGAGAGGGTCAGCCTCTTCTTCAGGTTCTTGGGGTGAAGGTCCCTCAGCTCTAGCTAGGATCTTCATTATGACACAGCAGGAGGCGAACACATCCAACACCGTGGTGTCAGGTAATCTCATCATTGGTTGTTCAGATGTATATGCTTTAATGGACCCTGGTGCATCTCATTCTTTTGTTGCCCCGAGAGCAGTAGAGAGGTTGGGTTTGATGGTCTATGGGTTAGAGTGTCCCCTTTGGGTCAGTGGACCCAAGTGTGATCCATCAGTGGCAGAGTCAGTCTGCCGGTTTAGTCCAGTGTTTGTCGAGGATAGATGCCTTCCAACCGACCTAGTGGTTCTAGATTTGACAGATTTTGACGTGATTCTAGGGATGGATTGGCTATCTATCCATGGTGCTACTTTGGACTGCAGAGACAAGGTAGTCAGGTTCAGAGGTCAGGATGGGTCAGAGGTCGTCTTCAGAGGAGACAAGAGGGGTACACCTAGAGGTCTGATATCAACCCTACAGGCTCGTAGGTTGCTTAGGAGGGGATGTCAAGGGTATTTAGCTCATGTGAGAAAGCTTAATAGTCAGAGTAGGGAGCCCGCCTCAGTGCCCATTGTCAGAGAATTTTTAGATGTCTTCCCAGAGGAGCTTCCAGGACTACCACCTGCTAGGGAGATAGAGTTTGAAATTGAATTGATGCCTGGAATCAGACCAATCTCTATCCCTCCCTACAAGATGGCATCAGCAGAGTTGAAGGAGCAGTTGCAAGAGCTGGTAGATAAGGGTTTCATCCGACCGAGTACCTCACCTTGGGGAGCTCCAGTGTTGTTTGTGAGAAAGAAGGATGGATCCCTCAAACTTTGTGATAGCGGTTGTCGAAGCCGTAAAAAATAAACCTATTATCAATCAACAAATAAATTTGCAGATAGTGGCAATAGGGTCGAACCACAGAGATTTGACACCAAATATCTTCCTAATAATGACTAAGGCAAGTAAATAGCAAAAATAAAAAGGGGGTTTTGTTTTGAAGATGTACTAAAGCTAATTAACAATAGAAAGCAAATAATTTAAAGATGAGTAAATCAATAAGAGAAAAGCTTCTAGTTGAAGTATGGATCTATTTCAGACTGTTTAGAATTGATCATTGATTCTTTAACACTCCTATTTATTTCAACAAATTAGTTTAGGATGTGGAAGACGCTTCTCACAATCCAAATTCCTCCTTAGTTCTAGTTTGATTAGGAAACGTTCGCTAATCAAACACTAGTTAACAAGTTGCCAAGGAACGTCCTTGGGGCTTTTAGCATCGAACAACTATTAACCGCATTAAGACTTAGAGAAACCTAATTCTAACCTTGCCAACCGCGTGGTCAAGTTTAGATTATGCAACTTGATTAAATGTGTGTTTAAATAATCTAAGCAATTACGGACCTAAATTATTCAAACAATTGTTACTCAAGCAATTAAAAGCAATAGGCCTAAATTGATTCTAAAAGCAAAGCAACAATTATAGAAAGATCAAATTGCATAAATATTGAAAATAAATAGAAGTTTAACAATGGAGATTTAAATCTCCCAATTCATCACAAATCTGAATTTTCCAACTTCAACTAGAAAGGAATTGTTTTAACCACTCATGGTGGACAAATACACAAAAGAAAGAAGAAAGGAAGAAGGAGACAAGCTTGCTGTGCTTTCTGCAGAATTTCTGCTGTGGAGAGAAGATATCTTTGCTGGTTTGGGCCGCCTCCTTTTATAGGTGAGGAATCCCAATCCAATTATGTGACGACCCGGAAATCCGACCCGTTACCGGCGCTAGGATCCAGATCGGCTTAAGGCCGCCGGGACCCGTAGCAAGCCTACATACCTCCTGTCAACCTGTGGAATCCCATACATAACAACATATACATGATCTGTAAAAATTTTTCTTTTTGCCGGTAAGAGGGCCGGGCTGTTATAAATTAGGTTTTGGAATCCTAAATTGGATTGGTACTTGTCTTTGATCTCTTCTTTAATTGTGAATAAATCTTCTTCTTGAGGAGGTCTATCTTGAGAGTGACTCTTTGAGATGCCCTAGGATTGATCTTGAAGTGTTTGAGAGGGGTTAGGACTTCTTTATTTTAAATCTTGAATTTCTGCACTTTCCCGCCTCTGCTGTCAATTTTTGCTGTCAATGTGATTGGGGCGGTGATTTGGGCAGATCGCTGCCCCAATCGCTTTCTGTAAGGCAGTCCAGTTTTTAGCTTTCTGTCTCTGCTTCCTCCGCTTGATTTGGGCAGTGATTTGGGCAAATCGTCATGCCCAAATCATTTCTGCGTGTTACCTCCGGGTTTCTGTTCCTGCGGATTACCTCTGGGTTTCTGTTCCTGCAGGTGACTTGGCCAATTCATTGACCCAATCAGTCTCCTGTGAGATAGTTCAGGTTTCTGCTTTAGCTTGATTTGGGCAGTGATTTGGCCAAGTTACTGACCCAATCACTTTTCTTGTCATTTTCTGCACTTTTTCTCCAGTTTTCCAATTTCTTCCTTTTCTACAAAAACATAACAAAAACATAAATTAAGCTGAAAAATGTGTAAATAAGCAATAATAAAGATAATAAAAATGTGGCTAATTTATGTTCGATCAAATACCCCCACACCTAACTTTTTGCTTGTCCTCAAGCAACAAACAACTTAGTCAATCAAGCTCCTTTTTCTTTTGAACCTAAGTACCACTTAATCAGCCCCCCTAGACTCCTAAATTGAAGTATTACAGTGTAGAGTACATGCACCAAGGTTGTTCTTCTCTTTTCCTTGTTTCCCCTTACCTATCATGGTCAAAGGAAAGGTTTTTGATTCAATCATGCTTATTCTCTTTGTATAAGCTCAATGCAACCTCTAAGAGTGACTTGCCCTTCTTTGAGCATTTTATTTTTTTTTATTCAGCAGCATTTTTTTATTCTTTCCTGAAAAAGTCACTAACCTTTTTACGCGAAGGTGCATATTGGTGATACCCACCCCCGGTTACTTAGTTAGTCACTTGTTCAAGTGGCTACTAGCTCTGTTCATAGCTTATTTGGCCATAGGAACATGTTTTATGATTTGTGCTTTTATGCTGGTTTTTCTTTTTCTTTTCTTTTCATGACAGTTTGGGCAAATCACCTCATAGGGAGTTACACTAACTTTTTATTTGCATGTATTTATATTTTTATTTCCCTTGACCAATGCAAATTTAGAGATTCAATTCAAGAAAAGAACTTCCAAAGTGAAGGTAGCACACTATAATTGATTCAATTTAGGCTTAAAGGGGTGGAAAATCAATGGGGTCATGAGATAGGAAGCTCTTTTAACCTTGTTATCTATGCTGAATAGAGCAAAAGCTAAGTCAAAATTCTGTGTGTGTGTGTGCAAAAAGTGAAAAATGTGTGAAAAAATTTTGGTGTGTGTTTATGGGGCAAAAAGATGCAAAAAGAAACAAAAAGAAAGTAAAAAGATAATGTAAACGAAAAAAAAATATAACCTAACAGTAAATACCCCCACACCTATCCCAAACATTGTCCTCAATGGTTAAACATTTATATGAAAAAAAATTAATAAGGAGAAGGAAAGGGACTGCCTGATCTGTGGGCGATTTGGCCAGTGATTTGGGCAAATCACTCGCCAAATCACTGTCTGTCATGGTGGTGGGACAGAAAATGGTCCACTAGCAGCTGTAGCATGCTTTCCATGTGCTGCATCCTGTCTTCAATTCTGGTGAGATGAGTCTCCACCGAATGGTCTTGAGGTGCCTTTTATGTCCTCCAAGGTCTATCCAATTGCTTCTTTGTGCTTCCTCAACACTTCTAGGAGTTTTTCTTCTTCTTGTGGGCTGAGCTGGTTGGAAATTATAACTGGAAGTGTATTTCCAGCTCCCAAGAAGACATATTTGAGGTGTTCTGGTAAGGGCTTCAGATCTGGTGCATTTGCTGTCTGCTGGTTTGCTGTCTGCTGTCTACTGGTTGATTTGGGCAGATCATCTGGTGCTGTTTCAGGTGATCTGGGCAGATCACTGTCTGTCCTGTTTGTCTGCTCCAGTGATTTGGTCAGTGATTTGGGCAAATCACCTGCAACCAGCTGTGAACAGTACTCCATCTGGTCTGTCTTGGTGTTGTTGCTGTCTGTCTCTTCAAATCTGCACAAGTCGGCATTGAGTGTGTCCTCTAGATCAAAGTAAAAAATTTCTTGACTTAAATCATCAATTATATCAAGGCCATAAATAGGAGAAACATCATTGGGGAATTTCATGGCATCATAAACATTAAACTTGATAACTTCCCCTTCAAACTCCATGGTCAATGTGCCATCATGCACATCAATTTTTGTTCTGGCTATGCTCAAGAATGGTCTCCCAAGTAGGATGTCAGAGGTGATTTTGCCCTTATCCTCCTCCATGTCAATCACATAAAAATCTGCTGGGAAGACTAGTTGGTCAACTTGTACCAACACATCTTCTAGCACTCCCTTGGGATAGACGACGGATCGGTCAGCCAATTGGATCACAATGCTGGTGCCCTTGAGTGTGCCTGCATTCAACAAGTTAAAGATGGAAAGGGGCATGACATTGATTGAAGCCCCAAGGTCACACATGGCCTTCTTTATCCCAACGTTGCCTATTTTGCATGAAACAGCGAACATTCCTCTATCCTTGCATTTGGTTGGAAGTTTTCTTTGAATGACAGCTGAGACACACTCCCCCACACTTACCTTTTCACGTTCAGCAAGTTTTCTTCGGTTGGTGCATAGCTCTTTGAGAAACTTGGCATACCTTGGAATTTGCTTCACAGCATCTAATAGGGGAATGTTGATTTCTACCTTGCAGAGTGTCTCAAGTATTTCTTTCTCCTCTTTCTCCTTTTGGGACCTTGCAAATCTCTTTGGGAAGGGAGGAGGTACCTTAAAATTTTCCATTGGTTGCTGGTCTGCCTTGGTCTGCTTGGAGCTGGACTCTGCCTGGATTATTGATTTGGACAGATCGAATTCTGCCTTGTCTGGCAATTTGGGCAGATCACTGCTGCTAGGCAGCTCAGTCTGCCTAGCGATTGGGTTAGTGATTTGGGCAGATCGACTGCCCTGATCACTTTCTGGCAGATTTTCTTCCATAGCCTGTTTTTGTAATTTTTCAACTCTACTGTCTTTCAACTCTTTTCCACTCCTCAATGTGATGGCATTAGCATTCTGCCTCTGATTAGATTCTGCATGGTCTGTTTCCAAAATTTCAGCAGGTTCTGGTTCAGTTGGGGTACTTCCAGCAGTTGCTGGTTTATGGACAGCAGCAGGGGATGCAACAGGTACTTCGGCTGGTGCTGATTTGCGGGCAGCAGTGGTTGTGGTAGTTTGACAGCAGTTGCTGTTTCTATTTTCAGTAACTTGGATAGCAGCAAATTCTGTTTTTTGGACAACAGCAGAGGAAGCAGGCTGTGCTGTTTCAGTGGTGTATGTTGCTGGTTCAGCAAGTGCAATAACTTCTTGTTCAGTTGTGTCAATTTCTGAGGTTGCTGGTGTCTGGACAGCAATAAGGGATGCAATAGTGGCTGATTCAGCACTTGCTGATTTTTGGACAGCAGGTTCAGCAATTGCTGGTGTAATTGTGGAAGTTTCAGCAGGTGGACAGCAATTGCTGTCTCTATTTGCAGTAGTTTGGACAGCAGCAAAGCCTGGATTTTTGACAGTAGTTCCTGTCTCTTGGATGGCAGAAGCTTCAAGTGTTGTTTGGACAGCAGCTGGTTCAACAATTTTGCAGCTAGATTCAACAGGTATAGCAACAAGTACTGCAGTGTTTTGTGCACCAAATAAAGTAACAGATGAAGCAAATTCAGCAGCTGGTTCAGTTTCAAGTGCAGTGGTGATTTGTGCAGCAGACTCAACAGCTCGTTCTGTTTCTTGGGAACTTTCGTCATCGTCCCATAGATCTTGAAGATCTTCCTCTCTTCTTAATATGTGCGCGTTCACTGAGTTGACCGCTTGATCCACTTGCTGTTGGAGATTTTGCCCAGAAATTTCCAACCTCCTCACCATCTCTTCAAGTTGCATATTGGAGTTTTAAGGTGTTGCTTGGGCTTGATAGTTTTGGTAGTAGTTAGCCCTTGCATAGCCATAATATGGGTGGTCCCTCCAACATGGATTGTAGGTATCAAGGTAGGGATCATGACTTGGCTGGCTATTGAATCCTCCAAAGGCATGTGCTTGCTGGTAATCCTCATAAAGTGTAGGACATCGATCAGTTGGGTGTCCTACATATGTGCAAATCCCACATGGTCTGATTCGCTGAAGTTGTTGAACTTGTTGAGCTTGACCTATACCATAATTTCTCACAATAGAGGTTAGTTCAGAAATTTGAGAAGAGAGAAAAGACATACTTACCGTAGCCATGCTTGTAAGGTCTTGGCAGTGCGTTCAATTTCTGGATCATAAAGAAGAGCTTTTTTATGATCAGCCCTGGTCATAAAAAGGAAAATACGTTAGTTAGATCAAATCCCCGGCAACAGCGCCAATTTTTGATAGCGGTTGTCGAAGCCGTAAAAAATAAACCTATTATCAATCAACAAATAAATTTGCAGATAGTGGCAATAGGGTCGAACCACAGGGATTTGACACCAAATATCTTCCTAATAATGACTAATGCAAGTAAATAGCAAAAATAAAAAGGGGGTTTTGTTTTGAAGATGTACTAAAGCTAATTAACAATAGAAAGCAAATAATTTAAAGATGAGTAAATCAATAAGAGAAAAGCTTCTAGTTGAAGTATGGATCTATTTCAGACTATTTAGAATTGATCATTGATTCTTTAACACTCCTATTTATTTCAACAAATTAGTTTAGGATGTGGAAGACGCTTCTCACAATCCAAATTCCTCCTTAGTTCTAGTTTAATTAGGAAACGTTCGCTAATCAAACACTAGTTAACAAATTGCCAAGGAACGTCCTTGAGGCTTTTAGCATCGAACAACTGTTAACTGCATTAAGACTTAGAGAAACCTAATTCTAACCTTGCCAACCGCATGGTCAAGTTTAGATTATGCAACTTGATTAAATGTGTGTTTAAATAATCTAAGCAATTACGGACCTAAATTATTCAAACAATTGTTACTCAAGCAATTAAAAGCAATAGGCCTAAATTGATTCTAAAAGCAAAGCAACAATTATAGAAAGATTAAATTGCATAAATATTGAAAATAAATAGAAGTTTAACAATGGAGATTTAAATCTCCCAATTCATCACAAATCTGAATTTTCCAACTTCAACTAGAAAGGAATTGTTTTAGCCACTCATGGTGGACAAATACACAAAAGAAAGAAGAAAGGAAGAAGGAGACAAGCTTGTTGTGCTTTCTACAGAATTTCTGCTGTGGAGAGAAGATATCTTTGTTGATTTGGGCTGCCTCCTTTTATAGGTGAGGAATCCCAATCCAATTAGGTTTTGGAATCCTAAATTGGATTGGTACTTGTCTTTGATCTCTTCTTTAATTGTGAATAAATCTTCTTCTTGAGGAGGTCTATCTTGAGAGTGACTCTTTGAGATGCCCTAGGATTGATCTTGAAGTGTTTGAGAGGGGTTAGGACTTCTTTATTTTAAATCTTGAATTTCTGCACTTTCCCGCCTCTGCTGTCAATTTCTGCTGTCAATGTGATTGGGGCGGTGATTTGGGCAGATCGTTGCCCCAATCGCTTTCTGTGAGTCAGTCCAGTTTTTAGCTTTCTGTCTCTGCTTCCTCCGCTTGATTTGGGCAGTGATTTGGGCAAATTGTCATGCCCAAATCATTTCTGCGTGTTGCCTCCAGATTTCTGTTTCTGTGGGTGACTTGGCCAATTCATTGACCCAATCAGTATCCTGTGAGATAGTTCAGGTTTCTACTTTAGCTTAATCTGGGCAGTGATTTGGCCAAGTTACTGACCCAATCACTTTTCTTGTCATTTTCTGTACTTTTTCTCCAGTTTTCCAATTTCTTCCTTTTCTACAAAAACATAACAAAAACATAAATTAAGCTGAAAAATGTGTAAATAAGCAATAATAAAGAAAATAAAAATGTGGCTAATTTATGTTCGATCATTTTGTATCGACTACAGGCAGTTGAACAAAGTCACTACCAAGAATAAATCCGTTGCTCAGGATCGATGATCTATTTGACCAACTAGCAGGAGCAGGATGTTTCTCTAAGATAGATCTGAGATCTGGGTACCATCAGTTGAGAATAAGAGAAGAGGATGTGCCGAAGACGGCGTTCAGGACCAGATATGGGCACTATGAGTTCCTTGTGATGCCGTTCGGGCTGACCAATGCCCCTGCAGCATTCATGGATCTCATGAACAGAGTTTTCAGTCAGTATTTGGATCACTTTGTTATTGTTTTCATCGATGATATCTTAGTGTATTCCAGAAACGCAGAGGAGCATGCCCATCATCTGAGGACAGTTTTGCAGACCCTGAGAGAGCATGGCTTGTATGCCAAGTTCTCCAAGTGTGAATTCTGGTTGAGGAGCATCTCATTCTTGGGGCATGTTGTGTCAAAATAGGGAATTGAAGTGGACCCCAAGAAGGTAGAAGCTGTGGCTAACTAGCCTAGACCCACTACAGTAACAGAGATCAAAAGTTTTCTGGGTTTGGCGGGTTACTACAGAAAGTTCGTTCAGGACTTCTCCAGAATTGTCGCTCCTATGACCAGATTAACCAAGAAGAATCAGAGGTTCGTATGGTCTGACTAGTGTGAAGAGAGTTTTGAAGAGCTGAAGAAAAGGTTGACGTCAACACCGGTGTTAGCTCTGCCTACTAGCAATGAAGACTTCACAGTTTTCTGTGATGCATCCCGTGTGGGACTAGGTTGTGTGTTAATGCAGAATGATAGGGTAATTGCTTATGCTTCTAGGTAGTTGAAGAAATATGAGTTGAATTATCCTACACATGACCTAGAGATGACAGCAGTGATCTTTGCACTTAAGATATGGAGGCATTACCTGTATGGGGTTAAATGTGAGTTCTTCACTGATCATAAAAGCCTGCAGTACATCTTGAGTCAGAGAGAGTTAAACTTGAGGCAGAGGAGATGGGTAGAACTGCTTAGTGACTATGATTGTAAAATCCAGTACCATCCGGATAAGGCAAATGTTGTGGTAGATGCCCTAAGCCGAAAATCACTTGAAAATCTATCCCACATTACAGCAGAGAGAAGACCGATGGTGAGGGAGTTTTATAAGCTCATTGATGAAGGGCTGCAGTTGGAGTTGTCTGGTACAGGTGCTTTGATAGCCCAGATGAGAGTGACACTCGTGTTTCTGGAGCAGGTGGCTCAGAAATAGCATGAGGACCCAAAGTTAGTGAAAATTGCCAGGACTGTTCAGTCAGGCAAGAATGAAGAGTTCAGATTTGACAATATGGGGATCCTCCGCTATGGGAGTAGATTATGTGTACCAGATGACGTGGGTTTAAAGGGAGACATTATGAGGGAAGCTCATAATGCCAGATACAGTGTTCACCCTAGAGCCACCAAGATGTATCAAGATCTAAAGAAAGTTTATTGGTGGCCAGCTATGAAGAGAGAAGTGGCACAGTTCATGTCCGCCTGCGAAGTATGTCAAAGGGTGAAGCTGGAACATTAGAAGCCGACTGGAATGCTTAACCCACTGCCGATTCCAGAGTGGAAATGGGAGAATATTGCTATGGATTTCGTGGTGGGGTTACCGGCAACGTCCAACAGATTGGACTCCATATGGGTGATTATGGATAGACTGACCAAATCTGCTCACTTCATCCCTGTCAGGAGTAACTTTTCTGTGGACAAATTGGCGCAGGTGTGTGTTGATGAAGTGATCAGGTTGCATGGGGCTCCTATTTCAATAGTGTCTGATAAGGGACCCCAGTTTACCTCCAAGTTTTGGCGGAGTCTGCAGAATGCTATGGGTACCCGGTTGGATTTCAGCACTGCTTTCCATCCACAGACTGATGGACAGTCAGAGAGGACCATCCAGACTGTAATACCCGGCTAGACTCCGGTATCGGAATCCCTACCGTCCGATGGGATCTCGGATGTCGAAAACCTCTAGAAGGGTAAAACCATGTTTTTATAAAATATTTTAATGTATTTTATGTTTTTAAGTAAAAAATAAATTGAGTTTTGTATGAAAATGAACCAGGAGGCATTTCCAGGTTCGGCCGCCGAACCTCAAGTTCGGCCGCCGAACCTCAAGTTCGGCCGCCGAACCTCAAGTTCGGCCGCCGAACGTGGGATGGTTTAGGGGCCGAACGTGGGATGGTTTAGGGGGGCATGTTAGGCTTCCGAAAGTCTCAAAAGGTTCGGCCGCCGAACCTCATGTTCGGTCGCCGAACTTGCATGAGATGTGGGGGCACGTTCGGCTGTCGAAAGGTGGTATGCTAGCCCTATATAAGAGCTCCATGGCCGAAATGGGCGAGCTTTCTCCCCATTTTCGGCCACGGTGAGTTCATGCTCTCCTTTGGTTCGTTTTTGATGTTTTTCCCCCGATCTGTCATGTTTTAACAAGCTTTATGTTGATTTGAAGAGATTTGAGCAAAAATAGCAAGTTTTGGAGCTTGGAGGTTCAAGGAACTCGATCTCTCCCATCTCCGAGCTAGGGTCGTTTTTCCTCTCGATCTTCAAGAGGTAAGAGGCGATCTTGAGCTCATTAGATGTTTTAAACAAGTTTTAAGTTGATTCATGGGGTAGAAATGCATGTTTAGGTTTTGGTTGGTTTTATAGGTTTATGTTAAGTTTTTGAGCAATGTATGTTGGATACATGTTTGATGTGTTCTAGATGGGGTTTAGGATAGTTGAAGCCCCTAGGAGCTTGTATGCTTGAGTATGCATGTTGTAGAATAGGAAAATGCATGATTGAATGAGTTAGGAGGCGTTTATGCATGTTGAGCTTAGTTTCTGCCCTTTTGGAAGAAACCAGGTTCGGCAGCCGAAGGTTCTTTCGGCCGCTGAACCTGCCTGTGGTAGCATGGATCGGCTGCCGAACCCTGCCCCCGAAAGATGACTTTCGGCTCTGGAAGGGACTTTCGGCCGCCGAAGGTGCCGCCGAACATGCATGAGTTTCGTCTCTGGAGGGAACCTTCGGCCGCCGAAAGTACCGCCGAAGGTGCATGACTTTCGGCTCTGGAGGGCCTTTCGGCCGCCGAACCTGCCGCCGAAAGTGCCCTGTTCAGCCCTCCTTTGCATGTTTTCTATGGATGTTTTAAGGTGTTTTAGGGGGTCTTTGGGGAGTATTTTTAGAGTCATGTTCCTAGATGTTTGGTCCCTCATTTGAGTCCACCTGTGTAGATTCGGACTCGAGAAATCGAGGACCCCAGCAGTGAGTCAGCTGCTCCAGTGTCTGGTCTGAGCTAACTAGAGGTGAGTGGAATAACTCTTTACATTTTAAAGTAAATAATAAATGATTCAGCATGATTCATGCATCACGAATGCCATGCGATATAATAGGTTATTGCATTAGAATCCACGAATATGTTGCACTGCATTCTTTGTTGTGGATGTAGGTGAATGCTGTATGATCCAATTAGTCCCTGAGGAAAGACCAGGACCCCATTCTACGGCTTGGCACGGTATGAAAGACCAGGACCCATTCTACGGCCTGGCACGGTATGGAACGCGAAGACCAGGTGCCCAGATGAGGCCTTGGGACAATGGTAAGTAATGTTATGATATGACAGGAAGACCAGGACCCCATTCTACGGCCTGGCACGGATATGATGCTGGGACTATTTGGTGACAGGTTTACCCTTGATGTGAATTGTCTGTGATGTGACACATTTCATGAAAGCATGAATGTTAATATATGTTTTTACTATTCTGCTCACTGGGCTTTATAGCTCACCCCTCTCCCTTAACCCCCAGGTTTGCAGGTACAGGGTAGACCAGGAGGTCAGCAAGAGTAGAGTCTTGGTGCATGTAATAGATAGTTGTGGACATGAATTTGATGTAATGTAAAAGTATAGTATAGAAATGTTATGTAATGATGTTATGGATGTTAGAGTTGTGCTTGACCATAGTATGATGTAAATCCCTTTTAGTACATGATTCTAGATGTGTAATGATGCTTATATGAACCAAACTCAATACATGTCATGTCACCCCATTGGAGCATTGATGAGACTCCAAGGAGGGGTTAATGTTTATGATTATGTCTATGTATAGTGCATGCACAGGTTGAGTTTGGTGAATGAATGAATGAATAACCAATAAGAAAAGTTAATTTTTATGTATGTTGTTGATCATGTATGGGATTAAACAGGTTTACAGAATGAATGTTAGGCTTGCTACGGGTCCCGGCGGCCTTATGCCGACCTGAATCCTAGCGCCGGTAGCGGTCCGATTTTCGGGTCGTTACAGATTGGTATCAGAGCCCTAGGTTCATATGGTCGGACCTAGAGTGTCGGGCTCATATATGTTATAGAAGGTCAAGCACAATAGGAAAATCATGTCCACTAGGATGTAGAGTCCTGTCTTGATTGATGATGTGAAATGCCATGAGTTTATGCATGTGCATTAATGATATGCTATGTATGTGATGTATGCGATGCGGGTTCATGTGTTTGCACATGAACCATTTGATGCTAATGTTCCATATGATGTATGCTGTTTTTCAGAAAACAGGATGAGAGGAACTCGTCGATCTGCACGATTGACTGGAGTACCACCCCAGGACGAGGGCACTGATGCCCGTCCTCCTGCATTGCCTAGAGCAATGTCAAGTAGGTCCAGCAGGGAAAGAGCAGTAAGAGACCCTAGAAGGTCTTTGGATCTGGGTAGAAGCAGATCAGTGAGGGGAACAGTGCAAGGGGATATGTCTGAGGATGTGGGGGATCAGATGGATGTGGATCAGAGGAGGGATGGCAGTCTCGGAATAAGTATGTCAGAAGAGGGAATGGGAGAGTCCCAAGGAGGTACTCAGGCCTCGGGATTTGTTCAGCCACCTTACTACCCACCCTTTTCACATAATCTCGGGTATTCGATGGGAGGTACATCGGATTACCCCAGTTTTAACCCTTATCACTCTCAGATGCCATACCCACCTTTTTATCCACAGTACCCACAGTACCCTATGTATCCACCCCTACCCTACCATCTAGGCACAGCAAATCCTACCCCGGGGGATGCTGCACCTCCTCCACCACCAGTAGCCCCTACTGTCCCAAAAACCCAAATGCCTAAACCTAACTCATCTGGGAGGAGCAAGGTCAAGATGACCGACTACATGAAGCTGGATGCTCCCCAGTTTGAAACCGGTGATGACCCGTTTGTGTACCTTGAGAGGGTCAAGACAATTACAGATGAGATAGGAGCTGATGACAGTAGAGCCATTCAGATGGCTGGGTTCACACTAAAATGCAAGAAAGCCCGAGAGTGGTTTAAGAACTATGTGAATCCGAGGTTGGACAGTCTAACATGGGAGGAGTTTGCAAATGAGTTTGCAGGATGGGCTTTCCCTGACAATTCAAGAGAACTAAAGATGATTGAATTTGAGCAGTTGAGGCAGACAGATGAGATGAGTGTGGATGAGTATACAGACAGATTCTTGGAGCTGTTATCGTTTGCGGGGCAGAATTTAGACTCAGATCAGAAAAAGTCAAGGAGTTATATCATGGAGCTCCATTCTAGGTATTCCTCCTTAATTCAGTCAGCAGAAAGGGAAAGTTTCCATGCCATAGTGGATATGGCTCGGAGGATGGAGGCTAGTGCAATAATCGAGGGGAAAGTCAAGTAGTCAGTGGCACAGCCTTCTGGTTCTAAGACCCCAGGTGGGGGAAAGTTAGACCCTTCTTCTCTCAGTTCAGGCAGTAAGAGATGGGGTAAAGCCAAGTTTAAGAAGAACAAGTTCTGGAGCAAGATCAAGTCAGGTCTGGGATTAGGGAGTGGCTCCAGCTCTGGTGCAGATAATGCAGTTTGTGCAAGGTGTGGTAAGCCACACAAGAGAGTCTGCCGGGCTGGGACGAATGTATGTTTCAGATGTGGGCAAGAGGGCCACATGGCTCGGGAGTGTCCAAGAGCAGTTCCTATGGCACAATCTCAGCAGACAGCTTCTAGTAGTGTAGCTCAACCAGTAGCTCTAGCCACAACTCAGGCTAGTGGCAGAGGCAGAGGAAGAGGGGCAGCCTCTTCTTCAGCAGGCTTCAGGGGTGAGGGTCCATCAGCTCCAGTACGGATCTTCAACATGACTCAGCAGGAGGCAAACACATCCAACACCGTGGTGTCAGGTAATCTCATCATTGGTTGTTCAGATGTGTATGCATTATTGGACCCAGGTGCATCTCATTCTTTTATTGCTCCGAGGGCCGTCGAGAGGTTGGGATTGATGGTCTCTGGGTTAGAGTGTCCCCTATGGGTCAGTGGACCCAAGTGTGACCCGTCAGTGGCAAAGTCAGTCTGCCAGTATAGTCCAGTTTTTATAGAGGGAAGATGCCTTTCTGCCGACCTTGTGGTTCTAGACTTGACAGATTTTGACGTCATTCTAAGGATGGATTGGCTATCTACCCATGGTGCTACCTTGAATTGCAGAGACAAGGTAGTCAGGTTTAGATGTCAGGATGGGTCAGAGGTTGTCTTCAGAGGAGACAGGGGGAGTACACCTAAAGGTTTGATATCAGCCCTTCAGGCTCGTAGGCTACTCAGGAGGGGTTGTCAGGGTTTTCTAGCTCATGTGAGAGAGCTGGATAGTCATGTCAGAGAGCCCGCCTCAGTGCCCGTGGTCAGTGAGTTCTTAGATGTATTCCCAGATGAGCTGCCAGGTTTACCACCTGCTAGGGAAATAGAGTTTGAAATTAAACTGATACCTGGAACCAGACCGATATCTATTACTCCCTACAGGATGGCACCAGCAGAATTGAAGGAGCTTAAGGAGCAGTTGCAAGAGTTGGTAGACAGAGGATTCATCCGACCGAGTACCTCACCTTGGGGTGCTCCAGTGCTATTTGTGAAAAAGAATGATGGATCTCTCAGACTTTGTATCGACTACAGGCAGTTGAACAAGGTCACTACCAAGAATAAGTACCCGTTGCCAAGGATCGACGATCTATTCGAACAACTAGCAGGAGCAGGTTGTTTCTCCAAAATAGATCTGAGATCGAGGTATCATCAGCTGAGGATAAGAGAAGAGGATGTGCCGAAGACAGCCTTCAGGACCAGATATGGGTATTATGAGTTCCTTGTGATGCCGTTCGGGTTAACCAATGCCCCTGCAACATTCATGGATCTCATGAACAGAGTGTTTAGTCTCTTCATAGATGATATCTTAGTGTATTCCAGGAATGCAGAGGAGCATGCCCATCATCTGAGGTTGGTTTTGCAGACCTTGAAGGAACATGGCTTGTATGCCAAGTTCTCCAAGTGTGAGTTCTGGCTGAGGAGCATCTCCTTCTTGGGGCATGTGGTGTCAGAAAATGGAGTCGAGGTAGACCCCAAGAAAGTGGAAGCTGTAGCAAACTGGCCTAGACCCACTACGGTGACAGAGATCAAGAGTTTCTTGGGTTTAGCAGGTTACTACAGGAGGTTCGTTCAGGACTTCTCTAAAATTGCAGCTCCCAGGACCAGATTGACTAAGAAGAACTAGAGGTTTGTGTGGACCGACCAGTGTGAGGAGAGCTTTGAGGAGCTAAAGAAGAGGTTGACTTCAGCACCGGTGTTAGCTCTGTCGACTAGTAATGAGGACTTCACAATCTTTTGCGATGCGTCCCGTGTGAGACTGGGTTGTGTGCTGATGCAGAATGAAAGGGTGATTGCTTATGCTTCTAGACAGCTAAAGAAGCACGAGTTGAATTACCCTACACATGACCTAGAGATGGCAGCAGTAATCTTTGCACTCAAGATGTGGAGGCATTACCTTTATGGGGTAAAATGTGAGATCTTCATAGATCATAAAAGCCTGCAGTACATCCTGAGTCAGAGAGATTTGAATTTGAGGCAGAGAAGATGGGTAGAACTGCTCAATGACTATGATTGCAAGATTCAGTACCATCCGGGTAAGGCGAATGTTGTGGCGGACGCCTTAAGCCAGAAATCACTTGGCAGTTTGTCCCATATTTCAGCAGAGAGGAGGCCAGTGGTGAGGCAGTTTTTGGAGCTCATGAATGAAGGTCTACAGCTGGAGTTGTCTGGTACAGGTGCTTTAGTTGCCCAGATGAGAGTGGCACCCGTGTTTCTGGAGCAGGTGGCTTAGAAACAGCATGAGGACCCAGAGTTAGTGAAGATTACCAGGACTATTCAGTCGGGCAAGGATAGTGAGTTCAGATTCGACAGCAAGGGGATCCTCCGCTATGGGAGCAGATTGTGTGTATCAGATGACGTAGGGCTGAAGGGAGACATTATGAGAGAGGCTCATAATGCCAGATACAGCGTTCACCCCGGAGCTACCAAGATGTATCAAGATCTGAAGAAAGTGTATTGGTGGCCAGCTATGAAGAAAGAAGTGGCACAATTTGTGTCAGCCTGCGAAGTGTGTCAGAGGGTGAAGCTGGAACATCAGAAGCCGGCTGGAATGCTTAACCCACTACCTATTCTATAGTGGAAATGGGAGAATATAGCTATGGACTTTGTGGTGGGGTTACCGGCAACGTCCAACAGATTGGACTCCATATGGGTGATTGTGGACAGACTCACCAAATCTGCTCACTTCATCCCTGTCAGGAGTGGCTATTCTGTGGACAAATTGGCGCAGGTGTATGTTGATGAAATCGTCAGGCTGCATGGGGTTCCTGTTTCAATAGTGTCTGATAGAGGGCCCCAGTTCACCTCCAGGTTTTGGCGGAGTCTGCAGAATGCTATGGGTACCAGGTTAGATTTTAGCACTGTTTTCCATCCACAAACGGACGGACAATCAGAGAGGACCATCCAGACAATAGAGGATATGCTCAGAATGTGTGTGCTGGATTTTGGCGGTCCTTGGAGGCAGCATCTACCTCTAGTGGAGTTTGCCTACAATAACAGCCATCATCCCAGCATAGGGATGGCCCCATATGAAGCTTTGTATGGAAGGAAGTGCAGGTCGCCTGTCTGTTGGGAAGAAGTAGGAGAAAAGGCCTTGGCAGGGCTTGAGCTAGTAGAGATCACCAGCAGAGTGGTGCCCATAATCAGAGAAAGGATCAAGACTGCTGCAAGCAGACAGAAGAGTTATACAGATATCCGCAGAAGGCAAGTAGAGTTTTAGGAGGGGCATTTGGTATTGCTCAAGGTGTCTCCAATGAAAGGGGAGATTCGGTTCGGGAAGAAAGGTAAGCTAGCTCCACGGTACATCGGACCCTTCGAAGTCTTGCAAAAGATTGGGAATGTATCGTACAAGCTGGACTTGCCTGCTTCAATGGAAAGAATCCATCTGGTTTTCCATGTTTCTATGTTGAGGAAATTCGTGTCAGATCCGGGCAAGGTTCTTAGTGAGCCTGATGTGGAGATCCAAGAGGATCTCACTTATGTTGAATAGCCAGTACGGATCCTAGACACCCAGATTAGAAAGCTAAGGAACAAGGAGATCCTGATAGTAAAAGTCCTTTGGAATCACCACAACATCGAAGAGTGTACTTGGGAGACACGGGAGTCCATGCTCCGACAATATCCTCATCTCTTCTAAGGTAAGTGTTATGTGTTTTGTATGTATGGTTATGTTTTATGCTTTGTATGTTCAAGTCTTATGCTATGCCATGTTTATTTGGTGAACATTCGGGGACGAATGTTCTTAAGGGGGGAAGAATGTAATACCCGGCTAGACTCCGGTATCGGAATCCCTACCGTCCGGTGGGATCTCGGATGTCGGAAACCTCTAGAAGGGTAAAACCATGTTTTTATAAAATATTTTAATGTATTTTATGTTTTTAAGTAAAAAGGAAATTGAGTTTTGTATGAAAATGACCAAGGAGGCATTTCCAGGTTCGGCCGCCGAACCTCAAGTTCGGCCGCCGAACGTGGGATGGCTTAGGGGGGCATGTTAGGCTTCCGAAAGTCTCAAAAGGTTCGGTTAGGCTTCCGAAAGTCTCAAAAGGTTCGGCCGCCGAACTTGCATGAGATGTGGGGGCACGTTCGGCTGCCGAAAGGTGGTCTGCCAGCCCTATATAAGAGCTCCATGGCCGAAACGGGTGAGCTTTCTCCCCATTTTCGGCCACGGTGAGTTCATGCTCTCCTTTGGTTCGTTTTTGATGTTTTTCCCCCGATCTGTCATGTTTTAACAAGCTTTATGTTAATTTGAAGAGATTTGAGAAAAAATAGCAAGTTTTGGAGCTTGGAGGTTCAAGGAACTCGATCTCTCCCATCTCCGAGCTAGGGTCATTTTTCCTCTCGATCTTCAAGAGGTAAGAGGCGATCTTGAGCTCTTTAGATGTTTTAAACAAGTTTTAAGTTGATTCATGGGGTAGAAATGCATGTTTAGGTTTTGGTTGGTTTTATGGGTTTATGTTAAGTTTTTGAGCAATGTATGTTGGATACATGTTTGATGTGTTGTAGATGGGGTTTAGGATAGTTGAAGCCCCTAGGAGCTTGTATGCTTGAGTATGCATGTTGTAGAATAGAAAAATGCATGATTGAATGAGTTAGGAGGCGTTTATGCATGTTGAGCTGAGTTTCTACCCTTTTGGGAGAAACCAGGTTCGGCAGCCGAACCTGCCTGTGGTAGCATGGATTGGCTGCCGAACCCTGCCCCCGAAAGATGACTTTCGGCTCTGGAAGGGACTTTCGGCCGCCGAAGGTGCCACCGAACATGCATGAGTTTCGTCTCTGGAGGGAACCTTCGGCCGCTGAAAGTGCCGCCGAAGGTGCATGACTTTCGGCTCTGGAGGGCCTTTCGGCCGCCGAACCTGCCGCCGAAAGTGCCCTGTTCAGCCCTCCTTTGCATGTTTTCTACGGATGTTTTAAGGTGTTTTAGGGGGTCTTTGGGGAGTATTTTTAGAGTCATGTTCCTAGATGTTTGGTCCCTCATTTGAGTCCACCTGTGTAGGTTCGGACCCGAGAAACCGAGGACCCCAGCAGTGAGTCAGCTGCTCCAGTGTCTGGTCTGAGCTAACCAGAGATGAGTGGAATAACTCTTTACATTTTAAAGTAAATAATAAATGATTCAGCATGATTCATGCATCACGAATGCCATGTGATATAATAGGTTGTTGCATTAGAATCCACGAATATGTTGCACTGTATTCTTTGTTGTGGATGTGGGTGAATGCTGTATGATCCAATTAGTCCCTGAGGAAAGACCAGGACCCCATTCTATGGCCTGGCATGGTATGAAAGACCAGGACCCCATTCTACGGCCTGGCACGGTATGGAACGCGAAGACCAGGTGCCCAGATGAGGCCTTGGGACAATGGTAAGTAATGTTATGATATGACAGGAAGACCAGGACCCCATTCTACAGCCTGGCACGGATATGATGCTGGGACTATTTGGTGACAGGTTTACCCTTGATGTGAATTGTCTGTGATGTGACGCATTTCATGAAAGCATGAATGTTAATATATGTTTTTACTATTCTGCTCACTGGGCTTTATAGCTCACCCCTCTCCCTTAACCCCCAGGTTTGCAGGTACAGGGTAGACCAGGAGGTCAGTAAGAGTAGAGTCTTGGTGCATGTAATAGATAGTTGTGGACATGAATTTGATGTAATGTAAAAGTATAGTATAGAAATGTTATGTAACGATGTTATGGATGTTAGAGTTGTGCTTGACCATAGTATGATGTAAATCCCTTTTAGTACATGATTCTAGATGTGTAATGATGCTTATATGAACCAAACTCAATACATGTCATGTCACCCCATTGGAGCATTGATGAGACTCCAAGGAGGGGTTAATGTTTATGATTATGTCTATGTATAGTGCATGCACAGGTTGAGTTTAGTGAATGAATGAATGAATAACCAATAAGAAAAGTTAATTTTTATGTATGTTGTTGATCATGTATGGGATTAAACAGGTTTACAGAATGAATGTTAGGCTTGCTACGGGTTCCAGCGGCCTTATGCCGACCTGAATCCTAGCGCCGGTAGCGGTCCGATTTTCGGGTCGTTACACAGACAATTGAAGATATGCTCAGAATGTGTGTGCTAGATTTTGGCGGTTCTTGGAGTCAGTATCTACCCTTGGTGGAGTTTGCCTACAATAACAGCTATCATGCTAGTATAGGGATGGCTCCATATGAAGCTCTGTATGGAAGGAAGTGCAGATCACCTGTTTGCTGGGAAGAAGTAGGAGAGAGGGCTTTAGCAGGCCCAGAGTTAGTTGAGATCACCAGCAGGGTGGTGCCCATTATCAAAGAGAGGATCAGAACTACTGTCAATCGGCAGAAGAGCTATGCAGATGTCCACAGGAGACAAGTAGAGTTCCAGGAGGGAGATTTGGTGTTGCTCAAGGTGTCTCCTATGAAAGGGGTGATTCGGTTCGGGAAGAAAGGTAAGCCAGCTCCACGGTACATCGGACCCTTTGAAATCTTGCAAAAGATCGGGAATGTATCGTATAAGTTGGACTTACCTACTTCTATGGAGAGAATCCATCCGGTTTTCCATGTTTTCATGTTACGAAAGTTCGTGTCAGATTTGAGCAAGGTTCTTAGCGAGCCAGATGTGGAGATCCAAGGAGATCTCACTTATGTTGAGCAGCCAGTGCGGATCCTAGACACGCAGATCAGAAAGTTGAGGAACAAGAAAATCCCGATAGTGAAAGTCTTTGGGAATCACCACAACATAGAGGAATGTACCTGGGAGACACGGGAGTCCATGCTCCAGCAATATCCTTGTCTTTTCTAAGGTTAGTGTTATGTGTTTTTTTTAAGTCTATGTTCATGTTTTATGCTATGCATGTGTTTGTTTGGTGAACATTCGGGGATGAATGTTCTTAAGGGGGGGAGAATGTAATATCCGGCTAGACTCCGGTATCGGAATTCCTATCGTCCGGTGGAATCTCGGATGTCGGAACCCTCTAGAAGGGTAAAATCATGTTTTTATGAAATGTTTTCATGTATTTTATGGTTTTAAGTAAGGAAGAAATTGAGTTTTGAAAGAAAAAGACCATGAAAGAAAATCCAGGTTCGGCCGCCGAACCTCATGTTCGGCCGCCGAACATGGTAGAGTTTTGGAGTCACCTTTGGCTTCCGAAGGTGGTCTGGCCAGCCACCTATAAAAGGCCCTATGTCCGAAAATGGGCGAGTTTTCTTCCCCATTTTCAGGCAGAGGTGAGCTTAAGATCAAGTTTTAGAGCTTGGAGACCCAAGGAGCTAGATTTCTCCCATCTCTAAGTTAGGGATCGTATCTCCTCTCGACCTTCAAGAGGTAAGCATAGATCCTACCCTTCTTTATATTTTATGAATGTTTTGAGGGGTTTTAAGAGGGTTTATTGCATGATTAGGTTAGTGGTTATAATATTAGGGTTTATGCGGGTTTATGGAAGAAATGCATGTTAATGTGTTGCTATGTGATGTTTTGTTGGGGTATAGGATAGTTTGAGACCCCTATATGCTTATGAATGTGTTTATGCATGTTTAGGAGTATTGTGCTTAGCCCGAATAGCAAATGTTAGTTCCCTTGTACATGATCTTTTAATGAAATGTTTTATGATAAGAAATGATAGTCCAAGCCTGATAGATGTTTTGATGATCCACTAGAGCATTTGATGAGGGCTCTAGTTTGGGACTTTATGATTATGATTTTAGTGCATGCTCAGGTCAGACTTGGAATATGAAAGGTTTTTACATTTTTATGAAAATGTATGATCATGTATGGGAAGTTATCAGGTATAGCAGGTATAGGAGGCTTGCTACGGGTCCCGGCGGCCTTAAGCCGATCTGGATCCTAGCACCGGTAGCTGTTCGGTTTCCGGGTCGTTACAGCAAACATCTCTCATGTTCATGAACCCAACACTTTCAACCAAGCCAAGCATGATCCTAGATGGGTTGAAGCAATGCAGAAGGAATTAAATGCACTAGAATCCAATGGCATATGGGAACTTACCACCTTACCCAAAGGAAAGAAGGCCATAAGGTTAAAATGTATCTATAGTGTAATACCCGGCTAGACTCTGGTATCGGAATTTCTACAGTCCGGTGGAATCTCGAATGTCAGAGACCTCTAGAAGGGTAAAAACCATGTTTTCATAAAATGTTTTAATGTATTTGATGATTTTAAGTAAGAAGGAAAATGAGTTTTCAAAGGAAAAGACCATGGAGGTATTTCCAGGTTTGGCCGCCGAACCTCAAGTTCGGCCACCGAACATTGGATGGTTTGGGGGGGCAAGTTAGGCTTCCGAAAGTTTCAAAGGTTCGGCCGCCGAACCTCATGTTCGGTCGCCGAACTTGCATGAGTTTTGGAGGCACTTTAGGCTGCCGAAAGGTGGTCTGGCAGTCCCTATATAAGAGCTCCATGGCCGAAACGGGCGAGTTTTCTCCCCATTTTCGGCCACGGTGAGTTCTTGCTCTCCCATGGTTCGTTTTTGATGTTTTTCCTCTAATCTTTCAAGTTTTAACAAGTTTTCACTTGGTTTGAAGATATTTGAACAAAAAGAGCAAGTTTTGAAGCTTGGAGACCAAAGAGTTGATTTCTCCCTATCTCCGAGCTAGGATCGTCTTTCCTCTCGATCTTCAAGAGGTAAGCTTAGATCCAACCTTCCTTGTATGTTTTAAAAAAGTTTTATGAAGATCTACGGGGTAGAAATGCATGTTTAGGTCATTTTAAGTTTATGGGTTTTTATGTGGAGTTTTGAGCAATGTATGTTGGATATGCATGTTTGGTGTGTTGTAGTTGGGGTTTAAGATAGTTTGAATCCCCTAGGAGCTTATATGCTTGAGTATGCATGTTATAGAATAGGAAAATGCATGATTGAATGAGTTGGGAGGCATTTATGCATGTGAAAGGCTGGGTTCTGCCACTTTGGGAGGACCCAGGTTCGGCAGCCGAAGGCCCTTTCGGCCGCCGAACCTGCCTGTGGAGGCTAACTTTTGGCCGCCGAACCCTGCCCCTGAAAGTGGACTTTTGGCTCTGGAAGGGACTTTCAGCCGTCGAAGGTGCCGACGAACATGCATGAGTTTCGTCTTTGGAGGGAACCTTCGGCCGCCGAAAGTGCCGCCAAAGGTGCATGACTTTCGGCTCTGAAGGGACTTTCGGCCGCCAAACCTGCCACCGAAAGTGCCCTGTTCAGCCCTCCTTTGCATGATTTCTATCATTGTTTTAAGGTGTTTTAGGGGGTTTTTGGGGAGTATCTTATAGTCATGTTCATGGATGTTTGGTCCCTCATTTGAGTCCACCTGTGTAGGTTCGGACCCGAGGAACCGCGGACCTCAGCAGTGAGATAGCTGCTTCAGAGTCATTTGAGCTAGCCTAAGGTGAGTGGAATAACTCTTTATGCTTTAAAGTAAATAAATCAGTTCTTAGCATGATTCACGCATCATGAATGCCATGAGATATACTAGGGTGCTTGCATTAGAATTCACGAATATGTTGCATTGCATAATATGATGATGATGTGGATGGGTGTTGGATGATCCTTTAGTCCTCGTATGATATGATGTGATATGATATGGTATGGTATGGAAGTCCAGGTCGAGGCCCATTCTACGCCCCTGGCATTATAGGAATGTTATGTCATGTATGTTATGCTAAGAGAAAGACTAGGTCGAGGCCCATTCTACGCCCCCGGCATTATAGGAATGTTATGTCATGTATGTTATGCTAAGAGAAAGACTAGGTCGAGGCCCATTCTACGCCCCTGGCACTATTGGGTATGTTGAGGACTATTGGTGACAAAACCATCCTTGATGTGATTTGTCTGTGATGTGATGCATTCCATTATAGCATATGATTTAAATATTTTATTATTCTGCTCACTGGGCTCTAGTAGCTTACCCCACTCCCTTAACCCCAGGTTTGCAGGTACGGGATAGACCAGGAGGTCAAGAAGAGTAAAGTCATGGTCATGTAATAGCTAGTGGTGGACATGATAAATATTGAAATGTAATGAATAGTATTAGTTAGTTATGAAGTGTAATGATGATATTGAGGATTATAGTTGTGCTTGACCCTAGATTGTATGTTAATCCCTTTGTTTACATGATCTTTCAAATGTAATGGTTTAATGATGTTTTAAGTAAGCCAAACTCACTATATGTTATGTTACCCCATTGGAGTATTTGATGAGGACTCCAGTGTGGGGTTGATGATTATGTTTATGATTTGTGCATGCAGGTTGAGTTTGGTGATTGGATGAAAAGAAAAGTTTTAAATTTTTATGTAATTATTGATCATGTATGGGATTAAACAGGTTTACAGGATGAATGTTTGGCTTGCTACGGGTCCCGGCGGCCTTAAGCCGATCTGGATCCTAGCGCCGGTAGCGGTCCGGTTTTCGGGTCGTTACAGATTGGTATCAGAGCCCTAGGTTCATATGGTCGGACCTAGAGTGTCGGGCTCATAGATGTTATAGAAGGTCAAGCACAATAGGAAAAATCATGTCCACTAAGATAGGAGGTAGAGTCCTGTCTTGAATGATGATGTGAAATGCCATGATTATATGCATGTGCATTAATGATATGCTATGTATGTGATATATGTGATGCGGGTTCATGTGTTTGCACATGAACCATTTGATGCTAATGTTTATGTGATGTGTGCTGTTTTTCAGTAAACAGGATGAGAGGAACTCGTCGATCTGCAGGATTGACTGGAGTACCACCGGAGGATGAGGGCATAAGTGCCCGTCCCCCTGCATTGCCAAGGGCAATGTCTAGCAGGTCTAGCAGAGAAAGAGCAGTGAGAAACCCTAGAAGGTCTTTGGATATGAACAGAAGCAGATCAGTAAGGGGAACAGTTCAGGGAGGAATGTCAGAGGATGTGGGGGATGATATGGATGTAGATCAGAGGAGGGATGGCAGTCTAGGAGTGAGTATGTCGGAGGAGGGTATGGGAGAGTCCCAAGGAGGCACTCAGGCCTCAGGATTTGTTCAGCCACCCCAGTACCCACCCTTTTCTCAGAATCCCGGGTATTCGATGGGAGGTATATCGGATTACCCCAGCTTTAATCCTTACCACTCCCATATGCTATACCCACCTTACTACCCACCATACCCACAATACCCTATGTACCCACCCCCGTCCTTCTACCCAGGTACAGCAAACCCTACCCCAGGGGATGCTGCACCTCCTCCACCACCAGCAGTACCTACTGTCCCAGAAACCCAAATGCCTAAACCTAGCTCATCTGGAGGGAGCAAGGTCAAGATGACCGACTACATGAAACTGGGTGCTCCCCAGTTTGAAACCGGTGATGACCCGTTTGTGTATCTTGAGAGGGTCAAGATGATTACAGATGAGATAGGAGCTGATGACAGTAGAGCCATTCAGATGGCTGGGTTCACACTAAAATGCAAGAAGGCCCGAGAGTGGTTCAAGAACTATGTGAACCCAAAATTGGACAGCCTATCATGGGAGGAGTTTGCAAATGAGTTTGCAGGATGGGCTTTCCCTGACAGTTCGAGGGAGTTGAAGATGATTGAATTTGAACAGTTAAGGCAGTCAGATGAGATGAGTGTATATGAGTATACAGACAGATTCTTGGAGCTGTTGCCGTTTGCTGGGCAGAATCTGGACACAGATCAGAAGAAGTCAAGGAGGTATATCATGAGGCTCCATTCCAGGTATTCCTCCTTGATCCAGTTAGCAGAGAGGGAGAGTTTCCATGCCATTGTGGATATGGCTCGAAGGATGGAGGCTAGTGCAATCATCGAAGGGAAAGTTAAGCAGTCAGTAGCACAGCCTTCTGGTTCCAAGACCCCAGGTGGGAGAAGGTTAGACCCATCTTCTCTGAGTGCAGCAGCTTCAGGCAGTAAAAAGTGGAGTAAGGCCAAGTCTAAGAAGAACAAGTTCTGGAGCAAGATCAAGTCAGGTCTGGGATTGGGAAGTGGCTTGAGCTCAGGTGCAGATAATGCAGTATGTAGGAAGTGTGGGAAGCCGCACAAGGGTGTATGTCTGGTTGGGACGACAGCCTGCTTCAGGTGTGGGCAGGAGGGACACATGGCTTAGGAGTGTCCTAGAGCAGCTTTTATGGCACAGTCTCAGCAGACAGCTTCTGGTAGTGTGGCTCAGCCAGCAGCTCCAGCCGCGACTCAGGCCAGTGGCAGAGGCAGAGGGAGAGGGGCAGCCTCTTCTTCAACGGGTTTCAGAGGTGAAGGTCCATCAGCCCCAGCACGGATATTCACAATGACAAGCAGGAGGCAAACGCATCGAACACCGTGGTGGCAGGTAATCTCATCATTGGTTGCTCAGATGTTTATGCCTTAATGGACCCTGGTGCATCGCATTCTTTCATTGCTCCGAGGGCCGTAGAGAGATTGGGTTTGATGGTCTCTGGGTTAGAGTGTCCCCTATGGGTCAGCGGACCCAAGTGTGACCCGTCAGTGGCAGAGTCAGTCTGCCAGTGTAGTCCAGTTTTTGTGGAGGAAAGATGCCTTTCTGCCGACCTCGTGGTTCTAGATTTGACAAATTTTGACGTCATTCTAGGGATGGATTGGCTATATACCCATGGTGCTACCTTGGACTGCAGAGACAAGGTAGTCAAGTTCAAATGTCAGGATGGGTCAGAGGTTGTCTTCAGATGAGACAGGGGGAGTACACCTAGAGGTTTGATATCAGCCCTTCAGGCTTGTAGGCTACTCAGGAGGGGTTGTCAGGGTTTTCTAGCTCATGTGAGAGAGCTGGATAGTCATGTTAGAGAGCCCGCCTCAGTGCCCGTGGTCAGAGAGTTCTTAGACGTTTTTCCAGACGAGCTGCCAGGTTTACCACCTACTAGGGAGATAGAGTTTGAAATTGAGTTGATGCCTGGAACTAGACCGATCTCTATCCCTCCCTACAGGATAGCACCAGCATAATTGAAGGAGCTTAAGGAGCAGTTGCAAGAATTGGTAGATAGAGGCTTCGTCCGACCGAGTATCTCACCTTGGGGTGCTCCAGTGCTATTTGTAAAAAAGAAGGATGGATCTCTCAGACTTTGTATCGACTACAGGTAGTTGAACAAGGTCACTACCAAGAATAAGTACCCGTTGCCAAGGATAGACGCTCGATTCGACCAGCTAGCAGGAGCAGGTTGTTTCTCCAAAATAGATCTAAGATCGGGGTATCATCAGCTGAGGATAAGAGAAGAGGATGTACCGAAGACAACATTCAGGACCAGATATGGGCACTATAAGTTCCTTGTGATGCCGTTCGGATTAACCAACGCCCCTGCAGCATTTATGGATCTCATGAACAGAGTATTTAACCAATACCTGGATCACTTTGTTATTGTCTTCATAGATGATATCTTAGTGTATTCCAGGAATGCAGAGGAGCATGCCCATCATCTGAGGTTAGTTCTGCAGACCTTGAGGGAACATGGCTTGTATGCCAAGTTCTCCAAGTATGAGTTCTGGCTGAGGAGCATTTCATTCTTGGGGCACGTTGTGTCAGAAAATGGAATCGAGGTAGACCCCAAGAAAGTGGAAGCTGTAGCTAACTGGCCTAGACCCACTACAGTGACAGAGATCAAGAGCTTCTTGGGTTTGGCAGGTTACTACAGGAGGTTCGTCCAGGACTTCTCTAAGATTGCAGCTCCCATGACCAGATTGACTAAGAAGAATCAGAGGTTTGTGTGGACCGACCAGTGTGAAGAGAGCTTCGAAGAGTTAAAGAAGAGGTTGACTTTAGCACCAGTGTTAGCTCTGCCAACTAGTAATGAAGACTTTATGGTTTTCTGTGATGCGTCCCGTGTGGGACTGGGTTGTGTGCTAATCCAGAATGAAAGGGTGATTGCTTATGCTTCTAGGCAGCTGAAGAAGCACAAGTTGAATTACCCTACACATGACCTAGAAATGGCAGCGGTGATCTTTGCACTCAAGATGTGGAGGCACTACCTTTATGGGGTAAAATGTGAGATCTTCACAGATCATAAAAGCCTGTAGTACATCCTGAGTCAGATAGAGCTGAATTTGAGGCAGAGAAGATGGGTAGAACTGCTCAGTGACTATGATTGCAAGATTCAGTACCATCCGGGTAAGACGAATGTTGTGGCAGACGCCTTAAGCCGGAAATCACTTGGCAGTTTGTCCCATATTTCAGCAGAGAGGAGGCCAGTAGTGAGGGAGTTCTTCGAGCTCATTAATGAGGGTCTACAGTTGGAGTTGTCTGGTACAAGTGCTTTGATAGCCCAGATGAGAGTGGCACCCATGTTTCTGGAGCAGGTGGCTCGGAAACAGCACGAGGACCCAGAGTTAGTGAAGATTGCCAGGACTATCCAGTCAGGCAAGAATGAGGAGTTCAGATTTGACAGCAAGGGGATCCTCCGCTATGGGAATAGATTGTGTGTACCAGATGACGTGGGATTGAAGGGAGACATTATGAGGGAAGCTCATAATGCGAGATACAGTGTTCACCCTGGAGCCACCAAAATGTATCAAGATCTGAAGAGAGTGTATTGGTGGCCAGCTATGAAGAGAGAAGTGGCACAGTTTGTGTCAGCCTGTGAAATATGTCAGAGGGTGAAACTAGAACATCAGAAGCCAGCTGGAATGCTTAACCCACTACCTATTCCAGAGTGGAAATGGGAGAATATAGCTATAGACTTCGTGGTGGGGCTACCGGCGGCGTCCAACAAATTAGACTCCATATGGGTGATTGTGGACAGACTGACCAAATCTGCTCACTTCATTCCTGTCAGGAGTAACTACTATGTGGACAAGTTGGCGCAGGTGTATGTTGATGAGGTTGTCAGGTTGCATGGGGTTCCTGTTTCAATAGTTTCTGATAGAGGGCCCCAGTTCACCTCCAGGTTTTGGCGGAGTCTGCAGAATGCTATGGGTACCAGGTTGGATTTTAGCACTGCTTTCCATCCACAGACGGACGGACAATCAGAGAGGACCATCCAAACAATAGAGGATATGCTCAGAATGTGTGTGCTGGATTTTGGCAGTTCTTGGAGGCAGCATCTACCCTTGGTGGAGTTTGCCTACAATAACAGCCATCATGCTAGCATAGGGATGGCTCCATATGAAGCTTTGTATGGAAGGAAGTGCAGGTCACCTGTTTGCTGGGAAGAAGTTGGGGAAAGGGCCTTAGCAGGGCCTGAGCTTGTAGAGATCACCAGCAGAGTGGTGCCCATAATCAGAGAAAGGATCAAGACTGCTGCAAGCAGGCAAAAGAGTTATGCAGATATCCGCAGAAGGCAAGTAGAGTTTCAGGAGGGGGATTTCGTATTGCTCAGGGTGTCTCCAATGAAATGGGTGATTCGGTTCGGGAAGAAAGGTAAGCTAGCTCCACGGTACATTGGGCCCTTTGAGATCTTGCAAAAGATTGGGAATGTATCGTATAAGCTAGATTTACCTGCTTCAATGGAGAGAATCCATCCGGTTTTCCATGTTTCTATGCTACGAAAGTTTGTGTTAGATCCGGGTAAGGTTCTTAGTGAGCCTGATATGGAGATCCAAGAGGATCTCACTTATGTTGAACAGCCAGTACGGATTCTTGACACTCAGATCATAAAGTTGAGAAACAAGGAGATCCCGATGGTGAAAGTCCTTTGGAATCACCACAACATCGAAGAGTGTACCTGGCAGACACGGGAGTCCATGCTCTAGCAATATCCCCATCTCTTTTAAAGTAAGTGTTATGTGTTTTATGTGAATGTTTATGTTTTATGCCATGCTATGTTTATTTGGTGAACATTCGGGGACGAATGTTCTTAAGGGGGGAAGAATGTAATACCCGGCTAGACTCCGGTATCGAAATTTCTACAGTCCGGTGGAATCTCGGATGTCAGAGACCTCTAGAAGGGTAAAAACCATGTTTTCATAAAATGTTTTAATGTATTTGATGATTTTAAGTAAGAAGGAAAATGAGTTTTGAAAGGAAAAGACCATGGAGGCATTTCCAGGTTCGGCCGCCGAACATTGGATGGTTTGGGGTGGCAAGTTAGGCTTCCGAAAGTTTCAAAGGTTGGGCCGCCGAACCTCATGTTCGGCCGCCGAACTTGCATGAGTTTTGGAGGCACTTTAGGCTGCCGAAAGGTGGTCTGGCAGTCCCTATATAAGAGCTCCATGGCCGAAACGGGCGAGTTTTCTCCCCATTTTTTGCCACGGTGAGTTCTTGCTCTCCCATGGTTCGTTTTTTATGTTTTTCCTCTAATCTTTCAAGTTTTAACAAGTTTTCACTTGGTTTGAAGATATTTGAACAAAAAGAGCAAGTTTTGAAGCTTGGAGACCAAAGAGTTGATTTCTCCCTATCTCCAAGCTAGGATCGTCTTTCCTCTCGATCTTCAAGAGGTAAGCTTAGATCCAACCTTCCTTGTATGTTTTAAACAAGTTTTATGAAGATCTATGGGGTAGAAATGCATGTTTAGGTCATTTTAAGTTTATGGGCTTTTATGTGGAGTTTTGAGCAATGTATGTTGGATATGCATGTTTGGTGTGTTGTAGTTGGGGTTTAAGATAGTTTGAAGCCCCTAGGAGCTTATATGCTTGAGTATGCATGTTGTAGAATAGGAAAATGCATGATTGAATGAGTTGGGAGGCGTTTATGCATGTGAAAGGCTGGGTTCTGCCACTTTGGGAGGACCCAGGTTTGGCAGCCGAAGGCCCTTTCGGCCGCCGAACCTGCCTGTGGAGGCTAACTTTTGGCTGCCGAACCCTGCCCCCGAAAGTGGACTTTCGGCTCTGGAAGGGACTTTCGGCTCTGGAAGGGACTTTCGGCCGCCGAAGGTGCCGCCGAACATGCATGAGTTTCGTCTCTGGAGGGAACCTTCGGCCACCGAAAGTGCCGCCGAAGGTGCATGACTTTCGGCTCTGGAGGGACTTTCGGCCGCCGAACCTGCCGCCGAAAGTGCCCTGTTCAGCCCTCCTTTGCATGATTTCTATGATTGTTTTAAGGTGTTTTAGAGGGTTTTTGGGGAGTATCTTAGAGTCATGTTCATGGATGTTTGGTCTCTCATTTGAGTCCACCTGTGTAGGTTCGGACCCGAGGAACCGCGGACCTCAGCAGTGAGATAGCTGCTCCAGAGTCATTTGAGCTAGCCTAAGGTGATTGGAATAACTCTTTATGCTTTAAAGTAAATAAATCAGTTCTTAGCATGATTCACGCATCATGAATGCCATGAGATATACTAGGGTGCTTGCATTAGAATTCACGAATATGTTGCATTGCATAATATGATGATGATGTGGATGGGTGTTGGATGATCCTTTAGTCCTCGTATGATATGATGTGATATGATATGGTATGGTATGGAAGTCCAGGTCGAGACCCATTCTACGCCTCTGGCACTATGTTAAGAGAAAGACCAGGTCGAGGCCCATTGTACGCCCCTGGCATTATAGGAATGTTATGTCATGTATGTTATGCTAAGAGAAAGACCAGGTCGAGGCCCATTCTACGCTCCTAGCACTATTGGGTATGTTGAGGACTATTGGTGACAAAACCATCCTTAATGTGATTTGTCTGTGATGTGATGCATTCCATTATAGCATATGATTTAAATGTTTTATTATTCTGCTCACTGGGCTCTAGTAGCTCACCCCACTCCCTTAATCCCAGGTTTGCAGGTACAGGATAGACCAGGAGGTTAAGAAGAGTAAAGTCATGGTCATGTAATTAGGGGTGAGCATTCGGTCGGTTCGGTTCAAAATCGAACCGAACCGAATAAACCGAAAACTGAAATTTGAGTGTTTATGAAAATCGAACCGAACCGATTTTGATCAGAAACTGAATCGAACCGAACCGATCTGATTCGGTTCGATTCGGTTCGGTTTGATCGGTTTCGATTTTTAATAATTTTTTTATTTTTCACCCTTTTATTTTTAATATTTTAAAATTTAATTAAAATATTTTAATTTTAATATGATTTAATTTCTATATATTATTGAAAAAACATATTATTATTACTAATCGGTTCGGTTCGGTTTTTTTCGGTTTTTTTCTTATCAAAACCGAACCGAACCGAAATAATCAAAATTTTTAAAATTGAAAACCGAACCGAACCGAAATATATAAAAAATCGAACCAAATTTTCAAATCGGTTCGGTTCGGTCGGTTTTTTCGGTTTGAACCGAATACTGCTCACCCCTACATGTAATAGCTAGTGGTGGACATGATAAATATTGAAATATAATGAATAGTATTAGTTAGTTATGAAGTGTAATGATGATATTGAGGATTATAGTTGTACTTGACCCTAGATTGTATGTTAATCCCTTTGTTTACATGATCTTTCAAATGTAATGGTTTAATAATGTTTTAAGTAAGCCAAACTCACTATATATTATGTTACCCCATTGGAGTATTTGATGAGGACTCCAGTGTGGGGTTGATGATTATGTTTATGATTTGTGCATGCAGGTTGAGTTTGGTGATTGGATGAAAAGAAAAGTTTTAAATTTTTATGTAATTGTTGATCATGTATGGGATTAAACAGGTTTACAGGATGAATGTTTAGCTTGCTACGGGTCCCGGCGGCCTTAAGCCGATTTGGATCCTAGCGCCGGTAGCGGTCCGATTTCCGGGTCGTTACATATAGAGTAAAGTTCAATGCAGATGGTACTGTGAACAGATTTAAGGCCAGGTTAGTGGCAAAGGAGTACAATCAAGTACTAGAGCTGGATTTCACAGAAAGTTTTTTATCTATAGCCAAGACTGTTACAGTGAGAGTCTTCTTGGCCTTAGTAGCTGTAAAATCTTGGTCCATTCACCAAGTTGATGTGAATAATGCTTACTTGCATGGCACTATAGATGAAGAGTTGTTCATGCACCCTCTAGAGGCATATGATAAGGCCACACCATGGCAAGTTTGTAGGATAATAAAGTCCTTGTATGGACTAAAATAAGCTAGATGACTCATTTCTTTTGGTTTTATACAATCACTCAATGATACTTGCCTTTTTATAAAAGTTGTCCATGGGACTTTTATCATGTTACTGGTTTATGTAGATGATCTGCTCATATTTGCCCCTGATGAAGCTAGTATAGCTGAGGTCAAAACTTTTCTTCATGATGCTTTCACTATCAAAGACATGGGATGTGCAAGATATTTCCTTGGAATTGAGCTGGCAAGATCTAATAAAGGCCTCTTCCTTAACCAGAGAAAATATACTCTGGACATACTCCAAGACGTAGGGTTACTAGATGCCAAATCTACTGCTTATCCTATGATAAAAAATCTCAAATTAAATGCTGATATTGGCCCTCCACTTTCAGAACCGGAGAAATACAGAAGGCTAGTAGGAAGACTTCTCTATCTCAACTTAACTAGTCTAGGCATCACACATGTTGTTCAAGTTTTAAGTCAATTTCTTCAACAACCTCGAGCCCCACACAGGGATGTTACTGTTCATTTGCTCAAGTACCTCAAGGGTGCCCCTGCCAAGGGATTGTTTTTCTCTAGTCACAAAGATTGTGCTTTAAAAGCTTACTCAGACTCAGATTGAGAAAATTATCCAATGACTTGAAAATCCTTAAATGGTTATTGTGTATTCTTTGATCTAACTCTTGTATCATGGAAATTCAAAAAGAAAAATACCATTAGCAGGTCATTAGCTAAGGCAGAATATCAAAGTATGGCGTCCATAGTTTGTAAGCTTTAGTAGATTTCATATTTGTTGAAAGATTTATTCGTTCCAGTTCCCTTGCCCATTCCTCTTTACTACGATAAAATAAAGCCACTGTTCACATATCTGAAAATCCCGTCTTCCATAATTGTTATGTCATCAGGCAAAAAGTGAAAGATGGATTCATTACTAGCACACATGTGCCTGCCAATCTTCAATTGGCAGATTTATTTACCAAGTCTTTAGTCTCCCCCTTATTCTTCACTCTCTTGTCTAAGATGGGATTTGTCAACCTTGACCCATCTCCATCTTGAAGGGGCTGTAAAATGTAAAACTATAAATTATATATGGAGTAGCAATAGCGGGAAAACTTTTTGTAAAGCTGTTAGATGGATGAGATGGCAAATGCTGATTGGTAGAGTTAGTTAGACTTTGTGTATATAAACCAGTTCATGCGAGATATCAATACATACTTTTCTACTCATTTCTTTTGCATGCTTCATTTTTTGATATACAACAATTTTTATCTCAATTGATTGTTGTTTTTTTTTTGGACCTTTTGTGTTTTTTAAATCTCCTGTAATGTTCTGACAACTCCTTTTGAGAAGGACACCCCACTAGTGACAATGCATCTTATGGAGATCTTCTTTTCAGGTCATGTATTGGGTTAGGGCAACAAGAGCCTTTGAGCCGGACTTTGTGTTTGTGTTGTGAACTTTATTTTTTATGTATCTTATTTTGAGTTTAATTGGATTTTGTCTATTTTTATATTTATAATTAGGTGTTTTTGGACATGGAGGTTTAACTATACTTTTGTATCTTTGTAATATTTTGGGTTTAGCTACTTCTCTAATCAAGTCATATTACTTTTGAAAAAAAAAAAAAAAAAAGGAAAATAAAAGAAAAGAAAAGCCATAAGCATACAGTAACTTCTCTAAAATAAGGGTCTTTCTGCAATTTCAAAAGAGTTTACAGGAGCAAAAGGCTAGAAGTGAACCTGGGGATTCGTGTGAACTCTGAAAAGTAATTGGTCGCCATATATATATGTATAAAATCTCCGGTCCCTCCTGATTGGCTTTCCCCTCCCTTTCTATCAGTATCTCAAGAAAAACCCTAGAATTCCAGTCCCCAATTCAGCATTCAGTAAAAAATGGGCTCCGAAGGATCAAGTGTTGTTGGTAAGTATGCCTCAAGGGAAAAACCTAGGTTTTCAATCGTGTGATTTGATATTTTTAATTCACTATTATGTCTCAGAATTCTCTACTTGCTTTCTTTTGTTTCGCTTAAGTGATAGTTGAGTTTCTTTTGCTGGATTTTGTTGAAAATTATGGGGAACTTTTTTGTGCGTGGAACTCATTGAGTATCAGTTGTGGTATTTTGTAATGTTGTTGTACTATGGATTATAGACTTGAAGACTTGTTACCTGGATGGACTAGGCTGTCTTCCTAGATTTCTGGAGTTCAAAGTTTGAACCTTGATTGGGAGTTTTCTGTCCTATCAATGCATTGAAACTAGTGAAGTGTTTCCCAGAATATTACAATATGTGAGAAGCTAAAGAGCTTGGGGCAGATCCATTAGCTGGTGGATACATTTCAACCTCTCCGCCAACATATGCAAATAGTAGATTGTGTTTGTACTGATATTGAATAAGCTTAAGGGCAGCTTGCATATATGACAGCTTGCATATATGATTTATTTATCTCATGGTACATAAATTTAAAAGATTTTGATCAAGAAAGGAATTGGTAAAATAATTGGAGGTTTTCTGGCCGAAGGAAAAGTGTTAAAGCTTTTGCTCTGCCATTGTATGCAGTGAAGCTGTAATTCCCTCAAATAGGATAAAATCATAAAATAACTGCAAGTAGTAAGGCTTAGTGGCATCCTGCATTTGTTTTTTTTTTTTGTTTTTAATTTTTTATTTTTTCATTTTTATGGTGCTGAATTATAAATATCTGATCAAGAAAGAAAATGCTAGGATAGATGGAGGTGCTCCTGGCATCCAAACCACTGAATTCACAGATTCAAATAATTGGAAATCATTTAATTTGTGATAAATGCAACCCGCTTTCCCTGCACTTTTTCCTGTACTTCCTCAAATTGATAAAATTGTAACTTTATGTTATGTCCATGCAATATGGTTGGTGCTCTTATATCACCTCTACCTTCCGCTGGTGCATTTACATTCTCCAAGAAATTGTAAAAAGGTACGAGCACGAGTAACTCATTTAGACTAGATTATATTAGGCCGCCAAGGTTTAACAAAAAACTATATAGAGGACTTCTCTGCCAAATAATACTAAGTCCTTTTAGGTTATCCTAAATTAATTTTGGTAATTACCATTAGGTGTCCTAATTCAAAGGGTTATGAATTTTTGAAGCATATAGATGCAATTTTGTAAGGCATGCCATATAATGGTTGTACATGATTCTAATTGATATATTTCATCCAAGACTAATCAAACTTTCATATTCAACTAAAAATAAGACTACAAAACTAGAAGGGGTTTTCCTTTTCGTCCATTATACCTTTCTAGACCCATATTCTTCATGAGATAGATACTGCAATTAACTACACTTGACTGTTAATTGCATCTTTCTCATTGACAAAATGTGTATGCATGAATTATGATTATGTATCTGATATTTTTTGTCATTTCAGTGCCTAGGAATTTCAGATTACTGGAAGAGCTTGAGAGAGGAGAGAAGGGGATTGGAGATGGAACTGTCAGCTATGGAATGGATGATGCTGATGACATTTACATGCAGTCGTGGACAGGAACAATAATTGGACCCCCAAATGTACATGCTTTTTTTTTTCTTCCTGCAGTTTTACCTGTCTTATTTTGGTCCTGGATGTTGTGGATAGAATGTGAACTATGGTGTGGAAGACCTATTATTAAATATATCATTTCTTGAAATGCAAATTATGATTTGCATTGCCAACTCATTTGATTATCTTGGAATCGATTGATTACCACAGTCCACAATGACTGCTGTTTGCAGCACAATCTGGAATTGATGGCTGGAGTAATCTTCCCACGTTCAAATGTTTCTGGTTAAGGCATAAACTTATGAATTACACATTTTTATCATATCATGAAGTTGATTGATTCATGTATAAACCTTTATTCTCATTCCCATGAAAATTGTTGGTTATGATTTTATTTTATTTTTAATTGTTGGTTATGATTTTATTTTATTTTTATTTTTTGGAGAAAGAATATGATTGAATGTCAATTTAATGTGTTGAAAGTCACACTGCACAAAGAGTCAGTTTCTGAATTGTTTCCTTCCTAACTTAACATTATCAGCTACCTTCCTTTGACAGAAATTATTTGATTAATGTTTTCGGCATCTTAGTCTCTTTTTGTATCTACTTTGGTCCTTCCTGAATCCTCCTTGTACAAATTCTCATAACATCTTGATGTTTTGGTATTTCGTTCCTTCGATTAAATTTAAATTGTCTTAATTAGGACTTGGATGTTGTATATATATGCGTGTGTGAGTGTGTATATATATTTTGCAAGGGTCATGGTCTTGTGGGCGAGGTACTTCTTTAGCCCATGACTTAAACCCACTGCATGTCTTTGCCTATACTGTATGAACTACACTCCATGGGATGTTGGGTGCAATTTGTAGTTATAATTGTTATCTGTGATTTTCATTATTTTTCCAGAAGAATGATAATGAAATTTACTTCTGGTGCTTCTCAGACTGTTCATGAAGGTCGTATCTACCAGTTGAAATTGTTTTGTGGAAAGGATTATCCAGATAATCCACCAAGCATAAGGTTCCAAACCCGGATAAACATGACTTGTGTCAATCCTGAAACTGGAGTGGTAAGAGATGCTATATTCACTTGGTTCTTTTATGCTGTAATTGGATAAAAATAGGCTTATGGGTGACCAAATTAACAGGTTGAACCTAGTCTTTTCCCTATGCTTGCTAAATGGCGGAGGGAGTGTACAATGGAGGACATATTGACTCAATTGAAAAAAGAAATGATGTCACCACAAAACCGGAAGCTTGCTCAGCCTCCTGAAGGTTTGTAAATTATGCTTCATCTAATTGCTTTGCATTTGTTGTTGATTTTCTGAGCAAGCATGAGTTTTATCAGTGGGTATCTCAAAATTCAGTCTGAGTTGGTTAATGGGAGGTGGTTATTAGGCCCAGGGAGGAAATATAGATGTATTTTCAATTTTCCCTCTTTGACTGGAGCCATTACACTGGCTGCCGGGGGGGGGGAAGGAGGGATGGGCACGGTTCCTTTAACTGAACAAGGAGGTCTTTTTGAATCAAATCATGAAACAAGTTTTATCAGTTTTCACTAATTTCTTTCTACAGTGTTCATTATTTTATCATACACATCTGTTGCTTGATTTATGAAATCATGAAAAATGTATCACATGAATATCTTTTCATGGATTGTGGCATTTGGAGCTAAACTGCCTCATGGTCTATAAATAGGCTCTCCTCCGGTTTGTGTCGCTAGGTTGGGATGGAATGGTGTGGAAACCGAATCTCTAGAAACAAGAGTCACGAGCCACTTTCTATTAGTGGTTTATATTGTTTTGGAAAATTTACTATTTAGTCCCTATGTGAAAAATACAATACATTGAAACGTCTCTAGTATTTTAAAAATTCTACTAATTAGTCACTTCGTTAGTTTTAACCATTAAGTATTACAAAAAAAGTTTAAAAATGTCATCGATATGAAGAGATTAACTAGTACAGTATACTTTTTATAAAATTGAGAAACTAACTAATGAGTTTTTTTAAATCACATAAGCTAAATAGTAAAACACTTAACGATTAAAATTAACGGAGAGATTAATTAGTAAACTTTTAAAAACGTCGTGGATGTTTTAATATATTTTTCTAAACCGAGGGATTAAATAATAATTTTTTTTATAATATAGGGATTAAATAGTAACTTTTTCTATTATTTTTGCCTTCTTGGATATAGAATTGTGTCTATATATAATTATATGAAGCTGCAATTGCAGGAAATGAAGAAGCAAGGATGGATCAAAAAGGGCTCGTGCTAAAATGCTGTATTCTCTAAGTTACACGAAAGTTTGTGCCAAGAGCAAATTGTATATAGAAGATATAGGCTATTTGCTCCTACGGGGTTCAGTTCCATGGATATATTATCTTGTGTATGAGAAAAATGACCGTGGTTTGTGGTGGCTAAATAAGTTAGAACTCCATGGATTGTTAACGATAACACTTTTTAACATGTGAATTATCTTCTGCCAATGTTAATACCTGCCAATGCTATGCTTATTTTCTTTATGATTATGAGTATGAATAATTTGAAAATATGAGAAACTGGAAGCATATTTCAGCAAATTGTTATTTCTAAATCCAGCTGTGGGTTTGTTGTTGTTAGTCAATAAGAGTTGAAATTTATCTCTTCATAATTTCGAGATTTGACAAATCTATTTGGTAGTGAGGTCAAATATTTACTGAAAATTTCAGTAAAGAGAAAGATTGAAATATGCTATGAATGGAAGAAGAAGAAATTTGGGATGCAGAGTATTTCACAGCCCATTTAAAATGTGCTCAAACCAAAATAATAATAATACTAATAATAACAACAAAATAAAAAGAAACAAATTGGAGACTGGTAATCATTTTGCTACTGTCACTCTAGCAAGGCTTTCCTTTAGGAAATATCTTTTTCAATGAACCTAAGAAGTTCTGGATAGGGGTGAGCATGAGCAGTATTCGGTTCAACTTTCTAACTAATCTAATAATTTAACCGTTTTCTAGAAGCTTGGGATATAAATAGAATTCCTGCCTCCACACCCCCTCCTCCCACCTTCACAAACTGGAGAATGAATATCTACCATTCTCAGCTTAGAAACCAAAACCTGAAAAGGTGAAATAACAAGTGTTTTGGTATATATATCTGTCAGTTGAGCAACAGATGAAACAGGCAATGGATGGATGAGTCCAGAGGAAACCTTTTCTCTAACAATATGGCAATCCAACTCTTTCTGTGTTTGGTCTATTATGCAATGTGGGATTAGCTCCAATATAAAGAGCAGATTAGTTGTCACAACAAACATTTGCAGGGGAGGGATGAGGAACATGAAGATCTTGCAACAGGTATATGATCCACTTCACATGCTGTTGCTACTAAAGTCCTGTATCTTGCTTTTGAAGATGACTTGGAGACAGTTTGTTGCTTCTTTGACTTCCAGCTGATGAGGGAGTCACCAAGATAGACAGAGAAATCAGTGATGGACTTGTGGGTATCAAGGCAACCATAGAATCTAAATCACTAAAAGCTTTCAAATGAAGTGCAGAAGTAGAGGAAAAGAATAAGCCTTTCTCTGGAGCACTTTTAATGTATCAAAGCACTGTGTGGAGAGCTTGTAAATACACAAAAACTGGAATTGGCTAAGAATTGGCTTAGCTGTGGTACTGCAAAGGTAATGTCAGGTTTAGCTGTTGCGAGATACAAAAGTGTTCCTACTAATCTCCTATAGATAAAAGGATTAGGTAAGGACTCTCTTGAGCTTTTGAACTTTAAATGGTTCTTCATAGGAGTAGAAGTAGGTTTAGCAGTCCAGAGCACATTTCCTTTCACATAGTGAAATGCCAGTTTTGGACTTTATTATTTCCAATTCTAAGAAGAATTTCAAATCTCCCAAATCTTTAATTTTAAAAGAACCATCCAGGAATTGCTTAATTCTAATGATTTTGGACAAATCATTAGCTGTTAATATCACATCATCTACATACACAAGGATAACAGTAAAGGAATTAGCCCTTTTATCGACAAAAAGGGAGTAATCAGCTTTGGACTGAATTAATGCTTGGAAAAGCTTGGCATACCAGCTTTAAGAGGCATCTTTAACACCTAGAAAGTTATGTTTGTGGTTCATCATGGGAAGAAATGGCAAAGGTAAAATGACAACTGATTATAGAAAAGGACAAACTATAAGGGATATTTAACATTGGTTTTAGTTTGAGACATATTGCAGTGGTAATCCTCCAGACAGGAGGGTGATCTTCTGGCTCTAGCGGAATGTCCTGGAGAGACAAAAGTTGAAGGATCATTTTGAAGACAGGAAGAAGTATCAAGATCACAGTAATCAATAGGATTTGAGATGCTGAACTGAGGAATAGGAGATGGTGGAGAAGTTTGAGCAAAGGGAAACACATCTTAAAAGTTTTGTCTAACGATTGCTTGGCGATGACAGTTACTCTTTTCTATTTTTTAGTCTGATTTCTCATGCCTTGACTACAATTGAATTGATGGAGTCAACCTTTTCTTCATATATTTTAATTTATTACTTATTATATTAAATAAATATTTTATATATTAAATTTTTAATAAAAATTTCTAAATAAATATAATTAAAATACAATAATATTAATTATATATATATATATATATATATTTACCATTCAGTTTCTAAATATTATCATTAGTCCGTTCTTTCATTTTTAAAAATTTATTAAAATTTTTTTTTTTATTTTCGTTTTCTTTTTTGTTAAAAATAAATGAACAATGAGAGAAAAAAATTTTAAGATCCAATTTTACCTTCAAATAAAATTTCTTATTTAGTTCTAGTTATTGTCATTATTAATAAATTAATCCCTATATTTTTATAAATCTATTAACATATTTTTATTTTTTTTTAAATTTATTAAAATGTCATTATTTTTTTTTAAATTTATTAAAACTTTTTCAATCCATTAATGAAATAGTGCCTCCTCCTTCTCAAAGAAGAAGAATAAAAAGAAAGAGGAAGAGAAAGAATCAAAAAAAAAGAAGAAGAGAAAGAATCGAAGAACTAGATGAAAAATCAAAAGAGAAGAAGGAGAAGGAGACGGAGAACGAGAATGAGAAGAAAGGAGGTAATTTAGTTTTTTATTATACTTTTAATCGTAGAAATAGATGGAAGAATTATTTTATTGATAGAAAAAAATAATAAGAACATATAAAACAGGTGTATGAAAATGTAGGCACCGACTAGTAATGACAATATCAAAAACATAGTAAGTCTTTCATATATATATAACATTAATAATTTAATATTCAAATTATATGATGAAATTATAATCATATATTGATCATATAAATTCTTCTGTAAAATATTATTAATAATTTGAAAATATAAAGATATAAAAAATATTTATATATTATACAAAATTAGATAAGTGTGAGATAAATTTATTTAATATATTGTAACTTATCTAAAAATAATGTGTATTTATTATAACATTAAAAGATTACCATTAAGTAAAATGTAACTCATTTATAACTTATATACACCTCCAAAAGATATTAATAATTAAATAATAAATTAAATAATTGAATCCTAATTAATAAAATTAGATAAATAATAACAAAATTAAATAAATTATATTTTATGAATAGATTGTCACTAAATTTTTTTATAATATCTATTATGTGCAATAAAAAAATGCTTTATAAATAAATAAATTAATTTTAAGACTTTAAATGCTTTTTGCATTTTAAAAGTCAAGATATATGGATAGTATTATATTTATAAATATATTTTTTTATGTATTTTATAAATTTGTTTACTATCCTAACGTTATAGTTTTTAATAGTAAAATCCATTTTAATAAATCAAACAAGAAGAATTAACAAATTTTAATGTAATTTTAATTTAATAATTAAAAATAATAAATATATAAAATAAAAAATATAAGTAAATATTTTAGGTAAGTCAATATATAAATAATATTTTATGTAATTTATAGTCTTTCCTGTATTGTTTAATTTTTTTAAATTAATTATTTAATAAATATTTTTATATTTTATTAAATTAAATGTTGTATTTTTATTGAATAAAGTATTATTCATGTTAGCAAGTGGTGAGTATAATGGTAAAATTGATTGCATTCATGAAGAGAGAATCCAAATTCGATTTGTTAGGAGAGACAATCACAAATTTTGAGATATTAATCTTCTGTGTTTATAAAAATAAACAGGGGTAGATATCTTATATAAAAAAAAATATATCGATCAATTTATTTTAAGATAAATATTTATAATTTTCTATTCATATAATTTTAACAATTCATAAATATTTATATTATTTAGTTATTTATTAATATTTTATTATAAAATATTTAATTGTGATATAATATAATAATAGCTCGAAACAGGTTATTTGCTAGCACTCGAAAATATAATTACGTGATAAAAATTTAAAATGATACTTAGTTTTACTGATGAAAAAGAAAATTCGGACGCTTCAAGTCTCAACTTTTCATTAAGACTTTCTTTTTCAACTACAGGGTGAGACTTCACAAGAAGTTATTGTTAGAGAACACAATCCAATAAATTTTCATTACATGTATAATTGCGGGTTCTCATATTCACTAGTCAATACTAGTCGGATTTTCAGGAAATTTGATAATCATCTCTATTTTCTTACAATATAAATTGATGAACATAGAGATTAAGATAGACAATTCTTACACAACTACTCTTGATTTCAAAACATTACATTATACTCACCCTTCTTTTCAGTCTATTGACTTCAGTATCGAAGTGACTGCTGTAGATGCCAATCACCTCACATTCTTTTTCTTACAAGTTGACCAGTCGCAGCACAGTTTCGTTTCAGCCATATCATTTGGTTCTATTGCTTGGATATCCATTCGATTATCATTGTTCAATTGGATCAGAAACTAGTCTTTCATTTTCTCTTAAAAAGCAACCTTTTCCTTTTCTAAACTCTAAAATGGCTAACAATTCACAAGCTGCTGTTAAGCCCACTGTCAACAAGGGCGTAATCATTTCCTCCGCTCCTAATAGTAGACAAAACACCCCATCGATGGTCAATGAGGCTGATCTAAGCAACCTAAATAATGAGTAGATCCTTTAATACATAAAAAGACTACAGGCCACTCTCGAGCATTATAAAATTTAGGAGGAAGCCTCCTTAATGGCTCACAGGACAAGGGAGGAAGCTTCCATCGACACCTCAAAGATGAGGACCGAGGCAATTCAAATGCAGTCCAAGAAGAAGGCAAAGATGGAGGAAGAGGAGTCGACGTACGAGGCTCTAGAGAATGTCGACTGGAAGCTGATACGGGCTGTACAAAGGTATTAGAAGGAGCAGGAGGAGGGTTATGTGTTGGACGATACCTCGCCCTTATCAAAAGAGATCTTAGCAGAGACATTTCCTACCAAGTTTAAACTTCCAAGTTTTGACAAATACGACGGAACTATGGATTCCAGAAATCACCTGGCGATTTTTAGGATAACCATGCAGTTTCAAAATATCAATGATTTCGTATTTCTATCAACACTCACAAGTTTGGCTCAGAAATGGTACAAACATCTAAACCCAAGTTCAATTTAGAACTTTACCCAAATCACTATGTTATTTAAATCCAGGTTTATTACTTATATGCCTCCTAAAAAACTCTCTTCTAACTTACGGAAGATTCGTCAAAGAGAGAGTGAGTCTTTAAAGAGCTTTATTTCACGGTTTAATGCAGAAACAATACATGTGGAGAAATTAAATCATGTGATAGCATGTGAAGCGTTAAAGAAAAGAACACGCAACATCAAGTTCATGGATTTCATAATCAAGAACCAAGCTGCTACGTACCAACAGCTAATGGATAAAGCTCAAAAGTACATAAGGCTGGATGATAGAGTCCAAGAGCTAAGAGAAGACAAAAGAATGAGTAAAAAGCAAAACCAAAAGTCAGAGAGTCGAAAATGTATGGAGACAAGAAAAAAGTCACAAGATGGGTATCGGCCAAGCCTATAATCTAGGTGTTAGTCTCGCTAAACAAGACATTTTATACTAAGGCCACAAGATGAATATCCTCCAGGCTTACAATCCGAGTGTTAGTCCCGCTACCTAAGGCATTTTATGCCAAGGCCATAATGCGGATATCCGCAAGGCCCATAATCTAGATATTAGTCTCACTAAACAAGCATTTTATGCCAAGGCCACAAGACGGGTATCCGCTAAGCCCATAATCTGGGTGTCAGTCCCGCTAAATAAGGCATTTGATGCCAAGGCCACAAGGCGAGTATCTGCCAGACCCATAATATGGGTGTTAGTCCCGCTAAACAACACATTTTATCCTAAGGTCACATGGCGGGTATCCGCCGGTCACATAATTCGGGTGTTAGTCCCGCTAAACAGGGCATTTTATGCCAGACCACAAGGCGGGTATCCGCCATACTCATAATCCTAATGTTAGTCCCATTGACTAAGGCATTTGACACCAAGGCTACAAGGCAGGCCGCTAGGCTCATAATCTAGGTGTTAGTCTCGCTAAACAAGACATTTTATACAAAAACCACAAGGCGGGTACCCACCATGCCCATAATTCAGGTGTTAGTCCTACTAAACAAGGCATTTAATGCTAAGGCCACAAGACGGATATCCGCTAGGCCTATAATCCAGATGTTAGTTATGCTAACAAGGCATTTTATACCAAGGCCACAAGGTGGGTATCCACTAGGCCCATTATCTAGGTGTTAATCCCGCTAAAAAGGATATTTTATCCCAAGCCACAAGGTGAGTATCCGCTAGGCTCATAATCCGGATGTTAGTCTCACTAACTAAGACATTTGATACCAAGGCCATAAGACCGGTATCCGTCAGGCTCATAATCCGGGTGTTAGTCCCGCTAATAAGGCATTTTCTGCCAGGCCACAAGGCGGGTATCCGCCAGACCACGCAACCGGGTGTTAGTCTCATTTTACAAAAAGCTTATAAGGCATTTGTTACCATTACAACAAGGCGAGTATCTGGCAGGCCACGCAACCGGATGTTAGTCCAGTTTTACAAAAAGTTTCTATGGCATCTTATGCCTAAGTCACAAGGTGGGTAACCATCGGGCAAGTCTTGGGGTGTTAATCCTAAAAGATAAAGGTAAATTTCTGCTGAAAAGCGCCATGAGGTGGGTAACCTTTAAGCGAGTCTTTGAGTGTTAGTTTGAAAAGACAAAGGCAAGTTTTTATAGAAAAGTGTCACAAGGTGGATAACCACCAGGTGAGTCTTTAGGTATTAGTCCCAAAAGACAAATGCAAATTTTTGCTGGAAAGCACCACAAGGTGGATAACTGCTGAGTGAGTCTTCAGGTGTTAGTTCCAAAAGACAAAGGCAAGTTTCTACCAAAAAACACCACGAGGTGAATAACTGCAAGACACATGACTGGGTGTTAGTTTCAAAGCCATGGAAAAATAATTGTAAGCTTCGAATATGAAGAATCGAAGATCGATGGGGAACTTCTGATGTAATATAATAATCGCCCAAAGTAGACCATGTGCTGGCACTCAAAGACAGAGCCATGTGACAAGAGTTTAATAAGATGATACTTGATCGCACTGAGGGAAATAAAGACTCGGACGCTTCTGGTCACAATCCTTCTCAAGACTTGCCCTCTCAACTACAGAACAAGGCTTTAGGGAAGTTACCGTTAGAAAATGCAATTTAGTAGATCCCCATTACATCTATAATTGTAGGATCTCATATTCACTAGCCGGTGCTAGTTAATTTTCCAGGAGATTTAATAACTATCTTCATCTTTTTACAGTATAAAAACTGATAAGTATAGAAATTAAGGTACGTAATTCTTATATAAGTACTCTTGAGGTCAAAATACTATATTATACTCGTCTTTCTCTTTAGTTTACTAACTTGAGCGTTGAAGTGGCTACTGTAAGCGTCAACCGCCTCACATTCTCTTTCTTGCAAGTGGACTAGTCGTAGCACAATTTCATTTCAGCCACATCAAATAAGTAACTAAAAATTATAATTTTATAAAATATATAAATATTTTAATTTTTTTTAAAAAAAAAAAAACAGGGGCTAAATATATTTAGTTTTGATAGTAATAATTTTACAAAATAATAATTCATCCTATTAATATTTTGTAAGTGGACCCAGGAGTTTGGTTAAAAAATAATAATAATTTGAAATTTCGATTGATTTTAATTTGTAAAAAATTTAATTATTTCAATTAGATTTTAATTAAAAATAATAAAAAAATTAAATTAAATTTACTCATTAATAATATTATATCGTTTTGATAACATAAAAACATCATACTCTAATTAAATAGGTAGTAATATTATATGGTCTTGATAATATAAAAAATCAGACTCTAATCAAAATTAATCTGCTTCAAACAGAGTCATAAAATATTTAAAATAAATTATAAAAAAATAAAAGTTCAACTAATCTAACTAAACTAAACTAAATTGATTTGATTTATATCGATTTTTTCTCCCGTTCAATTTAATTTTCATAAATAATTAAAATTTAAATTTTAATCTGTTCAGTTTAATTTTCAAGTGATAGTTAATATACATAAAAAATTTTGTGAAAATTAAAATTTTACTACAATTTTTCATAATCAAGTTCAATAATCACAGTAAGAAAACCCAGATCCCATATTTAACAATTAACTATATAATCGCAAAAAAAAAAAAGTAAATTAAAAAAAGAAAGCATAAAAGGTTTTAAACAATGGAAAATGGGGAGAGACAGCTCTCATTCAGTTGGAGGAAGATTACGGTTTTAACAAACCAAGTCGAACATGGATGATCCATGCAAGGAGGGGTTGGATATTACAGATCAAGCTCATCTTCTCATTCATCAATTTTTTTTTTTTTTTCTGTTATATTTCAATTTTACAAGAATTCAAATTCAAATTTCTAAATTTTGCAGCCGGCTCTAATAAGAATGAGCTAAAATCCATTGCCTCTCATGTTGCAATTCTTTCTGTCTAAATTTTAATAGAGTTTCAGAATCAACGGAGACTAACACTAGTTGTGAAGATTTTGGGTAAGGGGACTGGTTACAATGCACTCTCCCGTTAGGTTCAATTTCCTTGGAACCCTTTTGAGACCAAAGATTCTAGAGTCTCTAGGAAAGATGCTTATAAAAGAAGAAATCATACTACGCAAACAATTATATATAATTTAATAAATTAATAAAATAAATAAATATACTGTGAAAGTAAATGAGTGACTTTTAAATAATTATAATTAATTATTAAAAAATAATTACTTTTACACAAATTTCAAGAAAAATTAAAGTGGAAATCAAAAGCAAAAAGTGGCTTTATTTCTTTATTTAAAGGAACGAAAACGATAAAGAAAAATAACCAATTATTTTCTTTTGTGATATAATCTCTTCAATTTAAAGAGAAAATAGAGTGAGATGATAGGAAAAATATAATATTTTTAATATTAAATTTGTAAAAATAAAAGGATAAAATAATAATTTATAGCATAATATTTTTCTTCCGTCTCATATATTTAACTACCCCAATAAGAAGGAAATAAATTTATTTTCATTTTTTTTATTTTCTTTTATTCAAATAAAAAAATATAAAAAAGAATCATCTCCTTATTATTTTTTTTTTATTTTTTCTTCTTATTAAAATTTTACCAAACAAAATGTAAGATAGCAAATTGATAACCACTTAGATTAAGATCTAACAAATCAGTAGATTAAAATATTTTCTTTTGGGTTTTTTAAAATATTTCTAAAATTTCATGTTATATAATAACAACTAAAAAGAATCTAACTTTTGATAAATTAAAAAATTACTTAAATACTTATTTTATTGTATTTCTCTTCTAAAAGTAAACTAAACTATGAAAAAAAAAGAAAATAAATAATTACATTTTATTTATTTTAACATGCAAATTGCATTTAAAGCAAAATAAATACATTTGATAATGAAAGGGATAAGTCTATCCGTAAGCTGCACAAAATAATTATTTTGAACGCTATTAATTAGAGAATAAAAATATAAAACTGCACCGTGTCGCTTACAGGGTGGACGCTATTAATTATTTTGAACGCTATTAATTGGAGTCTTCGGTTCAAATACAATTAATTTAAAATTTTGATTTAATTTTTTATTTATTTTAATTTAATTTAATTTTTAATTTTAATAATAATAAAAAAAAATTCAACTTAGTAATAGTAGTAATATATTATTTTTAATAATATAAAAAATTAAATTATATTAAAATTAAAATACTTTTATTAAATTTTAAAATATTAAAAAAAATATAAAAAATTTATTAAAAATTAAAGTGGATCAAATCGAATCGAATTGAACTCAATAAGATTAATTCAATTTGATTCGATTTCTTATAAAATTAATTCGATTCAATTTTTATAAATATTAAAATTTTAATTTTTAATTTATTCAGTACAATACAATTTTAAATCGAACTAATCAAATATTCACCTTAAATCGCTTAATATTAAATTAAAGTTTTGATTCATTTCTGAAAAATAATTTATATTTAAAAAAATATTAGGTAAAAACATACTTTTTTAACATAATAAATCTTAATAAAATTAAAATTTTTAAATTATAGAGAATAACTTTATATTTTGAAAAGATGATATTATCTTTCTGATTTAATTTTTTCTTTTAATCATATGTTTTTTACTTTTTTTACTGAGTACTTTAAATACTAAAAAGTGTAGAAAATATTTTATTTCTCATCAAATAAAAGAGAAAATATTTTATTTTTCATCAAATAAAAGAGCCTACATATATCCTAAAATTTTTCAATGAAAATAAAAGATAAAATTACATTGAGAGATTACATCTCGACCGTTGGCTATAGAGTATTGGATATTAGCATGCAGGGGCGAATGGACATGGGTATAGGGGACCATAGCCCCCTAAAATTTTCTAGAAGTACTTAAAGTAGTTTTCTTTAATTTTTTTAAAATTCATTACTTTATTATTATTTAAAAATTATATAATTAAAATATATTTATATTTTATAAAATTAAAATTTTTAATTTTTAATTTATAAATTTATTAATATGTCTTAAATATCTATATCATTTACTCATATAATTTTAAATATATATATATTATTTATTTTCACTTATAAAATTAAAATAAGTTGAATGACAGTTTTTTATATAAATGAATTAAATAATTTAATTTATAATATATAATGAATAAGTAATTTTAATATAGAGACTAGCTAAATTTTTTTTTTAAATTCAAAAATTTAATAGTAATTTCATCATAAATAAAATTGCAATTCTAAAAAATATTTTACAGCAATCATTCTCCTTCTTTATTTTTTTAATAAAAAAATTATTTTTAATTTTTAACCCTTCAACTTTAAATATTCTATTCATTTTTTAAAAATATTCAAAAAGTAAGTTGTTGATTTATTATTTAATTTATTTTTACACAATCAACTTTTATTATTAAAAGTGATAATTATTTTTATTTATTTTTTATTGAAATTATATATTAGACTATTTAAATTTATAAAAATAAATTTTATAATTTAAAAAAAAATATAGTTTTAGTTATGGCTAGATTATTAAATGGGCTTCATAATCTATTTAGATTTAGAAAAAAAAATTTTAAAAAAATAGTTTAAGAAGTTATATGTTAGATTATTAATTTTTTAAAAGAATTTTAAATATAAATAAATCAAATAATACTTCTGCGAGATAATAAATTAAATTATTCAAATTATAAAAAAAAATTTAAATAGATTCAATTTGTAAAAATTTTTTTATATAAATTTTTTTGAGAACTTTATTTTTAATATTTATATGAATAAAAAATATAGAATAAATGAATTTAAAATTTTCGCTGAAAAAAAAAATTGAGCAGTGACTTCTGGATCCAACACTGTTTGCATGCTCTATGTTTATTCAGAAATTTCCTATAAATTATGGAGAAATGAAAGGAAAACTATCCTGAGAAGAAGGGAAGGAAACAATTATCAGAATAAAAAAATGCGTAAAAGCACAATACTCTCTCTTAGCTTCTTCTGCCTTCTTTTCCTTTCTTCATCTCTTCTGAGTTCGAATTCAATGGATTCCACATATTCCATAATAAGCGACAAGCAAGAAAAGGGTATATATTTATATATATATGTACTTATTTCTTATATACATATGGGCTACAAATTTTTGTTGGTTTTATTTATGCAGGAAAATTTAAACCAGATGAGAGCATCGCTCTGCAGACGCATGCTTTCTTTTTTGACAGGAATCAGGATGGTTCAGTTTATCCCTGGGAGACATATAAAGGCAAGCATATATTCAAAATTTATTGTTTTAATTAAATTAATTTGTTTTTCTGGGGATATTAACATTAAGATACGATGGGTTTTTTGCTTAGCAGGTTTTCGTGCAGTTGGGGCTGGTGTGCTGCTTTCTGCTGCGAGTGCCTTTTTTATCAATACATTGTTCAGTCAGAGAACTCGCCCTGTATGTTTCTCTCTCTCTCTCTCCCTCCCTCTAGCTTCTAAGCACTGGACTCAGAAACTCTCTCCCTCTCTTCTTTCTTTCTCTTTTTTTTTTTTCTTCTTGTTTTTAACATGATTTTCTCAGTAGCAGAAAGGGTTAATGGTTTACTCATACAATTGAATAAGAAAAAAAAATTGTAAAAAAGATTTTTAAATTTACACAGTGATTTAACTTTCATGCATTAATTGCAGGGAAAGTTTCCTAATCTACTCTTCCCTATTGAGATTGAGAACATCCGTTTCGGCAAACATGGGAGCGATACTGATATCTACGACAAGAATGGAAGGTATTTGTCATTTTCTTTCTTGCCAAACAACTCCTTAGCTAACTCTTTATGCTGAAGAATATAATTTTCCTTTCACCGAAGATATGGATGTAAATCAAACCTCGATATCTCGCTGAGCTTTCAACATTTTATCGAATTCATTTACGGATTTAGAAATTTTATTGAAGGAAACTCGATTATAATGAATATCAATAAAAATAAAATCCATAAAATAAAATATATAAAAATAAAATATGAATTTTTTATTCTAAATAGATTGTTTATTTACTAATATTTACAGATTTGATGAGGAGAAATTCGAAGCTATTTTCCGCAACTATGCACGTACACATCCAGATGCACTGACGGCAAGAGAAGTGACGAAAATGCGAAGGGGGAACAAAGAACCTAAAGATTTATTTGGATGGTTGGTTAAAGATTTTGATTGTAAAATTTAATATAATTAATAAAGTGTAGGAAATTAATAAATTATGATAATTAATGCAGGGTTTCAGCCTGGGGAGAATGGGTAGTAACGTACCCTCTTTTCAAGGACGAAAATGGTTTGCTGCACAAAGAAACATTAAGAGCTGTTTACAATGGAACTGCTTTTAGAGAAAGGGAGAAGGAGTTGAAGGAGAAGCGAAAAGCGTCGGCTAAAAAGAAAGCGTAAAAGCTTCAATGGCATAGTGTTATTTTATTTATTTATTGAAATAAATTGTGTTAGAGAATTTAAAATCAAAATAAATGTGGTAATAATAATTAATGAAATTTCTTTATTGTGCAGATCTATTTAGAAAATGGAGGAATTGATATTGTTCGGATTGGCTGCAGCTGGATGGTCGTCTTCAGAATGTTAATAAATTTTATAATTGTTATTTGTTTTTGGCTTTCTGTTGTCATAATTTATAAATAAATTGAGTAGCACTACTGTGTTCTCTATTTGTTTTCTCTCCTTTGATATGATTTATTTTGTTATAAAATTATAAAAAATTTTAATTTATTTTAAAATAATTTTTTTTAAAATTAAAAATATTAAATTCTTTTATTTTAAATAAAATAATTATTAAAAAATTTAATTAAATTGAATTTTTCCGAAAATTTTAATTCCAAACTGAGAATGAACTAAGATGAAAATAAATATTGCATTTTGATTAAAATTAATGAAATTCTATTTGTCTCAATGAAATTCGTGCAATTCCATGTGGACAAACATAAAACACATTTTTATATTAATAGTAGCAAAAGTTTCCTTTTTTCCCCAAGGGGATAAGCATTAGACTACAAGCCTTTGCCAATTTATAATTCTTACCCTATTTGGCTCAATTAATTCCTACTCTCATTCCTGGCAAACAAACAAGCAAGGGAATAGAATGAAGGACTGAAGGCATTATTCCCAATCTCTTATTTCGAGTAATCAAATAAGAAACTACAAACAACAAAAAATAATTAAAGAAAATATCACGATAACAATATTAAAGAAATTTAAAAAAAAAAAATTATATATGAACAGTAAAATCGAAGTTTATAACTTAGTGTGAGTCCGTAATAACTAGTGAATTCACAGATAAATGAGATAAGGATACGTGATCTATTTAAAGTTATGAATAATAAATATATAAGAGCAATTTTATTGCATAAGTCTTGTAAATATAAGGACATAATACGTTAAAGATTCTTAACAACAAATTTGGCATAATTCATTTTAAAAGTAAAGAATTCAAATGAATTTATATTTCTTTTAAATTAAAAATTTTAATTAAAAATAATTAAAATTTTTTATTTTAAATAAAAAATTATTAGAAAAAAAATAATTAAATTGAATATTTTTTAGTATAATTCTCATGCCTTGTCTACTATTGATGGAGTCAACCTTTCCTAATCAAGATTTGGTAATTGGCAGCAATAGCTAAAGGATTTAAAGGTGTTAGAGTGGCATGTATTTGGGAGCTGTGCCGAGTGCAGTATGTAGTCAAGTTTCTATTTTCACATTTAGGTTTTGGAGCATTTAGGTTGTGATGACCGCTGAATTTCTCCATTCCGGTCTCGGGCTAAGCCCATGACGACAGTCCATCATTTGGAAGTCTCCCGGTCTCTTGATTAAATCAGGACCAGCCCACTCAACTTTTAAATCAGGGTCCATCAAAACTCACTAATCAGACCGGCTCGGCCCATTGGGCCCTGAGATTGGATCTCTACCTGAGAACAAGGGAAGGAAACAATTATCAGAATAAAAAATGCGTAAAAGCACAATTCTCTCTCTTAGTTTCTTCTGCTTTCTTTTCCTTTCTTCGTTTCTTCTGAGTTCGAATTTCATAATAAGCGACAAGCAAGAAAAGGGTATATATTTAATTTAATTTTGATAGACATATATATAATCATTGGTAGTTTTAATGTATACTTAAATTGTATATAACTAATTAAAAATATTTTATAATATAAAATCAAAAATATTTAAAATTTTATATAATTTATTTATATATAAATCTATACAAATTCGATTTAGATAAAATAATAATAAATTGGCGTTGCTAAAGGATGTGTTGATTTAACTTTGATGCATTAATTGCAGGGAAAGTTTCCTTCTCTACTATTCCCTATTGAGTTGCGGAACATCGTTCTCGCCAAACATGGGAGCGATACTGAAGTCTATGACGAGAAAGGAAGGTATTTGTCATTTTCTTTCTTGCCAAACAAGTCCATAGTTAAATCTTGATATTGAACAATATACTTTTCCTTTCTGTGAAGATATGGATGTAAATCAAACCTTGATATTTCACTAATCTTTTAAATTTTGTTGAGTTAGATCTTGTAAATACTTTAATCGTTTTTTTAGTTTATCATGATTTATTTTATAAAAATAATTTATAAAATAAGGATTTTAATTTTTTTTAAATGAAAATTTTTGGAAAATTCTTAATTTCAATAGAGAGTTTATATACTAAAATTTGCAGATTTATTAAGAATAAATTCGAAGATATTTTCCGCAACTATGCACGTACACATTCAGATGCATTGACAGCAAGTGAACTGAGGGAAATGCGAAGGGCGAACAAAGAACCTAAAGACTACTATGGATGGTTGGTTAAAGATTTTGATTGTAAAATTTAATATAATTAATAAGCAAAAATATCTTTTCTTTTAAAAAAATTATAATTAACTAGCAGTTTTACTAAAACATAATTATTTTTACACAGATATGTAAGAAGAAAAATTAAAGTGGAAATCATAAACAAAAATATATTTTCTTTATTTAAATGAATGAAAATAGGAAAGAAAATAACCAATTATTTTATTTTGTGATATAATCTCTCCGATTTAAAGAAAAAATAGAGTGAGATGAGAGGAAAATTATAATATTTTGATAATTTATATAATTATACCCATATATTAAATTTGAAAAATAAAAGGATAAAATAATAATTTACTGCATGGTATTTTCTTTTATATCATATATTTAACTTCCACAATAAGAAGACAATAAAATTATTTTCACTTTTTTTTTCTTTTTGTTTTTATCCAAATAACAAAAAATATTAAATTGATAATCACTTATATGTTAGGCTATCCTTGAATTTTGAAGTAAAGCTTTTAGAAACTTTTATTTTTAAGATCTACCAAATCAGTAGATTAAAAATATTTTTTTTTAAAAGTTTTTTAAATATTTCTTAAATTTTATTTTAAATAATAACACTTAAAAATCTATTTTTTGAGCATTTATAGACATAATCTGCTGGTAAGTGTATCTGAATAAATTTGAGAGATTTCATATTTTACTTTTCCATTTCCTCCGATTCCCATTATAAAAAAAAATCTACTTTTTGAATAAATTAAAATCACTTAAAAAACTTATTTTATTTCTCTTGCAAAAGTAAACTGAACTATAAAAAAAAAATTAGATTTTATTTTTTAAAATGCAAATTACATTTTAAATGAAATAAATACATTTAATAATAAAAGAGATAAGTCTATCTATAACTAAGCCATACTAAATAAATTAGATAAATATTTATTCGTATTTGGTCTATCAAAAATTAAAATAATTTTAAAATATAAATAAATGAATATGTTTATTAAAAATAAATAAATAAGACTCATCTTAATATTTTTTGAATTCAGGTGAATAAGGTCTACCTAAAAATTTCTCAATAAATTATTCTCAATGCTATCAAATAGAAAATAAATATTTAAGAATGCTATGTTATACTTATCATAAATTAAGTTTATGTTTGTTTCTGAAAAATATTTATATTTAAAAAATTATTTTATAAAAAATATTTTTCGTAAAAGTATTTTTAAACAAAATAATTTATTTTTATTATTTAATTTTAATTTAAATAATAAAATATGATCTTAACAAATTTACATATAAAATTCTTAATAGTAGAAAATAAATTTCCCTTTTCAAAAAAATGGTATTATTTTCCTTGAGGTTTACCAGGTGTTGAGTAATTTTTATATTCTAAATATTAGAAAATGCAGAAACTATTTTATATTTCGTAGCCTAATTTTTTTTTTTTGTTTTTGAAACGACGATTGAGGAGAGTGTAGAATTTGAGACCTTTTCAATTTAGTTGAAATATACTTACCACAAAACTAAAACTATGAGCATTTTCTAGCTCAACCCTTAAAACATTTCAATGAAAATAAAAGATAGAATTATAAAGAGAGATTACATCTCGACCGTTGGCTTTGGGGTATTGGATATTTGCATTTTTTAAGTTTTGTTCACAAATATCCTATAAATTATGGAGCAATGAAAGGAAAACTACCCTGAGAACAATGGAAGGAAAGAATCGTCAGAAAAAAAAAGCCTAGAAAATAGAGCTTATGAACTGTTTGCGATGAAATTTTTACTTTTTAATGGCTGCATTTCTATGGACCGTTTGCCGATGGTTCAAACTCTTCGGTCTCCACATTTAGACATTTCTGAATTGAATTTGATTTTGAATGATTATAAATTTTTATTAGGCTCTAGAACTGATATTTCTGTTAGATGGATTCATCGTCATTCTATTCTAATTGCTCATACTTTGGTTAGAAAATTTATTAGGCATGATTGTCTTTTTATTTGGGATGATATCTTTTTTTATTTGATAAAATTTTATTAATACAATTAGTAGTTTTGCTTAAAAAAAAGAAAAAAAAGCATAAAAGATAAAATTACAGAGAGAGATTAAATCTCGACCGTCGGCTATGGGGGAATTGGACATTTGCATTTTTTAAGTTGTTCAGAAATTTCCTATAAATTATGGAGAAATGAAAGGAAAACTATCCTGAGAACAAGGAAAGGAAACAATTATCAGAATAAAAAACATGCGTAAAAGCACAATACTCTCTCTTAGCTTCTTCTGCCTTCTTTTCCTTTCTTCATCTCTTCTGAGTTCGAATTCAATGGATTCCACATATTCCATAATAAGCGACAAGCAAGAAAAGGGTATATATTTATATATATATTTACTATTTCTTACAGTGTTAATCGCTTTTGCTCTTCTTAGAGAAAAATTTTCATGTGGGCTACAAATTTTTCTTGGTTTTCTGCAGGAAAATTTAAACCAGATGAAGACTACCCTGTGCAGAGGCATGGTTTCTTCTTTGACAGGAATCAGGACGGCGCAGTTTATCCCTGGGAGACCTATCAAGGCATGCATACACACAGACACACACACACATATATATATATATATATATTCAAAATACTTCAAAAAACATTTTCTTCTTCTCAAATAATAAAAAATATTAAAATTTAAAAATTATGAAAAATCATGAAAAATCTTATCTTATAAAATTATATTTTAAAAAACTTTTTTATTTTATTCTACCTTCTTCTATATAAAGCGTAAGATACGATGGATATTTTGCTTAGCAGGTTTACGTGCACTTGGGGCTGGCGTGCTGCTTTCTGCTGCGAGTACCATTTTCATCAATATAGGTTCCAGTCAGAGAACTCGCCCTGTATGTTCCTCTCTCACTTCCTCTAGCACCTAAGCAGTGGACTCAGAAACTCTCCCTCTCTCTCTCTCTTCTTTCTTTCTTTCTTTTTTTCTTCTTGTTTTTAACATGATTTTCTCAATAGAAGAAGGGTTAATATAGTTTACTCATAGAATTGAATAAGAAAAAAGAAAATTGTAAAATTTTTTAAATTTACACATCTACGGTACACTAAGCATTAATGATTATTAAAGTCTCTCTTTAACTTGTTGAGATTTTAATTTGTTATAATTTTTTATAATTTAGTAATAATATTTAAAACTTTTTGTCATATTTTATCTTTATTATTGAGAATATATTTTTTATTCATTTTAGAATTTATTTTAAAAAATAATTAATAATTATTGAAGAAATGAAAGTTTTAATTTAATTTTGATAGACATATATATAATCATTAATGGTAGTTTTAATGTAAACTTAAATTGTATATAAGTAATTAAAAATCTTTTTTTATTTAGATTTTATTATATAACTTCAAAAATATATAAAAAAATAAATTTTATTATTAAAATAAAATAATAAATAATTTTCTAAACAACTGTTAAATAATTAGTTGAGGTGTTAGGTAGTATACTAGAATGCTTTACTGAGAGCTTTAAAAATGTTTAAAACATGGTAATAAAGAAAAATAATAATAAATTAAGTACTTAAGAACATATTTACAAACGAATAATATTTATTTCAGTTCGTAATCTAAATATTTAAAAGTTTATATAATTTATTTATATATGAATTCATACAAATTTGATTTAGATAAAATAATAATAAATTGGGGTTGCGTTGATTTAACTTTGATGCATTAATTGCAGGGAAAGTTTCCTTCTCTACTATTCCCTCTTGAGTTGCGGAACGTCGCTCTCGCCAAACATGGGAGCGATACCGAAGTCTATGACGAGAAAGGAAGGTATTTGTCATTTTCTTTCTTGCCAAACAACTTCATAGTTAAATCTTACAATATACTTTTGAAGATCTTGATATTTCACTAATCTTTGAAATTTTGTTGAGTTAGATCTTGTAAATACTTTAATCGTTTTTTAAGTTTATCATGATTTATTTTATAAAATGAGGATTTTAATTTTTTTAAAATGAAAATATTTTAAGTTATAAAAAAATTAATTGAATTAAATTTTAAAAAAATTATTAATTTCAATAGAGAGCTTATACACTAATATTTGCAGATTTAATGAGGAGAAATTCGAAAATATTTTCCGCGACTATGCACGTACACATTCAGATGCATTGACAGCAAGTGAACTGAGGGAAATGCGAAGGGGGCACAAAAAACCTAAAGACTACTTTGGATGGTTGGTTAAAGATTTTGATTGTAAAATTTAATATAATTACTAAACAGTTGGAAATTAATAAATTATGATAATTAATGCAGGGTTTCATCCTGGATAGAATGGACATTAACGCACCATCTTTTCAAGGACGAACATGGTTTGCTGAAGAAAGATACAGTAAAAGGAATTTACTATGGAACTGCTTTTGAAGAAAAGGAGAAGGAGTTGAAGGAGAAGCGAAAAACATCGGCTAAAAAGAAAGCGTAAAACCTTCAATGCCATAGTGTTATTTTATTTATTCACTGAAATATGTGGTAATAATAATTAATGAAATTTCTTTATTTATATGTGCAGATCTATTTAGAAAATGGCATAATCGGAGGAATAATACTGTTCGGATTAGCAGCAGCTGGATGGTCGTTTTCAGAATGTTAACGAATTTGACAATTGTTGTTGTTGTTGTTTTTTTTTTTTAACTTTCTGTTGTAATAATTTATAAGTTGAGTAAAACTATTGTGTTTTCCATTTATGATAAATGAATATGAATAAAACATATCTTCTCGTTTACTAAATTTTTAAAAAGATTTATTAATTTATTTTATTTAAAAATTATTTAATTAAAATATTTTTATATTTTATAAAATAAATTATTTTGATTATTTTAAATATTTATATTATTTAATTCATATAATTTTAATTATGTGTATCATTTAGTATCTATACATTTAAATATTTATACTATTTATTCTTTTTAATCAAAGGTAAAACAAGTTGACAAACAGTTATTTTAATAAATTGTTATGAAATCTAATAATAATTCTCTTATAAATAAAGTCCTATATCAATACACTTTTAAAGTAATCATCCTAATTTATGTTTTTTTTTTTTTATTTAGTTTTTATTTAAAAAATTTACGTTTAATTTTTAAGATTTTAACTGCTTAATTTTTTTTATTTTTAAAATATTTATGAGATAAATTATTCACTAATTATTTAATTTATTTACTTAATATATACGTAAATTCCATAATAATTAAAATTAGTTTATTCAACACTTGAAATTACAAAAATTATGATAATTAAGGACAAATTAACCATTTATTAAAAAAATATTAAATTAATCACATTGTGCTCCAAATTTACTAATTATATTTTAATTTCTATGAATTGTCATTAAACGATAATAATTTTATCATGAAAATTTAGAGTTTAATAATTCACAGTTGTATTTTAAATTTAAAAAGTCTTAAATATAAAACAAAATATTAAAATCAAATAGCATTTGTTGGATCTGATGTCCTCCTCCGAGAAAAGAAAAAGTCTTTAACTGCTAAATAATTTAATTATTATCATAAATTCGATGCATTGAGACAACATTGTTAGGAACCAATTTTGAAAAATTAATTTTTTATGTTTATAAAAATAAACACTGATTACGTATATGATATTATGTAATAATTGCTCAGAAGAGGTTATGAGCTATCATCATGACACAACCATGTGGTAAAAGTCTAATCAACTTGTTGTCTCTTGAGGCAACCCAAGAGGGGTGAATTGGGTTTATAAAAATTTAAAAGCAAAGACAAGAAATTAGAAGAGAATAGGGAAGAGAAAAATCAACACAATGATTTATAGAGGTTCAGCTATCCAAGCCTACGTCCTCTCCTCAAGTCCACCTTGAGAGTTCAACTCCACTATCAAATCTTCTTTGGGTGAAGATCAAAACCCTTACAATCTTAGAGCAAGCCTTTGCTCTTTACAAATCTCTTTTTTCACTCAAGAGCAATACTTTGCTCAATGCCACACTCACAACAATAGAATCTCTCAACAACCTTTACTTACTCAGAAAAGCCAACCAATTACAACTCAAAACAAACTTTCAAGAAATTAATGCTTTGGCTCCAGGTTTTGAGAGAGAGAGAATGAAAAATGCTGTAATCTCAATAAATATTTGCTTAGATGGTTGTTGTAACTTCACAACAACAAAAACAAGTTGTATTTATAGTTCTATCATAAATATGACCGTTGGGGTGCATTAAATGCAAATAAAGCCGTTTATGTTCAGAAATAACCGTTACACCGTGTTCAGAAAAACTCAGGTTCGGCGGCCTAAGCTTAGAGTTCGGCGGCCGAACCATTTGGGGTGAAGAAACTATTCCCTTAAAACTGAACTTTCGGCGGCCTAAAATCAAGGTTCGGCGGCCGAAAGTGTGGGACTTTCGTCTCTGTCCCTTACTTTCGGAAGCCGAAGGTTACACTTTGGGGGCTGGTTTAAAAACCCACTTTCGGCGGCCGAAAGTCAATGTTCGGCGGCCGAACATAGGGGACTTTCGTTTCTGTCCCTGACTTTCGGAAGCCGAAGGTTGAGTTTAGGGGGCACAAAAATCCCTTCTTTGAAACTTTGAAAAATCATAACTTAGGCTGTAAAAATCCATTTTTCAAACCGTTTAAATTTTCGTAACCTATATTTTTAGATCTTTCATTTTGATGAAAAATAATTTCAAAAGCACTTCTTTTGGAAAATTTCATTTTGGTCCCTAAAGATCAAGTACTTCAAAAAAATTGGCCATATCTAAAAGACTTTTAGAAAAGAAGGAAACCTTGAGCCATCACACTTAATTACTTGAAATTCACAATAAATAAATTGACAACGTATAATAAGAAGGAAAATACTTTATAATCCCTTTCTTGTAGTATGCTTCCATAATTAGCACTTTTCACTTTTGTGACTGAAGCAATTCCATTTATTTTAATAAGGGACCTGCAAGCTCAATACAAAACACCTTTGAAGATAATTAGTAGCACACCAATTGTTTATTAATCATCAAAACAAGGATTAGGACATTTAGGTCTAACAATCTCCCCCTTTTTGATGATGACAAACAATTGGTAATCAATAAAATAATAATCATAGGTGTAGTGTGTGCATTTTAAAAATTACTCCCCCTTAATGTGCTCCCCCTGTCAAAAATACTTTATGCCATATTTAAAATGTGAGAAGGCACATAAGGGAGGTTTTGACTCAATGCAATGAGATGCAATGGATGGATCCTATATGAATGAATGAGTTCCAACAAAAAAGGCATATCAAGAAGAGTTATAATTATACACAATAATCATGAGTCAAATAAATATCACAATGTATCAAAATCCATAAAACCAAAAGAGTTAAACTGATATAGCATAAAACCAAAAGAGTTAAACTAATATAGCCAATATCCAAATCCAAAACATCAAATATATACATATATGATACCATTATACCATTCTCCCCCTTTTGACATCATCAAAAACAAAAAAAAATCACAATAACAAAAGGGGAAAACAAAAGCAACCAAATAAACACAAAGATCACTGAGGAGGCTGAGGAGGTGGCACTCCAGATGACTGCTGAAGAAGGTGCAAAATCTGGCTCTGCTGCTCGATCAGGGTCTGCTGCTGGTCTGTAAGTCGTGCTAACTGCTGCTCCATCTGAGTCTGGCGATCAGATATCTGAGTCTGGTGATCAGACATCTGAGCAACCTGCAGCTCCAGACGACCCATGGCATCATACAGATCAGATGCAGTCCGTGAAGATGTACCCTGCTCGGTGGACCGCCCGGTACTGGCATCGCCTCGGGGAGCTCGCTCTGTCTCAAGATCAGCAGGAGAAGCATCATCTGACTCCTCATCAGAACCATCATGTGCCTGTGCTGCTCTGCGAGCTGCAAAATCTCTCCTAGAATTATAAAATTCATTGCCTCTTCTAACCAGACCCATATGGTGGAGGGTAGCCTCAGTGTAGGGGATGTACTCACTAGACAATGGTAAGGCAGACTCTGTGCCTGGGTCAACCCCTAGGGCTCGGAGAAGAAGAGTAAGATGACGACCAAAAGGAAGACAGCCCCTACTCAGCCTGAGGGAGTCAGCTATAGAGTGAATCATAATATTTGGCAGGTTAAGGGCTCGACTCTCTAGTAGACAAGACACTACAAACATGTCAGAGTAAGAAAGTGCAGTCCTATGACCCGATCTAGGGAGAACCTCATAGGTGACTATGTGGTGAATAACTTTAGGGAGAGTGTTGAGGTCACAGGCCTTAAGCCTAGAGGGCTCCTCACGATCTACGTCTCCTGAAATAATCCTAGTCTGGTGAAGGGAAGAGACCTCACCAGTGATCCATTTATGAGTGGTGGAGACAACAGCCCCAGAGTTGGGGATATCTAGGTGACGAGCAATGATGTCAGGAGTGAGGTAAACCCTCTGACCATTTACAAAACTGACTAGGTGAGGGGGAGTGTGACGGGTGAAGGTGTGTAGGTTTGCATAGAACTCCCTAACAATCCTAGGATGGGTGTCGGATGGAGTGATAAGAAGGTGCTCCCATCCCTGAACAATGAAGGGCTGTAGGAAACCCTGAGTACGAAAAAACCGAATGCTGTTGGGATGAACTGTTCTCCCAGGATGAACAAACCTGAGAGAAAAAGGCTGAAAAGCAGGATCACCCTCTCGAACTACAGGGAACTCAAAGGGTGGAGAATCAGGAGGGTCTGGGGAGGGAGATCTAGGAGGCTGCCTACTAGTATGACCTCTAAAGTATGGGTGTCTACGGGCTGTGGATTTTCTACGCATTTTACCCAAACAACAGCTACAGAGGCATATGAACAAAGAAGAAAAACAAGATTAACTATAAGCAACAAAGCACAAGACAGCCACAAGACTCAGCCCATAAACAAATAACCCAGCTAAATAAAAACAAACCAAACAAATGGCCCAGCTAACATGTATTATAAAGATAGCAAAAAAATATATATATATATATACCCAGCTAATCAGAGATCAACAACAAAAAATAGGCAGAGTATATGTATATAACCAGCTATCAATAGCCTAGCTAACAAGCTAACAGAGAGCAATAAAATACAAAAAGAGTATATGAATATAGCAGCTACTTGTTGTTCAGCTAACATAAAAAAAAATAGGCAGTTTAAAAAAATAAACATAGCTATCAATAACCCAGCTAATCAGTTACTGCAAAAAAATGCCTACATTCAAAACCAAAAATAATAATAATAAAAAAATACTGATGCTTCATAATATACAGAAAAAAAATATAAACCAAACAAACCAAATAACCCAACCCAGCTAACAACAGCATATAAATAAAAAAATATACTCAGCAGATACTAAATACCCATATCAACAAAACATGATAAAATCACAACCCTAAAGATCAAATCAATAGAAAAAAATAAACAATGATAAAGAAAAAATAGAAAGAGAAAAACAAAACTTACCCAAATGAAAAAGTTCGAAATGGGTTCCGTGGGAAGAAACGAAGCTGATTTTTGGTGTTTCAGAGAGAAAAACAGAGTATAAATGGAGTTTTTGAGGGAAATGAGGCTCAAAACGGGCGATTTGGGAGAGGAAGACGAAGGGAGCTACGGGGGAGAGAGAGAAAGCTTCGGCGAGAGGGAAAGGACGCGCGAGGAAGATGATGAGCTGTCGCGGGGGGTTTTTAAGGGACGCGCAGTTTCGGCGGCCAAACTAATCTTCAGCGGCCGAACCTGGGCAGGTTTAGGAGGCCGAACTTAAACTTCGGCGGCCGAACTTCACAATGTTCGGCGGTCGAATAGAATGTTAGGCGACCGAAAAAGAGAAAAGAAAAAAAAAGGCAGAAAATATCCCGCTTTTCATATTGCCCTTGAAATTGAAGGTTAGGGGGCCGAAAGTGCCTCCGAACCTGAAATTTTTGGGCTTCCCCTCCCCCTTTTTGTTTAAAAAAAAAGACTATATCAAATAATTTTGACATGCTTTCAAAAAGATACACACAAAAAAAAATATACACTCAACAACCACCATCTAGCATTCCCAATTCCCTTTTAATGAAGTTAAATCTTTCTTCATTTAAAGGTTTAGTGAAAATATCAGCTAGTTGGTTGTTTGTATTCACAAACTCAAGAACAACATCACCATTTAACACATGATCACGAATGAAATGATGTCTAATGTCAATATGCTTAGTTCTAGAATGTTGAATGGGGTTCTTGGTTAGATTGATTGCACTTGTATTATCACATTTAATAGGAATGTGATCAAGAGATACTTCAAAATCTCTTAATTGTTGTTTAATCCAAAGGATTTGACTACAACAAAGACCCGCCGCCACATATTCGGCTTCGGCGGTTGATAGTGCAACCGAATTTTGTTTCTTGCTACACCAAGAAACAAGAGATTGTCCTAGAAGTTGACAAGTACCCGAGGTACTCTTCCTATCAAGAATGCTTCCGGCAAAGTCGGCATCCGAGTAGGAACATAAAGTAAAGGATGAACTTCTAGGATACCATAACCCCAAATGCAATGTGCCATGTAAATATCTAAGAATGCGTTTAACGGCATGCAAATGAGATTCTTTAGGACATGATTGAAAACGTGCACATAAACATACGGAAAACATGATATCCGGTCTAGATGCGGTGAGATATAAAAGGCTTCCGATCATACCTCTATAGAGCTTTTCATCAATAGGCCTACCCTTTTCATCCTTGTCAAGCTTGGTGTTTGTGCTCATTGGAGTTCTACTTGGCTTGCTATTCTCCATTCCAAACCTTTTGATTAGCTCCTTTGTGTATTTGGCTTGGTTGATGAAGATGCCATCCTTAGCTTGTTTGATTTGAAGCCCAAGGAAGAATTTGAGTTCTCCCATCATGCTCATCTCAAACTCACTTTTCATAACTTTTGAAAACTCTTCACACAAACACACATTAGTAGCACCAAATATAATATCATCAACATATATTTGCACTACAAGGATGTCATTTCCATGATTTTTGACAAAAAGAGTTGTATCCACTTTGCCTTTTGAAAAACCATTTTGCAAAAGAAAATTACTTAGTCTTTCATACCAAGCTCTAAGAGCTTGTTTTAAACCATATAAAGCTTTGGACAATTTAAAAACATGATTTGGAAACTCATGATTTTCAAACCCCGGAGGTTGCTCAACATAAACCTCCTCCTCAATAAAACCATTTAAAAAGGCACTTTTCACATCCATTTGAAAGAGATTCAAATTCATGTATGATGCATATGCAAGCAAGATTCTAATGGCTTCTAATCTAGCTACGGGGGCAAAAGTTTCATCATAGTCTATGTCCTCCTCTTGGTTATAGCCTTTAGCTACCAACCTAGCTTTGTTTCTAATGATATTGCCATCTTCATCAAGCTTATTTCTAAACACCCATTTGGTGCCTATGATGGGGTGATGTTTTGGTCTAGACACTAACGTCCAAACCTTGTTCCTTTCAAATTGGTTGAGTTCTTCTTGCATAGCAAGAACCCAACTCTCATCACCAATAGCCTCATCTATAGATTTAGGCTCTATATGAGATATGAATGCAATATTATTACATACATGTCTAATAGAAGATCTAGTAGTTACCCCTTGTGATGTATCACCAATTATTTGATCCTTGGGATGATCTTTCTTGTAGGCCCAATCCTTTGGCAAGTCATGTTGGACTCCTTGACTTTGTGTAATTTGTATTTGTTGCTCTTGAAGTCCAACTTCATCTTCCTTTGCCTCTATTGAATCCTCCTTGGGTTGACTTTGATCTCCATGAGGTTGAGGATCTTCAAAAGTCAACTCATCAAGGTTACCTACAAGATCATTGATAGGCGGTTGTCGAAGCCGTCAAAAATAAACCTATTATCAACCAACAAAATAAATTTGTAGATAGTGGCAATAGGGTCGAACCACAGGGAATTGACACTAAAGATCTTCCTAATAATAACCAAGATAAGTAAATAACAAATAATTAAAAGAGGGGGGTTTGAGTTGATGAATTAAAACTAAATAGCAAAAGAAAGCAATAATTTAAAGATGAGTAAATCAATAAGAGAAAAGCTTCTAGTTGAAGTATGGTTTTATTTCAGATTGTTTAGAATTGATCATTGATTCTTTAATACTCCTATTTATCTCAATAAATTAGTTTAGGATGTGGAAGACGCTTCTCACAATCCAAATTCTTCCTTAGTTCTAGTTTGATTAGGAAACGTTCGCTAATCAAACACTAATCAACAAGTTGCCAAGGAACGTCCTTGGGGCATTGTAGCATCGAACAACTGTTGACTGCATTAAGACTTAGAGAAACCCAATTCTATCATTGCCAACCGCGTGGTCAAGTTTAGATTATGCAATTTGATTAAATGTGTATTTGAACAACCTAAGCAATTACAGACCTGAATCATTCAAACAATATTACTTTAAGCAATTTAAAAGCAATGGGCCCTTATTGATTCTAAAAGCAAAGTAATAATTATGGAAAACTCAAATTGCATAAATATTGAGAATAAATAGAAGTTTAACAATGGAGATTTAAATCTCCCAATTCATAACAAAATCTGAAATTCACCAACTTCAACTAGAAAGAAAAGAGTTTAGCCACTCATGGTGGACTAAATACACAAAAAGATGAAAAGAAAAGAAAAAGGAAGATGCTGGAGAGTTTCTGGCGAGTTGAGTTGCTGATCAGAAGATGCCTTTGCTGGTTTGGAGGTTGCCCTTTTATAGTTGAAGAGTTCCATCCTTCTAGGGTTTTGAAATCCCTTTTTAATTTGGCTTGTGACTCCTCTTTTGATGTTGAATTTAATTGCAACTGGAATTCCTTAGGTGAGAAACTCTTTCGTGGCTCTTGGAATTGTTTTGGTAGTGATTGAGTTGGATTTGGACTTCTGAAAACTTGAAATTCGGTTTCCTGAACAATTTCCCGCTCTGCTGTATTTTCTGCTGTCGAAGTGATTTGCCCGGCGATTTGACCAGTTTCTTCAAGGGATTGGGCAAATCACAGACCTGATCACGTTTCTGCCAGTCAGTTCTCTCTGTCTTCTGCGAGTGATTTGGCCAGTGTCCTCGAGTGTCCTGGGCAAATCACTGCCCATATCACTTCTGCCTGTTGCCTCCAGGTTTCTGCTTCAGCTTGAACTGGGCAGATCACTGGACAAATCACTGACCCAATCACTTTTCTGTCAATTTTCTGCACTTTTTCTCCAATTTTCCAATTTCTTCCTTTTCTGTAAAAACAAGATAAAAACCATAAATTAAACTAAAAAATGTGTAAATAAGCAATAATAATTATGATAAAAATGTGGCTAAATTATGTTTGATCAAATACCCCCACACCTAGCTTTTTGCTTGTCCTCAAGCAACAAATAACTTAGCCAATCAAGCCCCCTTTTTCCTTAGAGCCTAAGTACCACTTAATCAGCCCCCCCTAGACTCTTAATCTGAATTATCACAGTATAGAGTACATGCACTAAGGTCATCCTCTCCTTTCCTTGTTTCCTTTCACCCACCATGGTCAAGAGAAAGGTTTTTGGCTCAATCATGCTTATTCCTCTATGTTAGTTTTAATGCAACCCCTAGGAGTGACTTGCCCCTTTTCTTTATTTCTTTTTATTTTTGTTTTTATTTTCAGCAGCACTTATTCTTATCCTTGCCTGAAAAAGTCACTAACCTTTTTACGCGATTGTGTACATGGGTGATACACCCCCGGTTACTCAGTTAGTCACTTGTTCAAGTGGCTACTAGCTCTGTTCATAGTCTAGACCATCGAAACTTATTTGCTTGAAAAAGTTACTGACCTTTTTACGCGATTGTGTACATGGATGATACACCCCCGATTACTCAGTCAGTAACTTCTCCAAGTGGCTTTTAGGCACAATTCATAGTCTTAGACCATTGGAACAGGTTTATGATTTGTGCTTTGTGCTGGTTTTTCATGATAGTTTGGGCAAATCAACTCATAGGGAGTTACACTAGCTTTGTGTTTGCATGCATTTGTATTTTTATTTCTCTTGACCTTAGCACATTTAAGGATTCAATTCAAGAGAAAAACTCCCTAAGTGAAGGTAACATACTATGAATGATTCAATTTAGGCTTAAAGGGGTGGCAAATCAATGGGGTCATGAGATAAGGGTACTCTTTCAATCTTGTTATCTATGTTGAGTAAAGCAATTAGCTACAAAATTCTGTGTGTGTGTGCTAGGAGTGTGAAAAAATTTCTGGTGTGTGCAAAAAGGGGTAAGAATAATGCAAAAAGAAACAAAAAGTAAAAAAAAAAAAAAAGAAATAAAAAAAATGGTGTGATCAGTGAATAAATACTCTCCAGTACCCCCACACCTATCCCACATATTGTCCTCAATGTGTGAATAAATATATAGAAAAATGAAGGAGAAAAGGGAAAGATATTTCCTGGCCTGGGGGTGATTTGACCAGTGACTTGAGCAAGTACTGGGCAAATCACTGGGCAAATTGCTATCTGTCACGGTGCTGGGGCAGAAAATGGTCCACCAGCAGGTCCAACAAGTGCTCCATCCTTTGCATTCGATCTTCAATCCTTCTGAGACGAGCCTCTACTGTATGGTTGGGGGCTTCGTCTTCAGGTGGCTGAGGAGCATCCTGCTGGGGGGTTGCTGGAGGTGTCTCATTTGCTGGTTCCTGCCCTATTGCTTGTGTTGTCTCACCTGCAGGGGCTGCTATAGTGGTTGGCTGCTGGGTGGTGGTGCTTATGGTGGCTTTCTTCCTTCAGGGTGATATGGTAGAGATGAAATTTTAAGCAGCCTGGTGCGCTCAGAAATTTTGTTGAATGTCAGTGCTTTGACGATGTGATCTAGGTATGCTGGCCTGGGCAAATCGCTGGGAAAATTGTTGGGCATATCACTGGGTGTGTCGCTGGGCACATCGCTGAGCGTATCACTTGGTAAGTTCATGGGCGCATCACTGGGCACAGCGCTGGTGGAATCAGTGGGCGTATCAGTGCTTGGCATAGCGCTTGGTATAGCGCTGGGCGCATCAGTTGGCATAGCACTGGTGGAATCGGTGGACACATCACTTGGCAGATCCGTGTGCGCATTAGTTTCTTTGGCGATGGTAGGTTCTGGCTCTGGCTCTGACCTCGGTGGCAACTGAGTTCTTGGCCGTTTCTGGCTGTGGCCGGAAGGAGTGGTGGCTCGGGTAGCTTTTTGCCCACAGGGTCTGCCGTCGGGGTTATTGTGGAAGGTGGTGGCGGCGTTCTTTGCCGTTTCTTTTGCCGGCGATATATCTGGACGGCCGGTGAATCGGTGCGTCCTGTTCCTGTGCTTGTGGCCGGTGGTGTCTCGGTGTTGATGGTGGCCGGTGGAGGTGCGTCCCACGCTTCATCATCACTGTCAGAGGGACTGGGTGGTCTGGGTAGCCCTAATTTCTTCCACATGAATGGTCCGCCGGTGGCCCTCATCTTGATTCTTACCATGGTGGTCTTGAGTTTGCCGGTGGGTGAGTGGTGGTCGGAGAAGAGAAAGCTCGGAGAAGAAGAGATAAAAACAATAGATAGCGTAAAAATTAAAAGAATAAAAGAAAAGAACTACTTAAAGTGATTTGGGTATGTGATCTGCCCTGATCATTTAATGCTGGTCCTCTGGATATTTGACAGGGTGATTTGCCCAGCTGGGCAAATCACTTTGGCCAGATCACTCCTTCCTTTGCAATTGTTGGGCTTGTACTGTTCACGCCTTTTTCTGATGACGTGCTTGATCTTGCGATTGGACCGGTGATCAGGTCAATTTATCTGGGCAATTGGGCAAATCACTGCCCCGATCACTTGTGATTATGGTACATTCAGTCAATTTGCCCGGTGATTTGGGCAAGCAGTGGGCAAAATCACTGGGCAAATCACTACATCTGGGCTGCCTCCCAGTAGCGCCCTATTTTCTATCTTGGGCTGGACTTCAGTGTCTTGCTCAGCAGTCTTGGGAAGGGGGATCCAAGGGAACCTCCTCCACAACATGGACAATAAAACCTTCATAGAATCTCTTCAAACGATGCCCATTAACCTTGAAAACCTTGCTTGTTTGTGGACTCCGTATGTCAATAGCTTCATGTGCTGTATCCTGTCTCTGATTCTGGTGAGATGAGCCTCCACCGAATGGTCTTGAGGTGCCTTTTATGTCCTCCAAGGTCCACCCAATTGCTTTTTTGTGCTTCTTTAACACATCAAGGAGCTTTTCCTCTTCCTCTTGGCTGAGCTGGTTAGAAATAATGACTGGAAGTGAATTTCCAGCTCCCAAGTAGGCATATTTGAGGTGGCTTGGCAATGGTTTCAGTTCTAGTGCTGATTTCTGCTGTTTGCTGTCTGATTTGGGCTGTGATTTGGGCAGATTATCTGGTGGTCTGGACAAATCACTTTCTGTCAAGTCTGTCTGCTCCAGTGATTTGGTCTGTGATTTGAGCAGATTATCTGGTGGTCTGGGCAAATCACTGGGCAAATCACCCACATCCAGCAAGTTACAGTAGTCTGCTGTTTTTTCTGCTTCAGTGATGTTGCTGTCCACTTCTCCTTTCCTGCAAAGGCCTTCATAAAGTAAGTTTTCTTGATCAAAATCAAAAATTTCTTGACTTAAATCATCAATAACATCAAGGCCATAAACAGGAGAAACATCATTGGGGAATTTCATGGCATCATAAACATTAAATTTGATAACTTCCCCTTCAAACTCCATAGTCAATGTGCCATCATGCACATCAATTTTTGTTCTTGCTGTGCTCAAGAATGGTCTCCTAAGTAAGATATCAGAGGTGATGTTGCCCTTATCCTCCTCCATGTCAATCACATAAAAATCAGCTGGGAAGACTAGTTGGTCCACTTGCACCAACACATCTTCAAGCACTCCCTTGGGGTGGACAATGGATCGGTCAGCCAATTGGATCACAATGCTGGTGCCCTTGAGTGTACCTGCATTTAACAAGTTAAAAATAGAAAGGGGCATAACATTAATTGAAGCTCCAAGGTCACACATGGCTTTCTTTATCCCCACATTGCCTATCTTGCATAAAATGGCAAACATTCCTCTATCCTTGCATTTGGTGGGAAGTTTCCTTTGGATGACAGCTGAGACACACTCCCCCACACTTACCTTTTTATGTTCAGCAAGTTTCCTCCTATTGGTGCATAGCTCTTTGAGAAATTTAGCATACCTTGGTATTTGTTTGATAGCATCAAGTAGGGGTATGTTGATTTCCACTTTGCGAAGTGTCTCCAATATCTCTTTTTCCTCTTTCTCCTTTTGGGATCTTGCAAATCTCTTTGGGAAAGGAGGAGGTATCTTGAATTTTTCTGCTGGTTGCTGTTTCTGCCTTTGACTGGATTCTGCCTTCTCTGGTGATTTGGGCAGATCACTGCTGGACAGCTCAGTTTGACCAGCGATCGGGTCAGTTTTTACTAGTGAACTGGGCAAATCACTGCCCTGATCACTTTCTGGCAGAATTTCTTCCATGCCCTGTTTTTGTAATTTTTCAACCCTATTGTCTTGCAACTCCTTTCCACTCCTCAATGTGATGGCACTAACATTTTGCCTTGGGTTTATCTCAGTTTGGGAGGGCAAACAACAACTTACCTGTGCTAGCAATCTGGTTGTGCTGGATTGTCCAGGGGGCTGGTTTGTTTCAGAAATTTCAGCAGATTTTGGTTCAGTTGGGGCACTTCCAGCAGTTGCTGGTTTATGGACAGCAGCAGGGGATGTAACAGGTACTTCGGCTGGTGCTGATTTGCGGGCAGCAGTGGTTGTGGCAGTTTGACAGCAGTTGCTGTCTCTATTTTCAGCAACTTGGACAGCAGCAAATTCTGTAATTTCTGGTGTAATTTTGGTAGTTTCAGCAAGTGCAGCAACTTCTGGTTCAGTTGGGGCAATTTCTGAGGTTGCTGATTTTTGGACAGCAGCAGGTTCTGTAGTGGTGATTTGTGCCGCAGACTCAGCAGCTTGGTCTGTTTCTTCGTCATCGTCCCATAGATCTTGAAGCTCTTCCTCTCTTCTTAATATGTGCGCGTTCACTGAGTTGACCGCTTGATCCACTTGCTGTTGGAGAATTTTTTCAGAAATTTCCAATTTTCTCACCATCTCTTCAAGTTCCTTATGGGAGTTTTGAGGTATTGCTTGGGCTTGATAGTTTTGGTAGTAGTCAGCCCTTGCATAGCCATAATTCGGATTGTCCCCCCAACATGGATTGTATTGCAGATCTCTTTGGTAGTCATGGTCTGTCCTTGTATAGCCATAGCTCATATTGTCTCCCCAACCTGAATTATATGTGTCAAGGTAGGGATTATGTCTTGGCTGTCCATAGAATCCTTCAAATGCATGTGCTTGTTGAAGTTGTTGAACTTGTCGAGCTTGACTATAATTTCTCACAATAGAGGTTAGTTCAGAAATTTGAGAAGAGAGAAAAGACATACTTACCGTAGCCATGCTTGTAAGGTCTTGGCAGTGAGTTCAATTTCAGGATCGTAAAGAAGAGCAGCCCTGATCATAAAAGGAAAATACGTTAGTTTAAATCAATTCCCCGGCAACGGCGCCAATTTTTGATAGGCAGTTGTCGAAGCCGTAAAAAATAAACCTATTATCAACCAACAAAATAAATTTGTAGATAGTGGCAATAGGGTCGAACCACAGGGAATTGACACTAAAGATCTTCCTAATAATAACCAAGATAAGTAAATAACAAATAATTAAAAGAGGGGGGTTTGAGTTGATGAATTAAAACTAAATAGCAAAAGAAAGCAATAATTTAAAGATGAGTAAATCAATAAGAGAAAAGCTTCTAGTTGAAGTATGGTTTTTATTTCAGATTGTTTAGAATTGATCATTGATTCTTTAATACTCCTATTTATCTCAATAAATTAGTTTAGGATGTGGAAGACGCTTCTCACAATCTAAATTCCTCCTTAGTTCTAGTTTGATTAGGAAACGTTCGCTAATCAAACACTAATCAACAAGTTGCCAAGGAACGTCCTTGGGGCATTGTAGCATCGAACAACTGTTGACTGCATTAAGACTTAGAGAAACCCAATTCTATCCTTGCCAACCGCGTGGTCAAGTTTAGATTATGCAATTTGATTAAATGTGTATTTGAACAACCTAAGCAATTACGGACCTGAATCATTCAAACAATATTACTTTAAGCAATTTAAAAGCAATGGGCCCTTATTGATTCTAAAAGCAAAGTAATAATTATGGAAAGCTCAAATTGCATAAATATTGAGAATAAATAGAAGTTTAACAATGGAGATTTAAATCTCCCAATTCATAACAAAATCTGAAATTCACCAACTTCAACTAGAAAGAAAAGAGTTTAGCCACTCATGGTTGACTAAATACACAAAAAGATGAAAAGAAAAGAAAAAGGAAGATGCTGGAGAGTTTCTGGCGAGTTGAGTTGCTGATCAGAAGATGCCTTTGCTGGTTTGGAGGTTGCCCTTTTATAGTTGAAGAGTTCCATCCTTCTAGGGTTTTGAAATCCCTTTTTAATTTGGCTTGTGACTCCTCTTTTGATGTTGAATTTAATTGCAACTGGAATTCCTTAGGTGAGAAACTCTTTCGTGGCTCTTGGAATTGTTTTGGTAGTGATTGAGTTGGATTTGGACTTCTGAAAACTTGAAATTCGGTTTCCTGAACAATTTCCCGCTCTGCTGTATTTTCTGCTGTCAAAGTGATTTGCCCGGCGATTTGACCAGTTTCTTCAAGGGATTGGGCAAATCACAAACCTGATCACGTTTCTGCCAGTCAGTTCTCTCTGTCTTCTGCGAGTGATTTGGCCAGTGTCCTCGAGTGTCCTGGGCAAATCACTGCCCATATCACTTCTGCCTGTTGCCTCCAGGTTTCTGCTTCAGCTTGAACTGGGCAGATCACTGGGCAAATCACTGACCCAATCACTTTTCTGTCAATTTTCTGCACTTTTTCTCCAATTTTCCAATTTCTTCCTTTTCTGTAAAAACAAGATAAAAACCATAAATTAAACTAAAAAATGTGTAAATAAGCAATAATAATTATGATAAAAATGTGGCTAAATTATGTTTGATCAATCATCATCACAAGATACCTCCTTTCTAGGAGCAAAGGGATTAGATTCATCAAAAACAACATGCATTGACTCTTCAACTATCAAGGTTCTTTTATTGAATACTCTATATGATTTACTAGAAATAGAGTATCCCAAGAAGATACCTTCATCGGTTTTGGAGTCAAATTTGCCTAGATTATCCTTATTGTTTAATATGAAGCATTTACAACCAAAAACTCTAAAATAACTAACTCTAGGTTTCCTTCCATTCCAAAGCTCATAAGGAGTCTTATTTAAGAGAGGTCTAATTAAAACTCTATTTGAAACATAACAAGCCGTATTTATGGCTTCCGCCCAAAAATAAGTAGGTAAATTATATTCTCTTAACATAGTCCTCCCCATATCTAAAAGAGTTCTATTTTTTCTTTCAACAACACCATTTTGTTGGGGAGTCCTAGGAGATGAAAAATTATGAGTGATCCCTAACTTATTACAAAAGACTTCAAATTTTTCATTTTCAAATTCTCTACCGTGATCACTCCTTATTGAAGAAATTTGAAAACCCTTTTCATTTTGAACTTTCTTTGTAAAACTTTTAAAAGCATCAAAACAATCATCCTTATGAGCAAGGAACACAACCCAAGTATACCTAGAGTAGTCATCAACTATAACAAAACCATAATGCATGCCACCAAGACTAGCTACTCTAGTTGGACCAAATAAATCCATATGCAAGAGTTGCAAAGGTCTAGAAGAGATTACCTTATTAATAGCTTTAAAGGAACTCTTAACTTGCTTACCCATTTGACATGCATCACATACTTTGTCCTTTTCATATTTGATCTTTGGAAGGCCATCAACTAGCTCATCTTTGCTTAAATTTTTTAGGAGATCCATGCTAGCATGAGAAAGCCTTCTATGCCAAATCCAAGAGTTATCACTAATAGACACAAAGCACTTCATATCTTGGTTAGTCATAGCTTGTAAGTCAATAAGATAAATATTTTCAACTCTTTCACCAACAAACAATATTTTGTTATCCGACATTCTAGAAACAAAACATGATTTTGGTTCAAAGATAACTCTACAACCTTTATCACATAATTGACTTACACTTAATAAATTATGCTTCAAACCATCAACTAAGAGAACTTTATCAAGAATAGGAGAGTTTTCCTTACCGACTTTACCTATACCAACAATTTTACCTTTTCCATTGTCTCCAAAGGTTACTTGTCCACTTCCGTCTTTCTTTTCAAGAGAGATGAAGTGACTTGAATTTCCGGTCATGTGCCTTGAACATCTACTATCTAGATACCATTTGCTTTCAATTTTTGAGGATTTCAAGCACACCTAAAAGAAAGAATTCAAACACTTTTAGGTACCCAAATGTACTTGGGTCCTTGGGGGTTAGTCATTCCACTATCCAATTTCCATATGCTACCATATCCAAGATGCAATTTTCTAATAGAGCACTTATAGTTGGTATGACCAAACTTGCTACAATAGTGACAATGACCATTGAACCTTCTTACTCTAGGTCCATAGGTGAGTGAGTGTGTTTGAGTTCTCATGTGGCCATTTCTCCTTTGCTTATTAAAAGCATGTGAGCAAGAGATATGATTAGAGTGGTGATTTTGTGAACTAGAAGTATGTGTTTTATAATGATCATTTCTCTTATATGCAAATTGCCTAGGTGTGTGTCTTATATGAGTGTTGTAACTAGTGAATTGGTGTACATGTGCATTCCTTGTAGGTGCATTCCTCATAGACATATTGCTACTAGAAACTTTAGGCACATTTCCATTTGAGCTAGAAATCGTAGGTTCATGTGAGTTAGTAGCTTTAACAAAAACGGTTTTAGAAAAGTTTGCTTGAGTTGATTTATCATAGCCAAGGCCATACTTGATGCTAGGAGACCTTTGAGAGTCTAAAATTTCATCAAGTTTGTCCTTGCCTTTTAAAAATTTTGAAAGAGAATTTTTCAACTCAAGGATTTCATTTTTCAAATTTTTATTTTCTAGTGAGAGCTCATCTAAGGATTTTTGTAAAGAATCATTTGAGGGTAAAGGTTCCTTAGGTGAGTTCTCACTTTCCTTTTTAAAACTAGCCAACTCACATTTCAAAATTTTATTTTTCCTATGACTCTTTTCAAGCTCATCATTCATCAATTTTAAAGCACCTACAAGTTCATCATATGAAAACTCAACATCATCATCATTTAAAGTAAATTCATCAAGAGTAGTTACCTCATCGGAGCTTTCCTCTAAAGCCATGAAGCACATGTTGGCAATTTCATCACTATCCTCCTCTTCTTCGGTATCACTTGACTCATCCCATGTTGCTTTGAAGGCCTTCTTCTTGAACTTCTTGATAGGCTTCTTTAACTTGGGACAATCCACTTTGTAGTGACCCGGCTTATTACATTCATAGCAAATGACTACTTCCTTTTTGCTTGATTCACCCTTTTCCTTTCTTAAAATTCTTCCTTGGGATGAACCTTTTATTTTGGAGAAGCAACTTCCTTATTCTCCTAGTTACCAAAGCCAATTCTTCCTCACTTATCTCTTCTTCTTCCTCACTAGTATCTTCGGAGGCTACCCTTAGAGCAATGTTCTTTTTCATCTTGCTAGGTTCCTCCACTTGCTCTCTCTTTAGAGTCATCTCATAGTCAATGAGATTCCCCAAGAGTTCATCCAATTGCACTTTGGTCAAGTCTTTGGCATCCTTTAAGGAAGTTACCTTTGGTAGCCATTCTTTAGGTAGACATCTAAGGATTTTCTTCACCAACTCTTCATTTGTGAATGTCTTCCCAAGAGATTTCATCCCTTCAATGATCTCAATGAACCTATCATACATTTGGCTAACAGTTTCATCGGATTTCATCTTGAACAACTCATATTGATAGATGAGGGATTCCATCTTGTTTTCCTTGACTTGATTGGTACCTTCATGAGTGACAACCAAAGCATCCCAAATTTCCTTGGCGGTGGACTTCATGCATACTTTGTTGTACTCACTTCTACTAAGGGCACAAAACAAGATGTGAATGGCTTTGTCATTGAGGGCTACCCTTCTCTTCTCTAGCTCACTCCATTCACTCTTAGGTTTTTGCTCTTGATTTCCGTCAATGAATCTTGTGGGAAAGAAAGGACCATTCTCTACAATGTCCCACAAATCAACTCCTTCCGATTTAAGGAAATAATACATTCTATTTTTCCAATATAGAAAGTCATTTCCATCAAAGAAAGGTGGTCTCACAACCGATTGACCTTCTTGAGAATTGAGGGCTGCCATTTGATCTTTACTCCAAGATAATTATATCTTCAATATAGGGAGACTTAGCTCTGATACCACTTGTTGTCCCTTGAGGCAACCCAAGAGGGGGGTGAATTTGGTTTATAAAAATTTAAAAGCAAAGACAAGAAATTAGAAGAGAATAGGGAAGAGAAAAATCAACACAATGATTTATAGAGGTTCAGCTATCCAAGCCTACGTCCTCTCCTCAAGTCCACCTTGAGAGTTCAACTCCACTATCAAATCTTCTTTGGGTGAAGATCAAAACCCTTACAATCTTAGAGCAAGCCTTTGCTCTTTACAAATCTCCTTTTTCACTCAAGAGCAATACTTTGCTCAATGCCACACTCACAACAATAGAATCTCTCAACAACCTTTACTTACTCAGAAAAGCCAACCAATTACAACTCAAAACAAACTTTCAAGAAATTAATGCTTTGGCTCCAGGTTTTGAGAGAGAGAGAGAATGAAAAATGCTGTAATCTCAATAAATATTTGCTTAGATGGTTGTTGTAACTTCACAACAACAAAAACAAGTTGTATTTATAGTTCTATCATAAATATGACCGTTGGGGTGCATTAAATGCAAATAAAGCCGTTTATGTTCAGAAATAACCGTTACACCGTGTTCAGAAAAACTCAGGTTCGGCGGCCTAAGCTTAGAGTTCGGCGGCCGAACCATTTGGGGTGAAGAAACTATTCCCTTAAAACTGAACTTTCGGCGGCCTAAAATCAAGGTTCGGCGGCCGAACATGGTGGACTTTCATTTCTGTTCCTCACTTTCGGAAGCCAAACTTTAGGCTTCGGAGGCAGAACCAAAACATACTTTCGGCGGCCGAAGGTTAAAAGTTCGGCGGCCGAAAGTGTGGGACTTTCGTCTCTGTCCCTCACTTTCGGAAGCCGAAGGTTACACTTTGGGGGCTGGTTTAAAAACCCACTTTCGGCGGCCGAAAGTCAATGTTCGGCGGCCGAACATAGGGGACTTTCGTTTCTGTCCCTGACTTTCGGAAGCCGAAGGTTGAGTTTAGGGGGCACAAAAATCCCTTCTCTAAAACTTTGAAAAATCATAACTTAGGCTGTAAAAATCCATTTTTCAAACCGTTTGAATTTTCGTAACCTATATTTTTAGATCTTTCATTTTGATGAAAAATAATTTCAAAAGCACTTCTTTTGGAAAATTTCATTTTGGTCCCTGAAGATCAAGTACTTCAAAAAATTGGCCATATCTAAAAGACTTTTAGAAAAGAAGGAAACCTTGAGCCATCACACTTAATTACTTGAAATTCACAATAAATAAATTGACAACGTATAATAAGAAGGAAAATACTTTATAATCCCTTTCTTGTAGTATGCTTCCATAATTAGCACTTTTCACTTTTGTGACTGAAGCAATTCCATTTATTTTAATAAGGGACCTGCAAGCTCAATACAAAACACCTTTGAAGATAATTAGTAGCACACCAATTGTTTATTAATCATCAAAACAAGGATTAGGACATTTAGGTCTAACACAACTAATACACGGTCCAATTCGTAGAGAAGAAGACTCGGACACTGTAGCATCCGATCCTTTATCAAAACTCGCCCTCCCTTGAAGAGGTCAGGTCTCCACATAAAATTACCGTTAGTAAGTATAATCAAGCAGACTCTCATTATGTCTGTAATCACGAGATTTCTAACCAATTAATCGGTCACATTCTTGCCGAATTATCAGAAAATGCTATAACTTACACAATTACTTTTAAGCTCTAAGTAATTCTTTATACTCACTCTATTCTCCAGCTTACTAACTTAAGCATCAGAGTGATTACTGTAGGTGCCAACCATCTCATGTTCTCTTTCTTGTAGGTTTATCCAATCGCAGTACAGTTTTATTTCGGCTGCATTATTCTTTTTGTTCATTTGGATTAAAATTAGTATTTTATTCCCTAATCAATAAACTAGCCGCTACGGATCAACAACTAATTGATAGAGCCCCGAAATACATCAGGTTGGAGGATAAAGTCCAAGCATTGAGAGAGAACAAAAGGACGAGTCAAAAGCAAGACCAAGAACCAGAGCAGCAAGGATATGAGGGATACCACAAAAGTTATCCGATCTCTCGAAGAAGGAATGACTGAGGTAAGTATAAGAATTATACAATGTTAAATAATTCACGAACGCATATTCTAAAGAGGATTAGGAAAAATGCCAAGAAGAACAGGTAGCCTCCCAAGCTCAATCCTAACAAAGCTGAATGATGAGACAGGATCAAGTACTGCCACTTTCATGAAGATCACGGACATACGACAAAGGAGTGCGGGCAATTGAAAGACGAGATCACGAGGTTAATAAGGGACATCACACTTTGAAAGTTTACCAGAAAGAGTAGGAAGGAGAGGGTACCTGAACCCGAGGCAACAACTCACGAGGCCACTCCTAACAGAAAACCTGAAGGGCTATGTAACATCCTCAAACCCATAGCTAGAGTAGTGACATCACTATGTATGGGTTAGGCTATTTCACTACTAGAATAAGTGGCATTAGGGGAGGTGCTAGCTTAACTCTAAACTGCTAATAACTGAATCATAGAAAACTCAAATAAAGAAATGGACGTATCCAGAAATAAAATAGACAGTGTGATTAGTAAGTCGGGAACGAGTCACTTTCGAGAGGTGCTTAGGGTTTCCCGATGTGCTTGCTTGAGGTGCTTATTTAAATCCGTCATGCTTGCTTAAGTGAAAAGGACTTATAAAAGCTAAAAGCATAATTTATTAGGTCAATCTATGATTATTGAAAGTTTGAAAACTAAATTGAAACATGGTAAAGAGTTTAGTAGGTTAAAGTGGAAATATGGAAAGTTAAAACATAAAATTCAGCTTACACACCATGTGTCACCTAATTATGCATGAAAGAATGACAAAGCAAAGTAAAACAAGGTGGGTTGTCTTCTCCACCATTTCACTGCCGTAGGTCACTCCATTTTTAAGGAAAAAAGAATTGCTTTTCTTTCTCCCACCAAAGCTAAGCCAAAATCTCACCCAATCAACTTCTTCCTTTAACCAAAATTTACCCTAAGACCAAGAGTTAAAGGAACAGCCATATATTGAACGAATTGAAGAAGAAAAGTTTAGGGTTCCATATACATCAAGCTTGAAAATCAAATGTTAGCTTATAAATGTGTAGGAAATGGCATCTTCTCATTTCTTCATGTTTGAATTTGAATTATAAAGCTTTAATTTAAAATTTATTCAATCATTCCCTAAGATATAAATTGACCTAGATGAAGGAACATCAAAGGGAAAGGAGATAGCTAGAGATTAGAAGAGGAAAAGAAAGGAGGAATTCAAGAAAAGTTTGGTGTTTGTATGATTTTCTGTTTTCCTTTGATTCTGCCATGAATAAGTGAAATTAAGGGTTGATTTTACTTGCTAAAAATGTTGCTTTGATTGTATAAATATGTTATATGAATGTTAAAATGATGTTTGAAAGGCTTAGAGTAAAGAAATTTAACATGAGAGCTAAAAGTGTAAATCTGGCAGAATAGGTTGTAATAGGGCAGCATGTGTTAATAACTTTATAACTTATTGTGTATTTATTGAAATTAGGCCTAAGATATACCAAATGAAATCTGAGATAAAGAGCTAAAACTTTCATGAATTGATCAAATTCGGAATCTATAGGTAAAATAATGAAAATTGCAAGTGAACCTAAACTGGACATAGTGGTACTGCATTCGAAATAGAGTGTATTGATTATACCATAACTAATTATGTACTCAGTAAAATTTATTAAGACCAGTGCCAAATGAATCTTAAGAAGTATATCTAAAACTTTGTAAAAGACACCTAAGCTTGAATTTGTGTAAAAATGCATGAATCTGATATGTTTTGTGATACTATAATCAAGTATAAATACTGGACTGATTAAGACCTTATTGAGCAGCTTGTACGGAAAAATTTATAATTTAAGCTAGGGTGATCAGAATTGCATGAATTATACCTTGTTGTAAATAAGCCATAGATGTACATTTGTTATGAAGAAACTGGAGTCAAATTGTAACTCTAAACTACTTGAAAAGTTTATGCAATATATGGCAAAATGCAATTTTCTCAAATAGGAATGCTTTGTTGATAAAGTTTTGTACCATTTGCCATGCATTTCTCATCTTGTTAACTTTGACATATGAATTATATATAAATAGCTTCAAATGATATGCATTTACACTGAATTAATGATACTTGGCCCTGGTAAACGTAATAGGAGTCGAGATTAGTTTAAGGGTATGGCATGCCATATAAACATACAAAGTTCGCAGTACTGCTACCGATACATGATATATATATATATATATATTTGAGGTTACATATCAAGTACCTCAAAATCACGGCCACAGAGTCCTGCGATCACAATTTCGGCCTCTGAGCCTACCGTTCGGCACCCTGTGCCTACCATTATAACTCCTTATCTACATAGTCGACCCTACTATGTGTTTATAAGGGCTGAGAACTTAATTAAGATTGATACTCGATTTTGAGAACTTATCACTGAATGTTAACATGTCTGCATCTATTACATGCACTAAGCTATGTTGATTTACTATAAATAAAAAATGTGCAATAAAGGAAAAAGAAGATGTTTTTATCGAAAACGAAGGAAATTCTTGTTGTGCACAAGGATACATATGGCACTCATATTTTATACTTAGAAGTTGACAAGTATGCTTTGTATCATGTTAACAATATTTGACTAGTTTGTTATTGTTTACCTGATTATCTGTATACGTGAACTTGTTTGCTCTATTTTGTTGTTTGTTTGCTATCACCCACTGAGCATTAGCTCAGTGTATTGGTTTTTACCTGACACAGGTTGTAGATAAAGTAGGCACGCGAAGTTCATCAGAGGTCTACATCAGATATCAAGGCCATTATCATAGCTGGTTGTTTTGAGTCTCTGGGTCATAGTATCGTTTTATTTTGGCATGTACATATTAAATAGAGTGAGTTATGAAGGTTATGTAAATCAAAGAATAGTAAGATGTCAATAACAGTTGATAATATTGCATGTGTTTTTTTCATCTATGCTACAGGTTGAAATGTTGATGGAACAGATGAGACTCTGCTAAAATGTTAGTTTAAAATCTTACATTTACCTTAATCGCTATATAAAATTTACTTGGACTACCTAAAACTTGGTATTTACAGATAAAAAAAATTGTTTAGTCTTGATATGTCTAAAAATGTATAGTTTGTGACAGTCCTTGCTCTGCCTACACACTTTGTTAGGGTAAGGGGTGTTACAGGCTATTCATGTGGTTAAGACCGAGCAACAATAAAAGCCTATAGAAGTAGAATGTCACAAGATATTCAACCCCTGAGTTGAACCCCTAAGTCGAACTCTGAAGTTTTAAAATTGCTCGAGTTAGATAACAAAGTCTTTTAATTATTCTTGATAGAATGTATGGCGTTTACAAAAATGTTATAAATAAAACTATGATATGTTCTTCAAACCTTTTTTATCAGGAACGTCGAATGAAAGCGTGGAGATAAAAGGATGGCTACAGGGCGGGAATCCATCAGTCTATCTGGATATTATTACTGCAAAACAAAGGCATCTCATGCCAGGCCACAAGACAGGAATCCGTTAGGCTATTCAGGTATCAGACCCACAAAGCAAGACATTTTATGCCAGGCCGCAAAGCAAGGCATCTCATGCCAGGCCACAAAGTGAAAATCTCTCAGGCCATTTGGGCGTCAGTCTCGCAAAGTAAGGCATCTCATACCAGATCACAAGGCGATAATCTGTCAGGCCATTCGGATATTAGTCTTACAAAAGAAAGGCATCTCATGCTAGGCCATAAGGTGAGAATCTGTTAGGCCATCCAGGTGTCAGTCATGCAAAATAATGCAGCTCATGTCAGGCCACAAGTCGTAAATCCGTCAAGCCATCCGAGTATTAGTCCCATAAGACAATGGCATCTCATGCCAGGCCATAAGGCGGGAATCCGTCAGGCAATCTGAATGTCAGTCCTGCAAAGCAAGGCATCTCATACAGGCTATAAGGCGGGAATCCGTCAGGCCATTTGCGTGTTAGTCCCACAAGATAAAGGCATCTCATATCAAATCACAAGTCGAAAATTCGTCAGACCGTTCGAGTGTTAGTCTCGCAAAATAAAAACATCTATATCAGCCCCAAAGCGAAAATTCATCGAGCTATTTGAATTATACAGAAAGGATGTTTATGAAAAGAGAAATTATACAGTATAATAGTTGTATTACAAACATAATTTAACTAACCAATATATGAATCTTAAAAAAAATTATAATTAACTAGCAGCTTTATAAAACATAATTATTTTTACATAAATATGTAAGAAGAAAAATTAAAGTGAAAATCATAAGCAAAAATATCTTTTCTTTTAAAAAAATTATAATTAACTAGCAGCTTTACTAAAACATAATTATTTTTACTAAGATATGCAAGAAGAAAAATTAAAGTGAAAATCATAAGCAAAAATATATTTTCTTTATTTAAATGAATGAAAATGGGAAAGAAAATAACCAATTATTTTATTTTGTGATATAATCTCTCCGATTGAAAGAAAAAATAGAGTGAGATGAGAGGAAAATTATAATATTTTGATAATTTATATAATTATACCCATCTATTAAATTTGAAAAATAAAAGGATAAAATAATAATTTACTGCATAGTATTTTCTGTTATATCATACATTTAACTTCCACAATAAGGAGACAATAAAATTATTTTCACTTTTTTTTCCTTTTTGTTTTCATCCAAATAAAAAAAAAAATAAAAAAGGAAGCATCTTCTTATTATTCTTTTTATTTTTTCTTCTTATTAAAATTTGTCAAGCAAATTAAGTGCAAGATATTAAATTGATAATCACTTATATGTTAGGCTATCCTTGAATTTTGAAGTAAAGCTTTTAGAAACTTTTATTTTTAAGATCTACCAAATCAGTAGATTAAATTTTTTTTTTTGAGTTTTTTAAATATTTCTTAAATTTTATTTTAAATAATAACACTTAAAAATCTATTTTTTTAATAAATTAAAAATCACTTAAAAAACTTATTTTATTTTTCTTTCAAAAGTAAACTGAACTATCAAAAATAAAATAAAAAATTAGATTTTATTTTTTTAAATGCAAATTACATGTTAAGTGAAATAAATACATTTAATAATAAAGGAAATAAATTTATCTATAACTTTTATTTTTAATAAGACTTTCTATATGTAGAAAATAGAGCGTATGAACTGTTTGCGATGAAATTTTTGCTTTTTAATGACTGCATTACTATGTACCGTTTGCATATGGTTCAAACTTTTCGATATCCACATTTAGATATTTCTGAATTGGGTTTAATTTTGAATAATTGTAAATTTTTATTAAACTCTAAAACTGATATTTCTGTTAGATGAATTCATCGTTATGCTAATCTAATTGTTTATACTTTGGTTAGAAAATTTATTAGGCATGATTATCTTTTTATTTGGGATGGCATCCTCTTTTGTTTGATGAAATTTTATTAATACAACTGGTAGTTTTGCTTTAAAAAAAAAAGAAAAAGCACAGAGAGATTAAATCTCGACTTGGCTATGGGTGAACTGGACATTTGCATGTTTTAAGTTTGTTCAGAAATTTCCTATAAATTATGGAGCAATGAAAGGAAAACTATCCTGAGAAGAAGGGAAGGAAACAATTATCAGAATAAAAAAATGCGTAAAAGCACAATACTCTCTCTTAGCTTCTTCAGCTTTCTTTTCCTTTCTTCATCTCTTCTGAGTTCGAATTCAATGGATTCCACTTATTCCATAATAAGCGACAAGCAAGAAAAGGGTATATATTTATATATATATTTACTTATTTCTTATAGTATTAATTGCTTTTGCTCTTCTTAGAGAAAATTTTTCATGTGGGCTACAAATTTTTCTTGGTTTTCTGCAGGAAAATTTAAACCAGATCGAGGCAACCCTCTGCAGAGGCATTCTTTCTTCTTTGACAGGAATCAGGACGGCACAGTTTATCCCTGGGAGACCTATCAAGGCATGCATACACACAGACACACATATATATATATATTAAAAAATATTAAAATTTAAAAATTATGAAAAATCTTATCTTATAAAATTATATTTTAGAAGACTTTTTTTTTATTCTACCTTCTTCTAAATAAAGCGTAAGATACGATGGATATTTTGCTTAGCAGGTTTTCGTGCAATTGGGGCTGGTGTGCTGCTTTCTACTCTGGGTGCCATTGTCATCAATATAGGTTTCAGTCACAGCACTCGACCTGTATGTTCCTCTCTCACTTCCTCTAGCATCTAAGCAGTTGACTCAGAAACTCTCCCTCCCTCTCTCTTTCTTCTTTCTTTCTTTCTTTCTTTCTTTCTTTCTTAATTTCTTGTTTTTAACATGATTTTCTCAATAGAAGAAGAGTTAATAGTTTACTCATAGAATTGAATAAGAAAAAGAAAATTGTAAAATTGTTTAAATTTACACATCTACTGTACACTAAGCATTAATTTTTTAAATTTTTTTATAATTTAATAATAATATTTAAGACTTTTTATCATATTTTATCTTTGTTATTGAGGATATATTTTTTATTCATTTTGGAATTTATTTTAAAAAATAATTAATAATTATTGAAGAAATGAAAGTTTTAATTTAATTTTGATAGACATATATATAATCATTGGTAGTTTTAATGTAAACTTAAATTGTATATAACTAATTAAAAATCTTTTTTTATTTAAATTTTATAATATAACTTCAAAAATATTTAAAATTTTAAATAATTTATTTATATATAAATCTATACAAATTCGTTTTAGATAAAATAATAATAAATTGGCGTTGCTAAAGGATGTGTTGATTTAACTTTGATGCATTAATTGCAGGGAAAGTTTCCTTCTCTACTATTCCCTATTGAGTTGCGGAACATCGTTCTCGCCAAACATGGGAGCGATACTGATGTCTATGACAAGAAAGGAAGGTATTTGTCATTTTCTTTCTTGCCAAACAACTTCATAGTTAAATCTTGATATTGAACAATATACTTTTCCTCTAAGAAGATATGGATGTAAATCAAACCTTGATATTTCACTAATCTTTTAAATTTTGTTGAGTTAGATCTTGTAAATACTTTAATCGTTTTTTTAGTTTATCATGATTTATTTTATAAAAATAATTTATAAAATAAGGATTTTAATTTTTTTTAAATGAAAATTTTTGGAAAATTCTTAATTTCAATAGAGAGTTTATATACTAATATTTGCAGATTTATTAAGAATAACTTCGAAGATATTTTCCGCAACTATGCACGTACAAATTCAGATGCATTGACAAAAAGTGAACTGAGGGAAATGCGAAGGGCGAACAAAGAACATAAAGACTACTTTGGATGGTTGGTTAAAGATTTTGATTGTAAAATTTAATATAATTAATAAACAGTTGGAAATTAATAAATTATGATAATTAATGCAGGGTTGCAGCCTGGTTCGAATGGTTTTTCTCGTACCATCTTTTCAAGGACGAACGTGGTTTGATGAAGAAAGATACAGTAAGAGGAATTTTCTATGAAACTGCTTTTGAAGAAAGGGAGGAGGAGTTGAAGGAGAAGCGAAACGCGTTGGCTGAAAAGAAAGCGTAAAAGCTTCAATGGCATAGTGTTATTTTATTTATTTATTGAAATAAATTGTGTTAGAGAATTAAAATAAAAATTTGGTAATAATAATTAATGAAATTTCTTTATTGTGCAGATATGTTTAGAAAATGGCATAATCGGAGGAATAATACTGTTCGGATTGGCAGCAGCTGGATGGTTGTTTTCAGAATGTTAATGAATTTAATAAATGTTGTTTTTTTTTTTTTTTTTTTACTTTCTGTTGTAATAATTTATAAATAAATTTATAATTTATAAAAACTTTCTGTTAAATTGAAAGTTTTTTAAATTAAAAATAATTAAATTTTTTTATTTTAAATAAAAAATTATTAAAAAAAATAATTAAATTAAATATTTTTTAGTATGATTCTCGTGTCTTTGGCCACTATTGATGGAGTCAATGACTAGTTAGGAGCAAGGGGACATAGAGTATTTATGTAATTTTTATTAATTAAAGAAAAATTATCATCCGTTCTCTAAATTTTTTAAAAAATTTATTAATTTATCCTATTTAAAAATTATTCAATTAAAATATTTTTATATTTTATAAAATAAATTTTTTATCTTTATAAATTCTTTAAAAATATTTATATTATTTAGTTCATATAATTTTAATTTATATATATCATTTAGTATCTATACATTTAAATATTTATACTATTTATTCTCTTTAATCAAAATAAAATAAGTTGATAACCAGTTATTTTAACAAATAGACTAAATAATTTTAATTTCATAAAATACATGAACATTGAATGATTTTTATAAAATTAAAAATTAATAAAATTTCTAAAAATTCAGAAATCTAATAATAATTCTCTTATAAATAAAGTTTCCATACCAATACACTTTTAAAGTAACCATCCTAATCTATATCTCTTTTCTTATCTGTTTTGTTTTTTATTTAAAAAATTTATGTTTAATTTTTAAGATTTTAACTGCTTTTTTTTTTTAAATACTTATGAAGTAAATTATTCAATAATTATTTAATTTATTGACTTAGCATATACACAGATCCCGTAATAATTGAAATTAGTTCATTGAACACTTTGAAATTACAAAAATTATGATAATTAAATACAAATTAACCATTTATTAGAAAAATATTATGCTTGTAATCCTGAAACCATTACTCTCCAAATTCGTGCATCATTTTTAAGTTTGAACAATTTCAGTTGGTTTTGTCAAGTTGATGGGATTTTGTCTCAAACTCAAGATTTTATTGGCTACGGTTTTATTGTGAAAAACTCTGAGAGTATATTTTAACGTGGTATTTCTGGTTTCTCGAAAGGTAATGGTACGCTGGTAATTGTTGAAACTTTAGCTCTCCGTCACTGTTTGCTCTTTGCGATTGAATTTTTGCCTTTTAATGGCTGCATTCTTATGGACTGTTTGCATGTAGTTCAAACGCTTCGGTCTATATATTTAGACATTTCTGAACTGATTTTGATTTTGAATGATTGTAAATCTTTGTTTGACTCTAGAACTGATATTTCTGTTAGATGGATTCGTCGTAATGCCACTTTAACTGCTCATACTTTTGCTAGAGAATCTATTAGGAATTATCGTCTTTCTGGTCTTTCTGTTTGGGATAATATTCCTATTTGTTTGAGATCTTTCTGTTTGTGATAATATTTCTATTTGTTTGATGAAATTTTATTAATACAATCAGTAGTTTAGCTTTCAAAAAAGATTTAGAAAAATACTAAATTAATCACATAGTGCTCCAAATTTGCTAATTGTATTTTATTTTTTTATGAATTGACATTAAACGATAATAATTTTATTATTTTATGAAAATCTAAAATACAATAACACTATTATTTAGTATAAATAAAAAATGAATTTAATAATTTACGTTTATATTTTAAATTTAAAAACTCTTAAATATAAACTAAAATATTAAAATCAAATAGTGTTTTTTAATAGATAATGAACTCATATTAAAAAGTTTAGACAACTCATAGTTTAATATTTGCTTTGGACTTTAGACTCATAAGCTGGTGTTGTCTTTTTCTTTTTTTTACTGGTATAAGCTGGTATTGTCTTGATGGTCATGCATAAGGTTTATTTATATTGTTGGATCTGATGTCCTTCTCCGAGAAAAGAAAAAGTCTTTAACTGCTTTTCAAGCTAATAGATTAAAAACTAAAAAAATACAATAATCTAACTCCTAAATAATTTAATTATTATCATAAATTCGATGCATTGAGACAACATTGTTAGGAACCAATTTTGAAAAATTAATTTTTTATGTTTATAAAAATAAACACGAGTACGTATATGATATTATATAATAATCGCTTAGAGGAGGTTATGAGCTGTCATCGTGACACAGTGCCATATGGTAAGAGTCTGGTTAGCCAATACGTGGTCCCATTCATGGAGAAGAAGACTGGGATGCTGTAGCATTCAGTCCTTTATCAAGACTTGCCCTCCCATGAAGAGGTCAGGTTTCCACATAAATTATCATTAGCAAGTATAATTAAGCAGACTCTCATTATATCTGTAATCACAGGATTTCCAACCACTTAACCGGTCGCTTAGAAGACGTCACACTTTGAACGTTTACCAGAAAGAGTAGGAAGGAGAGAATACCTGAACCCGAGGCAACAACTCATGAGGCCACCCCTAACAAGGAATCTGAAGGGGCTATTAATGTGCTTAAGACCGAGTGGTAATAAGAGCCTATAGAAGTAGAACGTCACAAGATATTCAGCCCCTAAGTCGAACTCCGAAGTTTTAAAATTGTTCGAGTCAAATAACCAAGTCTTTTAATTATTCTTGACAAAATGTATGGCGTTTACATGAATGTTATAAATAAAACTATGATATGTTCTTCAAACCTTTTTTATCAGGAACATCTAATGAAAGCGTGGAGATAAAAGCAAGGCTACAGGGCGGGAATCCATCAGTCTATCTGGATATAAGTCCTGCAGGATAAAGGCATCTTATGCTAAGCCACAAGACAGGAATCTGTCAGGCTATTCGGGTATCAGACCCACAAAGCAAGACTCATGCCAGGCCGCAAAGCAAGGTATCTCATATCATGTCACAAACCGAAAATCTGTTAGGCCATTTGGGCGTCAGTCTCACAAAGTAAGACATCTCATACCGTTTCACAAGGCGATAATCTGTCAGGCCATCTGGGTATTAGTTTCGCAAAAAAAAGTATCTCATGCTAGGCCATAAGGTGAGAATCTGTCACGCCATCCAGGTGTCAGTCCTGCAAAGCAATGCAGTTCATGTCAGGCCACAAGTCGTAAATCCATCAGGCCATCCGAGTATTAGTCCCATAAGACAATGGCATCTCATGCCATTGTCTTATGACAGGAATCCGTTAGGCCATCGAGTGTCAGTCCTGCAAAGCAATGCATCTTATACAGGCTTTAAGGCGGGAATTCATCAGGCCATTCGCGTGTTAGTCCCACAAGACAAAAGTATCTCATATCAGATCACAAGTCGGGAATCCGTCAAAATGTTCGGGTGTTAGTCTCGCAAAATAAAAGCATCTATATCAACAAGAAGGCGAAAATTCATCGAGCTATTTGAATTATATAGAAAGGATGCTTATGAAAAAAGAAATTATACAATATAATAGTTGTATTACAAACATAATTTAACTAACCAATAAGAATTAAATAAATAGATAAATATACCTTAAATATATATATATATATATATATGAATCTTAAAAAAAAATTATAATTAACTAGCAGCTTTATAAAACATAATTATTTTTACACAAATATGTTAGAAGAAAAATTAAAGTGAAAATCATAAGCAAAAATATCTTTTCTTTTAAAAAAAATTATAATTAACTAGCAGCTTTACTAAAACATAATTATTTTTACACACATTTTTCAATGAAAATAAAAGATAAAATTACATAGAGAGATTACATCTCGATCGTTGGCTATGGGGGTATTGGATATTTGCATGTATTAAGTTTGTTTACAAATTTCCTATAAATTATGGAGCAATGAAAGGAAAACTATCCTCAGAATAAGGGAAGGAAACAATTATCAGAATAAAAAATGCTTAAAAGCACAATACTCCCCCTTAGCTTCCTCTGCCTTCTTTTCCTTTCTTCATCTCTTCTGTCTTTGAATTCAATGGATTCCAAATATTCCATAATTCGCTATGTGATTTAAATCTAATTTTATTACTTGTATATTTTCTAAAAAATTCTCTTCTGACTTACAGAAGATCCACCAAGGAGAGGGCAAATCTCTTAGGAGCTTTATCTCATAATTTAATGTAAAAGCAATACAGGTGGAGAAATTAAATTATGAGATAGTATATGAAGCGTTAAAGAAAGGAACATGCAACATCAAGCTCATGGATTCTCTATTTAAGAATCCAGCTGTTATGTACCAACAGCTAATGGATAAAGTCCATAAGTACATAAGGCTGAATGATGAAGTTTAAGTATTGAGAGAATACAAAAGGAGGAATCAAAAGTAAAACCAGAAGTCAGAGAGTCGAGGATGTATGTAGACAAGAAAAAAGTCACAAGGCGGGTATCCTTCAAGCCCATGATCTGGGTGTTAGTCTCGCTAAATAAGGCATTTTATGCCAAGATTACAAGGTGAATATCCGCCAAGCTTAATGGAACAATTGGTACTCACTCTCACCAGACTATTCCCTTAAAGTGGGAGGTCAAGGGTTCGAGCAGTGGGGGAGGCGACCTAATTCCCAGAGGAAGGAATTAGGCCAAATCCACTCGGGCTAGGGCGGGCCGTAATGGCTCCCCCGAGGGACAAATCCTGCCCGGAACCCGTGAGGGTGAAGGGATGTTAAGAGCTGCTCACGACGCCAGTGGAAAGCCCGAGGTGGCAAGAGGCCAGGCGAGGGATAGCCCTGGGCCGTGAGTGGTAACAGTGCCGTGCGAGAAGGGCCGGGCTGTTACACTTATAATCCGAGTGTTGGTCCTGTTACTTAAGAAATTTTATACCAAGGCTAAGGCATTTTATACCAAGGCTACAAGATGGGTATCCGTCAAGTCCATAATCTGAGTGTTAGTCTCGCTAAATAAGGCATTTTATACCAAGATCACAAGACGGTAATGATCTGATCAGATGATACTCGGTCCGACTGAGGACAAATAAGGCTCAGACGCTTCAAGTCTCAACCCTTCATCAAGAGTCACCCTCTCAACTACATAGAAAGACTTTATAGGAAGTTACCATTAGAGAACGTAATCCAACAGATTCTCATGACACCTAAAATTATGAAATCTCATATTTACTAGTTGGTGCTAGTCGGATTTTCGAAAGTTTTAATAACTATCTCAATCTTCTTACAGTATAAAAACTCATAAACACAGTCAACGTACGCAATTGTTACACATCTACTCTTGAGTTCAAAACATTACATGACACTCGCTCTTCTCTTCAGTTGTTTATTGACTTAAATATCAGAGTGGTTGTCATAGGCGCCAATCACCTTACATTTTCTTTCTTACAGGTTGACCAGTAGCACAGTTTTATTTCAACCACATATAACTAAAAAATATAATTTTATAAAATATATAAATATTTTAATTAATTTATAAAAAAACAGGGTTTGATAGTAATAATTTTACAAAATAATAATTCATCCTATTAATATTTTGTAAGTGCACCTATTATATAATATAAAAAGATTAGATTCTAATCAAGATTAATTTACTTCAGTTAGAAAATACTAAAAATAAAATATAAAAAATAAAAAATTTAACCGAATCAAATTAAATTAAATATAGTTTGATTTATATCAATTTTTTTAAATTTTAATTTAATTTTTATAAATAATTAAATTTTAATTTTTAATTTATTCGATGATGGTCGATATAATTAAAATTATACTATAAGTTTTTTATAATCAAGTTCAATAATCACCGAAAGAAAGCCCAGATCCCATATTTAACAATTTAACTATACAATTGCAAAAAAAAAACAGAAAGAAGGAAAGCATAAAAGCTTTTAAACAATGGAAAATGGGGAGAGACAGCTCTCATTCAGTTGGAGGAAGATTACGGTTTTAACAAACCAAGTCGAACATGGATGATCCATGCAAGGAGGGGTTGGATATTACAGATCAAGCTCATCTTCTCATTCATCAATTTCCTTTTTTTATTTTTTTTTTCTGTTATATTTCAATTTTACAAGAATTCAAATTCAAATTTCTAAATTTTGCAGCCGGCTCTAATAAGAATGAGCTAAAATCCATTGCCTCTCATGTTGCAATTCTTTCTGTCTAAATTTTAATAGAGTTTCAGAATCAACGGAGACTAACACTAGTTGTGAAGATTTTGGGTAAGGGGACTGGTTACAGTGCTCTCTACCGTTAGGTTCAATTTCTTTGGAACCCTTTTGAGACCAAAGATTCTGGAGTCTCTAGCAAAGATGCTTATAAAAGAAGAAATTATACTACGCAAACAATTATATATAATTTAATAAATTAATAAAATAAATAAATAAATAAATAAATATACTGTGAAAGTAAATGAGTGACTTTTAAATAATTATAATTAATTATTAAAAAATAATTCTTTTTACACAAATTTCAAGAAAAATTAAAGTGGAAATCAAAAGGAAAAAGTGGCTTTATTTCTTTATTTAAAGGAACGAAAATGATAAAGAAAAATGGCAAATTATTTTCTTTTGTGATATAATCTCTTCAATTTAAAGAGAAAATAAAGTGAGATGAGAGGAAAAATATAATATTTTTAATAAATTATATATAATTATATACATATATTAAATTTGTAATATTTTTCTTCCGTCTCATATATTTAACTATCCCAATAAGAAGAAAATAAATTTATTTTCACTTTTTTTTTTATTTTCTTTTCATTCAAATAAAAAAGGAACAATCTCCTTATTAGTATTTTTATTTTTTCTTATTAAAATTTTACCAAACAAAATGCAAGATATCAAATTGATAACTATTTAGATTAAGATCTAACAAATCAGTAGATTAAAATATTTTCTTTTGAGTTTTTTTAAATATTTCTAAAATTTCATGTTAAATAATAACAACTAAAAAAATCTATCTTTTGAATAAATTAAAAAATTACTTAAATATATATTTTATTTTATTTTATTTCTCTTCTAAAAAAGTATACTAAACTATGAAAAAAAAAATAATTACATTTTATTTCATTTAACATGCAAATTGCATTTAAAGCAAAATAAATACATTTGATACTGAAAGAGATAAGTCCATCCGTAAGCTGCACAAAATAATTATTTTGAACGCGAGAATAAAAATATAAAAACTGCTCTGTGTCGCTTAGCATTAAATTAAAATTTCAGTTCGTTTTTCAAAAATAATTTATATTTAAAAAAATATTATGTAGAAAATATTTTTCAACAATATGATAAATTTTAAATAAAATTTTTAAAATTCATTACTTTATTTTTATTTGAAAATTATATAATTAAAATGTAGTTATATTATATAAAATCAAAATTTTTTAATTTTTTTATAAATTCATTAATATATTATTTACTCATATAACATATTATTTAGTATTTATAAATTTAAATATTAATATTATTTATTTTCTCTGACTAAGGCCAAAATGAGTTGAATAACAGTTTTTGTTTACAGGTGGTCTAAATAATTTAATTTATAAAATATAATGAACGAGTAATTTGAATATAAAAACAAGCTAAAAAATTTTTTAAAAATTTAAAAATTTAATAATAATTCTCTTGTAAATGAAATTGTAATTCTAAAAAATATTTTACACTAATCACTCTAGCTCCTTCTTTATTCTTTTTCAATAAAAAAATTATTTTTAATTTTCAAGATTTCAACTCTAAATATTCTATTTCTTTTTCAAAATATTCAAAAAAAATAAGTTATTTATTTATTATTTAATTTATTTTTACAGAATTAATTTTTATTATTAAAAGTGATCATTATTTTTATTTATTTCTTGTTTGTGATTGAAATTATATATTAGACTATTTGAATTTATAAAAATAAATTTTATAATTTTTTTAAAAAATAGTTTTAGTTATGGTTAGAAAAAAAAAATTCTCGAAAAACTTAGTTTAATAGATTATGATGTAGATTATTAATTTTTTTAAAAGAAACAAAATATGAATAAATCAAATAATACTTCTGATAGGTTAAATTATTCAAATTATATATAAAAAAAATCTTAAAATTGATTCAATTTGCAAAAATTTTTTCATATAAGTTTTTTCTAACTACTTTTAATCACAACTTCAGAATTTTATTTTTAATATCTATATAAAAAAATAAAAAATTAGATCAAGTGAAATTAAAGATTTTGTTGAAAAGATAAAATTTAGCTCTGTCACTGTTTGCATGCTCTATGTTTATTCAGAAATTTCCTATAAATTATGGAGAAATGAAAGGAAAACTATCCTCAGAACAAGGGAAGGAAACAATTATCAGAATAAAAAAATGCGTAAAAGCACAATACTCTCTCTTAGCTTCTTCTGCTTTCTTTTCCTTTCTTCATCTCTTCTGAGTTCGAATTCAATGGATTCCACATATTCCATAATAAGCGACAAGCAAGAAAAGGGTATATGTTTATATATATATTTACTTATTTCTTATAGTATTAATTGCTTTTGCTCTTCTTAGAGAAAATTTTTCATGTGGACTACAAATTTTTCTTGGTTTTCTGCAGGAAAATTTAAACCAGATGAAAACAACCTTATGCAGAAGCATGCTTTCTTCTTTGACAGGAATCAGGACGGCTCAGTTCATCCCTGGGAGACCTATCAAGGCATGCATACACACACACACATATATATATATATTCAAAAATATTAAAATTTAAAAATTATGAAAGACTTTTTTTTTTTATTCTACTTTCTTCTAAATAAAGCGTAAGATACGATGGATATTTTGCTTAGCAGGTTTACGTGCACTTGGGGCTGGTGTGCTGCTTTCTACTGCGTGTGGCATTTTCATCAATGGAGCTTTCAGTCAGTTAACTCGCCCTGTATGTTCCTCTCTCACTTCCTCTAGCATCTAAGCAGTGGACTCAGAAACTCTCCCTCCCTCCCTCTCTCTCTCTCTCTCTCTCTCTCTCTTCTTCTTTCTTTCTTTCTTTTTTTCTTCTTGTTTTTAACATGATTTTCTCAGTAGAAGAAGGGTTAATAGTTTACTCATAGAATTGCATAAGAAAAAAGAAAATTGTAAAATTTTTTAAATTTACACATCTACTGTACACTAAGCATTAATTTTTTTTTTTGAATTTTTTGTAATTTAATAATAATATTTAAAACTTTTTATCATATTTTATCTTTGTTATTGAGGATATATTTTTTATTCATTTTGAAATTTATTTTAAAAAATAGTTAATAGTTATTGAAGAAATGAAAGTTTTAATTTAATTTTGATAGACGATAGTTTTAATGTAATCTTAAATTGTATATAACTAATTAAAAATTCTTTTTTATTTAAAATTTATAATACAACTTTAAAAATATTTAAAATTTTATATAATTTATTTATATATGAATCTATACAAATTCGATTTAGATAAAATAATAATAAATTGGCGTTGTTTAAAAGGATGTGTTGATTTAACTTTGATGCATTAATTGCAGGGAAAGTTTCCTTCTCTACTATTCCCTATTGAGTTGCGGAACATCGTTCTCGCCAAAATTAAGAGCGGTACTGATACCTATGACGAGAAAGGAAGGTATTTGTCGTTTTCTTTCTTGCCAAACAAGTTCATAGTTAAATCTTGAACAATTTACTTTTCCTTTCTGTGAAGATATGGATGTAAATCAAACCTTGATATTTCACTAATCTTTTAAATTTTGTTGAGTTAGATCTTGTAAAAACTTTAATCGTTTTTTCAGTTTATCATGATATATTTTGTAAAAAAAATTTATAAAATGAGGATTTTAATTTTTTTTAAATGAAAATTTTTTAAGTTATAAAAAAAATGAATTGAATTAAATTTTTGGAAAATTCTTAATTTCAATAGAGAGTTTATATAGTAATATTTGCAGATTTATTGAGGAGAAATTCGAAAATATTTTCCGCGACTATGCACGTACACATTCAGATGCATTGACAAGAAGTGAACTGAGTGAAATGCGAAGGGCGCACAAAAAACCTAAAGACTACTTTGGATGGTTGGTTAAAGATTTTGATTGTAAAATTTAATATAATTAATAAACAGTTGGAAATTAATAAATTATTGATAATTAATGCAGGATTTCAACCTGGACACAATGGTCATTAACGTACCATCTTTTCAAGGACGAACATGGTTTGCTGAAGAAAGATACACTAAGAGGACTTTACGATGGAAGTACTTTTGAAAAAAGGGAGAAGGAGTTGAAGGAGAAGCGAAACGCATTGGCTAAAAAGAAAGCGTAAAAGCTTCAATGGCATAGTGTTATTTTATTTATTTATTGAAATAAATTGTGTTAGAGAATTAAAATAAAAATTTGGTAATAATAATTAATGAAATTTCTTTATTGTGCAGATCTATTTAGAAAATGGCATAATGGAGGAATAATACTGTTCGGATTGGCAGCAGCTGGATGCTTGTTTTCAGAATGTTAAGGAATTTGATAATTGTTGTTGTCGTTGTTTTTTTTTTTTTTTTTTCTTTTACTTTCTGTTGTAATAATTTATAAATAAATTGATTAGCAGTATTGTGTTATCTATTTATGTTAAATGAATATGAATAAAACATATCTTCTCGTTTAATTTGATTTATTTTATTATAAAATTATGTAAGATTTTAATTTTTTTCAATAATTTTTTTAAAAAAATTGAATTTTTTCATTTTAAAAAAATTAAAAAAAAATTAAATTAAATTTAAATTTAATTAACAAAATTCTATTAGGCTCTTGCACTTAACGAAACGCAAAGTAAATTAAATTCGTGCAATTCCATTTGGACAGACGTAAAGAACGTTTTCAAGTTCCTTTGTTTCACCAAGGGGATAAGCATTAGACCACAAGGCTTGTAAATGAGGACGATAATAGTTTTAGGTTTGAAGTATTTGAAATGTTTAAAGTTGGAGAGTTGCAAAGAGAGTTATATGAGATTAAAGAAGATAGCGAATGTTGTGTTTCAATATTGTTAGGGTTTTCATATTTAGGTCTATACAGAATACACTTACGAAAAAATAATTAAATCAGACAATCGCACTTTAAACAGAAATTTTTAATCGGCTTATTAACAGTGAGCAGTTGATTTATTTGATATTTAATCGGTTAATATCGTATCCTTCATTGACACATATTAAGTTAAGTAGATGAAATATATATATTTAAAATTTCGCATGAACCCCAATAAATTTAGAGTCCTAACATTAAAAGTCGAAACTCTAAAGTGTTTGAATTTCTCTAAATTTTATAATTTATTTTAAATAAAAAATAAATTAAAATTGATTAGAGATTGTTTGCCAATTGCTGTGGCCTAATTACAGTGAAGATTGTGTAGGCAATTTTGTAAATTAATTAATTAATGAAGGCACCCTCTCATGATATTCCTGAGAACATGATGCCAAGCAAATGCAATTGCAAAAGCCAAAATCAAAAGCAAAAGCCAACTCAAAACTGTTCTAATTTTTCTTCATACGACGGAAAATACCCATGCTTTCCCATATAGTTAATAATAGTTTTAATTTATTTTTATACTTTAAATATAAAAATATTCAATAATATTTTAAATTTTAATTTTAATTTAATACTTATTATATTAAATAAAAATTTTATATATTAAATTTTAAATTTATGTTCACACCCATGATCAAGATATTAATAATTAAATCATAAATTAAATAATTGAATGCTAATTAATAAAATTAGATAAATAATAAATAAATTGTCACTATAAGAAAATTTTATAATATCTATTATGTGCAATATAAAAATATGCTTTATAAATAAAGAAGTAAATATAATAATACAATATTACAATTATATAAACATCAAAATAATATTTTTATATTTATTACTTTTTTTTTTAGTTTATTACTCATATATTGATTAAACAATTTCCCTCTCAAAATTTTAATGATAATTTCATAATAAATATATGAAATAAGTATATATTAATTTTAGATGTAACTTAAATAATTATAGAAAAAAAATTAAAATATTGAATGATAATATTAAATAAAAATAACAAATTTTATTACTTAGCAATTTAAGAGAAATCTTTTTAAGAATGCCACATGGCAATCTTTTTAAGGAAAGATCTTCCTGCTTTATATATATATATATATATATATATATATGCGCGCGCGCGTGAGATATAATTCGATACTGGCTAAAAAATTTGGACATGTTAGCAGCCTTTCATTGGTTCCCGATGTAGGTCTAAGTCACCAATTTTAGAGTACAACATCCAAATTTGTCAAGTAACCCGAAATAAATTTAATCTAGATTAAGCCGAATACACGAGGGAATGGTTTCCTTAAGATGCTTATTTATAGGCATGAGATGTCATAACTATTTAATTCTCGAGTTAAGCTTTCTAATTTTAATATATGAAATTTAGTTCTCAAAAAATTTAATATATTCAGTGTAATAAGTTGGATGAAAACTAGAAATAGCTCTATAGAGTCTGAAATTATTCGTCTTCAATTTTTATAAGTTGACCAATTTATGTGATTATGTTATTTTTCATTTTTAAAATATTTATAATTTATAAAATTTTATTAATAAATAATGAGATATTTTCTTTTGATGCTCTCAGAATTATATTAATAGAATAATAGATATCGATACTACCGGGCGAGTTGATCCCTAAGAAATAATTCTAAGATATCAGTTGCTAAAAAGTGTTATAAGGTGGATCATCGATAAGTGAGTCTCAAATGTCAACCCCTAATATTTCTAAGGCATCAGTTACCAAAAAACACTATAAGGTGGGTCACCGCTAAACAAGTATTGAGTATCAGTCCTTAAAAAATTCTAAGGCAGCCATTACCAAATCATCATAAGGCGGGTAACTGCCAAACAAGCCATCGGTGTTAGGCCTTAAAACAATTTTAAGGCATTTTATTAGCATACTCACTACAAAGCAAAACTTGGCACAAGGTAGACTGTTGTCAAGCGAGTCATGGGAATTAACACATGTTATTATAAACCACAAAATGGTTGGAAGAGCAAGCAGAGGTAACTTTTCACTAAAATATGCTTGGATGTTAGATAATTAAATTAACCTCATCACAAGCCATAGAATAATTGAAAAAATAAAGGTAATTTTTCATTAAATATTGTATTCAACCTATTGGACAGGAGGATCTTTATTTCCCTTCTCCTAGGTTTCTACAATTACATCATTATCAGTAGGGAAGCTATTATCACTATGATCAGCCTCATCTTCCTCTTCCTACTCGTCCTTCAAAACTAAGTCGTTGATCCAAAAGAAGTCCTTGGTAGGGAAGCGAATAGCCAACTCCTTAATAGCATCTTGAGCCTCCACATATAAGCTCCCCTCCCCCTCGAGCTACTACTTCCTCCAATTCTTCCTTTAACTCGAGCACTTTAATAGCAACAGCCCAAGTGTATGTAGCCTGAGCCTTTAGTATTTGCACTTGCTTCCTTAGATCCTCAATTGTGTCCTCAGCAACTCCTTAATATCTCTGGTTACTTATTATTATGTTGATAATAATAAAATATAACTAGTATGATTATTGATTGATAATCATGAGATGATTATGTATATGTTGATATAATTCAATAATCATAGATACTTGTTAGAGAACAAAGTATTGGATGGACTGCATTGAGATCACTACATGGATTATTGTTATAAGTGAATCTCAAAGTAGTTATGTCTTAATCCTTTGACTTCAGATTGTCATACTTTTCAACATAAGGACTGTTATGTTTTTGACGTAACCAAACATTTTCTTTAATCGGATAATCATAAAGGTTATGATTGAGTATAATAGAAATTATGCAGAGGATATTGAACAATCAAGATAGAATTTGTCCCTCTCTTTGAGACAAATATCTTCTAGGCCCCTCGATAAGTGAGATTGAGAAATGCATGGCCATGCTCAAATGATTTGATAGTGTGATCAATATCATTTGGTTTTATTAGTTTACTTAGAGATCGAGAAATCACAAGTTTGAACATTATAAGTTTGACATTGACCATGACTTATATTCAAACTAGATATCGTGTGACAAAGAGATTAATATATGTTCTATTTATTAGGCTTTATCAGACTATCGATCATCATATTAGTTGGGTAGTCATAATGTCTGGCTAGAGGCCGCTTATGATTTATGGGTCTGGTGGCACTGGGCCTATTGCCAATTAATGTGAGTCTATTGAGTCACACACAAAAGAACGTCGTTGATGTACTATGTTATATTAATGGGCTAAAAGCCCATTAGTATAATTAATAATAATAAAGATGTTATTATTATTAATATTAATTATTTATTATTATAAGATAATAATATTTAAAAGATCTGCAGTCTATCTGTAACTATTACAGATAAAAGATTTTTCAATTTTCTTTTTCAAAATAAATTATCACATAAGATATTTGAGTATTTACGAGATTGTGATAGTTGGTTATGAACACAACTCTTTTACAAAAAGAAGTGTGGGAAAACAAAAGACTGAAAACGAATAAAAACTTCTTCTGCAAATTGTGGGAGTAACGTTTTGGAGAAATTGTTTTTGAGTTGCAGATTGGGAAGCACATAGCTTATCCATCTTCGAAAGAGCTAGCATTCTAGAAGGATAAAAGACGTTCGTGTGGATACCATAAAGGGTGTTCGTTTCAAAAGCAGCACCATTAGTCCGGAAGTGTATCTTCTCGTCGAGTTTAACAGGTTAGTCTCTTATCCTTCCTTTCAAAATAAACGAAGCACTCAGATCCTGATAGAAAAACAGAGATTCTTTTTCCACTACGTGTTTTGGGTTATAGTAATCTCTAGGTTTCCTAACATGCTCCACCTCCTCCACCCAGGCCTTGAGCTTCCAGTTTGCTTTTATGTGGAGATTCTTCTCTATTTCCAAGGTTTTGAAGTTTCTCCTTAAGGCCTGGTCCCTTTGTTTGGCCATGAAGCATAACTGGATATACTTTATAGCATTGTATATCGTAGTATTGTACAATTCTTCGGTGTCACACTCCCTTAATCGCTCGCGGTCACTTGAGAGCAGAGCATGCTTGGAATTTAGCAGGGAGAGGCAAGGCTCTTCAAGTAATAACTCCATGTCAGCATTGGCAAGGGCAAGGGCAAGATTTTGAACACTCCTTGGCCACAGTACTCATTTATGCCTTTGGTTTCCTCGAAAAAGGTTCTTATGGAGGTGAAGGGGGAGGAGGAACATTTCTTTGTAGATTGCTTGGAGCTGTTAGAAAAGGAATAGTTGGGACTATGGGAGCTGCATAAGTCTGCATCATAGTTGGTGCGACTGGGGCTCCTAACAAGTGCGGGCATTTGGTTGGAGGAGCGTTATCCTCAGTGGCGAGTGCTTTGCCTTTCTTGGCGGCACGAATAGCTTCAGTCCATTTACCCTTACCAACCATATTTGCATAAAAAGTAAGTATAGTAGATTAAGATTTAAAGTTTTAAGTAAAACACCTTATTTTGGTTGAGGTAATAGGGTAGCTTGAGTGGCTAATTAAGTGCTCGACCTCGGATCCATCGCCTACTCAGTCTGCTGTTAGGCTTGCCAGGAAAGTATGACATTCTTCACAGCCATACTTATATTTATTTTCCTTCCCAAGGTCATCTTTTGAAGGAGGGATGCGACTTCCTCCTCCTCCATTCTCAGTTTCTTTCCTTCCTTTTTTCAAGTGTACATAGAGGTTTCAGTTAGTCCAAAGGTTTATGAACCCCCCGGACACTCAATGCCTCATGATAAAAAACTTATTTTTCTAATGTTTTAAGGATGAAGGGAGCCTATTGAAAAGTGTTTGGTGCTTTTTTCCATTGAATAACCAGTATTCTTCGCTGACCCGAATACCAAGTTGGTATAATTGAGAGAAGAGAGCAACACTAGATTCGATGTTATTATTGGAGCAAAGGAATTTGAGAGCCATGAGGATGTGCCTACTATTGGGGTGAAGCTATGCGATGGAGAGCATATGAAAGTTCAATATTTCAATATATAATGGATTGATGGGGAATCTTAGATCCACCTTTTAGTTATTCCTCATAGACGATAAGGGTATCATAGGCAAGAATGTTGCCATTGGAGAAAATATTAGGCATGGGGGTGAGGATCTCAAACATATCTTGTGGAATCTGGTGGAGGTTATAAAAGAGGCTTAGGTCTTTCTTTGTCACCATTGACCTTATATCGCTAACAAACAAGGTTTCACCACTGTTTTGGCTTGTCCGCTGATGACCGCTGGATTTCACCACTTCGGTTCGAGGCCTGGCCCATAATGACAGCCTTTTACCTGAGAGCCTTTGAGCCTCTCTAATGAACCCGGCTCAGCTCGTTCGACCTTAAGACCGGACTCTCTCTAAGCTTCTCAATTAGGCAGGCCCAGTCCGTTCGGCCTTAAGATCAGATCTCCCCTGGGATTTAGTCCTAACCTCATCTTCCAGCCCAGTCCAGAGGAGAAGAAGTAGCTAGCCCATCTGCCTGGTGGGTCCATCCGCATGCGTACCATGAGAGAATTAAATGGCCGTTACGCATGGAGCAGATATCTGATATTCTCGTACGTCCGAATCCGTAGGGCAGAGATAGGTGGCCCAATGGCAGTGAGGCTGTTACACGTCACTGACAGATAAAGAAAAAGAATAAAATGGGGGAAAACATTCTCCTCTCAGATCAAGCTTACTCAACCCTTGTAAAACCCTATTTTCTGGATCTTAGATCATCAATTGGCGTCGTCTGTGGGAAAATGGATGAGATCTTTTCATTGCCGGAGTTCCACTCTTACAATACCTACTGAGATCCACGATGGCCAACCATAATGAAAACAACCTCGTTAATACCTCAAATGACTTAAGCTTCGCTCATGAGGGACAACAGTTCTCTTTTTCCAGTCCCACAACCCCAAACAACCAACCACCAATCCCTTTCAATCCCTCGCCGAGCTTGGCAAGGAATGCGCCCGGAAACACCTTATCCAACCAAGACCTCCAAGCCATGGCTCTTCAACTGCAAAACACCGCCCACTGGCTGGGGCAGATGATGCAGTAGAGGGGCCTCAGCACCCCAATGAATATGTTGCCTGTAGTAGAAGAGCCTCGAACCAACGAACCTCAACCTACCTTTAACCATCTTCAAACAAACAGCCGAGAAACTGGAGAAAGGGGGAGAAGAGCCGAGGAAGAAGGAGAACCAGAAGCCAGAGTTCGTGGGAGAAGGGTGACGGAGTTGATAGAAAACGACGAGGCAGACAGTTATTCTGCCAGAACAACCAGGAGAACGGAGGAGGATGAATGGAAGGAAGAAGATCGTCTGGAGAAACGGCTCAGACAGGAAGAGGAGGGTGTGGATCAAAAGCTGTAGAAAATGAAGGAGCAGCTCTTGGCTGAGTTGGGAGCGAAAGATCATAACCAGGCTCTCTTGCCTACCTCTTCACCTTTCTCGAAATGGGTGCAGCAGGAGACTGTCCCAAAGAAGTTCACGATGCCACCTATGCCGGCTTATGACATAACGGGAAACCCGAGAGAGCATGTCCTCAACTATAAGACTTTCATGGAGCTGCAGACTCTATCGGATGCCTTGATGTGCAAGGTATTCCCCACGATGCTCTCAGGGCCGGCATGGGCGTGGTTTAACAGTCTAGAGGCGGGAAGCATCAGAAGTTTTAGAGATTTGGCCTCTATCTTCATCAGCCGGTTCATTGCTGGAGTACCTGCGGACAGAAAGATGAGTTACCTGGAGACAGTCTGTCAGAGGAGGAATGAGACCCTAAGGGAGTACGTCGCCCGTTTTAACACGGAGGCCCTACAGATCCCTAAGCTGGATGAAAACCGTGCTATGGAGGCGATGCAAAAATGGACGACCTCCCCAGAGTTCTTTGACTCGTTAAGCAGGAAATCGCCGACCTCGCTAGCAGAGTTGATGAAGAGGGTGGAGAAATACATAAGGCAGGACGATGCCTTAGTAGCAAGCAGATTCGCCAAAGAGGCGATAGACAGGGGAAAAGCCCCAGAAGAAAGGAGGCCAGAAAGGCAAGAGAAAAAGCAAAGCAAAAGACATGAGCAGTACAGACAGCCCTGAGATCGAAGGGAGCAAAGACCCTTCCCCCCTCGGGTTCCAGAACAAAAGCCGTTTCCCCCGCGGATTCTAGAGAACCTGACCCCACTCAACGCCTCCAGAGCCGAAGTGCTCATGGCAGTCCAGAACAAGGAGTTTCTCTAGTGGCCGAAACCAATGAGGGCTGAGGCGAGCCAACGAGATCCTGACAAGTACTGCCAGTACCACCGCATGCACGGCCATGACACCAATAACTGCTACCAGCTGATCAGTGAGATCGAAAGGCTGATCAAAAGGGGTTACTTGCGGAACTTTGTGAAGAAGCCAGAGGGACACTACAAAAAAACTGTGAAATTGCGACCAAAATTAGCGACCAAATTTTTTGGTCGCTATATAGCTACCAATCAGCGACCATTCTGCGACTGAATGAATGAAATAATATTTTTATTTAACAAAAAGCTTAACGACCAATTTTTGGTCGTTAATTGGTCGCTATTTAGCGACCAAATATAAAATGGTCGCTAATTTAGCGGGAATTAATGGCGCGAGTTATTAGCAACCATATTTGCGACGAAATTGCGACAACTTTTTGGGCGGGGATATTTAGCGACCATATTTAGCGACTAAAATAATTAGTCGCTAAATAGCGACCAATCAGCGACCAATCAGCGATCAATCAGCGACCATTTTATTTTTAAAATTTTAATTTAATTTTTAATTAAATTTTATTTTATTTAAAATTTTAAATTAAGTAATTTCAATTCGGTATATAAAACGACGTCGTTTTGACAATTTAAGGGATGCTCTAATCTAGGGATGTAAACGGGTAGGGTACCCGTGAAAATTAAACTACCTGAACCCGAACCCGATTTATATTAGTAATATCCGAACCCGTTCCGAACCCGATTAAAAATTAATTTAAACTATCCGAATCCGTTCCAAACCCGATTATTATTATCTGAATAAAACCCGAACCCGTTTAATCTTATATATTTTAATTAATAATTTATATAAAAAATATTTTTCATTAATAATTTTCATATAAAAAATATAATATTTCTAAAGAATATTTAAATTTAATTTTTTAAATAAAAATATATAAAAAAAATTATAAATATTATTATAAAATATATTTTTTTATATTAGATTAATTATTTATATAAACGAATTCGGATAGTGGGTACCCTGTACATAAAATCCGAATCTGATCCGAACCTGCAACGGATATTATTTTTAAAACCCGAACCCGTCCCAAATCCGATTATAACTACCCAAATCTGTCCTATTAGGGTTCGATCGGATCGGATACCCGAAAATACCCGATCCGTTTACATCCCTACTCTAACCTAATTCCTAATCCTAATCTCTAATCCCTAATATCTAATTAATCCCTAATCCCTAATAAAATTAACCCTAATTCCTAATTTCTAATTTGTAATCTCTAACCCTAATTCATAATAAAATTAACCCTAATCTCTAATTTCTAATCCCGAATTCCTGATCCCTAATTCATAATCCATAACCCTAATCCCTAATTTTAATCTCTAAAATAGCGATCAATCAGCGACCATTTTATTTTTAAAATTTTAATTTAATTTTTAATTAAATTTTATTTTATTTAAAATTTTAAATTAAGTAATTTCAATTCGGTATATAAATCGACGTCGTTTTGACAATTTAAGGGATGCTCTAACTTAGAGATGTAAACGGGTAGGGTACCCGTGAAAATTAAACTACCCGAACCCGAACCCGATTTATATTAGTAATATCTGAACCCGTTTCGAACCCGATTAAAAATTAATTTAAACTATCCGAATCCGTCCCAAACCCGATTATTATTATCCGAATAAAACCCGAACCCGTTTAATCTTATATATTTTAATTAATAATTTATATAAAAAATATTTTTCATTAATAATTTTCATTTAAAAAATATAATATTTCTAAAGAATATTTAAATTTAAATTTTTAAATAAAAATATATAAAAAAAATTTATAAATATTATTATAAAATATATTTTTTTATATTAGATTAATTATTTATATAAATGGATTTGGGTAGTAGGTACCCTATACATAAAACCCGAATACAATTCAAACCTGCAACGAGTATTATTTTTAAAACCCAAATCCAATTATAACTACCCAAATAACCCATAAAACATTTTAAATATAATATAAAACATTTTAAATAATATAAACTATAAAAATAAAATCTTAATTGAAAGATAAAAAATAAACATAAATAAACAAACCTGCAATCAAAATAACCCATAAAACCCAACCCTAAATCTCTCTAAACTCTCAAAGTTTACTGCCGCCCTCCCCTCCCCCATTCGGCCTCTACGTCACTCGTCTGGTGCGCCTCCCGCCGATCGTGCTCCACGTTGTCAACGTCGTTTCTGCGTTCGGTTCCTACTCTTCTCCGCCGCTTCCTCTGCTCCAGTCTTGCTGTCCGGTGCTGCTCCTCGCCGCGTCCTCGGTCACTGCAGGTTTGTGAGATCTATTTATTTCTTAAATTTGTGAAAATATTAAGATTTATGTGAAGTTTTCATTTGTGAGATTATTGAAAATTATTTGTAATAAAGATTATTGTGAACGGACTGAGAGTTGTTTTAGTGAGATTATTGAAAATTTTTGAAATAAACACTACCATTCAGAGTTGTTTTCGTGATATTGAGATGTGTTTTAGAATATTGTTAATGTGGATTTTGTGTGAATTTTTTATTTTTTATTTTTGTTGTGATTATGACTTAATCGGGTTCGGTAGTGTCTGATATTAAGGGTTAATGGTAAAGAAATTTAATTTTTAAAGTGGTTTGAGGCGGTTTGGGATAGTGTATCTATAAATGTATTCAGGTTTGGGTATTTAAAATTTGGCTTTTGCGGGTACCTTACCTGGTACCAAATTCCAAATTCCAGAGTCCAGCCTCTCCTTGGCACGTCTTTAGTCCAGAGTCGCTGTAGCTCCTCATCGGTCGTTTCCAGTTTGCTTCTCCTCGGCAAGTCAAGCCGTTTCCAGTTTGCTCGCTATAGCTCTTCCATTGCTCCACCACAGGTTATTTGATGAGTTTGTGTAGATGAGTTTGTTGAATTTTGTTTATTGAAGTTTGTTCGTTATTTGAAATTTGTTTAAATTTACATAATTTTTGTGAATGGGTTTGTTGATATTTGTTGAATTAATATAATTTTACTTTTTTATTCATATATTTATTTTTAATTATAATAGTTAAAATTGTATTGTCTCAATTTAAAGGAACACTTTAATTTAACATGTATAATAGTTGACGTGATTACATGAAACAGTATGCAAAATTAGAAATGCAGAATGAAGATAGTTGGATCACTTGTTAATAATTGTTCCGAAAAAAGAAGTAAGAATTTAACAATTTCTTGATAGTTATGCTAATTAAAGTAGTTGGATTACCATACGAAAGTTATATGAGACAAATAATTAGATTACTGAGATTTAAGTGTGAATGAGCAATATTGTAATTTATAGAGTAATGACATGTCCCATATTCTTGATTTATAGCTCTCACATGCTGTTAGCTTCTGTACTGATTGTCTGCCTTTATTGCAGAACAAATACACTTATGCAATAAAAACATTTCTTCTAAGTGGAAGTTGTTGTGTAATAACTTATCAATCTTCACTTGAGGTATTCTCTTTTTCAGGACGCGAAGCAGATGAAGTTGCACCTATATTGGATGCTCTACCAAAACTAGAACAGTAAGCTCTGAACACTCTGTTGATGAAATTAAACTACAATCAATTTCTAAGCCAAAGAGATCGTACTTGTTGAGGTAATGTGGACAGATTGATTGATATTAGAAAGGAAGAAACTACTGTATTGTTAGTTTTGGAATTATAACCTTTCTTGCCTTTCTTTACAACCATCTTTGAAAATCTAAACATCTCCAAATTCTCAGGTACATATACTGTTCTTCAGCCGGAGTTTACCTCAAATCTGATCACTGTGAGGTTGGTTTCATATCATTCTTTTGTCATGGAAAATTTGGATCCTCATGCAATATGATAATCAACATAAATGATAGCATGTATAACATCTCAAAAACACTAAAATTTTGTGATCTAAAGTAGGATGGCAACAGATAGGGTATATTGGGTACTCATCCGACAGATCAGGACGAGTTTGATTAGTTATAATCGGGTTTGGGATGAGTTCATGTTTTAAAAAAATAATATCAGTTTGCTGGTTCGGATCGAATTCGGGGATTCAAGTTTTATGTATGAAGTATCTACTACTGAATCTGTTTATATAAATAATTAATTTAATATAAAAATATATATTTTATAATAATATTTATGATTTTTTTATATATTTTCATTTAAAAATTAAAATTCAAATATTTTTTAGAAATATTAGATTTTTTAAATGAAAATTATTTTTTATATAAATTATTAATTAAAATATATAAAATTAAATGATTCGAATTTTATTCGGATAATAATAATTGGGTTTGGGATGGATTCGGATAATTTAAATTAATTTTTAATCGAATTCAAAACTGTTCGAATATTACTAATATAAATCGATTTAAATTCAGATAGTTTAATTTTTGCGATACCTACCCGTTTACGTCCCTAATCACTAACAGAAGCCTTGTATGTCATTCATAGATTACATTTTCCAAGATCAAAGTCTTCTGTACTCATTAACACTTGGAAAGGACAAGTTCTGTTAAAATCAATCTTAAAGAGTAATTCTTTGCTAAAAATAATGTATGTTCTAGTTCTGAATTATTTTCATCTGGTTGTAGACAGATGCCGTTGATCCAAAGAGTAGGCACAAGGGAAAGCTTGAGACAGAGAGCTTACTAGAATCAAGAGATGTTAACTGGACTTTATAAGGCCAGTCTACATATATGGGCCATTAAACTACAATCCTGTTGAAGAGTGGTTCTTTCACCGCCTGAAAGCAGGTCGCCCAATTCCAATTCCCAACTCAGGAATTCAAATTACCCAACTTGGTCATGTGAAGGTGAGTACATTCTCTTCCCACAAAACATTTGGGCTAAATTCAAGTATGGAAGAAGTGATGCATACTTAGAATTGAGATTCTTTCAGTAAATTACTAGTTCATTTGCTTCAGCCAATTTCATTGAGTGATTACTTTTAGGCATCTCCTCTTTCTGTCTCTCTTTCTTTCCCTATGCTTTTTCAATTTGATTCTAACACATTAACAATTTGCACAAATGGAGATGCTGCCTATGAGCTATAAATGCATGATCTGTGATAAGCAGTTCCAATGATTTTTCATGTTTTACAATATGACAAAATGTTTTCTGAGGCAACATGGTTCAACAATTTCAGGATTTAGCAACAGCTTTTGTACAAGTTCTTGGTAATGAAAAAGCATCCAAGGAAGTATTTAACATATCAGGGGAAAAGAATGTAACTTTTGATGGTTTAGCAAGGGCATGTGCAAAGGTAATTGTTGCTGATGTATTACTAAATATAAGTCGAAAATAAAATTTCCATCGCGTACTAATGAGATGTGAAAGTAGTACAAGACTGGACAGGCTACTTCTGTTGTTGTTTTACTAATGAAATTATTCTTCTGCAATGTAATGCAGCATTTCTTTGCATTTGTTGACAAGGCGAAACATGTTCTTGGATGGAAACCTGAATTTGACCTGGTAGAAGGCCTTGCAGATTCTTACAATCTAGACTTTGGTAGAGGAACATACAGGAAAGAGGCTGATTTCTCCACTGATGACTTGATTCTTAGTAAGAGTCTTGTTCTCCAGGCCTAGATCTTTAGATTTTGTCTCACTGTTTCTCTCTCCCTCTCTTTTTTTTTTTCCCATTTCCATTCAAGTGTAGTAATAAGTTAACAAATACCAAACAATCACCAATTCAATAGAAATATCTGGAATCCAGATGTTTTGCACAGGCTGTTGTAAAAAGAGTTTGCATTTTTTATCAAGTCTGGAATTGTGCTCGATTCAATTTGAACCTTGCCTTGTCTTATGCATTAATATCCCAGGATCCACTTCTCCTGCAGAATACCAATAGTAGAGTTATAAAACATTTGATCCTACCCCAAATGTTGGAGTGAAAATTCATTTAATGTATAATATTGTGGATGTAAATTAAAGAAGGAGATTTCATAAGTATGAGCCATTTGTTTTGGCTAGCAGGTTTATGAATTTATTGAAAAAATGATATGAATCAGAATTAAATGCATTTATTAGTGACTAATCAGTCACAAAATTATATTAAATAATAAATATTTTTTTAATTTTACTATTAATTTGCGATGAAATAGCGACTAATTGCTTTTCTATGATGCGATTAAATAGCGACTAAATAGCGATCAAATTACCGACAAAAACAGCGACCATTTCGCGATCAAAATTTAACGACCAATTTACTTCCACATAGCGACCAAATGCTCTTGTGTAATACCCGGCTAGATTCAGACATCGGAATTCCTACCGTCCGGGGGAGTTCGAGGATGTTAGAGGTCTCTGGAAGGGTAAGAGAAAGTTTTCTAAAATATTTTCAAGTGTTTTTAAAGGTTTAGCGTAGAAAAGGATTGAGTTTTGAAGAGATATGGCCAAGGAGGCATTTTGCCATGTTCGGCCCCCTAAGGTTAAGTTCGGCCGCCTAAAGTTCCCTAGTTTCGGCCCCCGAAGGTTAAGTTCGGCCGCTGAAGGTTGCATAGTTTTGCATGCGATTCGGCAGCCGAACCTGAGGCGGTTGCTCATCTATAAGGGCACCGAGTGGCAGAAAAAGGAGGAGGTTTCTTCTCTCCTTCTGACCTAGGTGAGGTCTTGATCTCCTTAAAGTATTTTCATGGTTTTTCTTCAAATCTTTCACGGTTGTAATGAGTTTTACCCTTGTTTTGAAGAGTTGTGAGCTTTAAACAAGGTTTTGGAGTTTGAAGCTTTTGAAGCTTGGTTTCTCCATATCTTTGAGTTTGGATCATCTCAGCCTTTGTTCTTCAAGAGGTAAGTGTTGATCCATGGTTCTTATGATGTTTTTATGAGTTTTGTAAAGGGAAAAGGGAGCTAGGCATGAGTTTGCATGAGATGTGCATCATAGGGTTTATGAATCCTTTATGTTTGCTGTGTGTCTTGTGAGCTTGTTTGTTGGAGTTTAAAGTTATTTGAAGCTCCCTTAGGCTTGTTGAAGTGTTTATGCATGTTTTAGAAGGGTTAAATGCATGTGTTGAGGTCTGAACAGGTGATGGAGGGACTGACAGGCGTCCTTGTGCACGAAACTGAGTTCTGGCTAAACTCAGGTTCGGCCCTCGAAAGTCCAAGTTAGGCCGCCGAACATGCCTGACTTTCGTCTCTGGAGGAGACATTCGGCCGCCGAAAGTGCTGCCGAAGGTGCCCTGTCCAGCCTTCCTTTGCTTGTTTTGCATGCATGTTTTGTGATGTTTTAGAGGGTTTTTGGAGAGATGTTCATAGTTATGTTAGAATATGTTTGGTACCTCATTTGAGTCCTCCACTGTAGGATTGGACCCGAGGAACCAAGGTGTTTAGCAGTAGTAGCTGTTTCAGAGTTAGAGGTAGCCCAGAGGTAGCCAAGTAGAGGCTACAGGTGAGTGGAACTAACTGTACTATTTTACATTCAGAAATGACACGAATCTAGCATGATCCATGCATCATAAAATGCCATGTTATGTATTAGGTTGTATTGCATTAGATTCCACGAATATGCTGCATTGCATAAGCTGATATTTGTGTGGATGAATGTTGGATGATCCTTAGCCCTTGATAGAGCACAGATACAGAGTTGTGGCATGAGATAGCCATACCAGGTCGCCCCTGGTTAGTCCAGGTCGCTCCTGGTACTATGAGTGAGACAACTGGGCTGTCAGATCAGAGCTCAGAGCAGTCCAGGTGAGGCCTAATCGCCCCTGGCACAGTTGGACATGTTATGATATGAGTTACTTCAGAGTAGTCCAGGTGAGGCCTCATCGCCCCTGGCACAGTTGGACATACTATTTTGTATGTAGAGGGCTATGGTGACAAGTTCATCCTTGAGATGATATGTTTGTGATGTGATGCATTTCATGAGAGCATGTAATGAATGAACTGTTTTTATTGTTCCTCCTCACTGGGCTCTAGAGCTCATCCCACTCCCTTGACCCCAGTTTTGCAGGTTCTGAGAGAGCTAGGAGAAGTCAAAGTCAGCAAGAGTACAGAGGACAGTTGTGCATGAATGTATGTTGTAATAGGATAGTGGACATGATGTAATTGAAAGATTAGTTGTAATGTAATAGATAGATATGTACTGTCATATACTGGATAGACTTATGCTTTCCCTAGTGTCACTGCTATAGTGTGATGTGTGATTCATCCCTTGTACACAATCCTGTTTTACGTTTCTTGATGAGAAATGTGTGAGTTAGGCTTAATGTATGGCTTCGATGAGATACCAGTGGGATGTGTTACAGATTATGTTAATCCCTGGACCACAGCAGATAGTAGTCCCTGGTACAGGCCCTGAGGGCCATTTCAGATTGACATTTCTGAGTAGCAGTGGTTAAGCCTACAGAGTTTACAGGATTGTGAGTATTGTTTTATATTATGAATGGGATTTATCAGGTACACAGAGAGTATAGTTGGCTGACTATGGGTCCCGGCGGCCTTAAGCCGATCTGGATCCTAGTGCCAGTGATGGTTCGGACCGTTACTGAAGGGTACCGGTTTCCGGGTCGTTACAGATTGGTATCAGAGCATAGGGCCTCAAGAGTACGGTGTGTTGGGATAGCCCACATCGGAAAGAGGTCGTGTCTTGTATAGGAGGGAAAGCACAATAAGTTAAGATCATGTCCACTAGGATAGGATGTGGAGTCCTGTCTTGCATGATGATGTGAAATGCCATGATGAGCAACATGTGCTATGAATATGTTTGATATGTGCTAAGGATTCATGTGTTCTCACATGGATCATGTGATGATATTTTTGTGTGCTGTTGTGCTTTACAGAGGCAGGATGAGAGGAACTCGTCGATCTGGTAGATTGACTGGAGCTCCGCCGGAGGATGAGGACATGGATGCTCACCTCCCCGTTCTGCAAAGGGCAACATCAGATAGTGTAAGCAGAGAAGGTACATCAAGGGACCCTAGAAGGTCTGTTGAGGAGAGTAGAAGGGGAGTTGTCCAGAGTGGTATGTCAGGGCTTATGAGAGAAAGAGAGGAGGATGACCAGAGTAGAGAGGGCGGCTTTGGTATGAGCGGATTAGGAGGAGATATGGGTGAGTCCCAAGGAGGCACTCAGGCCTCGAGATTTGTTCCACCTCAGTATCCACCTTACCAGTGGGGGGCTGAGTACCCGATGAAAGATACAGCAGAGTTTCCTAGGTATCACCCATATCCTACCTTTATGCCCTATCCTCCCTTTTATCCGCCATATCCACCATCATATCCACAGTATACCATGTGTCCACCCTTCTTTTGTTACCCAAGGTCAGTAAACCCTAACCCAGGGCAAGTTACACCTCCTCCACCACCAGTAGAACCAGTAGCCCCAGTCATCCAAACACCTAAGCTTAGTTCACCTGGAGAAAGTATGGTGCAGCTGACAGATTATTTACGGTTAGATATTCCCAAGTTTGAGACTGGTGATGACCCTGTTGAGTATCTCAGAACGGTCAAGATGATAACTGATGAGTTGGGAGCCAGTGAGAGTAGAGCCATTCAGATGGCAGGGGTCACCTTGAAATGTGAAAAGGCAAGGGAATGGTTCAACCAGTATGTGAACCCGAGGGTAGAAAGATTATCCTGGGAACAGTTTGCAACAGAGTTTGCCGAAGGGGCTTTTCCAGATAGCGCAAGGAAGAGGTTCCATGATATAGTAGATATGGCACAGAAGAGAGAAGCTAGTGCCAAACTTGCAGGGACAAGTGATGTGAATCTCTCCCCTCTGCACGAGGCTGGTATAGAAAGGAAGAAGGGAGGTAGAGGCCTCAGACGATCAAAGAAGAATAAGTTCTGGAAGCAGATAAAGTCTGGTCTGGGAATAGGTGAGGGTTCGAGTTCTGGTTTGAATACCTCAAAATGTCCGAGGTGCGGTAGGTCGCACAAAGGAGTCTGTTTAGTAGGGACAACAGCATGTTTCAGGTGCGGACAGGAGGGGCACATAGCACGTGAGTGTTCCACCGCGACTTTGATAACACAGTCCCAGCAAACAGTCTCAGACAGAGTGGCTCAGCCAGAAGCTCTAGCCATGGCGCAGGGCAGAGGCAGAAGGAGCGGGATCACTCCTTCTTCCACAGGTTCCCCAGGGGAAGATCCATCAGTACCAGCACGGATCTTCGCTTTGACGCAGCAGGAGGCTGACACATCGGACCTGGCAGTGACAGGTACGTTTCACTTCCATATGTTTTGATGTGTTTGTTCATAGTGACTCTGATGTTTCGCTTTCCTTAGGGCCGTGAGAGCCGTCGAGAGTATGGGTTTGATAACTTCTGGGATTAGAATGTCCTCTTTGGGTCAATAGACTCAAGTGTGATCCGTCAGTGGCAGAGTGAGTCTGCCAATAGAGTTGAGTGCGAGTTTTGAGTAGGTGCCTTCCAGCTGACCTTGTGGTTCTAGAGTGACTGGTTGATGTCATTCTAGGGGTGGATGGACTAGCTACTCATCATACTACCTTCGATAGCGGAGGCAGAATAGTCAGGCTTAGACCAGGATGGATGGATCACAGGTAATGTGTGAGGGGACAAAGTAGAGCTGCCTAGAAGTTTGCTATCAGCCCTAGAGGCTCTTACGCTGTTTAGGAGAGGTTATCATAGGTTTCTTGCTTGTGTCAGAGAACAGCGTAGTTAGTCAGATTAGAAGGGGAACAGTTGTAGTGCCCACAGCCAGAGACAAGTTATCGATAGGACCCAGACAAGTCATCAGGTGTACCACCCGCTAAACGAAGAGAGTGAGAACGAAGAATGGTAAGGAGAGTGCGAGAGATAGGAAAAGCCAAATGAGGAATAGCGAGATAGTGAACCAGGAAAGATATTCGAGAGTGGTGCTATGAGATGCTTTTTATCCAGGTATAGGGGTGATCTCTCATCTCTGAGTGCAGCCCTCCAGTATAAGAAATCAGTCAAAGAACAGAGTAAGAAAAGAATAAGAGTAAGAAAAAAGTAAGTGTCATAGATCAGAGTAACAAAACAAAAGAAAGAAAAAGAATACGCAAACTAGAATGAAATAGAGAAAGAAACGAGTAAGACTCAGGGTACGTTCAGGAGGAGCTTTCAGTTTACTCTGGGATTCGGTGCTAAATTGAGGCAGAGGAAAGGGTTAGCCTTTTCATTAGTACGTTCCCGAGAGAAGGTCCGTTACCTATAGTTCGAATCTTCACTCTGACTCAGGAGGAAACTATCACATCGAACACAGTGACATCAGGTATGTTCACTTGTGGATGTTCGGATGTGTATGCTTTGTTTTGAACCCGCGTGTTCCTACTTCCTTGTGACTTAGTGAGCTGTGACTCGAGTGGGTTGAATGACTTCTAGGCTTAGAGTATTTTGCTCTGGGTTAGTGGACCCGAGTATGATCCATCTGAGGCAGAGTCAGTCAGTCAGAGCAGTTTAGCGGTTGGAGTGAGTAGAGACTATCCAGCTGACCTTATGGTTCTAGAGTTGACTAGTTGATGTCATTCTAGGGCGGATTGGCTACTTACTCATTGTACTACTTGTGTCTGTGTCTGTAGAGACAAGGTAAGAGAGTTCAGAGGCTAAGATGGATCAGAGAGAGTCCTTGAAAGGGACAGAGTATTGGTGCCTAGAGATTTGATGTCAGCCCAGTAGGCTCAACGGTACACAGGAAAGGGTATCAGAGGGTTCTAACTCTTGTGAGCGCGTTTAGGAGTCAGATCAGGGAATCAGCCTCAGTGCCCGTTGCTAGCAAGTTCTAAATGTTTTTCCCAGACGAGCTGTCAGGTTTACCATCTGTCAGGGAGTCAGAGTGTGGAATAGAAGTGGTGTCTGGACGCGGAACCATTTCTTTCCTTCTACCCTACAGAATGGCACCTGCAGAGAGAGCCTAGTCAGCATAGGATAGAGAAGCTTGGTAGAGAAAGGTTATATCCGACCTCGTACCTCATCTTGGAATGTTCCAGTGTCAGTATGAGAAACGAAGGATGAAACCTTGAAATTTTGTAACGACTGTGAGCAGTTGCACAAAAGCACTACCAGGACAGGTGTTTCCATGTAAAATGGATGAGCTATAGGACCAGCTAGTAGAAGCTAGTGGTTTTCTAGAAGAGATCTGAGAGTTGGGAACTATATGTCGAAAGTTAGAAAACTGACATCTTGATCATAGTGAAGAGTCTAAACCCGCAATAAGGGGTAAACCTGCTCAGCGACTCTGAGTATACCAGACAGTATCTACTGGGTGAGGCAACTGCGATGTGAGCTGCCCTCAGTCAGAAGTCGCTTATCAGTTGAGCCTATAGAAACAGCTAAGCTAGAGAGCTAGCGAGCTCTCTAGAGATAGTCCAGTGTAGTTAAAAAGGGATCAAAAGAGAAGAAGCCAGTATAGTAAAGAAGAAGAAAAGCAGGCAAGGATCAGAGTGCGCAGCAAAATCGTAGAATAGTTTAGAGAAACAGAGAAGCATGCTCGTTATCTACGAAATATTGTAGATTTTCAGAGAACATGGCATAGAGGTCAAGTTCTGGAAGCTGAGTGCAATTTCAGGGCATGTCTGTTTCATTGTGATGTGTCACAATATAACATCGAAAGTAAGTAGAGAGAGAGAACGTGATAGCCAAGTCATCTAGCATTTCCGTAGAGTTATAAAGCCGAGAAGCATCAAAGAGAAAGGAAGATCCGTAGTCAGATGAAAGATGCAAGTCAGTTGTTGTGTACTGACAGAAGTGATAAGTAAAGAGAAGTAAAGGTTAGTATAACCAGAAGAGTGTGAATAAGCTGAGAAAAGGCAAAGAAAAGAAAAGTTAGTAGTCATATGAAAGAGTCAGGTCGTTTGTGTACAAGCAAGAGTGGTAAACACTCAGTGTAGACACAGCTTAAGCAGTGAAGGGTCAGCAAGGTCAGACAGTATAGCCAACCCGGGAGTTTTACTCCAGGGGTATCTGTGTCTCTTCGTAGAGACCGATGGTAGGCTTTCTTCTTGTTTCCCTGTATGTTTATTGTTGTTGTTTTAACATTCGAGGACGAATGTTTTTAAAGGAGGGAAGAATGTAATACCCGGCTAGATTCAGACATCGGAATTCCTACCGTCCGGAGGAGTTCGAGGATGTCAGAGGTCTCTGGAAGGGTAAGAGAAAGTTTTCTAAAATATTTTCAAGTGTTTTTAAAGGTTTAGCGTAGAAAAGGATTGAGTTTTGAAGAGATATGGCCAAGGAGGCATTTTGCCATGTTCGGCCCCCTAAGGTTAAGTTCGGCCGCCTAAAGTTCCCTAGTTTCGGCCCCCGAAGGTTAAGTTCGGCCGCCGAAGGTTGCATAGTTTTGCATGCGATTCGGCAGCCGAACCTGAGGCGGTTGCTCATCTATAAGGGCACCGAGTGGCAGAAAAAGGAGGAGGTTTCTTCTCTCCTTCTGACCTAGGTGAGGTCTTGATCTCCTTAAAGTATTTTCATGGTTTTTCTTCAAATCTTTCACGGTTGTAATGAGTTTTACCCTTGTTTTGAAGAGTTGTGAGCTTTAAACAAGGTTTTGGAGTTTGAAGCTTTTGAAGCTTGGTTTCTCCATATCTTTGAGTTTGGATCATCTCAGCCTTTGTTCTTCAAGAGGTAAGTGTCGATCCATGGTTCTTATGATGTTTTTATGAGTTTTGTAAAGGGAAAAGGGAGCTAGGCATGAGTTTGCATGAGATGTGCATCATAGGGTTTATGAATCCTTTATGTTTGCTGTGTGTCTTGTGAGCTTGTTTGTTGGAGTTTAAAGTTATTTGAAGCTCCCTTAGGCTTGTTGAAGTGTTTATGCATGTTTTAGAAGGGTTAAATGCATGTGTTGAGGTCTGAACAGGTGATGGAGGGACTGACAGGCGTCCTTGTGCACGAAACTGAGTTCTGGCTAAACTCAGGTTCGGCCCCTGAAAGTCCAAGTTAGGCCGCCGAACATGCCTGACTTTCGTCTCTGGAGGAGACATTCGGCCGCCGAAAGTGCTGCCGAAGGTGCCCTGTCCAGCCTTCCTTTGCTTGTTTTGCATGCATGTTTTGTGATGTTTTAGAGGGTTTTTGGAGAGATGTTCATAGTTATGTTAGAATATGTTTGGTACCTCATTTGAGTCCTCCACTGTAGGATTGGACCCGAGGAACCAAGGTGTTTAGCAGTAGTAGCTGTTTCAGAGTTAGAGGTAGCCCAGAGGTAGCCAAGTAGAGGCTACAGGTGAGTGGAACTAACTGTACTATTTTACATTCAGAAATGACACGAATCTAGCATGATCCATGCATCATAAAATGCCATGTTTTGTATTAGGTTGTATTGCATTAGATTCCACGAATATGCTGCATTGCATAAGCTGATATTTGTGTGGATGAATGTTGGATGATCCTTAGCCCTTGATAGAGCACAGATACAGAGTTGTGGCATGAGATAGCCATACCAGGTCGCCCCTGGTTAGTCCAGGTCGCTCCTGGTACTATGAGTGAGACAGCTGGGCTGTCAGATCAGAGCTCAGAGCAGTCCAGGTGAGGCCTAATCGCCCCTGGCACAGTTGGACATGTTATGATATGAGTTACTTCAGAGTAGTCCAGGTGAGGCCTCATCGCCCCTGGCACAGTTGGACATACTATTTTGTATGTAGAGGGCTATGGTGACAAGTTCATCCTTGAGATGATATGTTTGTGATGTGATGCATTTCATGAGAGCATGTAATGAATGAACTGTTTTTATTGTTCCTCCTCACTGGGCTCTAGAGCTCATCCCACTCCCTTGACCCCAGTTTTGCAGGTTCTGAGAGAGCTAGGAGAAGTCAAAGTCAGCAAGAGTACAGAGGACAGTTGTGCATGAATGTATGTTGTAATAGGATAGTGGACATGATGTAATTGAAAGATTAGTTGTAATGTAATAGATAGATATGTACTGTCATATACTGGATAGACTTATGCTTTCCCTAGTGTCACTGCTATAGTGTGATGTGTGATTCATCCCTTGTACACAATCCTGTTTTACGTTTCTTGATGAGAAATGTGTGAGTTAGGCTTAATGTATGGCTTCGATGAGATACCAGTGGGATGTGTTACAGATTATGTTAATCCCTGGACCACAGCAGATAGTAGTCCTTGGTACAGGCCCTGAGGGCCATTTCAGATTGACATTTCTAAGTAGCAGTGGTTAAGCCTACAGAGTTTACAGGATTGTGAGTATTGTTTTATATTATGAATGGGATTTATCAGGTACACAGAGAGTATAGTTGGCTGACTACGGGTCCCGGCGGCCTTAAGCCGATCTGGATCCTAGTGCCAGTGATGGTTCGGACCGTTACTGAAGGGTACCGGTTTTCGGGTCGTTACATCTTGCCTGAGGCGATCAAATAACAACGAAATAGCGACCAAATTAGCGATCAAAACGACCATTTAGCGACCAAAATTTAACGACCAATTTACTTACACATAGCGACTAAATGCTCTTTCCTGAGGCGATCAAATAATAACGAAATAGGGACCAAATTAGCGACCATTTAGCGACCAAAATTTAGCGACCATTTAGCGACCAAACAGCGACAAATATTTCTAATACCTAATTTGCCATGACACCAAATTAGCGACCAAAAAATGGTCGCTGATTGGTCGCTATTTTAGCGACCAATTTCCAGATTGTCGCAAAAAATTTAGCGACTGGCCAAACACCGACCATTTCATTTTGGTCGCTAAATGGTCGCTATTTCATAATAGCGACCAAATTCTGCCTTTTAGCGACCAAAATTTTGGTCGCTAAATCACTGTTTTTTTGTAGTGGAAGAAAGGCCTCAGCCGAACCCTACAGCAGAAAGACCCAGGGGGACGGGAGCAGGGCCGGTGAATGATGGTTCCAGTGGAACCATCAACATGATTGTGGGAGGAACTGGAGGTCGGATGAGCAGGAGAGGAAGAAAAAGAGGTCGAGATGGGGAAGGTAGCAGTGCCAAGGTCATGCAGATAGTTGACCATTCACCAATGACCATCTCTTTCTCTCCGGAGGATGCCCAAGGCATTCAGATGCCTCATGATGACGCACTTGTCGTTGAGGCCATCATTCATAACTACCGGGTTAGGAAAATCTTGGTGGATGACGGAAGTAAGGTGAATCTATTGCCATACAGAGTTTTCTAGCATATGAGAATCCCTGAGGAACAGTTGGTTCGGGACCAGGCCCCAGTCAAAGGGATCGGAGGAGCCCCAGTACCTGTGGAGGGAAAGGTGAAGCTAGCCCTCACTCTCGGAGAAGCACCTCTGGCTCGGACGCACTACGCGGTGTTTCTAGTGGTAAAACTCCCCCTGAACTACAACGCAATATTGGGAAGACCTGTGCTGTTTGATTTTGAGGTTGTAACCAGCATCAGATATCTGGCTATGAAATTCCCAACAGAAGCAGGAGTGGGAGTAGTCAGAGGAAGCTAGGAAGAGGCGATAGCAGTGTACCTGGCCACGATATCAGAACCGAGCTCGGCAGAGGAAAGGTTTGACTCAGAAGTTTTGAAGGTCCGAGATGAGAAAAGAGAAGCCAGAACAGAGCCGATCGGAGAGCTGGAAACCTTCCCCTTATCAGAAGCAGAGGCAGACAAGGTTTTCAGCCTTAATGCCGGCCTGACTGAAGAGCAGAAAACTGAAGTCATGGCCCTGATCCGAGGTCATGCATCAAGCTTTGCCTGAAAGCCTTCTGACATGCCGGGGATAGACCCTAAAGTAATGACTCACAAGCTGAACGTCCTTCCGGCTGAGACGACGAAGCGACAATAAGGCCACAGTGCCTGAATCTTGCCCAAGACCTCAGTGAGGTAGGTGACCGGGCTCCTCAAGTGCCCCCCGGCACCACAAACCGGCTAAGATGACGAAGCGACAGTAAGGCCACAGTGCTTGAATCTTGCGCAAGACCTCAGTGTGTTAGGTGACCGGGCTCCCCAAGTGCCCCTAGCACCACAAAACCGGCTGAGATGACGAAACGACAGTAAGGCCACAGTGCCTGAATCTTGCGCAAGACCTCAGTGATGTAGGTGACCGAGCTCCCCAAGTGCCCTCGGCATCACAAACCGGCTGAAATGATGAGGCAACATGAGGCCAAAGATGCTAACCTGAGATACATAAATCCGGGCTCAGAAGAATCAAACAAGAAAAGAACCAAGTTCAGAAGAGCCGGAATGGATAAAGTGGAAGTCACGAATTCCAAGGAGCAAGAGGAAATCTAAGGCACGAGTAGATGAGGCCCCAGCCATTGATTCCTATCTGAACAGAATTAAAAACAAAAAGGCCATCTCTGCTCATTACGTTAAAAGGTACATGGTCCATTTCACTTTGGTTATACAAATGTTATATGTCCGAACTTGCATTATGGACAAGTTAACAAAATAGAAAATTAATAAGAATGCCTTTGCGAGATTGGAAAAATTCATAAGTCAGAAGTTTAATCAATTAATATAATTTCAGCCATGATTAACAAGGGCGAGAAATAAAACAAGTAGTATGGTGGATTCCTTGGAAAAATTATTGAGCACATGATTTAAGAATTTTATCCTTAACATGTTGACAGATTAGGCCAAGTAGGCCTTCAATGGATTAAGTCAATTAGATTTTTAGCAGATTGAGTAATTTGATAAGGACAGAAAAATAAATAACAGTGGAAATAGCTCAAATATAAATACAAGCAAAAGTTAAACTTCATTAAAAGAAAAATACATTACAACCTAGTCATCTACAACTATTGAAGGAAAAATTGTCCTTAAAGGACTTACATGCCTAGGAGCTTCATTATCTACATCATTGCCTACATTACTATCTACAAATGGTACAATTTCCCCTCCTTGGGGCCCTGCACCCTCTCCTCGGGGTCCGGCATTGTTCCCCCGGGCTCATCTTCTTCCCCTAGCTCGACGTTTTCTTCAAGAGACCCAGCTTCAGTGTGAGGAGCTCCCTTGGGCAAGGGTCTATCATCCTCCCCATAAAGCACGTCCTCGCCATCGGAGTCTACCTCAGCGGCTCGGAGTTCAGCTAGCGGGGTGGATGGGGCATGCCTGGCTTCCCTCAAGCCTCGGTTGAAACCGGAGATGAACATGCGGAAGCCTTTTTGCCATATTGCATTCTTCATCTCATCAGAGGCTTTGTATTCTGCAAGTCGCCCCTCGCAGGCCTCCACTATCTTGGTTTTCAACTCAGAAGAGTCTTTATAGCTTTGGAGATAAGCTTCACAGGCCTGCTCGATCTCCTTTTTCAACTCGGCCGACTCCTTGTACTCGCTCAGTCGCTCCTCACACTCCAGCTGAACCCTGTCTTCAGCAAGCTTAGCATCCTCAAGCAGGGCTGAGCACCTCTTCTCCAATACTTTGACTTCTTGGCAGAGTTGTTGATTCTGAAGTTTGGACTCCTCTGCTACCAAGGTCAGGTCTTTGATCTGCACGCTTTGCTTGCTCAGCTCCTGCTCGAGGACCACAACCCGAGCTAGGGCTTCATCCTTCTGAGCCAGCACGACATCAAAATCGGCCTTCAACGACTCGTGCTGGCGCCGGGCCTCATCTCTTTGGCTCACAGCCTCGTCCTTCTCCTTTCGAGTTTCTTCCAAAGAGGACAGCTGCCCTAATGCCTCATCACGCCTGATCTCTGCAACAGCTGCCCTCTTATCAGCCCACTCCACAGCTTCTCTAGTGTAAGCCAGCTCTTCTCGGAGGGTCTTTAAATGTTCCTGGGCTGCAGCCAGGTGACCCCAGGCATCACTAGTTGCAGCTAGGTTTTCTTCAAGGCGGGCCTCCTCTATCCAGCGGTCCACCGTGCTCTGGGTGGACTCGTCGCGGGTGTCCACCTCCATGAAGAGGCCCATCAGCTAGCACAGAAAGGAAAATATTAGAATAACAAACAACATAAACCAGAAGAAATAATTCAAAAATAAGAATAGCTTACCATAAGGAGCATCTCTCTAACTGTGTCCCACAGCTCCTCTCTCGTCTGAGCTTGGAAAGCTACTTGCTCTAGAGTGGAACTGGCCAAGAGGCCAGTCAGAGCCAGCAGACGAGGGTCTGAAGCCTCTGTGACCCCACCGAACATCCGCTCCCTAATAATTTCCGCAACCACGCTCGTGGGAGACTGATGTGTGATATCCTCTGCGTTTAGGATGTCATTATCAGGGGCAGAGAGCAGGGGAACCACCAGGGTCTTCTCCTTCTCGAGTGGAGGTAAAGCTGGGGCCGGACGTTTGGAGGCCCGAGACTTCTTGGGAACTGGGGCAGAAGCATCAAAGGAAAGAGGATGCTTGCTCACGGCCCTCTCAGCAGCCTCCTCGGGGACGTCTTCTCCAACCGACCTCGGCTCGGCCCCTTCCGTAAGGGTGCCCCCAACAATAAAAACGCCCTCAGTAGCGGCTCCTTGAACACCCTCATCCTCAAGGATGACCTCCAGCTCGCCTTTAGGAGCCCTATCAACAGTTGTGGAGGTCTCGAGCCTCCCCTCAGAAACCTCCTCAGGAGGAAGAGCAGGATCCGTCCTTACCAGCTCGGTGCCCTTGACCGGCCTGACAGTGACCCTCGGAGCCTTTTATGTCCCCTCAGTAGAGGTCCGTTGGGACCTGGGGGCTTGGGAAGAATGAGGAGCTGAGCTCGACCTGCTGCGGTTGGATGGCCTAGAAGACCTGGTACCTCGGGAGCTCGGCTTGGGAGCTTGGGAAAAAGCCGGAGCGGGAGGCCGGCTAGCCAATCTGGAGGAAATAACTTTAGCCACCCTCTGGGTAGTCTCTCCCACTGATCGCCCAGCTAGGAGGGCGTCCAAAGTAGCATTCATGCTCTCCCGAGATAGCGTGAAGTTCTTCGGGGGCTTGATTTGGTCCATTTTCACGTCGGAAGCTGCAAAGATTCAAAACCAAAACGAATTAGAATAGCCCTCAGTAAAATCACAAAGATGAGACAAAACAGTTAAATGAAATAAAGTACCAGCGTCCTTGATATCCCAAAGATTAGACGCGAACATACACTTTTCGACATCATACTTCTTTTCGACAGAAGTCAGTCGAATGAACCCAACCTGCTCGGTAAGGCTCAACTGGGGCAGGTCGTTGCAGCCTAGAGGGACGTCCTCCCAGGAGAGATCCACCTCCCAAGATAACCCAGACTCCTTCTTCAGCTCAACCACCATGAATCCTTCCATCCAGCCTTTTATCAAGTCTTTATGACCCGAAAAGATTGACAGCCCCCCGCGAGGGGCAAAGTAGTAAAAACCTTGGCTTGCCTTGACTAGCCTGAAGAAAGTGACGAACAGACGCGCCGTGGGTGCAAACCTCCAGCTCAGACAGATAGATTTAAAGAAAGACATGAAAAGAATGGAATTAGGAGTCAGCATTCGAGGGGTTATCTCGAAATACCGGAAGACCTCAATAAAGAAAGGAGAAAAAGGAAAAGTCAAGCCATACTCCCTTTGTTTGGCCAAAAAGACCAGGCTAAGGTCCTTCTGTGGGTCTACTAGACCAGAGGGAGGAGGATAAGGAAGAACAATCCTCTTCTGCTCACATCAAAAGACCTTCTAGGGTCCTTTGACGTTCTCTCCCTGCTAGACCTGCAGGACATTGCCCTAGGCAATACAGGAGGACGGGCATTTGTGCCCTCATCCTGAGGTGGTACTCCAGTCAATCGTGCAGATCGACGAGTTCCTCTCATCTTGCTTACTGAAAAACAACACACATATCATAAAACATTAGCATCAAATGGTTCATGTGGAAACACATGAACCCGCATCACATACATCACATATACAGCATTTGATGTGTTGTAGATGGGGTTTAGGATAGTTTGAAGCCCCTAGGAGCTTGTATGCTTGAGTATGCATGTTCTAGAATAGGAAAATGCATTATTGAATGTTTTGGGAGGCGTTTATGCATGTTGAGCTGAGTTTCTGCCCTTTGGGAAGAACTCAGGTTCGGCAGCCGAAGGCTCTTTCGGCCGCCGAACCTGCCTTTGGTAGCATATATCGGCTGCCGAACCCTGCCTCCAAAAGTGGACTTTCGGCTCTGGAAGGGAGTTTCGGCCCCCGAAGGTGCCGCCGAACATGCATGAGTTTCGTCTCTGGAGGGAACCTTCGGCCGCTGAAAGTGCCGCCGAAGGTACATGACTTTCGGCTCTGGAGGGCCTTTCGACCGCCGAATCTGCCGCCGAAAGTGCCCTGTTCAGCCCTCCTTTGCATGATTTATGTGATTATTTTAAGGTGTTTTAGGGGGTTTTTGGGGAGTATTTTAGAGTCATGTTTATGTATGTTAGGTCCCTCATTTGAGTCCACCTGTGTAGGTTCGGACCCGAGGAACCGAGGACCCCAGCAGTGAGTTCAGCTGCTTCTGAGTCTATTAGAGCTTCAGCCAGAGGTGAGTGGAATATCTTATTTCGTTTCAAAGTAAATAAATAAATTCTGAGCATGATACACGCATCATGAATGCCATGAGATATACTAGGGTGCTTACATTAGAATTCACGAATATGTTGCATTGCATAATATGTTGTTGATGTGGGTGAATGTTGGATGATCCTTTAGCCGCACTACGTTATGATATGATGTGATACAGTATGGAAGACCAATGAGGCCCATTCTACGTCCCTGGCATATTGGAATGTTATGTTATGAATGTAATATAAGAAAAAGACCAGTGAGACCCAGTCTACGCCCCTGGCACTATTGGAATGAGTAGTGGGCTATTGGTGACAAGTTCATCCTTGATGTGGATTGTTTGTGATATGTTGCATTTCATGAAAGTATGAAATTTAAATTGAATGTTTAATTATTCTGCTCACTGGGCTTTATAGCTCACCCCTCTCCCTTAACCCCCAGGTTTGCAGGTACAGGGTAGACCAGGAGGTCAGCAGGAGTAGAGTCATGTATTATGTAATAGCTAGATGTGGACATGGATATGATGTAATGTAAAAGTATGATATAGAAATGTTATGTAATGACGCTTATGAAAGTTTAGAGTTGTGCTTAACCATAGAATTATGTTAATCCCTTTCTAGTACATGATCTTAATGTCTAATGGTGATTATTGTAAACCAAAATTAATTTATGTTATGTCACCCCATTGGAGCATTGATGAGGACTCCAAGGTGGGGTTAATGTTTATGTTTATGAATAGTGCATGCACAGGTTGAGTTTGGTGATTGAATGGAAAGAAAAGTTCAAAATTTTTATGTATGTGTTGATCATGTATGGGATTAAGCAGGTTTACAGGATAAATGTTTGGCTTGCTATGGGTACCGGCGGCCTTAAACCGATCTGGATCCTAGCGCCGGTAGCGGTCTGATTTTCGGGTCGTTACACAGCATATCATCAATGCACATGCATAAAATCATGGCATTTCACATCATCATTCAAGACAGGACTCTACATCCTATCCTAGTGGACATGATTTTCCTATTGTGCTTGCCCTTCCATAACCTCTATGAGCCCGACACACTATAGGTCCGACCATATAAACCTAGGGCTCTGATACCAATCTGTAACGATCCGAAAATTGGACCGCTACCGGCGCTAGGATCCAGATCGGCATAAGGCCGCCGGGACCCATAGCAAGCCTAACATACATCCTGTATACCTGTTAAATCCCATACATGATCAAACATATACATAAAAATTTAAACTCTTTCCTTTCGTTCACCAAGCTTAACCCGTACATGCACAACTCATAATCATAAACATCAAACCCCACAATGGAGCCCTCATCAAATGCACCAATGGGGTAACATATTATACACTAAGCTTGGTTTACATAAACTTTAATAATACATTTCATTAAAAGATCATGTATCAAAATGGGATTAACATACACTAGGGCCAAGCACAATTCTATCCTTAATACAATTCTTTACATTACCTCACATTAAATAATTTCACATTACATGTCTACATCTAACTATTACATACACATGACTTCTTTACTCTTGTTGACTTCCTGATCTATCCCGTACCTGCACACCTGGGGATTTAGGGAATGGGGTGAGCTACTAGAGCCCAGTGAGCAGAATAATAAAACATTGTATTTAAAATATATGATCTCATGGAATGCATCACATCACAAACAAATCACAATCAAGGATGGTCTTGTCACCAATAGTCCTCTACATATCCATTAGTGCCAGGGGCGTAGAATGGGCCTCGACCTGGTCTTTCTCTTAACATAACATAGCATAACATTACATTCCAATAATGCCAGGGGCGTAGAATGGGCCTCGACTTGGTCTTTCTCTTAACATAATGCCAGGGGTGTAGAATGGGCCTCGACCTGGACTTCCATACCATACCATATCATATCATATCACATCATATCATACGAGGACTAAAGGATCATCCAATACTCATCCACATCATCATCATATTATGCAATGCAACATATTCATGAATTCTAATGCAAACAACCTAATATATCTCATGGCATCAGTGATGCATGAACATGCTCAAAAATTAATTTATTTACTTTGAAACATAAAGAGTTATTCTACTCACCTCAGGCTAGCTCTGAAAAGACACTGAAGCAGCTAACTCACTGCTGGGGTCCTCGGTTCCTCGGGTCCGAACCTACACAGGTGGACTCAAATGAGAGACCAAACATACATGAACATGACTCTAAACTATTCCCCAAAAACCCCCTAAAACACCTTAAAACAATCATAGAAATCATGCAAAGGAAGGCTGAACAGGGCACTTTCGGCGGCAGGTTCGGCGGCCGAAAGTCCCTCCAGAGCCGAAAGTCATGCACCTTCGGCGGCACTTTCGGCGGCCGAAGGTTCCTTCCAGATCCGAAACTAGTGCATGTTCGGCGGCACCTTCGGCGGCCGAAACTCCCTTTCAGAGCCGAAAGTCCACTTTCGGGGGCAGGGTTCGGCAGCCAAAAGTTTGCCTCCACAGGCAGGTTCGGCGACCGAAAGTGCCTTCGGCTGCCGAACCTGAGTTCTCCCAGAGTGGCAGAACTCAGCCATTCTATGCACATTTTACCTCCCAAACCATTCAAACATGCATTTAGTTATTCTACAACATGCATACACATACCACCAAGCATTTAGGGGTCTCAAACTATCCTAAACCCCAACACAAACACATAAAGCAACTCAAACAACATACATTACCCATAACTCAACATTAACCCTAACATGCATTTCTACCCCATAAACTCCTCAAAACTTGTTTAAAACATACCAGAAAGGTAGGATCTAAGCTTACCTCTTGAAGATCGAGAGGAGAGACGATCCTAACTTGGACATGGGAGAGATCTAGCTCCTTGGACCTCCAAGCTCCAAAACTTGCTCTTAGCTTCAAAGATCTTCAAAACCAAGTTAAAACTTGTTAAAACTTGAAAGATTTGAAGAAAATCATCAAAATCAACCATGGGAGGGCATGGACTCACTGTTGGCCGAAAATAAGGGAGAAAGCTTGCCCATTTTCGGCCATGGATCCTTTTATAGGTGGCTGGCCAGGCCACCTTCGGAAGCTGAAGGCGAATCCAAAACTCATGCAAGTTCGACGGCCGAACCTGGATTTCCCTCAATGGTCTTTTTCATTCAAAACTCAATTTCTTTCTTGCTTAAAACCATAAAATACACGAAAATATTTTTTAAAAACATGTTTTTACCCTTCTAGAAGTTTTCGACATCCGAGATTCCACCGGACGGTAGGAATTCCGATACCGGAGTCTAGCCGGGTATTACACTATGCCCCTGGCAATATGTGAGAGAAAGTCCGGGTGTGGCCTGCACTACGCCCCCTGAACGATTGGATATGTTATGATATGTATATGTAAGAGAAAGACCAGGTGTGGCCTGCACTACGCCCCTGGCACAATTGGACTATGTAGAGGGTTATTGGTGACAAATCCATCCGTGATGTGAATTGTTTGTGATGTGATGCATTTCATGATGGCATACTTTTAATGAACCGTTTTTATTGTTCTGCTCACTGGGCTCTTGTAGCTCACCCTTTTCCCCTAACCCCTAGGTTGCAGGGCCAGAGATAGCTCAGGAAGTCAGCAAGGGTAAAGGCTATGTTATGTAATAGTTTAGTAGTGGACATGATATGAAAAATAATGTAATGATATGTAAAATGATGTAATGTAAAGTAATGTAATGAGGATTAGTGTTGTGCTTAGCCCTAATGTATGGTTAATCCCAGTGTACATGATCTTTATGTAATGTTTTAATGATAGCATATGTTGAACCAAGCTTGATGTATGTAACGTTGACCCAGCTAGAGTATTTGATGAGGGCTCTAGTATGGGGTTTGTATGTATAATGTTAGGGTGCATGCACAAGTCAAGCTTGATATATGGAAAGTTTAAAGTTTTTATGAGAATGTATGATCATGTATGGGATTTTATCAGATGTGCAGGTGACTCGCGGTTGTCGAAGCCGGTAAAAAATAACCTTTCTGGTTATTAACAATTTACAACTGCAGATAGTGGTGAAAGGATCAAATCCACAGGGAATTGAGAACTTACCTATTTTCCTTATCAAGACCAATAAAATAAACTGAAACAAAAATAAACTGAAAAAGAAATAAACTGAAAAACGAGATAAACTGAAACGAGATAAAACTGAAATCAAATAAAAATAAATTGCAGTAAAAGTAAAATGGGGAGTTTGAGATTGATTTGATTAACAAACTACTGAAAGCAAAAATAAACTGAAAAAGAAATAAACTAAAATGAGATAAAACTGAAACGAGATAAATTTGAAAGCGGAATAAAAATAAATTGCAGTAAAAGTAAAATGGGGAGTTTGAGATTGATTTGATTAACAAACTACTGAAAGCAATTAAAATAAGCGAATAATAAAATAAAAGATAAATAAATAATAAGAAAGCTCTAGTTGAAGAATTTGATCCACTTCAGTTGTTGGGATTGATCATTGACACTTAGTTTCTTTTGATTGATTCAATAGATTAGTTATGGAGATGGAAGACGCTTCTCACCACCATGTCTCTCCTTATGATTAAACTAATTAGGGAACGTCCTCTAATTAATTACTAATTAACAAATTACCAAGGAACATCCTTGGACCTTAGGCATCAAAACAATTATTAATTGCATGAAGAAAGAGAGAGATCCAATCCTAACTACTCAAATGCATGAGATGTTGCTAGATCATACAATTTCCTTAGTTTTTACACCAAGTGTTCTTATGTTTGAATAATCCAAACAATTACGGACTTAAATCATCCAAACTAACATATTATTACCTTGCAATCAAGAATCAATTGGCCATATTGATCAAAACAACAAAGCAACGATGGAATTAAGCATGAGATTGTATGAATATTGAATAACAAAAGATAAACAATGTTTGATCAAGTCTCCCAATCCATAAAACAACTAAAGCATCACCTAATCTTCAACTAGAATAAAAGGTTTCAGCCTCTCATGGCTGAAAAAAATAAAAAAAATAAAAGAAAAGAAGAAAGGTAGAAGAAGAGATGTGAATCTCGTAGGTGTCTCCAAGGTGGTGTGTAAAAGTTGTGTGGAGGCTCCTTATGTGTCTTTTTATAGTTGAAAGTGCTGCCCTAGGTCATACTTGCTTCCTAATTAGTGAAGAGGTTGCCCAAAGTGCTGAAAAGGAAGGAATCGCGTTGCAAATTCTCCAGAAGGAAGGAGGCGCGCGGATCAAGCTTCAGAAGAGGAAGGATGCGCGCGGATTGCAGAAGAGGAAGTGGAGCGCAGTCATTGAATGCAGAAGGGAAAGAAATCTGTCCAGTCTTTCCTTTTTAGGTGGAGCCTTCGTTTGAATTTTGAATGCTGAATGAAGAAGAGGCAAGTGCATCTTTATGAAATCTTGCTGCCTAAAAAGGAAGATATGACTGCTGCAGTGTGTGCACATCTTTGAATAAGGAAAGAAAGATCTGCGATTGGAATTTCAAATAATCTTTTGACTGAGCTTTCCTTATTTGCTTTTGCTTCTGCACTTCCCTTATTTGAGGACTTCTCTTTTCTGAAAACTTTCCTTATTTGACACTTTCCATAATTGGTTTCACCTTTGAATAAGGAAAGAAGAATCTGCAATTTGAATTTCAAAGAATCTGTTGATTGTGCTTTCTTTTTCTGGCACTTTCCTTATCAGAAAACTTTCCTTATTTAGCACTTTCCATATTTGAAAACTTTCCTTTTTGGGCACTTTCTATATTTGGCACTTTTTTTGCAGTTTTAAAAGCATTTTCTCCAGATTGTCTCTTTACACCTAATATCTGCAAAACATGATTAAAACCACAAAATTAGGTAGAAAAGGTGTAAATAAACATCAATAAGATCATGATAATATGGACTAAAATATGCTCTATCAGCAGGATGTATAGTAGGCTTGCTACGGGTCCCGGCGACCTTAAGTCGATCTGGATCCTAGTGCCGGTAGCGATCCGGCTTCCGGGTCGTTACAGTTCAAGGTGGTTTGTCAGCTGATGTGAGGGGATCAGAGGAGGATGAACAGAGAAGAGATAGTAGCTTGGGCATGAGTGTAACGACCCGAAAATCGGACCGCTACCGGCGCTAGGATCCAGATCGGCTTAAGGCCGCCGGGACCCGTAGCAAGCCTGACATGTAACCTGTAAACCTGTTTAATCCCATACATGATCAACAATCATACATAAAAATTTAAAACTTTTCTTTCATACATCCTATCATACACCAAACTCAACCTGTGCATGCACTGAACATATACATAATCATAAACTTGACCCCTCAGTGGGATCTCATCAATGCCCCCAATGGGTGGCATAACAAGTGTTGAGTTGGCTAAACATAATCATCAATAAACATTTAGATCATGTATCAAAAAGGGATTACAATATACTATGGTCAAGCACACTTCTAACCTCAATATCATTACATTACATATCCAAACGTCATTATACAATCTGTCATGTCCACTTTCTAACTATTACATGCATAAGACTTCATTACTCTTCTTGACTTCTCTGTCTAACCCGTACCTACAAACCTGGAGAATTTGGGAGAGGGGTGAGCTACTAGAGCCCAGTGAGCAGAATAGTAAAGCATTTGAAACATATGCTATCATGAAATGCATCACATCACAACTAATCATATCAAGGATGAACTTGTCACCATTTAGCCCTCTACATATTCCAATCATGCCAGGGGCGTAGTGCAGGCCACACCTGGTCTTTCCCTTATACATAACATAACATAACATACATAATCCATGGTACCGGGGGCGTAGTGCAGGCCACGTCCGGTCTTTCTCTTACATAGTGCCAGGGGCGTAGTGCAGGCCACATCTGGACTTCCATATCATATCATCATGTCATAACATATGAGGGCTAATGGATCATTCAACATTCATCCACATCAACAACATATTATGCAATGCAACATATTCGTGATTTCTAATGCAAACAACCTAGAATATCACATGGCATCCGTGATGCATGAACATGCTCAAAACTGATTTATTTATTTAAAAGCATAAGAGTCATTCCACTCACCTCTGGCTAGCTCTGACACTGACTGAAGCAGCTGACTCACTGCTGAGATCCTTAGTTCCTCGGGTCCGAACCTATACAGGTGGACTCAAATGAGGGACCAACATACTAGAACATAACTCTAAAACATCCCCCAAAAAAAAACCCCCTAAAACACCTCAAAACAATCATGCAAAAACATGCAAAGGAAGGCTGGACAGGGCAGGTTCGGCGGCACCTTCGGCGGCCGAAAGTCCCTCCAGAGCCGAAACCCAGGCAGGTTCGGCTGCACCTTCGGCGGCCGAAAGTCTCAGACAGAGACAAAAGTCTCTTTTCGGGGGCAACTTCCACAGCCGAAAGGCCTGCCTCCCAGCCATGTTCGGCGGCCGAAAGTTCCTTCGGCTGCCAAACCTGGTTTCTGCCAAAGGGCAGAAACTTGGCTCCTTTATGCACATTTGCCTCCCAATCCTTCAATCATGCATATAGCTCAACCAAAACATGCATACAAGCTCCTAGGGGTCTCAAACTACCTTAAACCCCAACTACAACACATCAAACACACATTACAAGCCACATTGCTCAAAAACTCATCAAAAACCCATAAACTCAATATAAGCTTACTCATGCATTTTCTACCCCATGAACTTCATAAAACTTACTTAAAACATCATATAAGCTAGAGATCGACTCTTACCTCTTGAAGATCGAGAGTAGAGGCGACCAAACTTGGGGTTGGGAGAGATTTGAGTTCTTGAACCTCAAAGCTCCAAAACTTTGCTCAAAAGCTCAAATCTTCAAAACAAAGTTAAAACAAATGAAAAACTTGAAAGATCTAGAGGAAAAATATCAAAGATCGGTGAGGGACGGCGGAGAGCTCACCTTGGCCGAAAATGAGGAAAAAGCTCGCCCGTTTTCGGCTAAAGGACCCTTTTATAGTGGCTGTCCAGGCCACGTTCGGGGGCCGAACGTGCCTCCGCATGCATGCCATGTTCAGCGGCCGAACCTGGGCTCCCCTCACTTATGCCTTCGGGGGCCTAAGGGACACCCGAAATGCATGCATGTTCGGCGGCCGAATTTTGAGTTTCGGCGGCCGAACCTGAGCTTTCCTCCAAGAGTGTTTTTATTCAAAAACGCATTTCCTCTTTACTTAAAATCATCAAAACATTAAAACTTTTCATGAAAACATGGTTTTACCCTTCTAGAGGTCTCCGACATCCGAGATTCCACCGGACGGTAGGAATCCCGATACCGGAGTCTAGCCGGGTATTACAATGAGCATGTCTGAAGAGGGTATAGGAGAGTCGCAAGGAGGCGCTCAGGCCTCGGGGTTTGGTTATCCACCCCAGTATCAACCCTTTCCACAGGGCCTAGGGTATCCGATGGGGGGTACATCGGATTACTCCAGCTTTAACCCATATCCCTCCTACATGCCTTACCCTCCTTTTTACCCACCATATCCCCAGTACCTTATGTATCCACCCTCACCCTTCTACCCAAATACAGCAAACCCTAACCCAGGGAATACTGCACCTCCTCCACCACCAGCAGAACTTGTAGCCCCTGAAATCCAAACACCTAAACCTAGCTCATCTATGGGGAGCAAGGTAAAGATGATAGATTACCTGAAGTTGGATGCTCCTAAGTTCAAGACTGGTGATGATCCGTTTGAGTACCTCAAAACGGTTAAAATGATAACAGATGAGTTGGGGACAAATGATAGTAGGGCCATTTAGATGGCGGGGTTCACGCTGAAATGTAAGAAAGCAAAAGAATGGTTCAAAAACTATGTAGACCCGAGGTTGGAGAGCTTATCCTAGGAGGAGTTTGCGAATGAGTTTGCTGGATGGGCATTTCTAGACAGTTCCAGAGAGCTAAAAATTGTTGAGTTTGAACAGTTAAGGCAGACAGAGGAGATGAGTGTCGACGAGTATACCGACAGGTTTCTGGAGTTGCTGCAGTATATGGGTCAGGCATATGACACAGATCAGAAGAAAGCAAGGAGGTATACCATGAGGTTCCACCCTAGGTATTCCTCCCTAATCCTTGCAGCAGAGAAGGAGAGCTTCCACACTATTGTGGATGCAGCACGGAAGATGGAGGCTAGTGCCATCATTGAGGGGTCAGTTAAACAGTCAATGGCCCAGTCTTCGGGTTCCAAGACCCCGGGCAGGGGAAAGTTAGATCCCTCTTCTCTGAGTGCAGCAGCTTCAGGCAGTAAAAAGTGGGACCGAGGCCTCAGAAAGTCCAAGAAGAATAAGTTCTGGAACCGTTTGAAGTCAGGTCTGGGTTTAGGTGGTGGTTCGAGCTCAGGTTCAGATGGTTCAGAATGTTTGAGGTGTGGTAAGCCACACAAGGGAGTATGTCGGTTTGGGACGATAGCCTGCTTCAGGTGTGGGAAGGAGGGACACATGGCTCTGGAGTGTCCTAGGGCAGCTTTTATGGCACCATCCCAGCAGACGGCTTCAGGTAGTGTGGCTCAGCCAGTAGCTCTAGCCATGACTCAGGGCAGTGGCAGAGGCAAAGGGAGAGGGGCAGCCTCTTCTTCAGCAGGTTCCTGTGGTGAAGGTCCATTAGCTCCAGCTCAGATCTTCACTATGACACAGCAGGAGTCAAACACGTCAAACACCGTGATGTCAGGTAATCTCATCATTGGTTGTTCAGATGTGTATGCTTTAATGGACCCTGGTGCTTCTCATTCTTTTGTTGCTCCGAGAGCCGTAGAGAGGTTGGGTTTGATAGTCTTTGGGTTAGAGTGTCCCCTTTGGGTCAGTGGACCCAAGTGTGATCCATCAGTGGCAGAGTCAGTCTGCCGGTTTAGTCCAGTGTTTGTTGAGGATAGATGCCTTCCAACTGACCTTGTGGTTCTAGACTTGACGGATTTTGATGTCATTCTAGGGATGGATTGGCTATCTACTCATGGTGCTACTTTGGATTGCAGAGACAAGGTAGTAAGGTTCAGAGGTTAGGATGGGCCAGAGTGTAATACCCAGCTAGACTCTGGCATTAGAATTCCCACTTTCCGACAGAATCTTGGATGTCGGAACCCTCTAGAAGGGTAAAATATGGTTTTCTAAAGTGTTTTTATGTGTTTTTATAGTTTTAATAAAGAAAGAAATTGAGTTTTGAAAGAAAAGACCAAAGAAGGAAAAAGCCAAGTTCGGCCGCCGAACATTGGCCTCTTGCGGAAGCACCTTTGGCCCCCGAAGGTGGTCTGGCCAGCCACTTATAAAAGGCCCCTTGTCCAAAAATGAGCGAGTTTTCTCTCTCTATGTTCGAGCATTGGTGAGATTTCGCTCTTCCATGGTCGATTTTTTGTTTTCCTTCAATCCCTTCAAGTTTTGATGAGTTTTTACTTTATTTTGAAGATTTTTAAGCTAAGATCAAGTTTTTGAAGTTTGGAGACCCCCGGAGCTCGATTTCTCCCAATCTCCAAGTTTGGATCACCCTCCTCTCGATCTTCATGAGGTAAGTGTAGATCCTTCTCTTCTTTCATGTTTAAAGTAAGTTTTATGAAGGGTTAAGGGGTTTTGATGCATATTTAGGCTAGTTGTAAAATGTTAGGGTTTATGTTAGTTAAATGATAAATGCATGCTTAATGTGATGTTTGTTGGGGTATAGGCTAGTTTTATGCCCCTATATGCTTGGAAATGTGTTTATGCATGTTTTGGTATAGTTTTGATGCTTGTTGGGTTGTTGAGGGTGGTTGGATTGGCAAGGCAGAACCGGGTTCTGCCCTTTGGAAGAGCCCAGGTTCGGCCGCCGAACCTGCTTGTGGAGGCAGTTTGGCCTCCTAAACTCGCCCTCGAAAGTTTGGACTTTCGGCTCTGGAGGGGAGTTTCGGCCGCCGAACCTGCCCCCAAAAGTGGGTGACTTTCGGCTCTAGAAGGACTTTCGACCGCCTAACCCTGCCCCCGAAAGTGCCTGACTTTTGGCTCTGAAGGGACTTTCGGCCGCCGAACCTGCCGCCGAAAGTGCCCTGTCCAGCCTTCCTTTGCATGTTTTCTATGAATGTTTTATGATGTTTTAGGGGGGGTTTTTAGAGAGATGTTTAAAGTCATGTTAGAGTATGTTTGGTCCCTCATTTGAGTCCACCTGTGTAGGATCGGACCTGAGGAACTGAGGTGATCAGCAGTGAGATAGCTGCTTCAGAGTTGTTCAGAGTCAGCCAGAGGTGAGTGGAACTAAACTAATCTTTTATTCAAAGAATCAAATGTTTTAAGCATGTTCATGCATCATGATATATAACAGGTTGTTTGCATTAGAATTCACGAATATGACGCATTGCATTATTCATTGTGGGTGTGGATGGACAACAGGACGACCCATTAGCCCTCTAGATGTTATGTTATGTAACAGAAGTCCTGAGGAGCCCTACCGTGGGCCAGGCACAGAGCTTATGTATGTAATAGAAGTCCTGAGGAGCTCCACCGAGGGCCGGGCGCAGAGTAGAGGGATTTTTGGGTCAGTCCATCCGTGATGTGAATTGATTGTGTTGTGATACATTCCATGAAAACATATGGTTATTCAATTGTTTTATTGTTCTGCTCACTGGGCTTTTGTAGCTCACCCCTCTCCCCTAACCCCCAGGGTTGCAGGTTCAGGATAGACCGGAAAGTCATCAAGGCTGAAGGTTGTATTAAGTGTAATAGATTAGTAGTGGACATGTAATGTAAAATGGTATAATGAAATGTAATGTAGAGATATGTTTCATGGTTTAGTGTTGTGCTTGGCCCTAATGTATGGTTAATCCCTTTTGTACATGATCTTATGAAATATTTTTATGATAAGTTATGTTGAACCAGGCTTGACATATGTTATATTGACCCAGCTAGAGCATTTGATGAGGGCTCTAGTATGGGGTTTGTATGTTTAATGTTATGGTGCATGCACAGGTCAAGCTTGATATATGGAAAGTTTAAAATTTTATACAAATATATGATCATGTATGGGATTTTATCAGGTGTACAGTATGTATGTTAGGCTTGCTACGGGTTCCGGCGACCTTAAGTCGATCTGAATCCTAGCGCCGGTAGCGGTTCGGTTTCCAGGTCGTTACACAGAGGTTGTCTTCAGGGGAGACAGGAAGGGTACACCTAGAGGTCTGATATCAGCCCTACAGGCTCGTAGGTTGCTCAGGAGGGGTTGTCAGGGGTTTCTAGCTCAGTGAGAGAGCTGGATAGTCAGGTTAGGAAGCCCACCTCAGTGCCCGTAGTCAGAGAATTTCCAGATGTCTTCCCAGACGAGCTTCCAAGACTACCACCTGCTAGGGAGATAGAGTTTGAAATATAAGTGATGCCTGAAATCAGACCAATCTCTATCCCTCCCTACAGGATGGCACCAGCGGAGTTGAAGGAGCTAAAGGAGCAGTTGCAAGAGTTGGTAGACAAGGGTTTCATCCGACCGAGTACCTCACCTTGGGGTGCTCCAGTGCTGTTTGTAAAGAAGAAGGATGGATCATTGAGACTCTGTATCGACTACAGGCAGTTGAACAAAGTCACTACCAAGAATAAGTATCTATTACCTAGGATCGACGATCTATTTGACCAGCTAGCAGGAGCAGGTTATTTTTCCAAGATAGATTTGAGATCCGGGTACCACCAGTTGAGAATCAGGGAAGAAGATGTGCCGAAGACGGCGTTCAGGACCAGATATGGGCATTATGAGTTCCTAGTGATGTCGTTTGGGCTAACCAATGCCCCTGCAGCATTCATGGATCTCATAAACAGAGTTTTTAGCCAGTATTTGGATCACTTTGTTATTGTCTTCATTGATGATATCTTAGTGTATTCCAGAAACGCAGAGGAGCATGCCCATCATCTAAGGATAGTTTTGCAAACCCTGAGGGAGCATGGCTTATATGCCAAGTTCTCCAAATGTGAATTTTGGTTGAGGAGCATTTCTTTCTTGGGACATGTTGTGTCAGAAAAAGGAATTGAAGTGGACCCCAAGAAGGTGGAAGCTGTAGCTAACTGGCCTAGACCCACTATAGTTACAGAGATTAAGAGTTTTCTGGGTTTGGCAGGTTACTACAGGAGGTTCATTCAGGACTTCTCCAAAATTGCCGCTCCCATGACCAGATTGACCAAGAAAAACCAGAGGTTTGTGTGGTCTGAGCAGTGTGAGGAAAGCTTCGAAAAGCTGAAGAAAAGATTGACGTCAGCACTGGTGTTAGCTCTTCCTACCAGTAATGAAGACTTCACAGTATTTTGTGATGCGTCCCGTGTAGGACTAGGTTGTGTGTTGATGCAAAATGAGAGGGTGATTGCTTATGCTTCTAGGCAGCTGAAGAAGCATGAGTTGAATTATCCTACACATGACCTAGAGATGGCAGCTGTGATCTTTGCACTCAAGATGTAGAGGCATTACCTGTATGGGGTTAAATGTAAGATCTTCACAAATCATAAGAGTTTGCAGTACATCTTGAGTCAGAGAGAGCTGAATTTGAGGCAGAGGAGATGGGTAGAACTATGACTCGCGGTTGTCGAAGCCGGTCAAAAATAACCTTTCCGGTTATCAACAATTTTACAACTGCAGATAGTGGTAAAGGATCGAATCCATAGAGAATTGTAAACTTATCTATTTTCCTCAACAAGACCAAGAGATTAAACTGAATGAGAAACTGAAAGCAAGTAACTAAAAGCGGAACAGAAGTAAAGTGCAATAAAAGTAAAAAAAGGGGGGTTTTGAGATTGATTTAATTAGCAAACTACTGAAAGCAATTAAATGAGCAAGTAATTAAAATAAAAGAGAAATTTAATATGAGAAAGGTCTAGTTGAAGAGATGGATCCACTTTGGTTGTTTGGATTGATCATTGAAACTTATGTTCTCTTGATTGATTCAATAGATTAGTTATGGAGATGGAAAACGCTTCTCACCACCATGTCTCTCCTTATGATTAAATCAATTAGGGAACGTCCTCTAATCAATTACTAATCAACAAATTGCCAAGGAACATCCTTGGACCTTAGGCATCAAAACAATTGTTAATTGCATGAAGAAATAGAGAGATCCAATCCTAGCTACCCAAACGCATAGAGATGTTGCTAGATCATACAATTCCTTAGTTTTTACACCAAGTGTTCTTATGTTTGAATAATTCCAGCAATTACAGACTAAAAATTATCCCAACTAACAATCAATTATCTTATAATCAAGAATCAAGTAGCCAATTTGATCAAAACAACAAAGAAATCATAGATTCAAGCACCAAATTGTATGAATATTGAACAAATCAAAGACAAATAGTTTATGTTCAGATCTCACAATCCATAAAACTGTAACGATCCGGAAACCGGACCGCTATCGACGCTAGGATCCAGATCGACTTAAGGTTGCCGGGACCCGTAGCAAGCCTACTATACTCTCTGAGTACCTGTAAAATCCCATACATGATCATACATTTTCTGTAAAAACATAAAACTTTGCTCTGAACCAAGGCTCAACCTATGCATGCACTATCTCTGTACTACAGAACCCCTTCATAGAGCTCTCATCATTGCTCTAGACGGGTTAACACTGATAATATGTTAAGCCTGGTTTTCATACTCATCAAGAAAACACATTTACATAACCAACCATGTATACAAAAAGGGATTTACAAGACAAATAGGTCAAGCACACTACTGAACTCTATACAATGCTAAAACATCTCTTTACAAATAATACATGTCCACACTATACTATTACAACACTCTTTACTCTTCATGTACTCTTCTGACTCCCCCTGTACTCTGATCCTGCAAGACTGGGGTTAAGGGGAAGGGGTGAGCTATACTAGCCCAGTGAGTAGAACAGTAAAATATGTTAAGAAACATGCTCATATGAAATGCATCATATCACAGACAATTCACAGCAAGGATGAATGTGTCACCAATAGTCCCGACATCCTCATATACCGTGCCAGGGCGTAGAATGGGCACCTGGTCTTCCTGTCTTACCTCATACCTCGAGCCAGGGTGTAGAATGGGCACCTGGTCTTTCTCATAACTCGTGCCAGGGCGTAGAATGGACACCTGGTCTTTCTCAAAGACTAATGGATCATCCACTCTTTATCCACATCAACAACATATAATGCAATGCAACATATTCGTGACTTCTAATGCAATCAACCTATTGCATATTCATGGTGCATGAAACATGCTAAAAGCATTTGATTTCTCAATTAAAAAGATTAAGTTTAGTTCCACTCACCTCTGGCTGACTCTGAACTGACTCTGAAACAGTGCTCACTGCAGATCTCTTTGGTTCCTCTGGTCCGTTCCTACACAGATGGACTCAAATGAGGGACCAAACTAACTCAAGACCAACTCTATAAATCTCTCCAAAACCCTCCTAAAACATCCTAAAACAATCACATAAAACATGCAAAAGAAGGCTGGACAGGGCACTTTCGGCGGCAGGTTCGGCGGCCGAAAGTCCCTTCCAGAGCCGAAACTCAGGCACTTTCGGCGGCACTTCGGCTGCCAAAAGTCCTCTCTAGAGACGAAAGTCCCCAACCTTCGGCGGCTGAAACCCCCCCTCCAGAGCCAAAAGTCCAAACTTTCGGGGGCGAACTTAGGCAACCGAAACCACCCCTTTAGCATGTTCAGCGGCCGAAACTGGGTTCTCCCGTAAGGCAGAACCCTGCTCTGCTTCATGCACAACTTCCTCTAAACTTCTCAAACATGCAAACCACAACTCTACAACACACATATACTCAAGTATATGCACAAAGGGGTCCAAAACTACCTTAAAACCCCAACAAACATCACAACTCAACACATAAACATGCTTTGACCACAAATCAACCAAAAACTCAACTTAACCTAAACATGCATCTCTACCCATAAAACTCCATAAAACCTTCATAAAACATGAAAAGCAGTTAAGGATCTACACTTACCTCTTGAAGATCTAGAGGATAGGTGTAACAGCCCGGGAACCGAACTGCCACCGGCACTAGGATCCAGATCGACGTAAGGTCGCCGGGACCCGTAGTAAGCCTGCTATCCTGTCTGTATACCTGTGAAATCCCATACATGATCATACATTTGCACTCTCTCTGTTCTCTACTAATCCCTACTAGAGCTCCTCATGGCGCTAGGCGGATCAATCTCAGAATGTTAAGCCTGGTTTTGCTCATACACATACAACAATAAAGAAACATACATAAACTGATCATGTGACTCCACCAAGGGATTTCAAGTCTTATAAGTCAAGCACCATTCTATACACTATACATATACATTTACATGTCCACACTAGCTATTACACTACTCTGTACTCTTCCTGTACCCTGCTGAATTCTCTCTGACCTCTGAACCTGCACAACTGGAGTTAGGGGAGAGGGATGAGCTACTATAGCCCAGTGAGTAGAATAGTAAGAAAATCACAGGTGCTAAAATATGCTCTCATGGAATGCAACACATAATCACATCACCTCGGCCGGACGGATCAAAACTCCCTCTATCTCATCTGGGGTACCGGAGTACCATGTGCCTAGTCCCCGTAGGGCTGTTCCAGGTCTTTGTGCCTGGTCCCCGTAGGGCTGTTCCAGGTCTTTCCTCTGAGGGCTAATGAATCCTCACGAAGTCCGTGCCGTCTCATAGAAACAATGTACAAGGAGCAGTGCCAAGTACAAGGATAAATGCAATGCATCATCTTTGTGTACACTAATGCACTCACCCTATAGCATATGCATGATGCATGAAGCATGATAAAAGATTCAGTTCTCATATTAAAACATTAAGTTAAGTTCCACTCACCTGTAGTTCTCTCTGAACTGACTCTGCAGGTTCTGACACTGGACTCACTGCTGACCTCCCTGATTCCTCTGGTCCGTACCTACACAGGTGGACTCAAATGAGGGACCAAACTCACTCAAGAATATCTCTCAGAAACTCCCCAAAACCCCTCTAAACAAGCCTAAAACCATCACATAAAACATGCTAAAGAAAGCTGGACAGGGCACTTTCGGCGGCAAGTTCGGCGGCCGAAACCCCTCTCCAGAGACGAAACTCATGCATGTTCGGCGGCACCTTCGGCGGCCGAAGGTCTCGTCCAGAGACGAAACTCACACACTTTCGGCGGCCGAACTCCCTCTTTCGGCGGCCGAAAGTCTCTGTCTAAACCGAAAGCCTAGCTTTCGGGGGCAACCTTTGGCAGCCGAAACTGCCTCCACAAGGGGTTCGGCGGCCGAACCTTCCTTCGGCGGCCGAACCTGGTTTTGCCCGAAGGGCAGAACCCTGCTCTGTTTCATGCAAACTTTGCCCAAAAACCTACAAACATGCATATCAACTACTCCCAACTAGCATATACACATATAGATGCACAAAGGGGTCTAAAACTACCCTAAAACCCCAAACAAACATAGCACATAACACTTAAACATGTTTGAACACCACAAATCACCAAAAACCTCCCCTAAACCTACACATGCATACTACCTATACAAACTTCCTAAAACCGTTCAAAAGCATCAAAGAAGTTCAGGATCTTCACTTACCTCTTACACAACTTGAGGATGAAGGATCCTAACGTGGAGATATGAAGAAAAGCTCTTCCAAAGCTCCAAGCTTCAAAACTTGGTTCTTTTGCTCAAAACCTTCATAAGTCACCAAAACTCTTAAAACTCTTGAAAGCTTTGCTGAAAATTATGGAAAACATGAAAGTCAACGTAGGAGAGGCTGAAACTCACCTCTGGCTGCAAGTGGAGGAGAAAGAACCTCCTTCCACCGACCCTTGGCCCTTTTATAGGTGGTTGGCCAGACCACCTTCGGCAGCCGAACGTGAAGCCGCAACCATGCAATGTTTGGCGGCCGAAAGTGACCTTCGGCGGCCGAACCTTTGCAGTTCTCTCTTGTTGCTTTTCTTTCAAAACTCAAGTCTTTTAACACTTCAAAACATGAAAACAAGTGAAAATACCTTGGAAAACATATGCATTGCCCTTCTCGAGGGTTCCGACACCCGAGATTCCACCGAACGACAGGAATGCCGATGCCGGACTCGAGCCGGGTATTACATTCTCCCCCCCTTAAGAACATTCGTCCCCGAATGTCCCTAACACAACATAAACACATAGAAAAGGGGAAAACTAACCTTACAACAGATATGGGTATTGCTGGAGCATGGACTCCCGAGTCTCCCAAGTGCACTCGTCTAGGTTGTGGTGGTTCCATAGCACTTTCACCATTGGTATCTCCTTGTTTCTCAGCTTTCTGATCTGGGTGTCAAGGATCTGCACTGGCTGCTCTACATAGGTGAGATCACTTAAGAGTTCCACCTCAGGTTCACTAAGAACCTTCTCTGGATCTGACACAAATTTTCTCAACATAGAAACATGGAATACCGGGTGAATTCTTTCCATAGAAGCCGGTAAATCTAGCTTATACGACACAGGCCCGATCTTCTGCAAGATCTCAAAGGGACCAATGTACCGTGGGGCCAGTTTACCCTTCTTTCCAAACCGAACCACTCCCTTCATCGGAGACACCTTGAGCAATACCATATCCCCCTCCTGGAATTCTATCTGCTTCCTATGGATGTCTGCATAGCTTTTCTGTCTGCTTACAGCTGTTCTGATCCGCTCTCTGATGATAGGCACTAACTTGCTGGTTAGCTCAACTAACTCTGGCCCTGCAAGAGTTTTCTCTCCTACCTCTTCCCAGCAAACAGGTGTTCGGCACTTCCTCCCATACAACGCTTCATAAGGGGCCATCCCTATGCTAGCATGATGGCTGTTGTTGTAGGCAAACTCCACCAGCGGTAGATGCTGCCTCCAAGAACCGCCAAAGTCTAACACACACATTCTCAGCATATCTTCAATGGTCTGGATGGTTCTCTCTGACTGACCGTCTGTCTGTGGATGGAAAGCAGTGCTGAAATCCAACCTTGTGCCCATTTTATTTTGCAGACTCCGCCAAAACCTGGAGGTGAACTGAGGTCCTCGATCTGATACTATCGACATTGGAACTCCATGCAACCTTACTATCTCGTCTACATACACCTGCGCCAACTTGTCCACAGAGTAGTTACTCCTGACTGGAATGAAGTGAGCAGATTTAGTGAGTCTATCCACAATCACCCATATGGAGTCTAATCTGTTAGACGTCGCCGGTAACCCCACTACAAAATCCATCGCTATGTTCTCCCATTTCCATTCTGGAATCGGCAGTGGGTTAAGCATTCCAGCCGGCTTCTGGTGCTCTAGCTTCACCCTTTGACATGTCTCGCAGGCTGACACGAACTGTGCCACTTCTCTCTTCATTGCTGGCCACCAATACACCCTTCTCAGATCTTGATACATCTTGGTGGCTCCCGGGTGAATGCTATACCGCGCATTATGAGCTTCCCTCATAATGTCTGCCTTCAAACTGCTATCATCTGGTACACATAACCTCTTACCGAGCCGAAGAATCCCCTCACCGTCAAATCTGAACTCTACACTGTTGCCAGACTGAACAGTCCTGGCAATCTTCACTAACTCGGGGTCTTCGTGCTGTTTCAGAGCCACTTGCTCTAGAAACACTAGTGTCACTCTCATCTGTGCGATCAAAGCACCTGTACCAGATAACTGCAACTGTAACCCTTCTTCCACGAGCTTGTAGAAATCCTTCACCACCGGTCTTCTCTCTACTGCAATGTGGGATAAACTGCCAAGTGACTTTCGGCTTAAGGCATCAGCGACAACATTAGCCTTGCCCGGATGATACTGGATCTTACAATCGTAATCACTGAGCAATTCTACCCACCGTCTCTGCCTCAAGTTTAACTCTCTCTGACTTAAGATGTGCTGCAGGCTCTTATGATCCGTATAGATCTCACACTTTACCCCATAGAGGTAATGCCTCCACATCTTAAGTGCAAAGATAACAGCTGCCATCTCCAGATCGTGTGTCGGGTAATTGCGCTCGTGCTTCTTCAGCTGTCTAGAAGCATAAGCTATCACTCTGTCATTCTGCATCAACACACAACCTAATCCCACTCGGGATGCATCACAGAACACTGTGAAATCTTCATCACTGATCGGCAGCGCTAACACCGGTGCTGAAGTTAACCGTCTCTTCAACTCTGCAAAACTCTCCTCACATTCTTCTGACCACACAAACTTCTGATTCTTTCTGGTCAGTCTGGTCATAGGAGCAGCTATCTTCGAGAAGTCCTGAACAAACCTCCGATAGTAGCCTGCCAAACCCAGAAAACTCTTGATTTCTATCACTGTAGTGGGTGTAAGCCAGTTGGCTACTGCCTCTACCTTTTTGGGATCTACTGCTATGCCTTCCTCTGATACAACATGTCCCAAAAAGGAAATGCTCCTTAGCCAGAACTCGCACTTGGAGAACTTGGCATACAAGCCATGCTCTCTCAAGGTTTGCAGCACTATCCGCAGATGCTGGGCATGGTCCTCTGCATTCCTGGAGTACACCAAGATATCATCAATAAAGACGATCACAAAACGATCCAAGTACTCCCTGAAAACCCTGTTCATGAGATCCATGAATGCTGCAGGGGCGTTAGTCAACCCGAACGGCATCACAAGGAACTCATAATGCCCATATCTGGTTCTGAAAGCAGTCTTGGATACATCTCCTTCCCTGATCTTCAACTGATGGTATCCGGATCTCAGATCTATTTTAGAAAAACAACCTGCTCCTGCCAGCTGGTCGAATAGATCATCGATCCTGGGTAAAGGATACTTGTTTTTGATAGTGACTTTGTTCAACTGTCTGTAGTCGACACAAAGTCTAAGAGGTCCATCCTTCTTTCTGACAAATAATACTGGAGCACCCCAGGGTGAGGTACTCGGGTGGATGAAACCCTTAGCTACCAAATCTTGTAACTGCTGTTTCAACTCTCGCAACTCTGCTGGTGCCATCCTGTAGGGAGGAATAGAGATCGGTCTGGCATTGAGCATCAACTCAATCTCGAACTCTATTTCCCTATCCGGTGGTAGTCCTGGAAGCTCTTCAGGAAACACGTCTGGGAAGTCTCTAACAACTGGTACTGAGGATGGTTCCCTAACCTGACTGTCTAGCTCTCTCACATAAGCTAGGAACCCCTGACACCCCTTCCTTAACATCCTACGCGCCTGGAGGGCTGATATCAAACCCCTAGGTGTCCCTCTCCTATCTCCTCTGAACACACACTCTGACCCATCCTGGTCTCTGACACTGACTACCTTGTCTCTGCAGTTCAGGGTTGCATCATACGTAGATAACCAGTCCATCCCTAGAATGACATCAAAATCTGTCAACTCTAGAACCACCAGGTCAGCTGGAAGGTATCTACCCTCTATGCACACTGGACTGAACCGAAAGACTGACTCTGCCAAAGATGGATCACATTTGGGTCCACTGACCCATAGAGGACACTCTAACTCAGACACCCTCAGACCCAACCTCTTTGCAGCTCGAGAAGAAATGAAAGAGTGAGAAGCACCGGGGTCCATTAAAGCATACACCTCTGAACACCCAATGATGAGAGTACCTGACACCACCGTGTTCGACGTGTCTGCCTCCTGCTGAGTCAGGGTGAAAATCCGTGCTGGGGCTGACGGACCTGCACCTCGGGAACCCATCCCTGATGAAGAGGCTGCCCCTCTTCCTCTTCCTCTGTGTAATACACGGCTCGAGTCCGGCATCGGAATTCCTGTAGTCCGGTGGAATCTCGGGTGTCGAAACCCTCGAGAAGGGTAATACATATGTTTTCCAAGGTAGTTTCACTTGTTTTCATGTTTTGACGTGTTAAAAGCATTGAGTTTTGAAAGAAAAGCAACAAGGGAGAAATGCAAAGGTTCGGCCGCCGAAGGTCACTTTCGGCCGCCGAACATTGCATGGTTGCGGATTCACGTTCGGCTGCCGAAGGTGGTCTGGCCAGCCACCTATAAAAGGGCCAAGGGTCGGTGGAAGGAGGTTATTTCTCCTCCACTTGCAGCCAGAGGTGAGTTTCAGCCTCTCCCACGTTGACTTTCATGTTTTCCATGATTTTCATCAAATCTTTCAAGAGTTTTAAGAGTTTTGGTGACTTATGAAGGTTTTGAGCAAAAGAACCAAGTTTTGAAGCTTGGAGCTTTGGAAGAGCTTTTCTTCATATCTCCACGTTAGGATCCTTCATCCTCAAGTGGTGTAAGAGGTAAGTGAAGATCCTGAGCTTCTTTGATGATTTTGAAAGGTTTTATGAAGTTTGTATGGGTAGTATGCATGTTTAGGTTTAGGTGAGGGTTTTGATGATTTGTGGTGTTCCAACATGTTATGTGCTATGTTTGTTTGGGGTTTTAGGGTAGGTTTAGACCCCTTTGTGCATATATATGTGTCTATGCTAGTTGGGAGTCGTTGATATGCATGTTTGTAGGTTTTTGGGCAAAGTTTGCATGAAACAGAGCAGGGTTCTGTCCTTCGGGCAAAACCAGGTTCGGCCGCCGAAGGAAGGTTCGGCCGCCGAACCCCTTGTGGAGGCAGTTTCGGCTGCCAAAGGTTGCCCCCGAAAGCTAGGCTTTCGGTTTAGAAAGAGACTTTCGGCCGCCGAAAGAGGGAGTTCGGCCGCCGAAAGTGTGTGAGTTTCGTCTCTGGACGAGACCTTCGGCCGCCGAAGGTGCCGCCGAACATGCATGAGTTTCGTCTCTGGAGTGGGGTTTCGGCCGCCGAACCTGCCGCCGAAAGTGCCCTGTCCAGCTTTCTTTTGCATGTTTTATGTGATGGTTTTCGGTTTGTTTAGAGGGGTTTTGGGGAGTTTCTTAGAGATGTTCTTGAGTGAGTTTGGTCCCTCATTTGAGTCCACCTGTGTAGGTACGGACCAGAGGAATCAGGGAAGTCAGCAGTGAGTCCAGTGTCAGAACCTGCAGAGTCCGTTCAGAAATAACTAAAGGTGAGTGGAATTTAACTTAATGTTTTAATATGCGAACTGAATATTTTATCATGCTTCATGCATCATGAATATGCTATAGGGTGAGTGCATTAGTGTACACAAAGATGATGCATTGCATTTATCCTTGTACTTGGCATTGCTCCTTGTACATTGTTTCTATGAGACGGCACGGACTTCGTGAGGATTCATTAGCCCTCAGAGGAAAGACCTGGAACAGCCCTACGGGGACCAGGCACAAAGACCTGGAACAGCCCTACGGGGACCAGGCACATGGTACTCCGGTACCCCAGATGAGATAGAGGGAGTTTTGATCCGTCCGGCCGAGGTGATGTGATTATGTGTTGCATTCCATGAGAGCATGTTTTAGCACCTGTGCTTTTATTACTATTCTACTCACTGGGCTATAGTAGCTCATCCCTCTCCCCTAACTCCAGTTGTGCAGGTTCAGAGGTCAGAGAGAACTCAGCAGGGTACAGGAAGAGTACAGAGTGGTGTAATAGCTAGTGTGGACATGTAAATGTATAGAGATAGTGTATATGGACAGTGTATAGAATAGTGCTTGACTTATAAGAGTTGTAATCCCTTTGTGGAGTCACATGATCAGTTTATGTATGTTTCTTTATTGTTGTATGTTTATGAGCAAAACCAGGCTTAACATTATGAGTTTGATCCGCCTAGAGCCATGAGGAGCTCTAGTAGGGATTAGTAGAGAACAGAGAGAGTGCATGCACAGGTTAAGCCTTGGAATGAAGAAAAGTTTTATGTTTTTACAGAAAATGTATGATCATGTATGGGATTTCACAGGTATACAGACAGGATAGCAGGCTTACTACGGGTCCCGGCGACCTTAAGTCGATCTGGATCCTAGTGCCGGTGGCAGTTCGGTTTCCGGGCTGTTACAGATTGGTATCAGAGCCCTAGGTTCACATGGTCGGACCTATGAGAGAGAGTTGGGCTCATAGAGAGGTTTATCAGGTCAAGCACCATAGGAAAAACATGTCCACGAGGATAGGATGTTATGCTGATGTGCAATGCCATGAGTTATGCATGTGCATGTTTTTGATGTGTTGCTGATGTGTTATGTGATTTGTTGTTTTCCAGAGAGTGAAGATGCGAGGAACTCGTCGATCCGCGAGATTGACTGGAGTCCCACCTGTAAGTGAGGGTACAGCTGCTCGTCCACCTGCCTTGCCAAGGGCAAGATCTCACAGGTCAAGCAGGGAAGGAACGTCACGAGACCCTAGAAGGTCTTCTGACGAGAGCAGGAGAGGAGTAAGCAGAGGGGGAAGGTCAGTAGAAGAAAGAGGTGTGATGGAAGAGGATCAGAGTAGAGATGTAAGCATGGGTGTAGGAAGGTCAGAAGAAGGTATGGGGGAGTCCCAGGGAGGCATGCAGGCCTCGGGGTTTGGCTATCCACCCTTTCCTCAGGGCCCAGAGTATCCGATGGGAGGCACGTCGGATTACTCCAGCTTTGCCCCATATCCACCCTACATGCCATATATGCCCTATCCTTCCTTTTATCCACCATATCACATGTATCCACCCCCACCTGTTCATCCAAGTCCAGTACAGCCTGTAGTGAGGGAACCAGTGCCTCCACCACCACCTCCTGAACCAGTAGCCCCTGTTGTGGAAGCACAGCAACCCAGTTCTTCAGGGGGAAGTAAGGTGAAGATGACCGAGTACTTAAAGTTGGATGCTCCTAAATTCAATACAGGAGATGATCCCTTTGAGTATCTCAGTGCAGTCAGAATGATAACAAGTGAGTTGGGAGCTGATGACGGTAGAGCCATTGAGATGGCAGGGTTCACTTTAAAGTGCAAGAAAGCTAGAGAATGGTTCAAGAACTATGTGGACCCGAGACTTGAGAGTATGACATGGGAAGAGTTCGCCAACGAATTTGCTGGATGGGCTTTTCCTGACAGTTCCAGGGAACTAAAGGTTGTGGAGTTTGAGCAGTTGAGACAGACGGAGGAGATGAGTGTTGATGAATATACAGATAAGTTCCTGGAATTGTTGCCATATGTCGGTCAGGCATATGATACAGATCAGAAGAAGGCAAAGAGATATGCCACAAGGCTTCATCCCAGGTATTTCTCTTTGATTCTTCATGCGGAGAAGGAAAGTTTCCACTCTATTGTGGATGCTGCTAGAAAGATGGAGGCCAGTGCCATAAGTCAAGGTGTAGTCAAGGCACAGTCTTCTGGTGTTAAACCCGGTTCCTCCTCACAGAGTACAGCAAGTGCAAGTAAGAAGAGATGGGAGAAATTCAGAGGAAAGAGAGGCAAGTTCTGGAACAGGCTTAAGTCGGGTCTGGGCATGAGTAGTGGCTCCAGTTCTGGCGCAGATTTTCCAGTGTGCAAGAGGTGTGGCAAACAGCATAGAGGAGCTTGTCAGTTGGGATCCACCGCCTGCTATAGATGTGGGCAGGAGGGACATTATGCACGAGAATGTCCTCAGGCGACTTTAGTTGCACCATCCCAGCAGATGAGTACGGGCAGTGTAGTACAGCCAGTAGCTTCAGCCATACCACCAAGCAGTGGCAGAGGAAGAGGAAGAGGGGCAGCCTCTTCATCAGGGATGGGTTCCCGAGGTGCAGGTCCGTCAGCCCCAGCACGGATTTTCACCCTGACTCAGCAGGAGGCAGACACGTCGAACACGGTGGTGTCAGGTAATCTCATCATTGGGTGTTCAGAGGTGTATGCTTTAATGGACCCCGGTGCTTCTCACTCTTTCATTTCTTCTAGAGCTGCAAAGAGGTTGGGTCTGATGGTGTCTGAGTTAGAGTGTCCTCTATGGGTCAGTGGACCCAAATGTGATCCATCTTTGGCAGAGTCAGTCTGTCGGTTCAGTCCAGTGTGCATAGAGGGTAGATACCTTCCAGCTGACCTGGTGGTTCTAGAGTTGACAGATTTTGATGTCATTCTAGGGATGGACTGGTTATCTACGTATGATGCTACCCTGAACTGTAGAGACAAGGTAGTCAGTGTCAGAGACCAGGATGGGTCAGAGTGTGTCTTCAGAGGAGACAGGAGAGGGACACCTAGGGGTTTGATATCAGCCCTCCAGGCTCGTAGGATGTTAAGGAAGGGGTGTCAGGGGTTCCTAGCTTATGTGAGAGAGCTAGACAGTCAGGTTAGGGAACCATCCTCAGTACCAGTTGTTAGAGACTTCCCAGATTTGTTTCCTGAAGAGCTTCCAGGACTGCCACCGGATAGGGAAATAGAGTTCGAGATTGAGTTGATGCCCAATGCCAGACCGATCTCTATTCCTCCCTACAGGATGGCACCAGCAGAGTTGCGAGAGTTGAAAGAGCAGTTACAGGATTTGGTAGCTAAGGGTTTCATCCGCCCGAGTACCTCACCCTGGGGTGCTCCAGTATTATTTGTCAGAAAGAAGGATGGACCTCTGAGACTTTGTGTCGACTACAGACAGTTGAACAAAGTCACTATCAAAAACAAGTATCCGTTACCCAGGATCGATGATCTATTCGACCAGCTGGCAGGAGCAGGTTGTTTTTCTAAAATAGATCTGAGATCCGGATACCACCAGTTGAAGATCAGGGAAGGAGATGTATCCAAGACTGCTTTCAGAACCAGATATGGGCATTATGAGTTCCTTGTGATGCCGTTCGGGTTGACTAACGCCCCTGCAGCATTCATGGATCTCATGAACAGGGTTTTCAGGGAGTACTTGGATCGTTTTGTGATCGTCTTTATTGATGATATCTTGGTGTACTCCAGGAATGCAGAGGACCATGCCCAGCATCTGCGGATAGTGCTGCAAACCTTGAGAGAGCATGGCTTGTATGCCAAGTTCTCCAAGTGCGAGTTCTGGCTAAGGAGCATTTCCTTTTTGGGACATGTTGTATCAGAGGAAGGTATAGCAGTAGATCCCAAAAAGGTAGAGGCAGTAGCCAACTGGCCTACACCCACTACAGTGACAGAGATCAAGAGTTTTCTGGGTTTGGCAGGCTACTATCGGAGGTTTGTTCAGGACTTCTCGAAGATAGCTGCTCCTATGACCAGACTGACCAGAAAGAATCAGAAGTTTGTGTGGTCAGAGGAATGTGAGGAGAGTTTTGCAGAGTTGAAGAGACGGTTAACTTCAGCACCGGTGTTAGCTCTGCCGATCAGTGATGAAGATTTCACAGTGTTCTGTGATGCATCCCGAGTGGGATTAGGTTGTGTGTTGATGCAAAATGACCGAGTGATAGCTTATGCTTCTAGACAGCTGAAGAAGCACGAGCTGAATTACCCGACACACGATCTTGAGATGGCAGCTGTTATCTTTGCACTTAAGATGTGGAGGCATTACCTCTATGGGGTAAAATGTGAGATCTATACGGATCATAAGAGCCTGCAGCACATCTTAAGTCAGAGAGAGTTAAACTTGAGGCAGAGACGGTGGGTAGAATTGCTCAGTGATTACGATTGTAAGATCCAGTATCATCCGGGCAAGGCTAATGTTGTAGCTGATGCCTTAAGCCGAAAGTCACTTGGCAGTTTATCCCACATTGCAGTAGAGAGAAGACCGGTGGTGAAGGATTTCTACAAGCTCGTGGAAGAAGGGTTACAGTTGCAGTTATCTGGTACAGGTGCTTTGCTCGCACAGATGAGAGTGACACCAGTGTTTCTAGAGCAAGTGGCTCTGAAACAGCACGAAGACCCCGAGTTAGTGAAGATTGCCAGGACTGTTCAGTCTGGCCACAGTGCAGAGTTCAGATTTGACGGTGAGGGGATTCTTCGGCACGGTAAGAGGTTATGTGTACCAGATGATAGCAGTTTGAAGGCAGACATTATGAGGGAAGCTCATAATACGCGGTATAGCATTCACCCGGGAGCCACCAAGATGTATCAAGATCTGAGAAGGGTGTATTGGTGGCCAGCAATGAAGAGAGAAGTGGCACAGTTCGTGTCAGCCTGCGAGACATGTCAAAGGGTGAAGCTAGAGCACCAGAAGCCGGCTGGAATGCTTAACCCACTGCCGATTCCAGAATGGAAATGGGAGAACCTAGCTATGGATTTTGTAGTGGGGTTACCGGCGACGTCTAACAGACTAGACTCCATATGGGTGATTGTGGATAGACTCACTAAATCTGCTCACTTCATTCCAGTCAGGAGTAACTACTCTGTGGACAAGTTGGCGCAGGTGTATGTAGACGAGATAGTAAGGTTGCATGGAGTTCCAGTGTCGATCGTATCAGATCGAGGACCTCAGTTCACCTCCAGGTTTTGGCGGAGTCTGCAAACGGAAATGGGCACAAGGTTGGATTTCAGCACTGCTTTCCATCCACAGACAGACGGTCAGTCAGAGAGAACCATCCAGACCATTGAAGATATGCTGAGAATGTGTGTGTTAGACTTTGGCGGTTCTTGGAGGCAACATCTACCTCTGGTGGAGTTTGCCTACAACAACAGCCATCATGCTAGCATAGGGATGGCTCCTTATGAAGCTCTGTATGGGAGGAAGTGTCGAACACCTGTTTGCTGGGAAGAGGTAGGAGAGAAAACTCTTGCAGGGCCAGAGTTAGTTGAGATAACCAGCAAGTTAGTGCCTATCATCAGAGAGAGGATCAGAACAGCTGTAAGCAGACAGAAAAGCTATGCAGACATCCGTAGGAAGCAGATAGAGTTCCAGGAGGGGGATATGGTATTGCTTAAGGTGTCTCCGATGAAGGGAGTGGTTCGGTTTGGAAAGAAGGGTAAACTGGCCCCACGGTACATTGGTCCCTTTGAGATCTTGCAGAAGATCGGGCCTGTGTCGTATAAGCTAGATTTACCGGCTTCTATGGAACGAATTCACCCGGTATTCCATGTTTCTATGTTGCGGAAGTTTGTGTCAGATCCAGAGAAGGTTCTTAGTGAACCTGAGGTGGAAATCTTAAGTGATCTCACCTATGTAGAGCAGCCCGTGCGGATCCTTGACACCCAGATCAGAAAGCTGAGAAACAAGGAGATACCAATGGTGAAAGTTCTGTGGAACCACCACAACCTAGAAGAGTGCACTTGGGAGACTCGGGAGTCCATGCTCCAGCAATACCCATATCTGTTTTAAGGTTAGTTTTTCCCCTTTTCTATGTGTTTATGTTGTGTTAGGGACATTCGGGGACGAATGTTCTTAAGGGGGGGAGAATGTAATACCCGGCTCGAGTCCGGCATCGGAATTCCTGTAGTCCGGTGGAATCTCGGGTGTCGGAACCCTCGAGAAGGGTAATACATATGTTTTCCAAGGTAGTTTCACTTGTTTTCATGTTTTGACGTGTTAAAAGCATTGAGTTTTGAAAGAAAAGCAACAAGGGAGAAATGCAAAGGTTCGGCCGCCGAAGGTCACTTTCGGCCGCCGAACATTGCATGGTTGCGGCTTCACGTTCGGCTGCCGAAGGTGGTCTGGCCAGCCACCTATAAAAGGGCCAAGGGTCGGTGGAAGGAGGTTATTTCTCCTCCACTTGCAGCCAGAGGTGAGTTTCAGCCTCTCCCACGTTGACTTTCATGTTTTCCATGATTTTCATCAAATCTTTCAAGAGTTTTAAGAGTTTTGGTGACTTATGAAGGTTTTGAGCAAAAGAACCAAGTTTTGAAGCTTGGAGCTTTGGAAGAGCTTTTCTTCATATCTCCACGTTAGGATCCTTCATCCTCAAGTGGTGTAAGAGGTAAGTGAAGATCCTGAGCTTCTTTGATGATTTTGAAAGGTTTTATGAAGTTTGTATGGGTAGTATGCATGTTTAGGTTTAGGTGAGGGTTTTGATGATTTGTGGTGTTCCAACATGTTATGTGCTATGTTTGTTTGGGGTTTTAGGGTAGGTTTAGACCCCTTTGTGCATATATATGTGTCTATGCTAGTTGGGAGTCGTTGATATGCATGTTTGTAGGTTTTTGGGCAAAGTTTGCATGAAACAGAGCAGGGTTCTGTCCTTCGGGCAAAACCAGGTTCGGCCGCCGAAGGAAGGTTCGGCCGCCGAACCCCTTGTGGAGGCAGTTTCGGCTGCCAAAGGTTGCCCCCGAAAGCTAGGCTTTCGGTTTAGAAAGAGACTTTCGGCCGCCGAAAGAGGGAGTTCGGCCGCCGAAAGTGTGTGAGTTTCGTCTCTGGACGAGACCTTCGGCCGCCGAAGGTGCCGCCGAACATGCATGAGTTTCGTCTCTGGAGTGGGGTTTCGGCCGCCGAACCTGCCGCCGAAAGTGCCCTGTCCAGCTTTCTTTTGCATGTTTTATGTGATGGTTTTCGGTTTGTTTAGAGGGGTTTTGGGGAGTTTCTTAGAGATGTTCTTGAGTGAGTTTGGTCCCTCATTTGAGTCCACCTGTGTAGGTACGGACCAGAGGAATCAGGGAAGTCAGCAGTGAGTCCAGTGTCAGAACCTGCAGAGTCCGTTCAGAAATAACTAAAGGTGAGTGGAATTTAACTTAATGTTTTAATATGCGAACTGAATATTTTATCATGCTTCATGCATCATGAATATGCTATAGGGTGAGTGCATTAGTGTACACAAAGATGATGCATTGCATTTATCCTTGTACTTGGCATTGCTCCTTGTACATTGTTTCTATGAGACGACACGGACTTCGTGAGGATTCATTAGCCCTCAGAGGAAAGACCTGGAACAGCCCTACGGGGACCAGGCACAAAGACCTGGAACAGCCCTACGGGGACCAGGCACATGGTACTCCGGTACCCCAGATGAGATAGAGGGAGTTTTGATCCGTCCGGCCGAGGTGATGTGATTATGTGTTGCATTCCATGAGAGCATGTTTTAGCACCTGTGCTTTTATTACTATTCTACTCACTGGGCTATAGTAGCTCATCCCTCTCCCCTAACTCCAATTGTGCAGGTTCAGAGGTCAGAGAGAACTCAGCAGGGTACAGGAAGAGTACAGAGTGGTGTAATAGCTAGTGTGGACATGTAAATGTATAGAGATAGTGTATATGGACAGTGTATAGAATAGTGCTTGACTTATAAGAGTTGTAATCCCTTTGTGGAGTCACATGATCAGTTTATGTATGTTTCTTTATTGTTGTATGTTTATGAGCAAAACCAGGCTTAACATTATGAGTTTGATCCGCCTAGAGCCATGAGGAGCTCTAGTAGGGATTAGTAGAGAACAGAGAGAGTGCATGCACAGGTTAAGCCTTGGAATGAAGAAAAGTTTTATGTTTTTACAGAAAATGTATGATCATGTATGGGATTTCACAGGTATACAGACAGGATAGCAGGCTTACTACGGGTCCCGGCGACCTTAAGTCGATCTGGATCCTAGTGCCGGTGGCAGTTCGGTTTTCGGGCTGTTACACTCTGCCACTGCTTGGTGGTATGGCTGAAGCTACGGGCTGTACTACACTGCCCGCACTCATCTGCTGGGAGGGTGCAACCAAAGTCGCCTGAGGACATTCCCGTGCATAATGTCCCTCCTGCCCACATCTATAGCAGGCTGTGGATCCCAACTGACAAGCTCCTCTATGCTGTTTGCCACACCTCTTGCACACTGGAAAATCTGCGCCAGAACTGGAGCCACTACTCATTCCCAGACCCGACTTAAGCCTGTTCCAAAACTTGCCTCTCTTTCCTCTGAATTTCTCCCATCTCTTCTTACTTGCACTTGCTGTACTCTGTGAGGAGGAACCTGGTTTAACACCAGAAGACTGTGCCTTGACTACCCCTTGACTTATGGCACTGGCCTCCATCTTTCTAGCAGCATCCACAATAGAGTGGAAACTTTCCTTCTCCGCATGAAGAATCAAAGAGAAATACCTGGGATGAAGCCTTGTGGCATATCTCTTTGCCTTCTTCTGATCTGTATCATATGCCTGACCGACATATGGCAACAATTCCAGGAACTTATCTGTATCTTCATCAACGCTCATTTCCTCCGTCTGTCGCAACTGCTCAAACCCCACAACCTTTAATTCCCTGGAACTGTCAGGAAAAGCCCATCCAGCAAATTCATTGGCGAACTCTTCCCATGTCATACTCTCAAGTCTCGGGTCCACATAGTTCTTGAACCATTCTCTAGCTTTCTTACACTTTAAAGTGAACCCTGCCATCTCAATAGCTCTACCATCATCTGCTCCCAACTCACTTGTTATCATTCTGACTGCACTGAGATACTCAAAGGGATCATCTCCTGTATTGAATTTAGGAGCATCCAACTTTAAGTACTCGGTCATCTTCACCTTACTTCCCCCTGAAGAACTGGGTTGCTGTGCTTCCACAACAGGGGCTACTGGTTCAGGAGGTGGTGGTGGAGGAACTGGTTCCCTCACTTCATGCTGTAATGGACTTGGATAAACAGGTGGGGGTGGATACATGTGATATGGTGGATAAAAGGAAGGATAGGGCATATATGGCATGTAGGGTGGATATGGGGCAAAGCTGGAGTAATCTGACGTGCCTCCCATCGGATACCCTGGGCCCTGAGGAAAGGGTGGATAGCCAAACCCCGAGGCCTGAACGCCTCCCTGGGACTCCCCCATACCTTCTTCTGACCGTCCTACACCCATGCTTACATCTCGACTCTGATCCTCTTCCATCACACCTCTTTCTTCTACTGACCTTCCCCCTCTGCTTACTCCTCTCCTGCTCTCGTCAGAAGACCGTCTAGGGTCTCGTGACGTTCCTTCCCTGCTTGACCTGTGCGATCGTGTCCTTGGCAAGGCAAGTGGACGAGCAGCTGTACCCTCACTTACAGGTGGGACTCCAGTCAATCTCGCGGATCGATGAGTTCCTCGCATCTTCACTCTCTGGAAAACAACAAATCACATAACACATCAGCAACACATCAAAAACATGCACATGCATAACTCATGGCATTGCACATCAGCATAACATCCTATCCTCATGGACATGTTTGCCTATGATGCTTGACCTGCTAAACCTCTCTATGAGCCCAACTCTCTCTCTATAGGTCCGACCATATGAACCTAGGGCTCTGATACCACCCCTTTAGCATGTTCAGCGGCCGAAACTGGGTTCTCCCGTAAGGCAGAACCCTGCTCTGCTTCATGCACAACTTCCTCTAAACTTCTCAAACATGCAAACCACAACTCTACAACACACATATACTCAAGTATATGCACAAAGGGGTCCAAAACTACCTTAAAACCCCAACAAACATCACAACTCAACACATAAACATGCTTTGACCACAAATCAACCAAAAACTCAACTTAACCTAAACATGCATCTCTACCCATAAAACTCCATAAAACCTTCATAAAACATGAAAAGCAGTTAAGGATCTACACTTACCTCTTGAAGATCTAGAGGATAGGTGTAACAGCCCGGGAACCGAACTGCTACCGGCACTAGGATCCAGATCGACGTAAGGTCGCCGGGACCCGTAGTAAGCCTGCTATCCTGTCTGTATACCTGTGAAATCCCATACATGATCATACATTTGCACTCTCTCTGTTCTCTACTAATCCCTACTAGAGCTCCTCATGGCGCTAGGCGGATCAATCTCAGAATGTTAAGCCTGGTTTTGCTCATACACATACAACAATAAAGAAACATACATAAACTGATCATGTGACTCCACCAAGGGATTCCAAGTCTTATAAGTCAAGCACCATTCTATACACTATACATATACATTTACATGTCCACACTAGCTATTACACTACTCTGTACTCTTCCTGTACCCTGCTGAATTCTCTCTGACCTCTGAACCTGCACAACTGGAGTTAGGGGAGAGGGATGAGCTACTATAGCCCAGTGAGTAGAATAGTAAGAAAATCACAGGTGCTAAAATATGCTCTCATGGAATGCAACACATAATCACATCACCTCGGCCGGACGGATCAAAACTCCCTCTATCTCATCTGGGGTACCGGAGTACCATGTGCCTGGTCCCCGTAGGGCTGTTCCAGGTCTTTGTGACTGGTCCCCGTAGGGCTGTTCCAGGTCTTTCCTCTGAGGGCTAATGAATCCTCACGAAGTCCGTGCCGTCTCATAGAAACAATGTACAAGGAGCAGTGCCAAGTACAAGGATAAATGCAATGCATCATCTTTGTGTACACTAATGCACTCACCCTATAGCATATGCATGATGCATGAAGCATGATAAAAGATTCAGTTCTCATATTAAAACATTAAGTTAAGTTCCACTCACCTGTAGTTCTCTCTGAACTGACTCTGCAGGTTCTGACACTGGACTCACTGCTGACCTCCCTGATTCCTCTGGTCCGTACCTACACAGGTGGACTCAAATGAGGGACCAAACTCACTCAAGAATATCTCTCAGAAACTCCCCAAAACCCCTCTAAACAAGCCTAAAACCATCACATAAAACATGCTAAAGAAAGATGGACAGGGCACTTTCGGCGGCAAGTTCGGCGGCCGAAACCCCTCTCCAGAGATGAAACTCATGCATGTTCGGCGGCACCTTCGGCGGCCGAAGGTCTCGTCCAGTGACGAAACTCACACACTTTCGGCGGCCGAACTCCCTCTTTCGGCGGCCGAAAGTCTCTGTCTAAACCGAAAGCCTAGCTTTCGGGGGCAACCTTTGGCAGCCGAAACTGCCTCCACAAGGGGTTCGGCGGCCGAACCTTCCTTCGGCGGCCGAACCTGGTTTTGCTCAAAAGGCAGAACCCTGCTCTGTTTCATGCAAACTTTGCCCAAAAACCTACAAACATGCATATCAACTACTCCCAACTAGCATATACACATATAGATGCACAAAGGGGTCTAAAACTACCCTAAAACCCCAAACAAACATAGCACATAACACTTAAACATGTTTGAACACCACAAATCACCAAAAACCTCCCCTAAACCTACACATGCATACTACCCATACAAACTTCCTAAAACCGTTCAAAAGCATCAAAGAAGCTCAGGATCTTCACTTACCTCTTACACAACTTGAGGATGAAGGATCCTAACGTGGAGATATGAAGAAAAGCTCTTCCAAAGCTCCAAGCTTCAAAACTTGGTTCTTTTGCTCAAAACCTTCATAAGTCACCAAAACTCTTAAAACTCTTGAAAGCTTTGCTGAAAATTATGGAAAACATGAAAGTCAACGTAGGAGAGGCTGAAACTCACCTCTGGCTGCAAGTGGAGGAGAAATAACCTCCTTCCACTGACCCTTGGCCCTTTTATAGGTGGTTGGCCAGACCACCTTCGGCAGCCGAATGTGAAGCCGCAACCATGCAATGTTCGGCGGCCGAAAGTGACCTTCGGCGGCCGAACCTTTGCAGTTCTCCCTTGTTGCTTTTCTTTCAAAACTCAAGTCTTTTAACACTTCAAAACATGAAAACAAGTGAAAATACCTTGGAAAACATATACATTGCCCTTCTCGAGGGTTCCGACACCCGAGATTCCACCGAACGACAGGAATGCCGATGCCGGACTCGAGCCGGGTATTACAATAGGTGATCCTAACGTGGAGATATGGAGCAACTCTCTCTCAAAGTCTCCAAGCTTCAAAACTTTGGTTTTTAGCTCAAAACCTTCAAACAATCATGAAAACTTATCAAAACTTTGAAAGATTTTGAAGAAAACATGAAGATCACCCAAGGAAGATCATGGTCTCACCTCTGTCCGTGAAAATGGAAGAAAACTTATCCATTCACCGACCTAGAGCCTTTTATAGGTGGCTGGCCAGACCACCTTCGGCGGCCTAACGTGATTCCAAACTCATGCATGTTCGGCGGCCGAACCTGACAATTCTTCCTTGGTTATTTTCTTTCAAAAAATCATTTTCTTTACTCTTAAAACATTAAAAACATACTAAAATAATTTATAAAACATATCAATTTTCCTTCTAGAGGGTTCGACATCCTGGATTTCACCGGAAAATATAATTCTGATGCCGGACTCTAGCCGGGTATTACAAAAACAACCTTAGTTTCAACCAATCTTCAACTAGAATAAAAGGTTTCAGCCACTCATGGTTGAAACAAAACAGAAAATAAAAGGAGAATACAAAGGGAGATGAAGAACCGAAGATGGAGATGGGGTGCGCCTTACTTGGCCGGATGGGTGAGGGATGGAGTGCCTCTTCTTGCTTGCTGGTCGGCTGGCCTCTAGAGGTGTCCATGAGTTTCAACATGTGCATGGAGTTTCAAGATGCTGGCCTAGGGTTTCTTGGCTATCCATGAGTCTTTTAGAGGCTGCCCAAAATGCCCTTCGTCCAAGATGTGCCATCCATGCACATGTGAGAAGGGAAAAACGTGGAGCATGTGTGGCTTGTGCAAGAATGGGTCTTTTGGTCTTTTTTTGCTGCCCAAGTGTCTTCAAGATGCTGCCCAAGGTGCCTAAGACTTACCTTCACACTCTCCTTGCCGCCCATGCACTAATAAGGAAGGTGGAGCCTCCTTTGCAATTTGAATTTTGAATGTGCAAGGCATGTGGTGGCAAGCATGTGATCTTTGCATTTGGCTTCCTTGATAAGCTGGATTTTGAAATTCAAAATTTGAATATGAATCTTGAAGATTTGAATTTCAAAATACTTTCCTTATTTGGCTCTTCATATATGGCAACTTGAGACTTGGCTTCTTGAATAAGGAAAAGGCTACTTGGAGATTTGAAATTTGAATTTCAAATTGCTTTGGCTGAATATTCTTTCTTTCTTTGCCACTTTCCTTATTTAGAACTTTCCTTATTTAGAACTTTCCTTATTTAGCTTCACTCGAATTCAACTTGGCAGGCTTGCTCTCCTTTGCTCTAATTAAGGCAGTTTTAGGGGAATTTTCTCCAAAATGTCATTTTACACTATTTTCTGCAAAATAATATCAAAAGCACTAAATTAAGCAGAAATCATGTAAATAATCATCAATAATATCAAGATAAAAAGGACTAAAATATGTTCTATCAAATACCCCCACACCTACCATTTTGCTTGTCCTCAAGCAAATAAACATAGTCAAATAAGCTTTCTTTGCTTCTTGATCCTTATTTCCACTTAAGCTCTTACTCTAGACACCTATTTTGAATCATTGCAGTGAAGAATATATGCATGAAGATTACTCACCTTCTTTCCTTGTTTCCCCTTACTTACCATGGCTAGGATTTGTTTTACTCAAGAGAGAGATCATACATGCACACATTATTTGTTCAGATAAGACTCTTTTTAGCTTTCGGATTGACTTGCCCTTACCTTGAAGTACTTTATTCAGTCTTTTTGCACTTTAATATTGCTTGAAAAAGTCACCAACCTTTTGAGGTGAAGGTACATATTGGTGATACCCACTCCCAGTTACTCAGTTGGTCACCTGTCCAAGTGGCTACTAGCTTTGTTCATAGTCTTTTGACCATTAGAACAGTTTTGAATTTGTGCTTATGAGGTCTTTGCCTTTGCTGAATTTTCTTTCTCTCACTGATTTGGGCAAATCAACACCAATTGCTAAATCAAGTCATGTTAAGTTTATTCACACAAATTTGAATTCATTCTCTCTAATGAGTGTCATCAATACATTTTTCACCATGGCAAGCTCAAAGATTCAATTCAAAAAGGCAAATCTCAAACATGAATACAACTCACTACAATTGATTCAACATAATTTTAAAGAGTCATCACATCAATGGGGTCATAGAAAGAAAAGCTCATCTAACATAGTTCATCAGTTTGAGTAGAGCAAATCAAAAAGAAGAAGAAGGTTGTGGTTGTGTGTGTATTATTGAAAGCATAAAATTACAAAAAAATAAATTCAACTGTGGCTATTCAGAACTAGTCTAATGCAAAAATGAAACTGAAAGGAAGGGAAAATGCAAGTTAAACGTAAACTGAAAGAGAAGAAGAAGACAGAAGGGAGAAGAAGAAAGATGTAACGACCCGAAAATTGGACCGCTACCGGTGCTAGGATCCAGATCGGCTTAAGGCCGCCGGGACCCGTAGCAAGCCTGACATACAACCTGTAAACCTGTTTAATCCCATACATGATCAAGAACATACATAAAAATTTGAACTTTTCTTTACATTCATTCGTTCATTCACCAAACTCAACCTGTGCATGCACTATACATAACATGGTTATAAACATTAACTCCTCTTTGGAGTTCCAACAGTGCCCCAATGGGGTGACATTTATATATATAGAGTTTGGTTACAAAAGCATCATAAAACATAGATCATGTTTACAAAAGGGATTACTATACAAACTCGGTCAAGCACAACTTCTAAACCTCAATCTCATAATCAATATTTACATAACATAACTATTCATAACTTTACATCATTATACAATTTGCCATGTTCACATTCTAACTATTACAACTCAAGACTTCATTCACCTTGACTTCTCTGTCTAGCCTGTACCTGCAACCCTGGGGGATTAGGGAAAAGGGGTGGGCTACTAGAGCCCAGTGAGCAGAATAATAAAACATTTAAATCATATGCTAATATGGAATACAATACATCACAGACAAATCACATCACGGAGGGTATTGTCACCAAGAGTCCTCTACATTCCAAAGTGTCGGGACGTAGAATGGGTCAACCGGTCTTTCTCTTAACATAACATAACATTACATAACATTCCAATGTGCCAGGGACGTAGAATGGGTACAACCTGGACTTTCTCTTACATAGTGCCAGGGACGTAGAATGGGTACAACCTGGACTTCCGTACCATATCCTATCATATCACATCGCATCATATCGAGGACTAAGGATCATCCAATAACCATCCACATCATCATCAAATTATGCAATGCAACATATTCGTGAATTCTAATGCAAGCAACCTAGAATATCACATAGCATTCGTGATGCATGAACATGCTCAAATCTATATTGATTTTGCTTTAAAACATAAGTGTTTATTCTACTCACCTCAACTAGCTTTGACAATGACTGAAGCAGCTGACTCACTGTTGGGGTCCTCGGTTTCTCGGGTCCGAACCTACATAGGTGGACACAAATGAGGGACCAAACAACTAGAACATAACTCTAAAAACATCCCCCAAAAACCCCCTAGAACACCTCAAAACTATCATGCAAAACATGCAAAGGAAGGCTGAACAGGGCACTTTCGGTGGCAGGTTCGGCGGCCGAAAGTCCCTCCAGAGCCGAAAGTCAGGCAGGTTCGGCGGCACCTTCGGCGGCCAAAACTCCCAGACAGAGACGAAACTCATGCATGTTCGGCGGCACTTTCGGCGGCCGAAACTGCCCTCCAGAGACGAAAGTCCTCTTTCGGGGGCAGGCCTCGGCAGCCGAAAGGCTGGCCTCCCAGGCAGGTTCGGCAGTCGAAAGTCCTTCGGCTGCCGAACCTGGTTTCTGCCAAAGGGCAGAAACTTGGTTCCTCATGCACATTTGCCTCCAAAAACCATCCAAACATGCATTTTTCCTAATCTACAACATACATACTCAAGCATACAAGTTCCTAGGGGCTACAAACTATCTTAAACCCCATCTACAACACATCAAACATCCACATTGTCCAAAAACATAACATGAACCCATAAACCTAACCATAAGCTAAATATGCATTCTACCCCATAGATCTACTTAAAACTTACTTAAAACATGCCATAAGCTCAAGATCGGCCCTTACCTCTTGAAGATCGAGAGGAGAACGACCCTAGCTCGAAAAATGGGAGAGAAAGAGTTCCTTGAACCTCCAAGCTCCAAAACTTACTCAAATGTTCATAACCTTCAAAACAAGGTTGCAAACTCATAAAAATCATGAAGAATGGAAGGAAGAAACTCAAGATTGGCGAGGGATGGCGGAGAGCTCACCTTGGCCGAAAATGGGGAGAAAAGCTCGCCCGTTTTTGACTAAGGGACGCTTTTATAGGTGGCTGGCCAGGCCACATTCGGGAGCCGAACGTGCCTCCGCAACGCATGCAAGTTCGATGCCGAACATGAGGTTCGGCGGCCGAACATGAGGTTCGGCGGCCGAACCTGGACTTCCCTCACTTATGTCTTCGGGGGCTTAAGGCTTTCTCGAAATGCATGCATGTTCAGCGGCCGAACTTGAGGTTCGGCGGCCGAACCTGGGTCTTCCTCCAAGATCATTTTCATGCAAAAACTCATTTCCTTTTTACTTAAAACCATGAAATACATTAAAACATTTTATGAAAACATAGTTTTACCCTTCTAGAGGTCTCCGACACCCGAGATTCCACCGAACGGTAGGAATTTCGATACCGGAGTCTAGCCGGGTATTACATTCTCCCCCTCTTAAGAACATTCGTCCCCGAATGTTCCTCAACTAGCACATGCAAAGCATACAACATAACATACATATAAAACACATAGAGATCTAACCTTAAAAGAGATGAGGGTACTGCTGGAGCATAGACTCCCGTGTCTCCCAGGTGCATTCTTCCATATTGTGGTGGTTCCAAAGGACTTTTACCATCGGGATTTCCTTGTTCCTTAGCTTTCTGATCTGGGTGTCTATGATCCGTACTGGCTGTTCAACATAGGTGAGATCCTCTTGGACCTCCACATCAGGCTCACTAAGAACCTTGCCCGGATCTGACACAAACTTCCTCAACATGGAAACATGGAAAACCGGATGGATTCTCTCCATAAAAGCAGGTAAATCCAGCTTGTACAACACATTCCCAATCTTTTGCAAGATTTCAAAGGGTCCGATGTATCGTGGGGCTAGTTTACCTTTCTTCCCAAAACGAACCACTCCTTTCATAGGAGACACCTTGAGCAATACCAGATCCCCCTCCTGAAACTCTACTTGCCTTCTGCGGATGTCTGCATAACTGTTCTGTCTGCTTGCAGCAGTCTTGATCCTTTCTCTGATTATGGGTACTACCCTGCTGGTAATCTCTACTAGCTCAGGCCCTGCCAAGGCCTTTTCTCCAACTTCTTCCCAGCAAACAGGTGATCTGCACTTCCTCCCATACAAAGCTTCATATGGAGCCATCCCGATGCTAGCATGATGGCTGTTATTGTAGGCAAACTCCACCAAAGGTATATGCTGCCTCCAAGAACCGCCAAAGTCCAGCACACACATTCTGAGCATATCCTCTATTGTCTGGATGGTCCTTTCTGATTGTCCGTCCGTCTGTGGATGGAAAGCAGTGCTAAAATCCAACCTGGTACCCATGGCGTTCTGCAGACTCCGCCAAAATCTGGAGGTGAACTGGGGCCCTCTATCGGACACTATTGAAACAGGAACCCCATGCAGCCTGATGATCTCATCAACATACACCTGCGCCAACTTGTCCACAGAATAGCCACTCCTGACAAGGATGAAGTGAGCAGATTTGGTGAGTCTGTCCACAATCACCCATATGGAGTCCAATCTGTTGGACGTCGCCGGTAACCCCACTACGAAGTCCATAGCTATATTTTCCCATTTCCACTCTGGAATAGGTAGCGGGTTAAGCATTCCAGCCGGCTTCTGATGTTCCAGCTTCACCCTCTGACACACTTCGCAGGCTGACACAAACTGTGCCACTTCTCTCTTCATAGCTGGCCACCAATAAACTTTCTTCAAATCTTGGTACATTTTGGTGGCTCCAGGGTGAACGTTGTATCTTGCATTATGAGCCTCTCTCATAATGTCTCCCTTTAGCCCTATGTCATCTGGTACACACAAACGACTCCCATAGCGGAGGATCCCCTTGTTGTCGAATCTGAACTCACTATCCTTGCTCGATTGAATAGTCCTGGCAATTTTCACTAACTCTGGGTCCTCATGCTGTTTCTGAGCCACCTGCTCCAAAAACACGGGTGCCACTCTCATCTGGGCAACTAAAGCACCTGTACCAGACAACTCCAACTGAAGACCTTCATCAACGAGCTTGTAAAACTCCTTCACTACTGGCCTCCTCTCTGTCGATATGTGGGATAAACTGCCGAGTGATTTCCGGCTTAGGGCGTCTGCCACAACATTCGCCTTACCCGGATGGTACTGAATCTTGCAATCATAATCACTCAGCAGCTCTACCCATCTTCTCTATCTCAAGTTCAAATCTCTTTGACTCAAGATGTACTGTAGGCTCTTATGATCTGTGAAGATCTCACATTTAACCCCATAGAGGTAGTGCCTCCACATCTTGAGTGCAAAAATTACTGCTGCCATCTCCAGGTCATGTGTGGGGTAATTCAACTCATGCTTCTTCAGCTGTCTAGAAGCATAAGCAATCACCCTTTCATTCTACATTAAAACACAACCCAATCCCACACGGGACGCATCACAATAGACTGAGAAGTCTTCATCACTAGATGGCAGAGCTAACACTGGTGCTGAAGTTAACCTCTTCTTAACCTCTTCAAAACTCTCTTCGCACTGGTCGGTCCACACAAACTTCTGATTCTTCCTGGTTAACCTGGTCAGAGGAGCTGCAATCTTTGAGAAGTCCTGAACGAACCTCCTGTAGTAACCCGCCAAACCCAAGAAACTCCTGATTTCTGTCACTGAAGTGGGTCTAGGCCAGTTAGCCATAGTTTCTGTCTTCTTGGGGTCCACCTCTATTCCATTTTCCGACACCACATGCCCCAAGAATGAAATGCTCCTCAGCCAGAACTCACACTTAGAGAACTTGGCATACAAGCCATGTTCCCTCAAGGTCTGTAGAACTAACCTCAGATGATGGGCATGCTCCTCTGCATTCCTGGAATACACCAAGATATCATCTATGAAGACAATAACGAAGTGATCCAGGTATTGGCTAAACACTCTATTCATGAGATCCATGAATGCTGCAGGGGCATTGGTTAACCCGAACGGCATTACAAGGAACTCAAAATGCCCATATCTGGTCCTGAAAGCTGTCTTTGGCACATCCTCATCTCTGATCCTCAGCTGATGGTACCCGGACCTCAGATCTATTTTGGAGAAACAACCCGCTCCGGCTAGCTGGTCGAATAGATCATCGATCCTTGGCAAAGGGTACTTGTTCTTGGTAGTGACTTTGTTCAACTGCCTGTAGTCGATACAAAGTCTAAGGGATCCATCCTTCTTTCTCACAAACAAGACTGGAGCACCCCAAGGTGAGGTACTCGGTCGAATGAAGCCCCTTTCTACCAGCTCTTGCAACTGCTCTTTCAATTCCTTCAATTCTGCTGGTGCCATCCTGTAGGGAGGGATAGAGATCGGTCGGGTTCCAGGCATCAATTCTATCTCGAACTCTATCTCCCTAGCAGGTGGTAAACCTGGCAGCTCATCTGGAAACATATCTAAGAACTCTCTGACCACTGGCACCGAGGCGGGCTCTCTAACCTGACTGCTAAGCTCTCTCACATGAGCCAAATACCCCTAACATCCCTTCCTAAGCAACCTACGAGCCTGAAGAGCTGATATCAGACCTCTAGGTGTACCCCTCCTGTCTCCCCTGAAGACAACCTCTGACCCATCCTGACCTCTGAACCTGACTACCTTGTCCCTGCAGTCCAAGGTAGCACCATGGGTAGATAACCAGTCCATCCCTAGAATGACGTCAAAATCAGTCAAATCTAGAACCACCAGGTCGGCAGACAAGCATCTTCCCTCAACAAACACTGGGCTGCACTGGCAGACTGACTCTGCCACTGATGGATCACACTTGGGTCCACTGACCTAGAGAGGGCACTCTAACTCAGAGACCATTAATCCTAGCCTCTGAACGGCTCTTGGTGCAATAAAAGAATGAGATGCACCAGGGTCCATCAAGGCATACACATCTGAACAACCAATGACTAAGTTACCTGCCACCACGGTGTTAGATGCATCTGCCTCCTGCTGAGTCATCGTGAAGATCCGTGCTGGAGCTGATGGACCTTCACCTCTGAAACCCACTGAAGAAGAGGCTGACCCTCTCCCTCTGCCTCTGCCACTGGCCTGAGTCGTGGCTGGAGCTGCTGGCTGCGCTACACTACCTGAAGCTGTCTGCTGGGACTGTGCCCCAAAAGCTGCCCTAGGACACTCCCGTGCCATGTGTCCCTCTTGCCCGCATCTGAAGCAGGTTGTCGTCCCAACCAGACAAACTCCCTTGTGCGGCTTTCCACACTTCTTGCATACTGCATTATCCGCACCAGAGCTTGAGCCACTCCCTAGTCCCAGACTGGACTTGATCTTGTTCTAGAACTTATTCTTCTTTGGCTTCCTAGTGGTGTTACTCCACCTTTTGCTACCTGAAGCTGCTGCACTTAGAGAAGAAGAGCCTGGGGTCTTAGAACCAGAGGGCTGTGCCACTGACTGTTTAACTGTCCCCTGAATGATGGCACTGGCCTCCATCTTCCGGGCCATATCCACTATGGCATGGAAGCTCTCCCTATCTGCTGACTGGATCAAGGAGGAATATCTGGAGTGGAGTTTCATGATATACCTCCTTGACTTTTTCTGGTCTGAGTCAAGATTTTGCCCTGCAAATGGCAACAGCTCTAAGAATCGGTCTGTGAACTCATCCACACTCATATCATCAGTCTGCCTCAACTGTTCAAACTCTATCATCTTCAACTCCCTTGAACTATCGGGGAAAGCCCATCCAGCAAACTCGTTTGCAAACTCTTCCCAAGACATGCTGTCCACCCTCGGGTTCACATAATTCTTGAACCACTCCCGTGCCTTCTTGCACTTAAGCGTGAACCCAGCCATCTGAATGGCTCTACTGTCATTCAATCTCATCTGTAATCACCTTGACCCTTTCAAGATATACGAACGGGTCATCCCCTTTTTCATACTGAGGAGCACCCAACTTCATATAGTCGGTCATTTTGACCTTGCTCCCACCAGATGAGCTAGGCTTAGGTACTGGGGTTTCTGGTACTGTGGTTTCTGCTGGTGGCAGAGGAGGTACAACATCTCCTGGGGTAGGGTTTGCTGGATTTGGATAGTAGGGTGGAGGTGGGTACATGGGATACTGTGGGTATGGTGGGTAGTAAGATGGGTATGGCATGTGAGATGGGTAAGGATTAAAGCTGGGGTAATCCGATGTACCTCCCATCGAATACCCGGGGTTTTGAGAAAAGGGTGGGTAGTGAGGTGGCTGAACAAATCCCGAGGCCTGGGTGCCTCCTTGGGACTCTCCCATTCCCTCTTCCGACATGCTCACTCCTAAACTGCCATCCCTCCTTTGGTCGACATCCATCTCATCCCCCATATCCTCTGACATTCCCCCCTGAACTGTTCCCCTCACTGATCTGCTTCTACCCAGATCCAAAGACCTTCTAGGGTCTCTTACTGCTCTTTCTCTGCTAGACCTGCTTGACATTGCCCTAGGCAATGCAGGAGGACGGGCACTCGTGCCCTCATCCTCAGGTGGTACTCCAGTCAATCTTGCTGATCGACGAGTTCCTCTCATCCTGTTTTCTGAAAAACAGCGCACATCACACAAAAACATTAGCATCATATGGTTCATGTGAGCACACATGAACCCGCATCACATACATCACATACATCACATATCAATAATGCACATGCATATAATCATGGCATTTCACGTCATCATGCAAGACAGGACTCCACATCCTATCCTAGTGGACATGATCTTCCTATTGTGCTTGACCTTCTATAACCTCTATGAGCCCTACACTCTAGGTCCGACCATATGAACCTAGGGCTCTGATACCATTCTGTAACAACCCGAAAATCGGACCGCTGCCGGCGCTAGGATCCAGATCGGCTTAAGGCCGCCGGGACCCGTAGCAAGCCTGACATACAACCTGTAAACCTGTTTAATCCCATACATGATCAAGAATATACATAAAAATTTGAACTTTTCTTTACATTCATTCGTTCATTCACCAAACTCAACCTGTGCATGCACTATACATAACATGGTTATAAACATTAACTCCTCTTTGGAGTTCCAACAATGCCCCAATGGGGTGACATTTATATATAGAGAGTTTGGTTACAAAAGCATCATAAAACATAGATCATGTTTACAAAAGGGATTACTATACAAACTCGGTCAAGCACAACTTCTAAACCTCAATCTCATAATCAATATTTACATAACATAACTATTCATAACTTTACATCATTATACAATTTGCCATGTTCACATTCTAACTATTACAACTCAAGACTTCATTCACCTTGACTTCTCTGTCTAGCCTGTACCTGCAACCCTGGGGGATTAGGGAAAATGGGTGAGCTACTAGAGCCCAGTGAGCAGAATAATAAAACATTTAAATCATATGCTAATATGGAATGCAACACATCACAGACAAATCACATCACGGAAGGTATTGTCACCAAGAGTCCTCTACATTCCAAAGTGCCGGGAAGTAGAATGGGTCAACCGGTCTTTCTCTTAACATAACATAACATTACATAACATTCCAATGTGCCAGGGACGTAGAATGGGTACAACCTGGACTTTCTCTTACATAGTGCCAGGGACGTAGAATGGGTATAACCTGGACTTCCGTACCATACCGTATCATATCACATCGCATCATATCGAGGACTAAGGATCATCCAATAACCATGCACATCATCATCAAATTATGCAATGCAACATATTCGTGAATTCTAATGCAAGCAGCCTAGAATATCACATAGCATTCGTGATGCATGAACATGCTCAAATCTATATTGATTTTGCTTTAAAACATAAGTGTTTATTCTACTCACCTCAAGTAGCTCTGACAATGATTGAAGCAGCTGACTCACTGCTGGGGTCCTCGGTTCCTCGGGTCCGAACCTACACAGGTGGACACAAATGAGGGACCAAACAACTAGAACATAACTCTAAAAACATCCCCCAAAAACCCCCTAGAACACCTCAAAACTATCATGCAAAACATGCAAAGGAAGGCTGAACAGGGCACTTTCGGCAGCAGGTTCGGCGGCCGAAAGTCCCTCCAGAGCCGAAAGTCAGGCAGGTTCGGCGGCACCTTCGGCGGCCAAAACTCCCAGACAGAGACGAAACTCATGCATGTTCGGCGGCACTTTCGACGGCCGAAACTGCCCTCCAGAGATGAAAGTCCTCTTTCGGGGGCAGGCCTCGGCAGCCGAAAGGCTGGCCTCCCAGGCAGGTTCGGCGGTCGAAAGTCCTTCGGCTGCCGAACCTGGTTTCTGCCAAAGGGCAGAAACTTGGTTCCTCATGCACATTTGCCTCCAAAAACCATCCAAACATGCATTTTTCCTTACCTACAACATACATACTCAAGCATACAAGTTCCTAGGGGCTACAAACTATCTTAAACCCCATCTACAACACATCAAACATCCACATTGTCCAAAAACATAACATGAACCCATAAACCTAAGCTAAACATGCATTCTACCCCATAGATCTACTTAAAACTTACTTAAAACATGCCATAAGCTCAAGATCGGCCCTTACCTCTTGAAGATCGAGAGGAGAACGACCCTAGCTCGGAAAATGGGAGAGAGAGAGTTCCTTGAACCTCCAAGCTCCAAAACTTGCTCAAATGTTCATAACCTTCAAAACAAGGTTGCAAACTCATAAAAATCATGAAGAATGGAAGGAAGAAACTCAAGATTGGCGAGGGATGGCGGAGAGCTCACCTTGGCCGAAAATGGGGAGAAAAGCTCGCCCGTTTTCGGCTAAGGGACGCTTTTATAGGTGGCTGGCCAGGCCACATGCGGGAGCCGAACGTGCCTCCGCAACGCATGCAAGTTCAGCGGCCAAACATGAGGTTCGGCGGCCGAACCTGGACTTCCCTCACTTATGTATTCGGGGGCCTAAGGCTTTTCCAAAATGCATGCATGTTCGGCGGCCGAACTTGAGGTTCGGCGGCCGAACCTGGGTCTTCCTCCAAGATCATTTTCATGCAAAAACTCATTTCCTTTTTACTTAAAACCATGAAATACATTAAAACATTTTATGAAAACATAGTTTTACCCTTCTAGAGGTCTCCGACACCCGAGATTCCACCGGACGGTAGGAATTCCGATACCGGAGTCTAGCCGGGTATTACAAAAGAGATATGCACCCCCACACCTAAATCATGCATTGTCCTCAATGTGTAAGAAAAATAAAAGAGCAAAGGAAACTGAGTACTCCCTTGGGGTGTAAGGTGCATGGTGCGGTCACTTAGGCTGAATGAGCGACGAACAAATGTTCGTCTGGGAACTCTTCTTTGACTGGACATGGCACAGAGTTAGAGGGAAGTCGGCTGAGGTGGTTGGCCACAAGGTTTTCTTTCCCTTTCTTGTCTCTTATCTCCATATCAAATTCTTGTAATAACAGAATCCACCAAATGAGTCTCGGTTTTGCTTCCTTTTTCTTGATCAGATATCGCAAAGCTGCATGGTCAGAATAGGCAATGACTTTGGTTCCCAAGAGATATGGTCTGAATTTCTCTAAGGCAAATACAACAGCTAAGAGCTCCTTTTATGTTGTTGTGTAGTTGCTTTGTGTAGAATCCAATGTGCGGGAGGCATAGTGAATGACGTGGGGTGAGTTTCCCACACGTTGTCCCAAGATTGCTCCCATTGCATAGTTGCTTGCATCACACATGATTTCAAAGGGCAAGTTTCAATCAGGTGCTTGAATAATCAGGGCAGTCACAAGCAATTCTTTAATTAGATCAAATGCCTTTTTGCAATCTACATAAAAAACAAAGGTTACATCCTGTTGGAGCAATTTGCATAATGGCAATGTAATTTTAGAGAAATCTTTGATGAACCTCCTATAGAAACCTGCATGGCCAAGGAATGACCGAATTTCCCTAACATTTGTAGGGTAAGGTAGATTTTTAATTGTGTCTACCTTAGCCTTGTCTACTTCAATGCCCTTAGCTGAAACAACATGTCCCAAAACCATACCTTGATTAACCATAAAATGATATTTTTCATAATTAAGTACAAGGTTAGACTCAAGGCATCTCTGTAGGATCTTTTCCAAGTTGGCAAGGCATTCTTCAAAGGAGTTACCATGCACTATGAAGTCATCCATGAACACTTCAATTGTCTTACCCACATAGTCAGAGAAAATGCTCATCATGCATCGCTAAAAGATGGCAGGTGCATTGTATAGTCCAAATGGCATTCTTCTAAAGGCAAAAGTGCCAAAAGGACAAGTGAAGGTGATCTTTTCTTGGTCTTCTGGAGCAACTGGAATCTGATAAAAACCTGAATATCCATCAAGACAATAGTAATGGGACTTACCTGCAAGCCTTTCTAGCATTTGATCAATGAATGGTAGAGGGAAGTGGTCCTTCCTTGTTGTAGCATTGAGCTTCCTATAGTCCATGCATACTCTCCACCCATTCTAAACTCTAGTGGGGACAAGTTTCCTTTCAGCATTTGGAACAATGGTAATTCCAGTTTTCTTTGGAACTACTTGCATAGGACTCACCCATTTGCAATCAGAGATAGGATAGATAATACCTGCGTCTAGGAGCTTAACTATCTCCTTTTTCACCATTTCCATCATAGGAGGATTCAGTCTTCTTTGAGCATCTCTAACTGGCTTGCATTCATCCTCCATGTGTATTCTATGCATGCATGTGGAAGGAGAAATACCTTTTATGTCATCTATGGTCCATCCTATGGCACCCTTATGCTTTTTCAAGACTCTCAGGAGGCTTTCTTCCTCAGTTTGGCTCAACTCATTGGACACTATTACTGGTAGTGTCTTGTCAGCTCCCAAGTACATGTATTTCAGATGGCCTGGAAGAGGTTTCAGATCTGATTCTGGTGCTTTCTGACTGGTGTTCTGCGTTGGACTTTTTTCAGTTGTACCTTGCGGAAGATCTGACTGCAAAGGCGGGCTGGAAGAGCTTGCCTGGGCTGGAGGATGAAGGGCTGCTCTGAAGATGGTTTCAGTCTATGGCTGCCGAAAGGTAGAAGAGTTCGGCGACCGAAAGGCAGTGGAGTTCGGCGGCCGAAAGATGGTGGAGTTCGGCGGCCGAAAGGTCATGGCTTCAATTTGCGCAGGTCCTTGCTGAAGTGGTGCAACAGAGTTTTCTTCATCCTGCGCTTGACTGCAATTTACCTGTTGGATGCTACAGACATTCTCTTTCAGTTTTGGCTCTTTCTGGCTCTCTCTCTGTAGCTGATCAGTATCTCTGTAGAAATCATTGTTAAGAATATCATCTTGATTTTTATCAAAAATTTCCTGGCTCAAGCAATCAACAATATCAAGACCATAAACAGGGGACATATCATGTGGATAATTCATAGCATCATGACATTAAATTTAATGACTTCCCCTTCAAACTCCATAGTCAAAGTACCATCATGCACATCAATCTTAGTCCTAGTAGTACTAAAAAAAGGATGTCCAAGAAGGATGTCAGAACTAGTATTGCAACTATCTTCCTTAGTATCAATCACATAAAAATCTGCCGGAGAGACAAGTTCATCTACTTGAACTAACACATCTTCTAGAACACCTATGGGATATACCACAGATCTATCAGTTAATTGAATTACAACTCTTGTGTCTTTCAGTGCACATGCATTCAAAGATTTATAGATGAAAAGAGGCATAACATTTATAGATGCACCAAGATCACACATAGCTTTCTTAATTCCAACATTCCCAATCTTGCAAGAAATAGCAAACATACCTTTATCTTTGCATTTAGTAGGGAGCTCTCTTTTAATTACAGCAGTAACAACTTCACCTACACTTACTTTCTCTCTCTCAGCAAGCTTTCTTCTATTGGTACACAATTCTTTTAGAAATTTTGCGTACCTGGGAATCTGCTTGACAGCATCTAGCAGGGGTATGTTGATTTTCACCTTTCCGAAAGTCTCAAGGATCTCCTTTTCTTCCTTTTCTTTTTGTGTTCTTTCAAATCTCTTTGGAAAAGGAGGTGGAATATGAAAACGTACCTTTTGAACAGTCTTCTACGCAGGAATGGCTTCAGATGGGGCTCGGCTGGCTGGCTCAGATGAGTGTTGCGCAGGAGTTGATTCAATTTGCGCAGGGGTGGTCTCAAATTGCGCAGGCTCTTGTGCAACTTGCTTCTCTTCCTCGAATCTGGTATCTTGAAGTTCTTTCCCACTTCTCAAGGTGATGGCACTCACATTCTGTCTGGGGTTAGTTTCAGTTTGGGAAGGAAGTTTACCTTGGGATTCAGATTTGCTCATTAGCTGTCCCACCTGTTGTTGGAGAGTTTGCACAGAGTTTGCAAGTGTCTCTATCATTCTTTCAAGGTGCTGATTGGGATTTGAAGGTGCTGGTTGGGGCTGGTTCCTACGATAGTTATGATAGTTCTGATTATTGTTGGCCCTTCCGTAGCTGAAATTGGGATGGTCTCTATAGCCTGGATTGTATGTGTTGGAATATGGATCATGTCTAGGCTGGTTGTTATATCTTCCAATGGCATTAGCTTGCTGGTTGTCTTCTTGAAGAGTAGGACATTGATCAGTTGGGTGGCCTACATAAGAACAGATACCACATGGCCTAGGCGGCTGGGCTGCTTGAATTTGTTGAACCAATCCTATGGCAAAAACTTTCATAAAAGATGTCAGTTCAGAAATAGAAGGTGAACTTACCTCATTGACTCCTCTCTGCAGTTGCTTTTCTTCTCCATATTGCCTAGATGAGGCTGCAAGTGTTGAGATCAACTCTCTTATCTCTCTAAGTGTCTTGTCTGCAATGGATCCTCCACAAGCTATATCAATTAACTTCCTTTCTGATGAGAGCAATCCTCCATAGAAGAACTCTATGAGGGACTTATCTAACATATCATGTTGTGGACAACCTGTACACAGTCTTTCAAACCTTTCCCAATAATCATATAAATCCTCAGTTGGTTTCTGTCTTATGCTAGTGATTTCTCTTATTATGCCAATGGCTTTAGATGTTGGGAAATATTTGTTCAGAAAAGTTATAACCATATCATCCCAAGAAGTGATAGATCCAGGTGGCAAATAAAATAACCAATCCTTAGCATAATCATCTAATGAAAAAGAAAAGCTCTTAACTTAACATGATCTTCAGAAATACCTTGAGGTCTCATAGATGAACAGACAATATTGAACTCTTTCAAGTGCTTGTGTGGATTTTCATTTTGCAAACCTCTAAATTTAGGGAGAAGATGGATCAAACCTGTTTTCAGTTCAAAGGGAACTGTCAGAGGTGGATAGGTGATGCAAAGTGGTGCTTGATCGCCTACAGGTGTTGGCAATTCTCTCATGGTTCTTTCTCTTGGCATTAGAGCTCTAATGGCTGGATTTTCTTGAATTATTTGGTCATGGACAGCATGTCCATTTTGGGCAGCATGTTGTGCATTAGGTTCAGCCATTGGTGCGAAGTTCGATGGCTGGAGAAGGGAAGGTTCGACGGCCGAATGTTGATGAAGTTCGGCGGCCGAATGTGTGGCAGAAGGTTCAGGCGCAGTGGCTTGCTTTCCTAGTCTCCTGATTGTGCGTTCAATTTTTGGATCGTAAGGCAGAGTGTCCCTACGTTCAGATCTGGTCATGAAAGAAAAATAAACAAGTTAGAATAATTCCCGGCAACGGTGCCAATTTTTGACTCGCGGTTGTCGAAGCCGGTCAAAAATAACCTTTTCGGTTATCAACAATTTTACAACTGCAGATAGTGGTAAAGGATCGAATCCACAGAGAATTGTAAACTTATCTATTTTCCTCAACAAGACCAAGAGATTAAACTGAATGAGAAACTGAAAGCAAGTAACTGAAAGCGGAACAAAAGTAAAGTGCAATAAAAGTAAAAAAGGGGGGTTTTGAGATTGATTTGATTAGCAAACTACTAAAAGCAATTAAATGAGCAAGTAATTAAAATAAAAGAGAAATTCAATATGAGAAAGGTCTAGTTGAAGAGATGGATCCACTTTGGTTGTTTGGATTGATCATTGAAACTTATGTTCTCTTGATTGATTCAATAGATTAGTTATGGAGATGGAAAACGCTTCTCACCATCATGTCTCTCCTTATGATTAAATCAATTAGGAAACGTCCTCTAATCAATTACTAATTAACAAATTGCCAAGGAACGTTCTTAGGCCTTAGGCATCAAAACAATTGTTAATTACATGAAGAAATAGAGAGATCCAAGCCTAGCTATCCAAAAGCATGGAGATGTTGCTAGATCATACAATTCCTTAGTTTTACACCATGTGTTCTTATGTTTGAATAATTCCAGCAATTACGGACTAAAAATTATCCCAACTAACAATCAATTACCTTACAATCAAGAATCAAGTGGCCAATTTGATCAAAACAACAAAGTAATCATAGATTCAAGTACCAAATTGTATGAATATTGAACAAATCAAAGACAAATAGTTTATGTTCAGATCTCACAATCTATAAAACAACCTCAGTTTCAACCAATCTTCAACTAGAATAAAAGGTTTCAACCACTCATGGCTGAAACAAAACAGAAAATAAAAGGAGAACACAAAGGGAGATGAAGAACCGAAGATGGAGATGGGGTGCGCCTTGCTTGGCTGGATGGGGGAGGGATGGAGTGCCTCTTCTTGCTTGCTGGTTGGCTGGCCTCTAGAGGTGTTTAAATATGTTTCAAGATGCTGGCCTAGGGTTTTTTGGCTGTCCATGAGTCTTTTAGAGGCTGCCCAAAATGCCCTTGGTCCAAGATGTGCCATCCATGCACATGTGAGAAGGGAAAAACGTGGAGCATATGTGGCTTGTGCAAGAATGGGTCTTTTGGTCTTTGTTTGCTGCCCAAGTGTCTTCAAGATGCTGCCCAAGGTGCCCAAGACTTGCCTTCACACTCTCCTTGCCGCCCATGCACTAATAAGGAAGGTGGAGCCTCCTTTGCAATTTAAATTTTGAATGTGCAAGGCATGTGGTGGCAAGCATGTGATCTTTGGATTTGGCTTCCTTGATAAGCTGGATTTTGAAATTCAAAATCTGAATATGAATCTTGAAGATTTGAATTTCAAAATACTTTCCTTATTTGGCTCTTCATATATGGCAACTTGAGACTTGGCTTCTTGAATAAGGAAAAGGCTACTTGGAGATTTGAAATTTGAATTTCAAATTGCTTTGGCTGAATGTTCTTTCCTTCTTTGCCACTTTCCTTATTTAGAACTTTCCTTATTTAGCTTCACTTGAATTCAACTTGGCAGGCTTGCTCTCCTTTGCTCCAATTAAGGCAGTTTTAGGGGGATTTTCTCCAAAATGTCCTTTTACACCATTTTCTGCAAAATAATATCAAAAGCACTAAATTAAGCAGAAATCATGTAAATAATCATCAATAATATCAAGATAAAAAGGACTAAAATATGTTCTATCAAACTGCTTAGTGACTATGATTGCAAGATTCAGTACCATCTGGGTAAGGCAAATATTGTGGCAGATGCCCTAAGCCGAAAATCACTTGGCGGTTTGTCCCATATTAAAGCAGAGAGAAGACCGGTGGTAAGAGAATTTTACAAGCTCGTTGATAAAGGGCTGCAGTTGGAGTTGTCTGGTACAGTTGCTTTGATAGCTCAAATAAGAGTGACACCCGTGTTTCTGGAGCAGGTGGCTCAGAAACAGCATGAGAACCCATAATTAGTGAAAATTGCTAGGACTATTCAGTCAGGCAAGAATGAAGGGTTCAGATTTGACAGCAAAGGGATCCTCCACTATGGGAACAGGTTATGTGTACCAGATGACGTGAGTCTGAAGGGAGACATTATGAGGAAAGCTCATAATGCTAGATACAGTATTCACCCTGGAGCCACCAAAATGTACCAGGATCTGAAAAGAGTCTATTGATAGCCAGCTATGAAAAGAGAAGTGGCACAGTTTGTGTCTGCCTGCGAAGTATGTCAGAGGATGAAGCTGGAACATCAGAAGCCGGCTGGAATGCTTAACCCACTACCGATTCCAGAGTAGAAATGGGAGAATATAGCTATGGATTTTGTGGTGGGGTTACTGGCAACGTCCAACAGGTTGGACTCCATATGGGTGATTGTGGACAGACTGACCAAATCTGCTCACTTCATCCCTATCAGGAGTGGCTATTCTGTGGACAAGTTGGCGCAGGTGTATGTTGAAGAAGTGGTCAGGTTGCATAGGGCTCCCGTTTCAATAGTGTCAGATAGGGGACCCCAGTTCACCTCCAGGTTTTGGCGGAGTCTACAGAATGCTATAGGTACCAGGCTAGATTTTAGCACTGCTTTCCATCCACAGACTGATGGACAGTCAGAGAGGACCATCCAAACCATAGAAGATATGCTCAGAATGTGTGTGCTAGATTTTGGCGGTTCTTGGAGGCAGCATCTACCTTTGGTGGAGTTTGCCTACAATAACAGCTATCATGCTTGCATAGGGATGGCTCCATATGAAGTTTTGTATGGAAGGAAGTGCAGGTCACCTGTCTGCTGGGAAGAAGTTGGAGAAGAGCCTTAGCAGGGCCTGAGTTAGTAGAGATCACCAGCAGAGTAGTGCCCGTTATCAGAGAAAGGATCAAGACTGCTGTGAGTCGGCAGAAAAGCTATGCAGATGTCTGCAGGAAGCTTGTAGAGTTTCAGGAGGGAGATATGGTGTTGCTCAAGGTGTCTCCTATGAAAGGGGTGATCCGTTTTGGGAAGAAAGGTAAGCTAGCTCCACGGTACATCGGACCTTTTGAAATCTTGCAGAAGATTGGGAATGTATCGTACAAGCTGGACCTACCTGCTTCAATGGAGAGAATCCATCAGATTTTCCATTTTTTCATGTTAAAAAAGTTCGTGTCAGATCCGGGCAAGGTTCTTAGTGAGCCTGATGTGGAGATCCTAGGAGATCTCACCTATGTTGAGCAGCCAGTGCGGATCATAGACACGCAGATCAGAAAGCTGAGAAACAAGGAAATCCTGATGGTGAAAGTCCTTTGGAATCACCACAATATAGAAGAATGTACCTGGGAGACACGGGAATCCATGCTCCAGCAATATCCTTATCTCTTATAAGGTTAGTGTTTTATGTTTTATGTGTGCTTCCTTGTTGCTATGCTTGTGTGTTGAACATTCAAGGACGAATGTTCTTAAAGGGGGAAGAATGTAATACCCAGCTAGACCCCGGTATCGAAATTCCTACTTTTCGGCAGAATCTCGGATGTCAGAACTCTCTAGAAGGGTAAAATACGTTTTTATAAAATGTTTTTACATGTTTTTATAGTTTTAATGAAGAAAGAAATTGAGTTTTGAAAGAAAAGACCAAGGAGGAAAAGTTCAGGTTCTGCCGCCGAACCTCATGTTCGGCCGCCGAACATGGTGGACTTGCGGGAGCTCTTTTGGCCCCCGAAGGTGGTCTGGCCAGCCACCTATAAAAGGCCCCTTGTCCGAAAATAGGCGAGTTTTCTCTCTCTATTTTCGAGCATAGGTGAGATTTCACCTTCCTTTGGTCGATTTTATGCTTTCCTTCAAATCTTTCAAGTTTTTGACAAGTTTTCATCTTGTTTTGAAGTTTTTGAGCTAAAGATCAAAGTTTTGAAGCTTGGAGCTTGGAGACCCCCGGAGCTCGTTCCTCCATATCTCCGAGTTTGGGATCGCATCTTCTATCGACCTTCAAGAGGTAAGTGTCGGTCCATGTCTTTTATGATGTTTTAAGTAAGTTTTAAGAAGGGGTTAAGGGTTTTGATGCATGTTTAGGCTAGGTGTAAAATGTTATGGTTTATGTTAGTTAAATGTTAAATGTATGCTAAATGTGATGTTTGTTGGGGTATAGGTTAGTTTTATGCCCCTATATGCTTGGAAATGTGTTTATTCATGTTTTAGTATAGTTTGATGCATGTTGGGTTGTTGTGGGTGGCTGGATATGCAAGACAGAATCGGGTTCTGCCCTTTAGGAGAGCCCAGGTTCGGCCACCGGAGCTAGTTTCGGCCGCCGAACTTGCCTGTGGAGGCAGTTTTGGCCGCCAAACCTCGCCCCCGAAAGTTGGACTTTCGGCTCTGGAGTGGGGTTTCGGCCGCCGAACCTGCCCCCGAAAGTGCTTGACTTTCGGCTCTGAAGGCACCTTCGGCAACCGAACCTGCCGCCGAAAGTGCCCTGTTCAGCCTTCCTTTGCATGTTTTCTATGCATGTTTTATGATGTTTTAAGGGGTTTTTGGGGAGATATTTAGAATCATGTTAGAGTTTGTTTGGTCCCTCATTTGAGTCCACCTGTGTAGGATCGGACCCGAGGAACCGAGAAGGCCAGCAGAGTTAGCTGTTTCAGAGTTAGTCCAGCGTCAGCCAGAGGTGAGTAGAACTTAACTATGTTTTAAAGTAAAAATGAAATTTTTAGCATGTTCATGCATCACGAATGCCATGATATGTATTAGGTTGTTTTTGCATTAGAGTTCACGAATATGATGCATTACATAATTTGCTGTTGATGTGATATACTATGTTATGATGTGGAAGTCCAGGTGTGGCCTGCACTACGCCCCTGGCAATATGTGAGAGAAAGCCCGGGTGTGGCCTGCACTATGCCCCCGGCACGATTGGATATGTTATGATATGTATATGTAAGAGAAAGACTAGGTGTGACCTGCACTATGCCCCTGGCACAATTGGACTATGTAGAGGGTTATTAATGACAAATTCATCCGTGATGTGAATTGTTTGTGATGTGATGCATTTCATGATGGCATACTTTTAATGAACCGTTTTTATTGTTCTGCTCACTGGGCTCTTGTAGCTCACCTTTTTTCCCTAACCCCTAGGTTGCAGGGCCAGAGATAGTTCAGGAAGTCAGCAAGGGTAAAGGCTATGTTATGTAATAGTTTAGTAGTGGATATGATATGAAAAATAATGTAATGATATGTAAAATGATGTAATGTAAAGTAATGTAACGAGGATTAGTGTTGTGCTTGACTCTAATGTATGGTTAATCCCAGTGTACATGATCTTTATGTAATGTTTTAATGATAGCATATGTTGAACCAAGCTTGATGTATGTAATGTTGACCCAGCTAGAGCATTTAATGAGGGCTCTAGTATGGGGTCTGTATGTATAATGTTAGGGTGCATGCACAGGTCAAACTTGATATATGGAAAGTTTAAAATTTTTATGAGAATGTATGATCATGTATGGGATTTTATTAGGTGTGCAGGATGTATAATAGACTTGTTACGGGTCCCGGCGACCTTAAGTCGATCTGAATCCTAGCGCCGGTAGCGGTCCGGCTTCCGGATCGTTACACCAATAAACATGCTAACCCTATCTTCTTATAATATAAAAGTGATTAGAACATCGAGTTTGAGGTATGTAATTCTAAGACATTCAAAATTGTTTGTTTTTTACTGTTTCACATACTTAATTTAATCAAATACTGATTTTAGCCCTAAAATAGTTGCTCACAAGACACCAATCACCTCATATTTTCCTTTTATAGATTAACGACTTATAAAAACGTCATTATATTAAAAAAAATATCATGCTATATACTGTTACTTATATATATTCTTAAATTTTTTTGACTTTCCAAATAATGATAAATTATTAGTACGGTTAAATTAATTTTTATCTAAATTTTTTCTCAATTTAATTGATTAGATTAAATTATAATACTTTATAATAAAAAAATTATAAAGTTGAGTTTTTTTAAAATTTAATTTATTAATTTAATAAATTACTTTAGAATTAATTAATAATATTTTTTACTCACTATTTAAATATTTTTCTCATTTAAAAAACTTCTTTCATTTTTTAAATTATTGGCAATTATTTTTTATGAGATTTTTCAAAATTCTTTTTTTATATGTAGTACAAATACTTTTTAACGGTTATTATTCTACAAAGTTAAACATTTCTAATATATGCATTGATATATTATTTTTAAATATCAATAACAATGAATTACTTGTTGAAATTTATGGCACACATAAAAATAATGCTCTATAATATAAATATATTAATTTTATATTTGTAATAAAAATTTATTAATAATTTGAAAATATTTATTATGAATAAATATTAATAATAATAATAATTTAAATTATATAATTTTATTCCTAATTGAATGAACTTAAAATGAATTTTATTAAGGTGAGCAGTATTTTATTTAAATTAAAAAAATTGATCGATTTGAATTAATTTAAAATTTTATTTTTATTTTTTATTCACTTTAATTCAGTTTAATTTTTAATTTTTTTAGTTTAGTTTAGTTTTGATTAGAAAAAAATTGAACCGAATCGATTAGCGATAATAATATATTATTTTTAATAATATCGAGATCAGATTATAATTAAAATTGAAATATTTCAATTAAATATTAAAATATTAAAAATAAAATATAAAAATATAAAAAATCTAATAAAACTTCATTAAGAATCTGCAAATTGAATTACACAATGCGAGATAATTTAAATTAATTAATTAATTTAAAGATTTTAAATACTTTTTGCATTTTAAAAGTGAGGATATATAGATAGTTTTTTTTTTTTTCAATAGAGATTAGGAATTGAAAAATAAAATTTGAAATCTCTTACATTTACTCAGATGTATTTATTATCTAACGTTATAGATTTTAATTGTAAAACTCATTTAATAAATCAAACAAGAAAGAATTAATAAATTTTAATTTAATAATATTTTGATAAATTATATATAATTATGCCCATGGATTAAATTTGAATTAATATTTGTAAAATGTTATTTTTAAGATCTACCAAATCAGTTGATTAAAATATTTTATTTTGAAATTTTTTAAATATTTCTAAAATTTTATTTTAAATACTACCAATTAAAAATCTACTTTTTGGATTAAATAAACAATTATTTTATTTTATTTCTCTTCTAAAAGTAAACTAAACTGTGAAAAAAAAATAAAAAATAAAAACTAAAAAATTAAAATTTTATTTCTATTAACATGCAAATTGCATTTAAAGCAAAATAAATACATTTGATAATAAAAAAAAAAGTCTATTTATGAGTTCTATTAAATAAATTATTCTCCACACTATCGAATAGAGAATAAGTATTTAAAAATGGTCTCTTAAAAATCTTTTCTGTAAAAAATATTTTTTAATAAAATAATTTATTTTTATTTTAAAAAATAAAATACATTAACAAATTTATATATAAAAAATTTTTAAATTTTATTTATTTCATAGAAAGATTTCTAAACAATATTTTTAATACTCACTCAGAAAATTTAAAAAAAATAAGTTATTTTAAATAAAATAAGTTATCAAAATATCTCTATCCAATGGAGGTTATAGGGTCGATCATTCGGTCGGTTCGGTTTAAAATCGAACCGAATAAATTGAAAACCAAAATTTTAGTGTTTATGAAAATCGAACCGAACTGATTTTGGTCAAAAACCGAATCGAACCGAACCGGTCTGATTCGGTTCGATTCGGTTCGGTTTTATCGGTTTCGATTTTTAATAATTTTTTTATTTTTTAAACTTTATTTTTAATATTTTAAAATTTAATTAAAATATTTTAATTTTAATATGATTTAATTTCTCTATATTATTGAAAAAACATATTATTATCACTAATCGGTTCGATTCGATTTTTTTTATTTTTTTCTGATCAAAATTGAACTGAACCGAAATAACTGAAATTTTTGAAATTAAAAACCAAACCGAACCAAAATATATAAAAAACGAACTAAATTTTCAAGTCGATTTGATTTGATCGATTTTTTCGATTTGAACCGAATACTGCTGACCCTAATGGAAGATTCAGAAATTTAACTTAAAGATTCAATTTTATATTTTTAATGATACTTTAAATCTCACTCATTTCAAAAAAAAAAATTATATTTTAAATACAAATTTCTCAATTGAAAATTTAAAATAATTAGAGAAAATTTATATTGATAAATTTTACAAGTTTGAATTAATTTAGCCACTTTCGATTTTTTTTTCTTTTTTAAATATGAATAGTTTAACCAATTATTCACAGAAAAACTATTTGTATTTAAGATTTTTTTAAAAAAATTTAATTCATAATCTATTAAATTCATTTTTTTAGAATTATTTTTTTTTAAATCTATAGTTTATGAAAACTATTAGATAATTTAACCATTACTCATCAAACTCTTTTATTTTTCTAAAAGTCTAAAATCTATTTATATAAATTTAAGTATATATAAATTTAATCGCATAAAAAAATAAATAAAAGTAACTATTAATTTTTATGTAAAAATAAATTAAATAAAGAGGAAATAATTTATTTTATAAATATTTTGATAAGAAAAAAAAATTGAACAGATACTTAAAATTGAAATCTTAAAAATTACAAGTAAATTTTATAAATTAAAAAAATAGAAAAATAGAATAGCTACTATAAAAATAATATTTAGATTTATGGCAGACTAAATAATGTAAATATTAAAACTGATAAATACTGAATAATATATATATATATATATATCTATAATTAAAATTATATAAATTAAATAACATAAATATTGAAGATTGGGAAACGAATTTTTTGATAAAAAGGTTTAAAAATTTTAATTTTATAAATTATAAATACTTTAATTGAATAATTTTAAAAATTAGTTTTTTTTTTTAATTTACAGACTTTGTAATAATTTTTCTCTTATTTATTTAAAATTAAGGACAAATTACCTAAATAATCCTAAATACTTTAAAAATTCTCAGGGGCAGGAGCCCTTGTCCAGTTGTCCCCAACCTAAATTCGCCAAGTCTGGATATAAATTATTTTAATATATTTTATTTTTTAATTTAAAATTAAAAAATAAAAATTAAATTATTTTATTCAAAATATTTTCAAATACAATTTATTTTCTACAGATAAACAGATTTTTAATAAAAAATTTTAAGTATAGAAATGACTTTCTCCTTTGGTGTGATTTCCTTTAAAATATTTAATTTTTTTATTACGAAAATATTTTGTGTTAATTATTTTTTTTTAAATAATTTAAATATAAAAAAATTTAGAAAATATTTTATTGGTCATGAAATAAAAGAAACCTAAATCCTTAAATATTTTTCAATGAAAATAAAAGATAAAATTACAGAGAGAGATTACATCTGGACCGTTGGCTATGGGGTATTAGATATTTGCATGTTTTAGGTTGTTTATAAATTTCCTATAAATATCCTCAGAACAATGAATGCATAGAACCACAACACTCTCTCCTAGCTTCTTCTGCCTTCATTTCCTTTCTTCATCTCTTCTGTGTTTGATTTCAATGGATTCCACTACTTCCATAACAAGCGACAAGCAAGCAAAGGGTATACATATACTTATTTCTCATAGTATTAATTGCTTTTGCTCTTCTTAGAGAAAAATTTTCATCTGGGCTGCAAATTTTTTTTGGTTTCATGCAGAAAAATTTAAACCAGATGAACACATCGCTCTGCAGAAGCATGTTTTTTTCTTTGACAGGAATCAGGACGGCGTAGTTTATCCATGGGAGACCTTTCAAGGCAAGCGTATATTCAAAATTTATTGTTTTAATTGAATTAATGTTTTTTTTTTTTTCTGGGGAAATTGACATTAAGATCATGATGATGGGTTTTTTGCTTAGCAGGCTTTCGTGCAATTGGGTGTAACTTGCTGGTTTCTGCTGCGGGTGCCTTTTTAATCAATGTGGCTTTCAGTCAGAAAACTCGCCCTGTATGTTCCTCTCTCTCTTCCTCTTGCTTCCAAGTTGGTCGGTTCGATTTAATCAAATAAATGAAAAATTAAAATTTTAATATTTATAAAAATCAAATCAAATCGATTTTAATTAATAATCAAATTGAATCAAATTAATCTGATTTAATTCAATTCATAATCGGCTTCTGTCTTCAGCCATGGAGAACCACTTTAAAAAGGTTTCTTAAACTGAGCATGCAACCAAGAGCCATACAAATATTTATTTCTGAGAATAAGAAGTAGATCATAGAGTTTTGAACAAAATCTATCAATATGTCCGATCACTCCATATAAATAACAAAAGGTGAGAAGTCTTTCATATTTGAAGTCCACCCAAAACCAATTAGCTATTGGTTGATAATTCATATCCAAACTGTAATTATTCAGCTCATGCGAATATGAAAAGCGAATATGAAAATGATAACAATTAGCTCTTGCAATTTATGAGAAAAACTAAATAATTTTTAGAAATAAAATTACTAACTAATATATTAATAAACACAAAGAGATTAGGTAGTTAGTTTAATTTAAACCAGATATATTAATCAGTAAGAATTAAGGGATCCATATTCCATGCATGTTTCTTTATCTTAAAAAAAAAATGTCAATAAAGAAAAGAAGAAAAAAAATAGGGGCAATTTGGCGTGGCTTAAAAGGATGTGTTGATCTAACTTTCATGTATTAATTGCAGGGAAAGCTTCCTTCTCTGCTCTTCCCTATTGAGGTTCAGAACATCCATCTCAGCAAACATGGGAGCGATACTGATATCTATGACGAGGATGGAAGGTATTTGTCATTTTCTTTCTTGCCAAACAACTTCTTACCTAATTCTTTATGTTGAAGAATATACTTTTCCTTTCTCTGAAGATATGGATGTCAATCAAACCTTGATATTTTGGATCATCAAACCGTTTTCTCTTAATTTCTCATGTTGCAAGAAAAAAATCTTATAAAATCATATAGATTTTTACGAAACTCTTATAAATATTTACAGATTTGTTAACGAGAAATTCGAAACTATTTTCCGCAACCATGCACGTACACATCCAGATGCACTGACGTTAGGTGAACTGATGGGAATGCTAAAGGCGAACAGAGAAGCTAAAGACTACTTTGGATGGTGGGTTAAAGATTTTGATTGTAAAATTAAAATAATTAATAAACTAGTGGAAATTAATAAATTATGATAATTAATGCAGGGTTGCAGGCTTGGCAGAATGGACAGCATTGTACATTTTTTGCAAGGACAGTAATGGTTTGCTGAAGAAAGAAACAGTAAGAGCTCTCTACGATGGAAGTCTTTTTGAAGAAATGGAGAAGAAGCATAAAGCATCGGCTAAAAAGTAAAAGGAAAGCGTAAAAGCTTCAATGGCAATAATAATGAAATTGTGTTTGAGAATTTAAAAACAAAATAAGTTTGGTAATAATAATTAAATTTCTTTATTTATATATGTGCAGATCTATTATTGGCTTCAGTTGGATGGTCGTTTTAAGAATGTTAATGAATTTGATAATTGTCGTTTTGTGTTTTTTTTTTTTTTTTTTTTGTTTTCTGTTGTAACGAAACACGAAGAACGACAACTCTAGATCCGACTTTCTCTTGCATATATATATATATATATATATAAACATATGAAGGAATTGTAATTAATTTTTTGTATTTTAATGTTAATTCATGTAGGTATTAAATAATTTAATTATTATCATAAAAATATTTTTAAAAAAAATAAATTAAAAATTGATTAGAGAGCGGTTGGCAATTGCTATGGCCTAATAATTATTACAGTGATGATTGGGTTGGCGATGTTGTGAATTAATTAGGGAAGTGACGTAAAAGCATGATATTGTGGAGAAGATGATGCCAAGCAAAGCAAATGCAATTGCAAAAGCAAAAGCAAACTCAAAGTATTCTCTAATTTCTCTTCGCATTTGTTTCTTTGATGGGTTGCGTTCACATTCTCAAGGCCACGTCTTTCCGTTACCCATTGGATTCTCGACCCTTTCACATGATTTTGCTCTCTCTAATTTTAAGATTTTAAATACTGATATTAATTGTAAAAGCCATTTAATAAATCAAACAATAAGAATTAATAAATTTTAATTTAATAATTAAAAATAATGAATATATAAAATAAAAAAAAAGAAGCAATGGGATATAACCCTCTTCTTTTTATTTTTTCCTTCCTTTTTTGATTGGCTGTTTTGTTTGTTTTGATTTCCTTCCAATATTAAGTCAATATTCTAGTAGGATAAATATAAATTCTGTTTTTTCCTTTTTCTAAAAAGACAAAAGAAATTGAATTTTTCATAAAACAAATTCCATGTGTCCAATGGAAAGTGACTATGCATATGCATGTGTGGATGCCAGAGAAGAACCCTCATAGTAACACTTGTGTGCAAGAAACAGGATTCCAAGGTTTTCTTCCTCGTTTATTATTTAGGATTAATTATTTAATAAATATATTTTACCATGTAAATTGCATTTAAAGCAGACAAGGATTTAGTATTCTGAATGCTTAATGCTTGCGTCTTTTGGCATTAAATCCTTAAATATTTTTCAATGAAAATAAAAGAGAATTACAGAGAGAGATTACATCTGGACCGTTGGCTATGGAGTATTGGATGATTTGCATGTTAAAGCAAGTTGAGGAATATGGCAGTTTTAGTTTGTTTAAAAATTTCCTATAAATATGGAGCAACAAAAGGAAGCAATTCTCAGAATAAAGAATGCGTAAAACCATAACACACTCTCTTTGCTTCTTCTGCCTTCATTTCCTTTCTTGATTCCCTTCCTCCTCAACCAAACACAACCCAATTCTCCATCTCTTCTGTGTTTGATTTCAATGGATTCCACTAATTCCATAACAAACCACAAGCAAGAAAAGGGTATGAATATTTATTTATTTCTTCATTTTTTCTCCTTAGAGAATATTTTTCATGTGGGATACAAAATTTTGTTGGTTTTATGCAGGAAAATTTAAACCAAATGACCACAACGTTCTGCAGAAGCATGTTTTCTTCTTTGATAGGAATCAGGACGGCTTAGTTTATCCATGGGAGACCTTTCAAGGCATGCATAGATTCAAAATTTGTTGTTTTAATTAAATTAATTTGTTTTTCTGGGGATATTAACATTAAGATATGATGATGGGTCTTAGCAGGGTTTCGTGCAATTGGGTGTGGTGTGCTGCTTTCTGCTGCGAGTGCCGTTTTCATCAATATGGGTCTCAGCCGGAAAACTCGCCCTGTAAGTTCCTCTCTCTCTCTCTCTAGCTTCTAAGCGGTGGACTCAGAATCTCTCTCTCTCTCTCTCTCTTCCTCTTCGTTTTTTGCTTTTTTGTTTTAATGTAAACTTAAATTGTATTAACTAATTAAAAATCTTATTATCAATAAAATCTTAAAATATTTTTATTTCTAATTAGTCCATGCAATTTCAAAATATAATTATACAGTCTCTTTAACTGGAAATTCATATCCGAACTATATCTATTCAGCTCCTGCAATATGAAAAGCATAACTATTCGTTCTTGCAATTTATGAGAGAACTTAAATAGCTTTTAGAAATACAACTAGGGGCGAGCAGTATTCGGTTCAAATCGAAAAAATCGATCGAATCAAATTAATTTAAAAATTTAATTCGGTTTTTTATATATTTCGGTTCGGTTCGGTTTTTAATTTCAAAAATTTTAGTTATTTCGGTTCGGTTCGATTTTGATCAGAAAAAAATCGAAAAAATCAAACCGAACCGATTAGTGATAATAATATATTTTTTCAATAATATTGAGAAATTAAATCATATTAAAATTAAAATATTTTAATTAAATTTTAAAATATTAAAAATAAAGTGGAAAAAATAAAAAAAATTATTAAAAATCGAAACCGATCAAACCGAACCGAATCGAACCGAATCAGACCGGTTCGGTTCGGTTTCTGACTAAAATCGGTTCGGTTCGGTTTTTATAAACACTAAAATTTTAATTTTCAATTTATTCGGTTCGATTCGGTTTTGAACCGAACCGACCGAATGCTCACCCCTAAATACAACTATTAACTAATATATTTTAAAAAACAGAGGGATTAAATAGTTAGTTTCATCTAAACCACACGTATTAATTAGTAATTTTCCTTGAAAAATTAAGGAATCCACATTCCTTGGACGTTTCTTTATCTTAAAAAATTGTCAATAAAGAAAAGAAGAATTAGCTTAAAAGGATTTGTTGATCTAAGTTCCATGCATTAATTGCAGGGAAAGGGTCCTTCTCTACTCTTCCCTATTGAGATTCAGAACATCAATCTAGGCAAACATGGAAGCGATTCTGGTGTCTATGACAAGGATGGAAGGTATTTGTCATTTTCTTTCTTGCCAAACAACAACTTAGCTAAATCTTTATGTTGAAGAATATAATTTTCATATTTCACTAAGCTTTGAACTTTTGAGTTGGATCATCAAATATTTCTCACGGTTTATTTACTGATATTTGCAGATTTGTTCATGAAAAATTCGAAGCTATTTTCCGAAATCATGCACGTACACATCCAGATGCACTAACGTCAAGTGAACTGATGGGAATGCTAAAGGCGAACAGAGAACCTAAAGACTACGCAGGATGGTTAGTTAAAGATTTTGATTGTAAAATTTAATAAAATTAATAAACTGTTGGAAATTAATAAATTATGATAATAAATGCAGGGTTGCAAGCTGGACAGAATGGAAAACATTGTACAGTCTTTGCAAGGACAGTAATGGTTTGCTGAAGAAAGAAACGGTAAAAGCTGTTTACGATGGAAGTCTTTTTGAACGCATGGAGAAGGAGAAAGAGAAGCAAAAAGCATCGGATAAAAAGAAAGCGTAAAAGCAAACACTGACATTGTGTTATTTTATTTATTTTATTGAAATAAATTGCGTTGGAGAATTTTTAAGAACAAAATAAATGTGGTAGTAATATAATGAAATTTCTTTATTTATACATGTGCAGTTCTGTTTAGAAATTGGCATAATCGTAGGAACGGAGACTCTTCGGATTGGCTGCAGTTATAATGTTGATGAAAAAAAAATTTATATGTAGATTGAGTAAAACTATTGTTTTCTTTGTTTGTGGTAAATGCATATAAATAAAACATATCAACTAAAATCATGGCAAGCTTACAAATCTATTGGATGCATGTACAAACGTCCTTCAAAAAGGCAAGCTTACAATTCAAAACCATAAAATATTATTCAGAGAACGCAAATGTGTAAAAGAATACACTCTTTTTGGCAACTATATCTGCTGGCTAGTGTAACTTAAACTGGACAAACAAAATGGAAAAAAGAGCAAAACTGAGATATTGTCACATGTCAGCAGTTGCTGTCTTCATACTTGAGAGTCAATTAAGAGGTTCACTAATCTCCAGGAGTTCATTACAGAGCCCTGTGAAGATTGATGATTCAGTTTCAAAAGGCCTAAACTTGATTAGAGCTGAAGGAACCGATTCTTCATCTTCTAGTGTTGAAGCTCTCTCTTCTGCAGCAGGAAAACAAGGGATTAACTGTCGTTTCACCATTACAGGATCTAACAGCTCAAACCCCAAACTGGGGTCCTTAAGTGATGTCCTCACAAACTGAAAATACAAAAGAAATTTGTGTCAAAGAGAAATCTCAAACACTGAGTGGATTACATTCATTCATGAGTTTTAAACATGTTTATGCAAACATTAAGATGTATAGCAGTTGCTAGCTCAGGCTGATATTTCTTTTAGAAGCCCAAGAACCCTCGGACATAAAGCACATTATAATGTTAACAGTAGCAAAAGTTTATTTTTGAAAAAGACTTAGTGTGGAGTCAGCAACATGAAAAAGATTGCTATACGTACAAGAGAATGAGCCAGCTCAAAATGTGACTTTAAACTAAAGTTTCTTAACAGCAGAGAATACTATATAAGCCGAGGAACTTTGTCAGAGGAACAGGATTACAGTAGAAACTTCAAATTCAGCAAAAGGAATATATTATTAGCTTAAATTATAAGGAAACAAGCCATTTTACTTTCTCCATCATTTCCAACAAACTTTTTTCTTATACAAGAAAAAAATTTTCCCTAATGAGAATTAAAAAAAGAAAAAAAAATCTCTAAAGCAAGGTTAAGTATCACTACCATCATGACTGCAGAACCATAGTCCAATAAAAATATCCTGCTACAAGGAAAATTCAGCGCTAACATGGGCAGAAAAGACAATGGAAAACAACATGACTGACATTCCATATGATCAGAAAAGTATAATTTTTGAAACCTAGGAGAAAAAAAAAGGGAAAGTTTATTGGTTGTGCACAAATTTGATCGATAAAAGAAAATATGATAACATGTAAAGTTTTGCTTCATTCTAACTTCAGCTAACTAGACTTTGCAAGAGAGTAAAACCAAAAGGTAAATCCCACCCCCCCCCTTTCAGTCAGTTGAATCGTGTCAACATAATCCTCATCATGAGAAATTAGCAGCAAAACACATCCATATCAAAGAGGTATCCAATTTCTAGCAACATCAAGGCTTACAACATTTTTTATTAAGCAGTATTTTCTTTTATTGAGTAAGCAGTATTTAAACAACAAAGACCCTTGTAATCTAGCTCCAGTAACTGACCTCATAGAGAGCACTAGTTAGTTCCCAAGGAGCAAAGACAGACTGAAGCACCACTCCATCAGGAGATTGGATAAGGGTTCTTCTGTATCTCTTCCTGGCAGCTTTTGCCTGCTTCTCTTTGTAAGACTTTGGAATTAAAAGCTGGGATTCTGCAATTTTTTTCTTCCTTGCATCAGCTTCTCTTTTCAGCACTTCAAGAGACGGACTGTAAAATGAATCTGGCAGCTCAATTTTTGCTGCTACACTCTCAGGAACAGAGAAAAAGACCCGGATCTGGCAAAACAAATGAGTGGATTAGAATGTCCTGTGCTGATACAAGGACTTCATGAAAAAATAAATGAGCACAAAATATTACATAAATAAGTAAAGAAGCACAAGTGATAAACATAATCAATTAAATCAGAATGGTAAATTATTTATTGCTTCTAAATTACATCAAAATCAATTCATATGTCCATCAAACTAAATATCCATTTAGCCCAATTTTCCATCAATTGTCTGTGATAAGATCAAAATACCCTTACTATAACTAACATGTATGTTTTTCAACTTTTTAAACATTCAATGTGTAATATCTGCATTTTGATTTTATCAAATTGAAAAAAGAAATAATATTAGAGTCAAAATACAAGAACACTAAGAACTAAACTATCGAGTTTTGAAAACTTAAGGAGATGTGTGTTAATTTTGACATAACTAGAGGCTAAAAGGAGTAATTTATCCTAAATGAAATTATAAGGCGGCAAGCCATCTTGTTTTTTTCCATTAATTTCTATAATATTTTCTAACGCATGAAACTTTATAATACAAGGAAGAAAATAACAGAAACACATATGAGAAACTCATTTCGATGCTCTTAAATGAAAGTTGTAAGGGGCAGCTTGTTCACTTGTTTCAGAGTAATCTGAGCTTCAACTGCTATTACACCTTCTAAGGTTAACTAAAACAAATGATGTCTCGAACTCTAACAAAATTAGACAAATAACTTTTATCCCATTTCTAAGGATCAAAACTTGCACTGATTTCACATACCTGGGTGTCAATCTTCTTTGACTCAACATGCTCCTCTGCCGCAGCAGGAGCAACAGACAGCTTATCCTCCACCTTCGTAGGTTCTAATAACCCAATCACCTCATTGATCAATCTAATTCTATCCTCGTTAGGTACCTCCATAACTGCCCATATTTCCCCACCTTCCTCCCCCAACTGAAATCCAACACACTCCAACAATTCAACCCCTCCTGCAACCTCACTCACAGCCTCCCTAATTTTCGGATTCCCCATTCTAATCTTCCTGAACTTTGCATTATCTGGCTCCCTAACAACATTTCTGAACAGTCGAAGCACAACTTCAACAGACCCTTCCGGTGGCTTCCCTGACAAATATGCACCGACAGAACCCTGCGCCACTACTAGATTCTCCCATTACATTTCCTTCACCAACCGAAGCGTTGTTGTTGTTGTAGTTGTTATTGGCACAGCTTTCTACATGCATAGAAACCTCTTCTTCTGATCCATATGGTTGCCCACAAATCGGGCATTCAAACACATTCAATGAATAACCATTTTGAGATATTTTGCCACAGGTAATCAGTGAGTCAAATGGATCAAACCCATTAGCGGGTTTGCTATTTGGGGTTGAATTGTTAAGAGGAGCAGGTTTGTTTTGATCAAAATTGGGTGTCTTTTGAGGCAAAGGCATTGGAAGAGGAATTGAGAGAAGAAGGGATTGGAATTGGGTTTGGGTTAACGGGTTGAGAAACCGGGCATGAATAGGGTTAGTGGGTGCTGATGAAGAAGAGGAGGCACCACCCAAAACTCGACTTTGGCCCTTGAATTTACCTGAGGAAGAAGATGATAATTGAGTATTCACTTTCTTCATGAAACTCTTGAACTTGTCTTTCATGTCATCCATTATTTTGTATTGAGAAGGTTCAAATCAATAAGAGGGAACTAAGAAATTAGGAAATTATGCAAGAGAAAAGCATACAGATGCGATCAAACCTTGCGTGTGAGCTAATTACTACACGAAACAATGTTTGTAAAGAAAAAAAAGTAGGGAATTGAAGGATTAATCGAATCGGTCCAGAGTGAATTGGAGATTTTTGGGTTAGAAGAGAGGTAAGATGAGAAAATTCCTATGAGAAGAAATTGAAATTTATTGGGACTGAAAATCCAAGCAGAAGCGGATGAATTTGGAAGTGACCGGAGAGCGGGAGAGGTTGACCTTAGAAGCTCAGAACAAAATAAAAACTGGAATATTCTTCATTGATTTACGTGGTCCACTATGATTATGCCACGTTAGTAAATTGAACCCATATTTCAGTGGGTCATATCCAACTTATAATAACGCGCAGGCAAGCAAAGCATGCATGCTTTCTTTCTTCTTCTTCTTTCGTTTGATTTTTTTTTTTTTTTTTTTTTTTTTTTTTTTTTTTGGTCTATGCGTGTTATAAGATTTCATACAGTGTATATGCATATCGATTCCACTCCCATCGCTTATTCTTGACAATGCTTTAAATGTTGTAACCATAGTTAAAAAAGAGTTAATCAATAGTAGATATATACAATTATAATTATTAAAATCAAGAAAATTTGTTTAATAATCGTATTTCTATAAAATTAAATTTTCTATGTTATTTTTTTATCAACTATATAATTACTTTTTATTAATAAAAATATTTATTATTATTATGATTAGTATTATTACAAAAGAAGTGTTGATTTTTTAGATTAACTAAAAAGTAAATAAAATAATTGAATTCAAATTAATTTTCACTCAAAATTTTATTTGTTTTTAATTAATTAATATATGTTTGTAATTTCAAATTATTAATATCTTTTTATATATGTACTCACACACGTACATATCATATTTATGAATTAGCCGCTTACAATATAACGTCTAGTTAGATGGCAAAGTTTTTCCTGCATGACGTTTGGAATATCAGTTTATTTCCTTTATTAAATAAAAAAAAACTAATTTGATGACATAAAATGTGTATTGGAATCCTCGAAAAGAAAAAAGTGTATTGGAAATGCTACTCGGTGCATGAGATTTACGTAGAATTTACTCCATGTTTCCGGTTGTATTACACTGTTACGGAATTACAAAACACTTCGTTTTATATTTGTTTCTAAATAAAACCACTACAATGTTAAGTGTTTCGAAGAAAAAACAAATATTTATATCCATAAAATAAGAGCAGGCACATTTTCAATAAATTTTATTTGGTCTAAACCATTTTATATCTGAACCCCCCACTCAATTAATTCAGATTTATAGCGGAAAAGTTCGCTAAGAGAGCAAAGCACCTTCGAGACTGATTGATGTCAATTCATTTTTATTCTCTAATTTTTTTAATTATAGTATAAATTTCTCTAATCTTAATTGAATATAAAAGATTCTTCTAACCAGTTATAGCAAGTTTACCATACAACAGAATAAAATGCTCCAACATCCTTAAACAAGAGAATATGTTTTTAGATATGGTAAATAACTATTCCTTTCTCAATCTCTTCCGCACTTAAAAGTTGAAACATGTCAGAGAGCTAAGAGATTCCAACCGAGCGAGCATAGGTGTTGAGAGTTGTTGGACTTTGGATCACTCTGCTTAGAAGCCTTGTAAATTCTCAAGTCGTGAAGGAAGACTTTACTGGGAAGAAATGGAAAGGCGGCACAAGGAAACCGATAAAAGACTAAGAGAGGACATCAATGAGCGTCTGAGGGAAATATGGAGAGAACAATGTTCTATTGAAGAGGATAAGAAGTATCTAAGTAATCATACGATATCACTTTAGCTTTATGTCTTGAAAACTAGGTCGGCAGAAATTTCCGGTTTATTCCATTAACGTTCAGGGAGATCTTATATTACAAATCATAAGTTCAGCTACGTTAACCCAAAGTTTAAAACTCGTCCATATTTAAACCTGGATCAAGTTAAAACTCCTACGGAGAAATTTCCTAAAAATTTCGAAGTAGAAGTTACAGGTTTCACCACTTCCACAAGGCCTTCCAATGGAAAGAAACCACAATGAGGTCATGCACATTTCCCAGTTTGTATGAATGAGTCGCTCGTGATGCATTTCGATGCAAATTACTGACAAGCATCCAGTGCAGATTTATCTAGATTCACCAATTTATGGTGAACGTAACAACATGGGGCAAAGTTTGATTATCAAAACCGTTAATTCTAATGCTCCCCTTTCTTTAATCCTATAGTCATGACAATCATATATATGTGAAAATCACAAAAACAAACACTATATATGTACATTTCTTAATGACCAGTGAGTCTCTGTACAATTTATGATTGCTCTGTTTATCAGACAACAACGGGAACCATACCAGTTAACCTTATTAAAATCAGACAAATCCAAAATATTACATCCAAGCAAAGTTCACTTCCCTTTGAGAAATCAGAGTCACAAAAACCAGCAGTATTGGCAAGTAAATAAAGCTGCCAATTACCAGTTAGGATTCTGCTACTTAAAAGCAAAGAATGCCCATAATCTCGGAGCAAAGCCGTGTGCTTAATAGCCAACAAAAAGGAGGCAATTCCAATGCAATACTGATACAAGTATAATAATGATATTAAAGCTGGGATTTAACCAGAATTCAGGCCTAGATCAGCCGAGGATATTAGGGATGTCTGTTGAAGAAGCTAGGGATTCCTTGACAGTTATTAATTGAAGAGCTAAGATGCCTAACGACCCATAGTTAAAAATATCTTCCTTATTCAAGGGCTCGATACTGGAAAACCAAGCAGAAACTCAGATGCTAAAATGAAAAATCTACTTCATTTCACTAGCTCATAGACTGCACACTGTAATCAATTGCTACATAAAATATACCAAAACTATATGTGATAATGATGAATTTTCAATGAATTAATATATGCACAAGCATGAATCCGAATTATGATTTAATCAGAATTAAACGCACAAAAATTTTCCAAAGCATTAAAGGAGCTTGCACACTGAACCAATAATGGTCCTCCGTCCAAACACAACATAGTTTCCTATACTATTAAGCTCAAAAGTAACATTAAGATCGTCATAATCGCAATTTATCAACAAGAAAACGAAATTCAAACAACAAATCCACTTATCTCATATCCATCATCCATAGCAGAATCTTCAGTCTTTATTCTTGAGCCTCTCAATCCGCTGATTCAGCTGCTCGATCTTGACCACTAGATTCGTCACCGAATAAAGCAGCCAATAAAAGATAAGCGCCGCCGCAATGAGAAGCGCATTCCTCTGGCTCTTCATGATAGATTTCTGGTGACGGAGGTGCTCGGAAGGTGTGCAGGAATCGTCTTCACAGCTCGGACGCGTCTCGTACTTCCAGTAAATATCCATAAGAAGAAAAAGACAGAACGGCACCACCGATAAAAATGGTTTGAGGAGATTGCGAGTAACAGCAACGAGCCCCCGGCGGAGACCGTCGAGGCCGGGGAGGGTGAGGAGGAGGACCATGATCGCCTCTGCACCTGCAGCGTAGCCTAGCACGACCCACTCGAGCGCCATTTCTAGAGAAATTAAGAAAACTGAAAACCCTAGATCTGACCCTGACTTTTTGATCTCGGTATCAAGCTTTTCTTAGGAAGCAAGGAGTCCCTTAGCAGAGAGATAGAAAGAGAGAAGCGCGTGTATGCTCGTTTATATAGCGTGAATTTTGGTGATTCGGTGAGGCTGCAAAAAGATGACACGTGTCCGAGGAAGGTCCGCTGATTAAATGATCAGTGGGCCGAAACGGTCTCCTTCAGGTATGACCCAGTTCATAGCCTGTGATTGTTGAAAGCTTTGATCCACAATGCAGGCCCGTGTGTTCTAGCTTTGTGGCCTTCAATAAGGCCTGATTTGGGTTTATTTTCTCAAAAGGGTCAATTAGAAAAAGTTTCTAATAAATTTTATAAAAGAAAATTTTATTTAGATTCAATTTATTATATTAATAATACATACTTTATTTTGTTATTTTGTTAATGATATTATTTCTACGTATATTTGGAGATAAAAGAAAAATAAAATTAATAACCATGCTTGTAAAAGAGATTAAAGTAATGGTGTGGAGAACTAGAAAAATAACATTAAATTTTAGCTGAATTTAGTATTCTAAAAAATCCAGCAAAACGACACTGTTATACATAACATAGTTATGTAAAATAATTTTTCCGAGCAAAAGCGCCTGCAACACCACAAAGAGCAGTTTTAGAAATATTTATACAGGTAAAAGCTAATTAAGATTGTAGAATATTCTTGAGGCTTTTCACCTTAATTGCTACTTCCTTTTCTCTTGTTTCAAGATGAACATCTTTCTATCTACCTTTTCAAGCTCTTTTTCATAGGGAGATATGAAAAAAAAAATATACAAAAGTGAACCCAAAAAAAAAAAATATCAGAGAGAGGAGAAATTCCTTACATGCCCACAAGTCTTCTGTTATTTACCATCTGCATATTGAAAAAGCATAAAATACATCAGTATTGACAATTTTTGGATATATATTCGAGAAATGGCCTCTTACCTTTTCCTCTTTCACAGGCATTTCTCAAGCAAGAAAGGAAGACAAAGAGCAATGTAACCCCAGCAATAAGTCCAATTAATATTGCAAGTGTCTTCTCTATCTCTTCATCATTATTGTTATCTACACCACAAAAAAGAGAAAAAGAGCAGTTAGATTTAACAATCATAAGCTAACAATTACAGTTTCTTGGTTTCAGGCTTGTCATCAGTGAATGTTTCTTACTACAGAGAACTCAATTATTGAATGTGAATTTTCTTGGCGTAATTTCTGAATAATCAGAAAAAAAAAATGTAATTGATTGCATCAAGTTTTCAAATAAGCTAAGCAAAGATGTGTTATTAATGCTACCCACAAGAAGAGCATTTCCAATTTAATTGGGACATTGTAGTAATTGTAACATCATTTTTAAACACTTTCAGGCTCGGAACAGCTTACCATTTCCACCGTGCGAGTGAGCTCCGCGCTCCGAGAAGCGAACGTAGCACTTGGCCAAGTACATGTCACCCCAGGCGGCGGGTCCACAATCTGTTTTCAGTCGTCCGATGGCGTCCGATACGCAATCCCGACACTCGGTCGCACTTAAATCCTGTACACACTGAGCCACACCGTAAACGTCGCCGGACCCACCAACCCTGTAAGGCTTGTAGGATCCATCACTGCCTCCCAAGTAGCCCAACACCGCATCGCGCCTGGTAAACGAGTCAGACTCAAACCCTATTGGCGGCCCACATTTCTTTAACACAACGGTCTTATCCTCCATTCCAAAATAACTGATGTTATCAAACTTGACGAAACACCCATCGAGCTGCAGACCGCCACCGCACGAGTCAAGGCAGAGTGTGCCGAGTTGACTCACTGCGCTAGCAACACAGCGAGCGCAATCACCATTGGAGAGGTCTCCACGGCATTGGAAGAGACCGTAGAGGGTGTCCTGTGAGGAGGAAGGACTCTGGACGGTGAAGTTGTTGTAGTTTGTGAAGGAGGCTGAGTTAACCATGGAGGTAAGTAGAGAATTGACGTTAGATTCATAAGGAGAGTCTGAGATGTATTTGAGCTGCGAGCATCCACCGAAAACGAAAGACTCAAGAGAAGACATTGATGGGGTTGAAATGAGGGAGATTATGAGAAGGGAAACAAAAACTGTGATAGTTAGCGACATGTTTGATGAGTTCCTGAGAGAGAAAGATTGAAGGGTTTGCTTTGTGGGGAGGATATGAGCACCAGCAGAGCAGTGATCGCCGGTATTTGGCACTCTTTTTGAGCGTCTGCGAGGAAAAGAGAGAGAGAGAGAGAGAGAGCTCTGGCAGAGAGGGTGGTTGTTGCTTTAAGGAGAATTTACGTAACGAAATAGTTACTTGACCCATGCATATATATGATTGTTGATTTTGAATTATTTTTCTTCCCATTTGTTTTAATATTTTTTTTATGAGTATTTTGGGGGATTTTGAGGTTGTTTTGAATCTACTTCAATAATCTTTTGTTAGAAAAATAATTTATACATGGAAGAAAATGGACCTTTCAATTTCTCTTTTCATTTTCTTCCTTTAAAATTGTCTAAGCTGCTTTGTTATGTTATATATAAAATTGATGAATTTAATAAATTAGATAAACTTAATTTTAAATTAATAGCATCGTATAAGAGGAGGAGGATTATCCCTTCAATACAAGGGGTAAGATATAATGTGCAGGGCGTGCTTAAATTCTGCATGATTGTCTTCTATAGAGTAGTATAGACATCCATTGTCGTCTAGACAAAGCCAAAAAAAAAAAAAAAAGTTTCAGAGCCTTGCTTTTGTTGGTTACATCTGTAAAAAGAAAGCCTTTCCGATCGTGTATTCAGCAAGCAAGATTTGGGACACTTTTTTTCATATATGGATGTGTTATATATATATATATATGGAGAGATGTGCCCGTATCGTAAATACATAGGTTTCATGTGAATTTAATTATCATTATATACTCTCGATATATATGTTTGATATTGAATTTCAAAAGCTACGATCCAATATAATTTTACCCACATCTAAAAATTTTTTTTCTTAACGTTTATACCAACTCTGATTAGCGCGAGATAATTTAGTTAATTCTAGTTGTTAAATGGTCACTAATCCTTCCTCTATTTTCTGGGTCCAATTTAGGTCTCTCTTCGTAATCTCAAACTCCTGTTGTTGCTTTGATTCTATCAATCTTTCAATTTGTTGTTTGATATATTTGGATATTGTACTACATATATAGAGGTAGCAAACAAGAAGAGTTAGATGCAATTCGATCAATTTCAATTTTTTATTTTAGTTTAGATCATTTAATATTTGAAATATACCGATTTAAATCTGCATTGAGCATACTTGAGTAAAATACTCCCTGCTAAATATTAAAAATGCTTATAACTAGAATTTAAACTACTAATCAAAAGAGAAGAAAAATATTTGAGTCATGCCATTTCATATACAAACTAATTCAGATTATATATCCATTGAATCATTGTACAAAAGATATGAGTCTTACAAATTGCTACTTATTTTTTAATTAAATTGTTTATTTTTAATTTCTAATGTAGATTAATTGTTCATTAATTCAACTCAGAACAGATCAATTTGAATTTCAATCTAATCACATAAATTGTTAATGAGTTTTCAATTTTTTAAAATAATTTTAGGTGAAAAAATAAGTTTTTTTTTTTTAATATTAAAATGTATTTATTTTTAATAGGAGCTTTTACATCAGTGGTTGTGAGGTAGCATATTAGATGAAGGTAAAGAGAAAGCTTTAAAAAACAAGAAAGAAAAACATCAAATACTATGGATATTGGTGCTGAGGCTCACTGTCTTTGGTACATTGATGCAACATAGGAAAACAACCCTTAATTTGGTGACAACGACATGCAACTAATATGTTCAATTCTAGGATCCTGCTTGTAAAATAAGGACTAACAAGCACTCCTGCAAAAAAAATATAAATAAGACCGCAGTAGCAAATTGCAGTTTTGTATATATAAGCTAAAGTTATAAGTCAACGTAACAGTTTGACAATTATTACATTTATTTTTATTGTTGTACCCGCCTTATGGCCTGAATATAAAGTATCTTAGAAACTTTTATGTAGTGGGACTAACACCCGGTCATGTGGCCTAGTAAATACCTGTCTTGTGGCCTGGCATAAAATGCCTTATTTAGCGAGACTAACACTCGAATTAGGTGGCCTTGCGAATACCTGCCTTATGGCTTAGCATAAGATACCTTGTTTCGCGGGATTAATACCCAAATTAGGTGGCCTAGAGAATATCCGCCTTGTGGTCTGGCATAAGATACTCTGTTTAGCGGGACTAACATCCAAATTAGGTGGCTTGGCGAATACCCACTTTGTGGCCTGGTATAAGATGCTTTGTTTAGCTGGACTAATACCCGGATTATATGGCTTGGCGGATATCCGCCTTGTGGCCTTTTCTTGCCTCAACATATCTTCGCCCCTCTGGCTTTTGATTTTACTTTTCACTCGTCTTTTTGTCCTCTCTCAACGCTTGGACTTTATCATCCAGCCTGATATACTTTTGGGTTTTGTCCATTAGCTGTTGGTACACAGCGGCTTAGTTCTTGATTAGGAAATTCTTGAACTTGATGTCGCAGGTTCTTTTTTTTAATGCTTCACATGCTATCTCATTATTTGATTATTTTACTTGTATTGCCTCTGCATTGAATACGTGATATAAAGTTCCTTAAAAATTCGTCTCTCCTTATCGAATCTTCCACAAGTCAGAGGAGAGGTTTTTAGGAGGTATACAAGTAATAAATCTAGATTTAAATAATATAGCAAAGTGTGTAAAGTTCTAAATTGGACCTAGGCTCAGATGTTGGTACCATTTCTAAGTTAAACATGTGAGTGTTGACGGAAATACTCGGCAACAACACAAAGTTGTTGATATCTTGGAGTTGTATTATTGTTCTAAATATCTCCAGGTGACTCCTAAGATCTGTTGTTTCGTCGTATTTGTCCAAATTTGAGAGTTTAAACTTGGTAGGAAAAGTCTTTGCTAAGATATCTTTTGATAGGGGTGAGGCATCGTCCAACCCATAATCCTCCTCCTACTCCTTCTGGTACATTTGCACGGCTCGTATCAACTTTCAGTCGGTATCCTTTGGAGTCTCATCCAACGATTCCTCTTCCTTCAGCTTTGCCTTTCCCTTAGACTGCATTTAGATTGTCTCTGTCCGAGTCCTTAGGGTATCGATGGATGCTTCCTCCCTTATCCTGGGAGCCATAAAGAAGGCATCTCCGCGAGTTTTATACTACTTGAGAGTGGTCTGTAGCCTTTTTATGTATTGAAACATCTGCTCATTATTTAGGTTGCTTAGATCAGCCTCATTGACCATCGATGGGGTGTTTTGTCCACTACCAAGAGTGGAGGAAATGACTATGCCCTTGTTGGTAGCAACCTTAGCAACAACTCCTGAATTGTCAGCCATTTTAGAGTATAAAAGAGGGAAAAGATTCTTTTTAAGAGAAAAAAGCGATCAATTTCTAATCCAATTAAATAGAGATAATCCAATAGAATCTCCCGACAGTAGAATCAAATGATGTGGTTGAAACAGAACTATATTGCGATTGGTCAATCTATAAGAAAAAAAAAGCGAGCTGATGGGTGCTTATGGTAGCCACTCTGATACTCAAGTCATTAAATTGAAATAGGGCAAATGTAATGTAATGCTTTAAATATAACAGTAATTGTGTAAGAGTCGTATTTCTTGATATTTGTAATCATTAGCTTTTATACTGTCAGAAAATGGAGTTAGTTATCACATCTCTTTAAAATCTGACGGGTGCCAGCCAGTGAATAGGAGATTCTGCGATTATTGGTATAATGGAAATATATTGGATTGCGTTATCTAACGGTAACTTCCCATGGAGTCTCGCCCCGTAGTTGAAAGGGTGAGTCTTGAAGAAGAGTTGAGACTTGAAGCGTCCGGGTCTTATTTTTCCTCTTTAGGACCGAGTATCATCTGATCATCTTCTTGGTAAGTGGCTCTGTCTTCGAGTGTCAGCACATCGCCTACTTTAGTCGATTATTGTGTTATAACACTTATAATTTTATAACGGATAAAAAATGCCATCAAAATTATAATATTGTTAAATGTAAAATAAATTATTCATTAAAATATGTTGTTATATATATTTAAAAAAGGTAATTTATAAGGATGTCCTTGATATTTGACCAAACCCACAAAGTAATCTCTTATTAAATTTTGTGCAACAACTTAATTCAATATTTAGAAATAATATAATTAATTGGTCCTTTTGTTACATTAGGAGTTAAAATACTGTTAATATGAAATAAAATGACCAAATTGTCCTTTAATAAAAAAAAATTAACTTGAACACTAAAAATCTCTCATCTCTCTCGTTTTGACATTTCATCATTGTTCATCGCAAGATTGAGCAGATCCTCCATTGAGCAAACCCAAATCTGGCGCTTTATTGGGCATTTTCGAAGTAGCCTCCATGCTGAGCCTTCCATCGATTGAGTATAAAGTTCATTGCAAGTTTCATTGACTGAGCACTTTGTTGAGCAGACTTTCTGTCATGCAGATCCGAATCTGACGCTCTATTGAGTATTTCTGAAGCAGCCTCCCCATTGAGCCTTTCATCGATTGAGCAAGAAAATTCATCGCGAGATTCATCGATGGAGAAGACAAAGTTCATAGACTGAGCAGACAAAGTTCATCATTGTACTAACTGAATCCATTAATTCAATGTAGAGGTATTGAGTTTCTATTAAACTAACTGTATGCCAATTACAAAAGCATCCAAATCTCAAGAATTGCTAACCAATATAAAATGAAATAGTAGAAGGACTAGAGATAGGTAGGAGAGTAGAGAGAGAAGGGGCACCTCATGTGCAATAGGAAGGAGAGAGAGAGGACCACAGAAGGGGTCCGTTGGAGGCTAAGGCAAGGATTGAGCTCTCTAAGACAAAGCCGCTTGTCCTTGTGGGCTCTTAGAGGTGTCTTGATTTCAATATTTTAGCAAAACTAATAAGTTCCATTGTGTTTTTATAATTTATGAAAGGAGAGATGAGAACTTGTATAATCATGGAGTTTCCTGGTGGATAGGACATTTGAGCTCCCCAAGACAGAGCCTCTTGTCCTTGTATGCTCCTTGCTCTGCACCCTACTCTTCCTCTCATCTCTTATATTCTATGTCCTCGATATTTTATAATTCTCTTTCCGCCACTTGAAGGGTAATTTCGCCAATAAAAATTATATAGTCGCTGGTCAATAGTCAATTCAAAGTAATATATCTTTTTTTGGTTTTAGGAAGAGACCATTTTATTAAACGAAAATAAAAATTAGAGATTAAATTGTTATACAAAATTTAGTGAGGAACTAATTTATAGATTTGATTAAATTTCAAAATGTTATTATAAATTACATTAAAAAAATTAAATTTCTTTTTTATAGTAATTTTAAATTATTATATTAATAATATTAAAATAATAATTTTGCAACAGCCGATAAGATATTGCTCCCTAAAGCTTAAAAGTGTAGTGGTAAAGGAGCCACATATACTTTTGGATATTTTTTTGGAATTGATTTTATTTTAACTTTAATTTGAATGTATAGTTTCAAATTAAATATTCAAAACTATCCATTTTTTTACTATTTATGTAGATTATTAACTTTTTTATTTATTATTTTGGTTATTAATTAGACCAATAATTGAATATTTTATTTATGTAAGTGTACGGTTGAAAGTTCAAGGTAATTCTTGAATGCAGTGAGATTTCTACCATGGCAGCTGCCTCTTCCAAGAGTTTATGCAACTCGAGAGAAATTTCGAGGGGAGGAGATGAACTTTCTTCATTTATAACACTACTCGTTTTAACCCGTTCGTTATTAATTAGTCAATTATTCATCATAATTAAATCGTAAAACTTTAATAATTTTATAATATTAAAAAGCCAAATCAATATCATAAATACTTTTGTGAACTTTGAATCCACCATTTTAATTTTCTTTTGACAATTTACAGTAAGGAAAAAAAATAGAAAAAGAAACATTCTTGAAGACCTAATGATATCATAGATTTAACTTAATAAATAAGAGAGATTGAAGTTTTAAGAATATTGATATTTATATAACTAAAAGAAAAATCAAAATTTAATATGATGCTTCGTACTTATCACCCATTAAATGTTTAAATTGATAAATTCGTTATTGTTTACTTCATAACATAAAAATCAATACATTTTCATTTATTGGAGATATGAAAGGGACATTATCTTTTTAATTTTGTGTCCCAATTAGCCCACAACTTTTGTAATTAAGTTGAAAGTATCCTTTTGGCCCAAAAATGGCATTTGGGTAGAGTGCAGCTTCCTTCTCAGTCTAGCTGGGATTTGTATCTGCGATTATAGAGCAAGATTTGGGCTTCCTCCTTTCTCATCTTTGTGTTGTAGGCTTGGTTTGAGCTATCTTTTTAGCACGAGAACTCTTGCGTTAGATCTCAGGCTTCGTTATTGCATTAATCGCTTTATCAGCAGAATGTTTTACTTTTGGAAAAACTTGGAAGCTTTTGGCGACACCAACTTCTTTCGGAACTTGCATTTAGCCGAGTGCATCTCCAATTCACTAGCATCGAAGGCAGGATTTTCAATCTCTCACTAAGAAGCTAGCCTATAAGATCAACAACAAAATAATTATACAAGATTTGATATTGTATTATTATAATAATGAACAAAATCTTGGGTCATGCAAGAGCATGTCACATGGAAAAATCCTTATAGTGGATGTATAATGATGTTCCAAAAAAGCACAAGAAAATTTGCATGTGATAAGGAAAAAAATTTCAAAATTGAAGCATGCAATGGACCCATTCTATTACATCCAAAAGGAGGATTCCAACCCAAAAATCATTGAGCTTGAACATGGGATGCTGCTTCTAAACAAAGAACCCATTCTCTTTTTACATCAACTTACTGTAGAAAAGGCAACATTGCCTTTGCCACAGATTCAACAACACATCAAATAAAGGAGATAGCTATAGATGTTGCTAGTAGCTAGGATGACTTGCAATATAGAGCTTTGTTGTTGAGCTCCATGTGATAGTCCTATTGCCTGTGTTATTTCTTCATCTTCAAACAATTTTTTTTTCTCAACTAATTTTATTAATTGATACTGCCCTAATTTCCTCAATTTTATGAATTCGAGTATGAATTTATAAGGCAAAAAGAAATATCGGATAATTAATTATAAGCAGCATTTTTAAAACTTAAATCAGTTTATAGTATATGAAAATCTGAAATAAAAGTCAAGATAATGGACCCAGAAACATGAGGTATCCCGTAAATAACCTCAATCAATAAAATCATTCTGAAACTAGAACTCCTCAAGAAATCCTTCTCGGTCTTACATTGTCTTGATAGGGATGGACTAGAAATTCTTTCGTTAGTATAGACATGCAATTCATATAAGATTTGATGTCTTCTCCTAACAACTAACTTTTAATTTACTCAATGATTATTCTTCAAATATTGATACAATTGAGTTTTTTTACAGATAATTAATTTTTCATTAATAAATAAAAAGACAAAGCGATTATCCATGTCTGTCAAGCCACGTAAAAATAACTCAAAATAGTGGCACCAAAATCAGTTAAAACTCATATTTTCTATTATATTTTCTCTCTCTCAGTTTAGCTCTTCCTCTAACTGTTATATGTATAAACGTGTATCTATATAAATTTTTATTCAATTTTATGAGAATCGATAAAAATAACTCAAAATAGTGGCACCAAAATCAGTTAAAACTCACTTTTCTCTATTGTATTCTCTCTCTCTCAGTTTAGCTCTTCCACCGACTGCTGTATATATAAATATGTATCTATATAGATTTTTATTCAATTTTATGAGAATTGATTCTTTCTCTTTTGGTCTTCGTAGTATCAGAATTAGTACTTTCTTCTTCTTCTTCTTCTTCTTCTTCTTTTTTCTTCTTCTTTCCCCTTTTGAGTTTCTCCTTGAACTGAAAGAATCTTTCTCTTTCATGGCAGCCAATACATTCGATCCAGCACAAAACCCATCAAGTCCTTATTTTCTATATCCAAACAAAAATCCTGCACTGATTATTGTCTCACCAGTACTCACTGAATTCAATTATCATTCTTGGTCAAGAGCCATGAGAATAGCATTAATGTCCAAAAACAAACTAAAATTTGTAGATGGCGCTTTAAAGATTCCAGCAGTTGATTATCCACTTTTCTCTGCCTGGGAACGCTGTACTACCACGGTTCTTTCATGGATATTGCACTTGCTTTCTTCTAACATCACTTAAATTGTGTTATGGATTGATACGGCTTCAGATGTGTGGAAAGATATGATGGAAAGGTTTTCTCAAGGTAATATTTTAAGGATTGCAGATCTTCAAGAGGAAATTTATGCTTTGAAACAAGGGGAAAGGACAACAAATGACTATTTCACTGAATTGAAAATACTTTGGGATGAGTTACTCAATCTTAGGCCATTACTTTCCTGTTTTTGTACAGTAAATTGTTCCTACGGTGCCTTGAGCAAGATGAAAGATTATGTTAATCATGATTATGCGATACGTTTTTTAAGAGGTTTGAAAGATCAATTCTCAGCTGTCAAAACACAAGTTTTGATGATGGATTCTTTTTCTACCATTAACAAAGTTTTTTCTCTGGTAATTCAACAAGAAAGACAGATTCAATCCTCTACTGTGCTTATTGATGGTTCTAAGGCTCTTCTTAATGGAATTGTGAGATCAAATGTACCAGAACACAAATCTGACTCCAGAAATTCGATTAATCAGTATACAAGGCATTCTTGTGGTCCAAAACCTTCTAGTTCCTCTGACAATAATAAATATTACACCTATTGTGGTAAATATAGACACGTAGTGGAGACTTGTTGTAAAAAACATGGTTACCCTCCCAGCTATAAATCCAGACCATATAGTACAGTTAATAGTATTATCACTGATTCTCATTAGTCATTTACTGATACTCAAGTGCAAGAAATGGATAGTTAATTCAACAAGCTAGCCTTGACTCAAGATCAATACAACAATCTCATGGCAATACTCAGCAACACTCAAATTAATTCTAAACAGCCACAATCTTCTGTCTCAGTTCCTGTTGGATATTTAACAAATTATTTCAAAAGAATCATAAATAATTTAAAATATTTTGAAATAAGTTACAGATTTTAAGTTTGTTAAAAGGAGTTTTTCCACTTTAAATTATCTTAATATTTATCCTAACTGAACTATATTTTTAGCTGATATTGTGGATATCTAAATCTTTATCTTAACTAAATCTTATTTTTAGCTGGTATTGTGGATTTGAATAACATTAAGCACTATAAATAGCAGTGCATTTACGTTATTCACGAACACAAAAAAAAATAAATACTTCTCTTTCTCTCTTGCTGCTGTTCTTGCTCCTGGGTTGCTTGTAATTCAGAAGGCTTGTTGAATCTTGGAGGATACGCAACCATAGGCGAATTATCCTTAAGGACAGTGATTATTATCACGCCTCAAGCAATATTATACTTATCTTTCATTTAATTTTTATATCTTTTTCTACCACTTCTCAACAATCTTAAGGATAATGGGTGAAATTACTTCTCCTAACAATACTTCCATTACTGGACCTATTGATCCTTCTAACACTGGCATTCTAAGTGGTGTTCTTATTGCTATGATGCAACCTACCATGACAATGTCCAAGCCATTCCCAGATGTCTCCAAAATTGAACAGTTCAATGGTGACAATTTCAAACGCTGGCAGGAACGTGTATTTTCAGTTCTTGATATGCATGGAGTTGCTTTTGCTCTCACCGATGCGAAACCTGCAGAAATTTCCAACAAACAATGGGAATTATGGGTTCATGCTAATAAGGTATGTAGGTACACTATTATTAGTACATTATCTAACGATCTCTTTGATTATTATTGCTCTTATAAAGAAGCAAAACAAATATGGGAGTCCATAAATGTCAAATATACTGCTAAGGATGTTGGCAAACAGAAATTTACTATTGGCAAATTTTACAAATAGGAGATGGTGGATGATAAAGATATAAAGGCATAAATCAATGAATACCACAAATTGATTGAGGACCTGAAATCAGAAAATATAACACTTCAAGAGGAACTTGTTGCTGGTTTGCTAATTTAAAAATTACCGACTTCGTGGAGCGACTACAAGTAGCAACTCAAGCATAAACATAAGCAGCTGTCCCTTTCTGAGATTATCACTCATATCATCATAAAAGATACAAACAAGAAAGAGATCAAGAAAGCTAAAGGAAAAGAGATCGCTGTCAACGTCAACTTAATCCAAAACAAGCCACACTACCAAAACAAAAGGTATGAAAAGAAATATGATTATAAACCAAAAATTAATAATCCTACTTTTAAGAAAAAAGGTAGTTGTTTTGTGTGTGGCAAGCCAGGTCATCATGCACCTCAATGCAGGAAAAGAATGGGGAGAAATGACAATCCTGCTAAACCAAAGGCAAATTTGGTGGAAGTAGATGACATAATTGCTGCAGTCATTTCTCAAGCCAATCTTGTGGCTAATGTGAATGAATGGGTCATAGACTCAGGTCCTACGAGGCATATTTGTGCAAATAGAAGTGCTTTTTCATCCTACACTCAAGCTAGTGCAAGAGGAGATTATGTATTTCTTGGTAACTCAAGGACTACACAAGTTCTTGAAAAAGGCAAAGTGCTTCTTCGTCTCACATCTGGTAAATTTTTGAAACTGAATGAGGTGCTACATATCCCTGAAATTCGAACTAATCTGATTTCTGTTACTCTGCTTGGTAAAAATGAAGTGAAAGTTGCATTTGAATTTGACCAAGTAGTTATAACTATCGTCTCACATCTGGCAAATTTTTGAATCTGAATGAGGTGCTACATATCCCTGAAATTCGAACTAATCTGATTTCTGTTGCTCTGCTTAGTAAAAATGAAGTGAAAGTTGCATTTGAATCTGACCAAGTAGTTATAACTAAAAATAATGTGTTTGTAGATAAGGGATATTGTAATAATGGACTGTTTGTATTGAATGTTTCCAAGATTGTTAATGATGAAAATGTTGATTTTTTTGCTTACTTGATTGATTTTTTTTTAAAAAATTATGGCATGATAGGAAGAGTCATGTAAGTTTACCTTATATTAAGAAGATGCATGCAATTAGACTTATATCTAATATTAATTATTCATGTTTAGATAAATGTGAAGTATGTGCTTAATGTGGCCAGGTCACTTATGTTTCAATCACATTTATCTATTGAATATTGGTCATATTCGATATTGCATTTTGTTCACTTGATAAATAGACTTCCAAGTCCTGTCATGCTAACAAGTCACCTTATGAAATGCTTTATTCCTCTTTAGCTGCATATACTGATTTAAGAGTGTTTGGATCGTTATGCTTTGCTTCTACTCTCACTATCAATAGATCAAAGTTTAATTCTCGAGCAAGAAAATATATTTTTCTCGATTTTCAAATTGGTGTTAAGGGTTACATTCTACTTGACTTAGCAATCTAGAAATATTTTCTTTCTAGACATGTTTACTTCAATGAATCTACCTTTTCTTTTTCTTCTTCTCGATCAACAGTCTCACCCGCATTACCTCAAGATATTAGCATTATGAATTATGAGGATATCTCTCTTCCTGCATCTATTGATCCCCTTGCATTTATGGATCCTCCTTTATCCTCGATTCCTCAAAGACAATCTGCTAGAATAAGAAAACCTCCTTCTTACTCGCAAACTTATCATTGCAATCTTATTCAGATCACTTCTCCTTCATTTACCTTCTTAAATAATTCCAAAACTTCTCCTCACCAACTCTCTTCTATTCTCTCCTATGACTTGCTCTCCCCAACACAAAAACACTTTAGCCTATCCATTTCTGTCACCACAGTACCTAAAACATACAATCAGGCAAACATGAATGTTGGAGCCAAGCTATGAAGGATGAAATTCATGCTCTTGAACAGAATGGTACATGAGACATTGCTGATTTGCCAAGTGGAATAACACCCATAGGTTGCAAATGGGTCTTTAAAATTAAGCATAGAGCTGATGGATCCATAGAGAGGTATAAGGCCCATTCGGTGGCCAAAGGTTATACTCAGACAAAGGGGTAGACTATTTTAACACATTCTCACCTATTGCAAAACTCACAATAATTAAACTATTAGTGGCAGCAATTAAAGGTTGGTTTCTACATCAACTAAATGTGAACAATATTTTCCTTCATGGTGACTTTCATGAAAATGTATACATGACTCTTCCTCAAGGATTCCACTCTTCCCAAGGCAATTAAGTCTGTCACCTAAAGAAGTCCCTCTATGGTTTGAAGCAGGCTAGTACACAGTGGTACCTTAAGCTTTCTAATGCCCTTCTCTCTTTAGATTATCAACAATCTATTTTTAATTATTCTTTGTTTATTAAGCATCATGGAGATCACACTACTGTCTTGCTAGTGTACGTTGATGATTTGATCCTTGCTGGCATAAGCATGACTGAAATCAATTATGTAAAAGTCTTTCTTAATGAACAGTTTCACATAAAAGATCTTGGAGATTTAAAGTTTTTCTTAGGTCTTGAGGTTGCCTACAATAAAATAGGTATCTCTCTTAGCCAAATAAAATATGCTCTTGACATCCTTGCAAATAATGGCTTCCTAGATTCAAAACTAGCTTCTACTCCAATGGATTGTAAATTGAAACTTAGTAAAGAGTCTGGTTCTCCTTTGGAAACCTCCCTTCAGTACAAACAGTTAATAGGAAGGTTGTTGTATTTGACCTCCTTTAGACCTGATATTTCCTTCGCTGTTCAACAATTGAGTCAGTTTCTAGATTGTCCAACTACTGCTCACTTACAAGCAACTCACAGAATTTTATGCTACATTAAAGGCTCTTCTGGGACTGGTTTATTTTTCCCAGCAAGTTCCAAACTCAATTTGCAAGTCTTTAGTGACTCCGATTGGATAGGATGTGTTGACACCCGCAAATCCATCACTGGTTTCTGCATTTTTCTTGGTTCTTCCTTAATCTCTTAGAAAGCTAAGAAGCAACCCAATATTTCAAGGTCTTCTTTTGAAGTTGAATATCGAGCTTTGGCCACCACATGTGGAATTCAATGGTTATTATATCTATTTCGAGATCTCCATCTTCCTCATCCACAGCCTGCTCTTATGTTTTGCGATAACAAATCTGCTTTACAAATTGCAGCTAATCCCGTATTCCATGAAAAAACCAAACATATTGAGATTGACTGCCATTTGGTTCGAGAGAAAGTGCTTGCAGGTTTAATCAAACTTCTACCGCTACCCTCTCAGGCTCAGTTAACAGATATCTTTACAAAGCCTTTGCCATCTACCCCATTCAAAGAACTCGTCTCCAAGCTGGGACTACTTAACATATACTTCCCAACTTGCAAGGGGTGTCAAGCCATGTGAAAACAACTTAAAATAGTGGCATCGAAATCAGTTAAAACTCACGTATTCTCTATTGTATTCTTTCTCTCTCCTAATTTAGCTCCTACTCCAACTGCTATATATATATATATATATATATATATATATATAAACATATATTTATACATATTTTTATTCAATGTTATGAGAATTGATTCTTTCTCTTCCAATCTTCAATGCTTTTTTTTTTTTTTTTGAAATGGAAATTAAAAACCGGAGAGTAGAACTACTCGGATGCACTTACTGCCAGATTATGCCCTTTGAGTGTAAGGAGATATATAGCTTTATTGAGTATAATCATTTTTTTATTCAAAAAATAAACAAATATTATCCACTATATAATCGTACGAACATGTTTTTCACTAATAATATTTTTTTATTTATTTAATTGTTCAAACTATAAAATGTTATAGTTTTAAAGAAAAACTTGCTAATTACAAATTGAAAAATTTATTGATTTTTTTTCTATTGTTAATTATTAATGCATAAAGGGAACAAAGGTATCTCCAAATTTGATTAAATTAAAAATATTTCATTTCCTAATTTTATTATGATATATATGCTGTAGGGGTCAAAAGAGCTTGAGAGACCTTGATTGCTTATTAGTTAATCAAAATTCAATAATTAACTCCCAATCACAATCAAAACTACATTGCTTATTGATGACCGCTGGATTCCTTCACCCCGGACTAGGGGCTTGATCACGGCCCAAGGCCCATGACGTAGAGGCCCACACACCTGATATACAGAACGAGCCTGGCTCATCCGACCCTCAAGGCCGGGCTCGACCCATCTTCTTCACTCAAGCCGGCCTGGCCCACACGAAGCAGGCCCTCTCCATTCAGGCTTAGCGTCTGGCCCCAACTCGCGGCCCAGCCCAGGATCCAGAGAAATATTCACCAAACAGCCTGGCAAATCCGCTCGTACGTACGCACGAGGAGAATCAGAGACCGTTACGCATGGAGCAGGCAGCTGATATCCTAGTACCTCCGAATCCGCATGGCAGAGACGCGTGGCCCAATCCTGGAGAGACCTTTACACGTCACCAGCAAGCAAGACAATGTATAAAAGAGGAGTCCCCTCCTCAGAAAGCTTAAGCCTTAATCTGTAACACAAAACCCTTGTAAAACCCTATTCTATTGGATCTCAGATTATCAATTGGCGCCGTCTGTGGGAAAACGAAGGAGATCTTTTCATCACCGGAGTTTTCACTTTCAAAACCCACTGAGATCCACGATGGCAAACCACCAAGACAGTAACCTTAATATTCCAAATGACCTGAGCTCTGCCCAAGATGGGCAGCAGTTCTCCTTTTCTAGCCCTACAACATTGAATAACCAAACACCTATTTCTCTTAATCCCTCGCCAAGCCTGGCAGGGAATACTCCCACCATGACCCTGTCTAACCAAGACATTCAAACCATGGCTCTCCAGCTACAAACCACCGCTCACTGGTTGGGCCAGATAATGCAACAAAGGGGACTTAGCACCCCAGTAAACACACTCCCAGTAGTGGAGGAACCCAGAACCGATGAACCCCAACCTACCTCTGCCCGCCTCCGAACTAACAACCACGATGCCGGAGAAGAGGAAGAACCGGAGGCCCGAATTCATGGGCGAAGGGCAAGAGAGTTGATAGAAAACGAAGAGGTGAACGACTATTCTGCCGAAACAACCAGAGAAACGGGAACTGAGACAGAGGAGGAAGAATGCAGTTTGGGCAAAAGATCCAGCCCGGAAGACGAGAAAATGAACCAAAAGCTGAAAAGGTTGAAAGAGCAGCTCCTAGCCGAGCTAGGTAAGAAAGATCAGAGTCAAACCTCCTTGCCTACTTCTTCTCCCTTCTCAAAATTAATGCAGCAGGAGACCGTTCCCAAAAAGTTTATGATGCCGCCGATGGCGGCCTATAACGGGGCTGGTAACCCGAGAGAGCATGTCATGAACTATAAGACCTTCATGGAGTTGCAAACTCTATCAGATGCTCTGATGTGCAAGGTGTTCCCAACAACGCTCTCGGGACCAGCGAGGGCATGGTTCAACAGCCTGGAGGCCGGAAGCATTCAAAGTTTCGGAGATCTGGCCACTCGCTTCATTAGCCGGTTCGTAGCTGGGGTGCCTGCAGATAGGAAGGCGAGTTATCTGGAAACAGTGAGACAAAAAGCTGGTGAATCCCTCAGAGAGTATGTCGCCCGTTTCAATACGGAGGCCCTGCAGATCCCCGACCTTGATGAAGGAAGGGCGGTAGAGGCCATGCAGAAGGGAACAACTTCTGCCGAGTTCTTCGGTTCACTAAGCAGGAAACCTCCGACCTCGCTGGCCGAGTTGATGAAGAGGGCAGAAAAGTATATAAGGCAGGATGACGCCTTAGTAACGAGTAGATTTGCCAAAAGGGCGGAAGGAAAAGAAAAAGCCCCGGAGGAGGGGAGGTCGGAGAAGCACGAGAAGAAGCATGAAAAGAGGCCTGAACCGTACAAGCAGGCCTGGGGAAGAAGGGATCACAGGCCTCCTCCTCCTCGGATTCTCGAACCAAGAACGCTCCCTCCTTGGGTTCCGGAGAAACCGACTCCATTAAATGCGTCTAGAGCCGAGGTGCTCATGGCTGTCCAAAATAAAGAGTTTCTCCAGTGGCCTCAACCTTTGAAGTCTGAAGTAGATCAGAGAAATCCTGATAAGTATTGTCAGTATCACCGAACGCATGGCCACGACACAAATAACTGTTTTCAGTTAATTGCAGAGATTGAGAGATTGATAAAAAGGGGGCATCTCAAAAATTTTGTGAAGAAACCGGAAGGGCAGAGGCCTCAACCCGGTCCGGCAGCCCAGATGCCCAGGAGAACTGGAACGGGGCCAGTGAATGATGGGTCCAGTGGGACTATTAACATGATCGTTGGAGGAACGGGAGGACGGATGAACCGTCGAGGAAAGAAGAGAAACCGGGAAGGGGAGACCAGCAATGGCGAGGTCATGCAGATCGTTGAACACTCTCCCATGACCATCGCTTTCTCTTCGGAGGATGCACAGGGCATTCAGATGCCCCATGATGACGCGCTTGTCATTGAGGCAGTCATTCATAATTTTCGGGTGAAGAAGGTTCTGGTGGATGATGGAAGTAAGGTTAACTTATTGCCATATCGGGTTTTCCAGCAAATGGGAATCCCAGAGGAACAGCTGGTTCGGGACCAGTCACCCATCAAAGGGATCGGAGGAGCACCGGTACTTGTAGAAGGGAAGGTGAAGCTGGCCCTCACCTTGGGAGAAGCACCCAAAGCTCGCACCCATTATGAGGTGTTCTTGGTGGTCAAACTCCCACTGAGCTACAATGCGATTTTGGGGAGGCCGGCGTTGTTCAGTTTCGAAGCTGTCACTAGCATCAGGTATCTGGCACTCAAGTTCCCAACGGAAGGAGGAGTGGGAATGGTCCGGGGAAGCCAGGAGGAAGCAAGGGCAGTATACTTGGCCACAGTGACGGAACCGAACTCAACCAGAGAAGCGCTTGATTCGGAAGTTTTGGAGGTCAGGGACGAGACAAAGGAAGCCCGGACAGAGCCCGTTGGAGAACTGGAGACTTTCTCCCTATCAGAAGAAGAAACGAGTAAGGTCTTCAGTCTCAATGCCGGCCTCACCAAAGAACAAAAAGGTGAAGCCATGGCCCTGATCCGAAGTCACTCACCGACCTTCGCATGGAAGCCCTCAGACATGCCGGGAATTGACCCCAAAGTAATGACACACCGATTGAATGTCCTCCCCGAGGCCAGACCAGTAAAGCAAAAGAAGAGAGTAGTGGGAAGAGAGAAGCAGCAGGCTACCCAGGAAGAAGTGCAGAAGTTAGAAGAGGCAGGCTTTATTAGGGAGGTTATGTACCCACAGTGGTTAGCAAATCCTGTGTTAGTCAAAAAAGCCAATGGCAAATACAGGATGTGTATAGATTTTACCAACCTGAATAAGGTCTGCCCTAAAGATTGTTACCCCCTCCCCGATATTAATAAGATGGTCGACTCAACGGCTGGTTTTGATTACATGTCTTCTTTGGATGCTATGTCTGGTTACCACCAAATCCCAATGGAAAAGACGGATGAGGAGAAGACCTCATTTATAACTGAAGACGGGACTTACTGCTACAGAGCTATGCCCTTCGGATTAAGAAACGCCGGGGCAACTTACCAACGATTAATGAACAGAATCTTTAAAAATCAGATCGGCAGGAACGTAGAAGTGTATGTGGATGACATGGTGGTTAAAAGTTCAACTTTTCAATAACATATAACGGACTTAAGGGAGATATTTAGGGTGTTAGATCAATACAGAATGAAGCTGAATCCAGCAAAGTGTGCTTTCTTCATCAGAGGAGGAAAATTCTTGGGGTACATGGTAAGTGGAAAAGGCATTGAGCCCAATCCGGAGAAAGTGGAAGCCATATTGAATATGCCAAAGCCGACCTATGTAAGGGACGTCCAGAGATTAACCGGGAGAGTAGTGGCGCTTAACCGATTTATGTCAAGGTCGGCAGAAAAGTGTTTGCCGTTCTTCAAAAAATTGAGGAAGGTCCCGAATTTTGAATGGACAGAAGACTGCCAAAAAGCCTTCACAGAGCTTAAGGAATACCTCAGCTCACCTCACGTGCTCAGCAGCCCCGTAAAAGGGGAAGAACTCCTGATATACTTGGCAGCCTCAGAGCACGCAGTCAGCGCAGTACTAGTAAGAGTGGAAGAAGGGGAGCAGAAACCTGTTTTCTACGTCAGCAAGGTACTCAGAGACACTGAGGTCAGATACTCGAACATTGAAAAATTGGGGTATGCCTTGGTGTTAGCAGTCCAGAAATTCAAAGTTTACCTGGAAGGCCACCAAGGAGTTGTGATGACGGACCAACCGTTAAAGAAGATCCTACGTAGGCCGGAAACTTCAGGACGGATGTTAGCATGGTCCGTGGAAATCAGCCCTTACTGCCTGGAGTACCGACCTCGGACAGCTATAAAATCTCAAGCGCTGGCTGACTTCATAGCAGAATGCTCATTCAACAAGGAGAAGGAAGGATCATCCTCGGAGATACCAAACAAAGAAGGAGAGGGAGAACTTTCCCAAGAGTCCAGCTGGAAGCTATATGTAGATGGAGCATCAGGCTCTAAGGGCAGTGGTGCTGGGATAATACTTAAGGGGCCGGAGGGCTTCAAAGTATGTTATGCCTTACGGCTAGAATTCAAAGCTTCTAATAATGTGGCCGAATATGAAGCCTTGGTGAACGGAATGTTGGTAGCTCTGGAAATAGGGGTAACCGACCTCGAAGTAAATAGTGACTCTCAGCTGGTGATCAACCAGGTGACGGGAATATATCAGGCCAGAGATCCCATCATGCAGAGTTATCTTGATAAAGTAAAAGCTGTGGAAGCCGACCTCACGAGCCGTGGAATATTGACGAAATTTCAGAGGATACCTCGAAATGAAAATGAAGAGGCAGACCTGCTTAGTCGGCTGACCAAAGAAGAGTTAGAGCAGCTCCCTGATGAAGTCTACATACAGCATGTCAGCATACCTGCTTTCAAGAAGATAAACACAGTACTACAGGTGGAGCAGAGCCCAACTTGGATGACTCCATACTTGAGATACTTGGAAAAGGGCGAACTCCCCGAAGATAAAGTCGAAGCCAAAAAGATAGCAGCTCGAGCTGCCAATTACCAAGTAATAAGGGGAACTTTATACAGAAAAGGGAAATCCAGCCCATGGCTCCGGTGTGTAAGTCCGGAAGAAGCTGCAAAGGTAATGGAGGAAATACATAGAGGCCCATGTGGGGCTCACGAGGGAGCAGGGACATTAGCTAACAAAATATTCAGACAAGGATACTACTGGCCCACTGTTAAAAAAGAAGCAGAAGAGTTTGTCCGGAGGTGTGACGTATGTCAGAGATTTGCCAATGCCATCAGGACTGTAACAGCCCGCTTACCGGACCATCACCGGCACTAGGATCCAGATCGGCTTAAGGCCGCCGGGACCCGTAGTAAGCCCACTGTCAACTCTGTGTACCTGATAAATCCCATACATGACCCCTGCCACTCCTCAAGCAAGCATATCCAGTCCATGGCCTTTCTCACAATGGGGAATTGACATCCTGGGACCTTTCCCCAAGACTACGGGGCAAAGGAAATTCGTAGTAGTGGCTGTGGAATATTTTTCGAAATGGCCAGAGGCAGAAGCAATAGCCACAATCACGGCTCGCAAAATGATAGATCTTGTATGGGGGCATATCATCTGCAGATTTGGCATACCAAGAGTACTTATCTCAGACAACGGCAGACAATTTGACTGCAACACTTTCAGAGCCTTCACGACGAACATGGGCATATGGCATAAGTTCTCCTCCGTGGCTCATCCTCAGACTAATGGCCAAACGGAAGTCACTAATAGAGCTATCCTTCAAGGATTAAAGAAACGGCTGAATGGCGCAAAGGAGAATTGGGCAGAAGAGCTCAATAGCACTCTATGGGCACTCCGAACCACTCCCAGAGCGCCCACTCAAGAAACCCCGTTTGCACTTGCTTATGGCACAGAGGCTGTAGTCCCAGTTGAATTGCAGATCCCCACTCATCGAGTTCAATTCATTAGTGAGAACGCTAATGGGGACAAATTAAGGAGCAACCTAGATGCTCTTGAAGAAGTTAGGGAAGAAGCCCAAGTCCGAACTGCTGCTTATCAACAACGAGCAGCAAGATATTACAATCAAAGGGTCAGAGAAAGAAGTTTGAAGGTAGGAGACCTGACTTTAAGAAACCTAGAAGCTACTGGAAAAAGAGCAGCTGCAGGCAAACTAGCACCGACCTGGGAAGGTCCATTCAAGGTGACAAAAGTGGTTAAGCCCGGGGTATACCGAATTGAAGATATGCAAGGAAACCCCGAGCCCCATGCTTGGAACATCCAACACTTAAAAAGGTATTTTCCTTGAAATATTTGTAAAGAAAAAACATCGTATTTTGACAAATGTGAATAAATGAAAATTGTTTATACAATGTGATTATCTTTGTGAAAAAACATCTTTCATGATAAAGAAAAGAACAGGGCTCAGAAAGATCCCTCGCAAACAAGACCTCAGTTAGGCATAAAAACCAGCTGAGATGACGAAGCGACAGTAAGGCCAATGAGCCTGAATTTTGTACAAAAACAACCGGCGAGGCCCTGAGGTCGTCCCGGAAATTCAAAGAAAAACAGGATCCCGTAAGATCTCCTGGAGACAAAAATAACCGGCGAGGCCCCGAGGTCGTCCCGGAAATTCAAAGAAAAACAGGATCCCGTAAGATCTCCTGGAAACAAAAAACCGGCGAGGCCCCGAGGTCGTCCCGGAAATTCAAAGAAAAACAGGATCCCGTAAGATCTCCTGGAGACAAAAATAACCGGCGAGGCCCCGAGGTCGTCCCGGAAATTCAAAGAAAAACAGGATCCCGTAAGATCTCCTGGAGACAAAAATAACCGGCGAGGCCCCGAGGTCGTCCCGGAAATTCAAAGAAAAAACAGGATCCCGTAAGATCTCTTGGAAACAAAAAACCGGCGAGGCCCCGAGGTCGTCCCGGAAATTCAAAGACAAAACAGGACCCCGTAAGATCTCCTGGAAACAAAAAACCGGCGAGGCCCCGAGGTCGTCCAAGAAAAAAAAAAAAAAAAAAAAAAAAAAAAAAAGGACCGAGCTCCCAGCTCGACCAGACTTATATTCTTACGCAACTCAAAGTCGCGCTCCCAGCTCGGACTGATGATTCGCAAAGGCCCAAGACCGAGCTCTCAACTCGGGTAGACTTATATCCTCAAAGGATCCAGATACGAAGGCCAAAAAGAACGGCCGAGCTCCCTCCATAGCAGGACGCATAAATGAAGATATCCTTAGAAGGATAAAAAAGGCTATAATCAAAGCCTAAATCAGTTTATCTGAAATAAATATACGAAGTCACAGCGCAGAAAGCAGGACTAAAAGCCAAAAATTGACATGATAATTGTCATTAAAAAGGTACGAGACTTGATCTCCCAAATCCTCAGCTAAGAGCTGAGCTCGCAAATTCAGAGCTCCTAAATGAAAATATATAGTTTACATCACAAATACGAAGAGTAGAGATAAATATGAAAAACAAGAAAGAAACTGATATTGCATTACTAACTATTACAATTTATTTCTCCGGCGAGGAAGGAGGATAAATAGTCCTTAAAGGACTTACATCAGTAAGTACACCTTCGCCTGCATTATCTCTACTTACAGCCATCCCCGAAGGAAGCTCGGTGTCCCTAGGGCCAGAGCTCTCAGCATTAATAGTAGGGGCCACTTCTGACCTAGGGTGGAGGCCGTCTTTCTCCGAATCAAGATCATCTTCCTCCGACCCCACCTCGGATTCCCCTGATGAAGACTCAGCTGTCCGGTCTATGTTCCTCCGAGAATCTCCTCGGGGCAAAGGGAAATCATCCTCCCCGTATAGCACTGACTCGCCATCTGAGTCCACCTCACGCCTACGAAGCTCGGACAAAGGAATATCAGGAGCCTGTCTAGCTTCTCTTAAACCGCGATTGTAGCCAGTTACATACATGCGGTAGGCCTTATCAAGGATAGCCTTTTTCATCTCACCAGAAGCTTTATACTCATCAAGGTGTTCTTCACAAGCCTCAGCCACAAATTCCTTAAACTCAGAAGAGTCTTTGTAGTCCTGGAGATGAGCTTCACAAGCCTGATCAATTTTAACCTTCAGCTCATCAGACTCCTGATACTCCGCTATATACTGTTCACGCTTCAGCTGAGCCTTCCCTTCCGCATACTTTACCACCTCAAGCAGGGCTAAACATTTACGTTCCAAAGACCTAACTTCATACTTTAGCTGTTGTTGGCGAAGGTTGAACTCTTCAGCCGATGAAGACAGATCTTTGATACGTTCAGAACTTGTGCCCAATTCTTGCTCAAGGACTTCCACCCGGGCTAGGGCACTTTCCTTCTGAGCCTTCACCTCACTCAGGTGAGCTTGAAGCCCCTCAAAATCAGCCTTTAAGGCCTCATGTTGGCGCTGGACCTCGGCTCTTTGGCTTATAGCCTCATCTCTCTCCTGAAGGGCCGTCGTCATAGAGGACAGCTGTTTTACAACCTCTACACAACGAGTCTCCACTTCAGCTGCCCTCTCATCAGACTCCTGGAGAACTCTGCGAGTACGAGACAACTCTGACTCCAGGGATTTGCTATGCTCTGCTTCAGGAAAAACACTATGCTACGAACCTCTTGGGGATCCACTAAACCAGGTGGGCGAGGGTAAGGAAGCACTATCCTCTCATTTGGAAGAGGTGCTCGAATAAGATACAACGGAGTATCTAAAAGCCTCCGAGAAATGTGATTAGTTATGTTGGAAGGGGTAATATGCGACTCAAGGTCAAAAACATCAGGAAACTTTAAACTGGCCATGGAAGAACAAGGAAGCGTACCTGAGAATACGATAGGATGAAAAAAAGAGACGTAGAAGGAATTGCAGGAAGACAGAGAGCAACCAAGAACTAGTTCTTCAAAAGACAAAAGGAATTTGAAAAGAAAGAAAGAAAGGCTATTATGAGGCAAGGCGTTGATACTGAACAGTTTTGTCTTGGAGCGACGCGATCATTAATTGTTCTCGAAGTCTACCCTCTCGACGGTTAGGAAATAACCGGCGAGACAGTAAAGGAGAAAAAGGACGATCGCTGGGCTTCTCTACATCTATCAAGGGCCAAGTACACGATGACAGTCCCTCATTTAAAAGCCCATTCGCCATCCACACAGTGCAGGCCCAACTCATCAGTCAGAGCAACTTAGCCCACTACTTTACCATCCCTATGGTAAATGCCGAGGAAACAGAGGGGCAAGTCACGAAAAGACTCAACAGTACAAGAAAATAGGAGCGTGATAAAGGTCAGACTTGCGCATCACTTAAAAAGTTATAAGATTTGATTTACCGCTACTAAACAAAGGGTGGGAGATCGGAAAGAGGCGCCAAAAGCACCTCGGAGTCATACAAAGCTGAGAGCTTAGAGTTCAACTCATCAGAAGCCGAGCTCAGAGGTCGGATTAGTTTAGCTCAGACAGCATGACTTGAGAGCTCGGCCAGCTAAAGGAAACTCAGAGCTCATCTCACTAAACAAAGACATAACTCTCAGGTCGGCCAGTTCAGCTCGGACAACATGACCTGAGAACCCGTTCGGATGAAGGAGACTCAAAGCTCGATTCATCAAACTAAAGACCGAGCTCACAGGTCGGTCAGACAGTCCAGTTCGAAAAACTTGAAAGCCCAGTTGACTAAGTGGATCCGGAGTTCAACTCATCAAAGCTCGCAGATAGGTTAGATTAGCTCGGGAAAAAGCAGGACAGAGCTCAGTTGGCTAAAATTATAAGGCGAGCAATCTAAAGTATTTCACGCATAATAAAAGAAGAACAGCTTAAGCATGAGAGCAGAACAAGAACTTCATTAAAAGAAAAGCACATTACAACACGTTACAAAGGCCTACACTACGGGATGAAAGACTATCCTTAGAGAATTTACATATCCAGATACTTCCTCATCTACGACTATCACCTACCCTATCATTCTAGTCTTCAGCTCGGAGGACTTCTCGTAGCTCGGAATGAGAGTTTTTCGGAAAAGGCCAAGATCTGTCTCGCTATTACAGGGGAACTGAACAAGTTGATTCCCATAAGCATTTCTCACTGTTCCCCTGGGCGAACGTCCGGTTACCCAAATGTGATGCACGGTACATTCGAACAACCTCAGATATGGTATGCCGGCCGTGCACCACACATGAAAAACATAAATCTTTGAGGCTATGACCCCGAAGAGATCGCGAAGTACACATTCTAAAAAATCGCTGGAGACCTGACTGAGTACAGCAGATCCCAGCCTCACGTAATACTGGTACTTCACACCAAAGGGAATAATAATACTGATACTTCACACCAAAAAGAACAACAAGCTGAGCGCCGACGCCACTCCCGTTTATATCAAAAGAGGACAACAGGGGCATCGAGGAAATTCCCTGTTTCTCTGTGGAAAAAGGCGAAGTTAGATCAAACCCCTCAACAGTCCAGAACTTCTCTGGAGCCCGGGCAACAAGCAGAAGAGGAGGCCAGCCAGACAACCTGGGTAAAGCAGCTTCAGTGGCTTGCTGGATGGTCCCGCCTTTCGCCTGCCATACCCGAAGGATCTCCAATGCACCATCCAGACGCCTTAAAGGTAACATCAAATTTTCAAGAATTTTGAACTGATCCATTTTTATTTCAGGAACTGCAAAAAGTTTCAAAACAGTGACAAGTCAGAAACAGTTCTCCCCTAAGATGATAAGAGCAAAATCACAGCAAACCTCTGAGGCACAAGGCGATCTGCTTGAAGAAGGCGTCGAATAGACCTGCCACAAATAAAACAAGGATTTTTCATTTCAACAGAAGGCTCAAGAATGGAGAAAAGCTGACGCTGATATATACCCGGAGCCTGAGGACTTAGCACGGGGCAGAACTATATTAGACTCTAAGTTAATGGTGTCAGATTTCTAAAAGATATTCACAGAAAAGGAAAGAAAGGAGATGTCCAGATAATGATGACAAGAAAGTAAAGGCGGCAGAGGACAAGAAGAATAGAAAAAAGACAGAAAGAGGAAAGAGCAGATAGAATTCAGAAATTGTGCAACGACTGAAAGACGAAAGGATGTTATTAAGGCACCTGAACCCGAACAGACGCGATCATAATAGTTCTTGGTATTCACCCCCTCGGCAGTTGGAGCAATAACTGCCGAGAAGGTGAAGGGGCAATTGATGACCGCTGGATTCCTTCACCCCGGACTAGGGGCTTGATCACGGCCTAAGGCCCATGACGTAGAGGCCCACACACCTGATATACAGAACGAGCCTGGCTCATCCGACCCTCAAGGCCGGGCTCGACCCATCTTCTTCACTCAAGCCGGCCTGGCCCACACGATGCAGGCCCTCTCCATTCAGGCTTAGCGTCTGGCCCCAACTCGCGGCCCAGCCCAGGATCCAGAGAAATATTCACCAAACAGCCTGGCAAATCCGCTCGTACGTACGCACGAGGAGAATCAGAGACCGTTACGCATGGAGCAGGCAGCTGATATCCTAGTACCTCCGAATCCGCATGGCAGAGACGCGTGGCCCAATCCTGGAGAGACCTTTACACGTCACCAGCAAGCAAGACAATGTATAAAAGAGGAGTCCCCTCCTCAGAAAGCTTAAGCCTTAATCTGTAACACAAAACCCTTGTAAAACCCTATTCTATTGGATCTCAGATTATCACTTATTAATTAATCAAAATCCACAGTGCACTCATACCATTAAATTAATTCCTCAATTTACTTAAAAAAACTCAATAAATCTAAAACCACACATCATATATTAATATTTTTTAAAATAAAAATTATGAAATTTTTTCAATTTTTTTAAATATTTTAAATATTAAAAAATATAAAAAATATTTTTTATAAATGGAGCCATATCATTTTTTTAAAACAAAACTACTTGTTATATTAATAAAATTTTATCAAGTAAGAGAGATATTATTCTAAATAGGAAGATAATTATGCCTAATAAATTCTTTAATTCTAATAAATTTTTTAACCAAAATATAACCAAAATATGAGCGGTAGAGTAAAGTGAAATGAGGACGAAACGATTTAATAAAAATATCAATTATAAAATTTAATAAAAATTTATAATTATTTAAAATCAAATAATTAGGTTAGTGGATTTGCCGATGTTCCAAACCTGGACCATTTTAGTTTAAGACTACCGGTTTCAATTAAAAGAGTTAATTGGGGCTTGGTCAAAAAGTTTCATTTCATTATCATATAATTTTTATATATTATAATTATTGACAATTTCCTTTTTTAATTTTATAATTACTCAAAAATAATAAAATAATTTTAAATAATGTTAAAAAATAAAAAAATATATAGTTTTAAACTTTTTAAAATTAAAATATTTCAACATCAAAGGAATATTTTATCAATCACAATCTACCGACGACGTACGACAATATTACTCATACATTTTTGTATATTTAATATTTGAAGTAATTAAAAAATAATTAATGACAAATATTTTTTTAATTAAATATAAATTAAATAATTTTTTGCATACATTTTGTTAAAATCGTTTATTTTTAATATTACAATTAAACAAATAAAAATAAATTTAAAATTTTTATACGTAAAAAAATAAGCCTTAATTAAGATTTTACTTCTAGTTTCACCCTAACTTTTACATCACTCGACGTCCATATACGTTTAATTAATTTTAGGCTTTGTTTGTATATAAAAAATAACTTATTTTTAAAATTAATATTTTTTATAAAAAAATATCTTATTATTACTTAATTTATTTTAATTTTAATTAAAATAATTAAATATAAATATTTAAAATTAAAAAATTAAATAATATATATAATTAAAATTATAAAAATTAAATAATATAAATATTTAAAATAATTATCGATGTTTTAACAAAAAAGTTAAAAGAACCGGCTAATCGAATGATATTAAAATTGGGATGAACTCATGAATGTTGTAAATTTTAGGGAGTGAGTAGTAATTTGCCTTTCAAAATTATTAAACTGATATTTTTTATAAAATGGAATTTATAATAGTTAATAGTTATATTTAGAAATATTAATTCACGAGGGACTCATCACGTGAGAAAAAAAAGGTGTTAGTCCATGGGTGGAAGAATTGTACACGTGGTACCTTACCACAGATAAGTGGGCCCACTATAAGCAAGTAGTTGCTGGTAAGAGTGTGAAATTCTGAATTAAGAGATCGCGCACGTGGTGGGTTACGGGATCACCCGGTAACCGAACCGGATAGACCGGTAACACGTACTACGTACCTTTGATTTTTGTCATTTTCTTTTCTTTTCAAAATTCAACGGTCGAGATCTAATGAACTCATCTTCATCTTCTTATACTCAAACGCACACCTCGTTTTTTCTCTCCCACTTTTGCTGCAGTTGGAAGCTTTCGTTTTGGTTTTTCTCTCTCCAGTTTTCTCTTCAAAAAACTGAAGCTCGGTAGAGAAGTGGAGAGATTGATCTATGAATATCTGATTTTGGACTAGTTTTTGAGGCGGGATTTAGTTGAATTTTTGTGTCTGTATTTGTTTTTTTTTTGAGAGGTCGGGACGGTAAAATGGAGAGAGATTTTATGGGTCTGAACTCAAAGGAATCATCGGCGGTGGTTAAGGAAGAGGTTAATTCTGATGGGTACAAAGAGATTGGTATTCGTTTTCTTCTCTCGTTATCCTTTCTTTTTCTGCCTTGAATATTTTCTAATTTTGTTGTTTGGTTCATGCAATTTATGTTATTGTTCAGTCTCGTATGGAAATTTTGTAACTTTGCTTTCGAAATTTGGTATGGAGTTTGAATTTTGATATTTGCATATAACTTGTTAATTTTGTGTGCAAAACAGGCAAAATTATGATACTTGAATTCGACAAATGGGGAAAAAAAGGAAAATAGAATGAGAAGAAACTGTCTGCTAATATTTTGTAATTATCTTTTTTCGTTATTTTGAAAGAAGAAGCTCCATGTTTAATTTGGAAGTGTGTTTTAATGAACATGAAGAAGCCAGTTCTGACTGGAGTTTTTCCCCCCTAATAATTGGATTGCAATAGTTTTAATCTCTCATCCTCTAGATTTTTATGGATTACGCCATATTAAGTAACTGTTTTTTCAATGATCTGCATGCATGCATGTGTTGATGGATTCTTTTACATCTTCAGCATCTCCCTTTATGATAAGTTTTATGGACTGCTCCTAATATGAATGTGATTGTTGACCAAATTTTAGTGCTAGTGAAATTGGGTTTACATGATTACCTTGGTTTGATTTAAACTTAAAGCTTTTAAGCATTGTTTAACTCTTGGTGGATTCTGCAGGATTTAGCAAGGGTTCAGGGGTACACTGGCCCTTCTCCAACAAGATCTCTGCCCTTCCTCATTTGAACTCTGTCAAGGTTGCTCAAGAAGATAAGATTGAAAGGGTTTTAACTGATTCCTCTGTATCTCCTGGATTTTTATCCATCTCAACTGCAGATTCATTTGATCATAACCAGAAACAGTCTATGGCTGAAACCCCGGTATTACATTGATCCTTATTAGTTTTCTTCTTGTTTAACAGGTTTTGAGGAATTGCATAGAAATTTAGTTGTAATGTTCCATTCTATGAAAAAAAATTTATTTTTGCCCCCAAGTTCAATGCGAGAAGGATGAACTCTATTGTATTATTTCCATGACTCACCTTTTCTTAATTGTTTGGCAAAGATCAAATCCCACTTTTTATTTGTATCAACCAATATTTTATTTTTCATTCTGGTTTTTACCATGTAGACATCGAATCACGATAGGCAAAGTGGGACTCATTTTACATTTACTGCTTATCCTGTGCAACATGATGTGCATTCTGTGCATCATCCTTATGACATGAAGATGTTTCCATTCTCCAACCATGCAACTTCAATTTCCCTAAGCAACCCTTTCTTCAAGAATTACTATGCCACCTCTGGTAAGAATACTGCTGGTGCCGTTGCAAAGCCAGAATTTGGAGGATTTCCTGTTACAACACCACAAACAATTATTCCTACTATTGGCTCTGTTAGTGGGATGAGCGAATCATGGTAATAAGAATTTGCTGCATACGAACATAATATGTATTGATCATAAACTAGAGTTTTAATTGAAACTTGTTTCTACAAACAGTGTGAAAGCCTCTGGTTCTCCTGCTCAACTGACCATCTTTTATGCTGGCACAGTGAATGTGTATGATGATATATCACCTGAGAAGGTTTCTTCTCTTTCTATGACTGAGAAATACTTGTGTTGGTTATTTATTCTCTTAGAGATCTGTGGTGAGCTTAAAATATCTTTTGGGAATTTTATCCAGGCCCAGGCTATCATGTTCATGGCTGGAAAGAGCTCTTCTATTGCATGTAACATGTTACAGTCCAAATGTCAAGTCCAGCCACCAAGCTCAAAGTCAATAGCCACTGATGTTAGTCCTGCAAAACACGGTGCAACTACACCACCTTGCTCCCGTCTCTCAAGCCCTTTATCTGTTTCTTCACAAACTGGTGCTCAGTCGGGGAGTGGATCTACTAGCACTGAAGAAATTGTGGCAACTAAGACCACTGAGGTTGCAACAACTCCTGTTAGTAAATTGGACACTCAAAAACTTACAAGTGCAATAGGATCTGTTGCTGCAACAACCTTGATGCCATCTGGTATGAACTTCTACCCTGGAAGGCAGCTTTCTGATATTTGTACTCCATGATGAAACTTCCAAAATTTGAATCTCATCCATTGAGCATGAAATAAATTACACCCAATTTTGGTTTATGATTACCATTTTTGCCATGTATAAATGATATCTAACTTCTACTTCATTGTATGCAGCAGTGCCCCAGGCCAGAAAGGCATCCTTGGCTCGGTTTTTGGAGAAGCGGAAGGAGAGGTAAGTTATATAAATCCAAGCAAAAGCAAAGAAGTTTTCTCAATTTGATTATTAGTTGAGTGTTGTCCTTAAAATCTCATGAAAATTATTGATTATGGACGGTAGACAAGGGGAATGATCTGTGGAAATGTATGCACTCAGAATCCTGTCACTTACCTACAACTCAACCCAGCTACATCTTAATGCCAAACTAGTTGGGTCAGCTAGGAAAAATAATTCTTGCCTGTCTTGTATCTTTAAATCTTTCAGTCAGTGAGAAGGTGAACTTTGTTTTGAAGATGTTTGGGCCTCGGAGTACAGAGCACTTTTGCATTCATGCAATATATATACATATGTATATATTCCTTAACATGGATGTAGCTTGTCTCTTGTCATGATCCTAGCCCCCTTAGGAGAGAATCTATTTCCAATTATTATTAGGCCAGGCCAGTGGGCCAATTCTAGTCCACCGGAGGGCCTGGGACTGGATTACACTGTCCCGTGGTCCTGTTCAGCTTTTAGTCATTCTGGTTTGAGCCAATATATATATATATATATATATATATATATATATATATATATTTCAATTAATGCCCTGTTTCATTTTGGAACCCAGAGTTGCATAGGTCCAAACTGGACCATGTCCTGGTCTAATAATTTTCTGTCTAGGAAAGTAATTAATAGTTTATTAGTAGCAGTAGAATTATGATACTTTGCCTGCAAGTATTTAGGATTTTATGTGAGAATATACAGCGAAGCTGTATTTATGCTTTCAAATTATGCAAATATATTCCTGGGAAAACATCCTACAGCCTATTATAATGTTAAAATTTTACAGATAGCCTCATTTAATTGTAACAGCGACTCCAATCAAGACACGTTCTTTATACGAGGACTTTCTTTGTGCATGTAGGGCCATGAGTGCAGCACCATACAACCTTGGCAAGAAATCTCCGGAGTCTGCTATCCAGAATCCAATGGAATGAATACCTTTGCAGCAGGGACCTGTTCTCTCCCACCAAGGAAGGAGAGTAACCACAACAAATGAAGCCAACATAGAAGGGATTCCTTGCAATTGATCTACTAAATTAAAGATGTAAGCACGTGTTTTGTTCTGAAACTAGAGTGACTGTAATACTTTGTTTAATGACTTGAGTGTATATCCATCTATCCATTATAGAGAGAGATATGGTGTAGGCTGTTCCCTTTTTTTGGCTCCCCATTCTGTTGATGCATTTGGATCCTTTGCTTACAAGATAAGGATAACTACGTTTTGTAGCTATATGCAACTCTTCATTACATTCTGGAAATAAAAATCAGATTTAGATCATGTCTATTATCCCATTCAGTTGTTATATATTCTTGTTTTTGATATTGGGAGACTGTTTTGGCGTGTGGCTTTGCTTAGGCAAAATTTACCATCCTATTCATCCCAAGGGACCTAGAGATTAGCTGCCCTTATCATACACCATTTTGTATTAAGTGAATTGTCCAAATTTTTTCCCATAGACTTTGGCAGGAGAAAGTATATCAAGCTCTCAGCTCGTAGACCTTGTTTGATTCAAACTTCCCTGGAGGTACTTCCCTCCTTTGAAGTGAAGGAAGTAAGTCCCCTTAAATTCTTGGGAAGTTTGGACAAAAATTCCAACCAAATAAAGTTTTTGGAGTTTTTGAGTTAACTTATCTCCAACCAAACAAAGTGTATAGTCATGTAGTCATGTATTCCTGATAATGGTGATAGATTGATAGTCATATACTCCTATGACTTATCTTATTGAAGTTGGTTGTTTTTCTTGTTGAAGTAGTTGTTTTCCAAGCTTTTATCTGGTTGCAATTTGAGTCACTTGTCCTTCCACAATTCACACTTCTTGTTGAGTAGGGTAACACATAAAGCATGATTGTGACCAGAAGCCACATGTCAACATGATTTTTTTTTTTTTGAGTAGCAAAATATTATAAAACTGGAGATCTTAATTTCTTTAACCCTTCTTTAATGGGGATATTTAAAATAAAGATGATGAGAAGTAATCAATAAATCTAGATTCAATTAGTAGAAGATTTTTATAGAAAATGCAAAATTGAAGGTGGAAATTTCAGAGGCAGTGTGGCAGACAAGAAGCATCTTTGAAGAGTCAATTGGTTTCCATCCAAAAAGGACTCTCCAGGAAGAAATGGGTATTGGTATTTTCTTGAATTTTGTTCTTGTTGTTGGCATTATTTAAAAATTAAATTATTTTATGATTTATTTTTAATTAAAAAAGAAAAATTACAATTTAAAAAAGAGTGGCTTTCTGAGAAGGATGACTTGGCCCGGACAAAAATATGAAATGTCTATTTTGCTATTCAACTATTCAATGCTCTAAAAATTATTTAATTTTTATTTAAAATTATTATTTTTTAAATCCAACCTAGCTCATTTTTTATTTGACCACCCGCTTCTCACCGATTTCTCAACTAATCACATCACACCAAAATTTCAACCAATCAATTCTCACCGATCTCCCACCAATCATAGCTCACTAAATATTTAATTAATCATATTTGACCACATCAAAAATTCAATTCAATCAATTAAAATTGATTTTATATCTTCCCATCCAAATCATATTTTCAGCTTTTGAAAAATGAAAAATTCTTAAATCGATTTTATTTTTTTTATTTTTTATATTAATTAATTCATTAATAATTTTAATAAGAATATATTATTTATAATAATTGATAACAAGTAGGTCTCACATGAGTTGAGTCGGTGGCCATAAAAGCAAATCATGCCTTGAGATCGGAACACTCTTAGCTGGGTCTATCCAGCGACTTCGGTCCGGACTCCAGCCTGAATGATAGGCTGGGTCGTTTGCAAGCCCGAGCCCGATAAGAAGGAAGCCGGCTCGATGATAGGACATGGGGAGAAACGAGCAGGCTCTGTCCATTCGCAGCCCTGTCCACACACGTGCCGGGGGGAATTAAATGGCTGCCTGGTGTGAGGCAGACGTCTAACGCTTTCGTACGTACGGGTCTGTATGACAGAGATAAGTGGTACTGTAGCGGTGAGACAGATAGAGGGAAAAGAATAAAGGGAGGAGGGCACCTTCCCCAGACTCAAGCTTACACACACATACTAAAAATCCTATTCTCTGTATCTCAGAACATGAATTTGCGTCGTCTGTGGGAACGAAGGAGATCTGTCCGTCACCGGAGTTCCACTCTAACTACACCCACTGAGATCCACAATGGCTAACCACAATGATGCTAACCACAATGAAAATCACGTTGTTAACACCCCAAATGACTTGAGTTCTGCCCAAGAAGGGCAGCAGTTCTCTTTTTCCAGCCCCACAACCCCCACCAGCCAACCATCAATGTTGCCCGTTCCCTCACCAAGTTCGGCAGGAAACACACCCCAAAACACCCTCTCCAACCAAGAACTCCAAACCATAGTTTTTCAACTACAAAACACTGCCCACTGGCTAGGGCAAATGATGCAACAGAGGGGTCTCAATACCCCATTGAATGTGTCTCCCGTAGTAGAGACAACCCCTATCGTAGAGCCTCAATCCACCTTCAACCACCCAGCCCTCAACAAAGTAGTCGCAGAGCCGGAGTAAGAAGCGGAAGAGTTGGCGGAGGAGAAAAACCGATAGCTAGGGTGCATGGAAGGAGGGTAAGGGAGCTTATTGACAATGATGAAGCGAAAAGCCATTCCGCAGAAACGGTCAGGAGGACAAGGAGTGAGAAATAGAGAGAAGGATGTCGCCTGAAAAAGAGACCGAGACAAGAGGAGGAAGACGTGGACCACAAGTTGCGGAAGTTGAAACAATAGCTTCTGGCCGAGCTGGGGGCGAAAGAGAACAGCCAGACTTTCTTGCCTGCCTCCTCGCCTTTCTCAGGGTGGATCCAACAGGAGACCATCCCTAAGAAATTCATGATGCCACCCATGGCAACGTACGATGGGGCAGGAAATCCGAGGGAGCATATCCTCAACTACAAAACCTTTATGGAGCTGCAGACACTGTCGGATACCTTGATATGCAAGGTATTCCCTACAACACTCACAGGACCAGCGAAGGCTTGGTTCAATAGTTTGGAGGCAGGGAGTGTCAGGAGTTTTAGCGATCTCGCCAACGTCTTTATCAGCCGATTCATAGCAGGAGTACCGGCTGATAGAAAAACTAGCTATCTGAAGACAGTCAGACAGAAGAGGAATGAATCCTTGAGGGAGTACGTAGCCCGTTTCAACACAGAAACCCTACAAATCCCTGAACTGGATGAAAGCCGAGCTATAGAAGCCATGCAGAAGAGGACAATCTCCCTTGAGTTCTTTGGTTCACTATGCCGAAAACCACCCACATCCTTAGTAGAGTTGATGAAAAGAGCGGAGAAGTATATAAGACAAGATGACGCCTTAACAACCAGCAGATTCACCAAAGAGGCAGTAGAAAAGGGCAAAGGTCCCGAAGAAAGGAGGTCGGACAGGCCCGAAAGATGGCATAACAAATGGTCCAAGGGATACAAATAGCCCTGGGACAGAAGAGAACAAAGACCATTCCCACCTCGGGTCCCTGAAACGATAACACCCCTCAATGCCTCCAGAGTTGAAGTGCTCATGGCCATTCAAGATAAGGAGTTCCTTTAATGGCTCAAGCCCATGAGGGCGGAAGTAGATCGGAGAAATCCTGACAAGTACTGCCAGTATCACCGCACCCATGGTCACGACACTAACAACTGCTACCAGCTGATCAGTGAGATTAAAAGGCTGATAACGAGAGGACATCTCCGAAACTTTGTGAAAAAACCTGAATGGGAGAAACCTCAACAGAATCCCGTAGTGGAAAGACCTCGGAGACTGGGAGCAGGACCAGTGAATGATGGTTCTAGCAGGACCTTTAATATGATTGTCGGGGGGACCGGAGGTCGGATGAACAGGAGAGGAAAAAAGAGGGGCCGAGATGAGGAGGGAAGCAGCAGTGAAGTTCTGCAAGTAGTGGAACACTCCCCAGCCACCATCTCTTTCTCCCCAGAAGATGCCCATGGCATTCAGATGCCTCACGATGATGCCCTTGTCATTGAGGCCATCATCTACAACTTTCGAGTCCGGAAAATCTTAGCTGACGATGGAAGCAAGGTGAATTTGCTCCCGTACAGAGTTTTCCAGCAGATGGGGATATCAGAGGAACGATTAGTAAGAGATCAAGCCCCTGTGAAAGGAATCGGAGGAATCCCGATAGCAGTGGAAGGGAAAGTAATGGTAGCTCTAACCTTGGGAGAGTCTCCCCTATCTCGGACTCACCACGCAGTATTCTTGGCTGTAAAGCTTCCTTTGAGTTATAACGCAATACTGGGAAGGCCAATGCTATACAACTTTGAGGCAGTAACCAGCATTAGGTACCTAACCATGAAATTCCCCACTGAGGCAGGGGTGGAGTAGTTCGGGGGCGCCAAGAGGAGGCAAGGGCAGTGTACTTGGCCACGGTGACAGAACCAGGCTTGACAAGTGAGGGAGGCAACTCAGAAATCATGGAGGTCAGGGATGAGAAGAAGGAAGCGAGAATGAAACCCGTGGGAGAGCTGGAAACCTTCCCTTTATCAGATGAAGAGACAGACAAAGTTTTTAACCTTAACGCCGGACTGACCGAAGAACATAAAACGACAGCGATGGCTTTAATCTGAGGCCATGCCTCCAGCTTCGCCTAGAAGCCATCAGACATGCCGGGAATAGACCCTGAAGTAATGACTCATAAACTAAACGTCCTCCCCGAAGCCAAACTGATCAAGCAGAAGAAGAGGGTAGTGGGAAAAGAAAAGCAACAGGCCACCAGGGAGGAGGTGCAAAAGTTAGAAGAAGCAGAGTTCATTAGGGAGGTCATGTACCCACAATGGTTAGTAAATCCTGTACTAGTGAAAAAAGCCAATGGCAAGTATAGGATGTGTATAGACTTCACCACCTGAATCAGGCTTGTCAAAAAGATTGTTACCCCCTCCCTGACATTAATAAAATGATCGATTCCATGGCCGGTTTTGATTACATGTCGTCTTTAGATGCTATGTTTGGTTATCACCAAATACCCATGGACAAGTTAGATGAGGAGAAGACCTCGTTCATAATTGAGGACGGGACTTATTGTTACAGGGCTATGCCCTTTGGGCTAAAAAATGCTGGAGCAACATATCAAAGGCTGATGAATAAAATTTTCAAGGGGCAGATAGGAAGAAACATGGAGGTTTATGTAGATGATATGGTGGTAAAAAGCCAAACCTTTCAGCACCATGTGGCAGACCTAAAAGAAGTATTCGGAGTGCTAGAGCAGTATAGAATGAGGCTAAACCCAGCTAAGTGCGCTTTCTTCATCAGAGGGAGAAAATTTTTGGGATACATGGTTAGCGGAAAGGGAATTGAGCCAAATCCGGAGAAGGTAGAAGCCATATTGAGAATGCCTGAACCGACTTGCATGAGAGATGTATAGAGACTCACAGGAAGAGTGGTAGCACTTAACTGATTTATGTCAAAATCTGCGGAAAGGTGCCTACCATTCTTCAAGAAGCTGAGGACGGTCCCAAACTTCGAGTGGACTGAGGACTGCCAGCAAGCTTTCAAGGAGCTCAAATAGTATCTGAGTTTGCCAAACCTACTCAGCAGCCCACTAGCTGGGGAAGAACTCTTAATCTATCTGTCAGCCTCAGAACAAGCCATTAGTGCTGTGTTAGTAAGAGAAGAAGGGGGATAGCAAAAGCCAGTATTTTATGTTAGCAAAGTGCTCAAAGATGCGGAGGTCAGGTATTTAAACATAGAAAAGTTAGCATACGCCCTGTTATTAGCAGTGAGAAAATTCAGAGTGTATCTCGAAGGTCATCAAGGAGTAGTAATGACGGACTAGCCTTTAAAGAAGATCCTCCACAAGCTCGAAACGTCAAGACGAATGTTGGCTTGGTCTGTTGAGATCGGCCCGTATTGTCTGGAATACCGACCTCAAACAACCATCAAGGCACAAGCCCTTACTGACTTTATAGCAGAATGCTCCTTTAACAAAGAGCAGGCAGAGCTCAATGAGAAACCTTTAGAAGCAATGGAGGAAAAGAGCGAACGGCAACCCTCGTGAGAATTCAGCTGGAAACTATATGTAGATGGGGCATTAAGCGTTGGGGTAGCAGTACAGGAGTAATGTTGAAGGGACCAGAAGGGTTCAAAGTTTGTTACGCCCTGCGACTAGAATTCACTGCCTCCAATAACATAGCAGAGTACGAAGCCCTGGTAAATGGAATGCTGATAGGAATGGAAATAGGGGCAACCGACCTTGAAATAAATAATGACTCCCAGCTGGTGGTCAACCAAATAATGAGGGCATATCAGGCGAGAGACCCCACTATGCAGAAATACTTAGCGAAAGTAAAAGTCATTGAAGCAGAGCTCAGCGAGCAGGGAGTCAATGTGAAATATCAGAGAATACCTCAAGAAGAAAACGAGGAGGCGGACCTGCTTAGTCGATTATCCAAAGAAGAGTTGGAATAGCTCTTAGATGAGGTATACATACAACATATTAACATTCCCGCCTTTGATAAAATGGACGCTATAATGCAGGTCGAAGAAGGGCAAAGTTGGATGACCCCATATCTGGAATATTTAGAGAAAGGAAAACTCTCAGAAGATAAAGCTGAAGCAAAGAAAATAGAAGCCCGAGCTCCCAATTATCAAGCAATAAGAGGCACACTATACAGAAGGGGGAAATCTAGCCCGTGGCTCCGATGCGTAGGCCTAGAAGAGGCAACCAGGGTTATGGAAGAAATTCATCAGGGAATATGCGGGGCTCATGAAGGAGCATGGAAATTGGCGAATAAAATTTTTAGGCAGGAATACTACTGGCCCACAATCAAGAAGGAAACAAAAGAATTTGTTAAAAGATATGATGTGTGCCAGAGGTTCGCCAATGTAATCAACATTCTAGCCACCCCTCAATCCAGCATATCCAGCCCGTGGCTGTTCTCACAGTGGGACATAGATATCCTAGGACCTTTTTCCAAAACCATAGGACAGAAGAAGTTTGTAATAGTGGCTGTAGAATATTTTTCAAAATGGCCAGAGACTAAAGCAGTTCCCACTATCACAATAAGAAAAATGATAGACTTCGTCTGGGGCAACATCATCTGCAGGTTTGGGATACCGAGGTTGTTTATATCAGACAATGGCAAGCAATTTGACTACAAGACCTTCAAGGAATTCACAAGAAACATAGGCATATGGCACAAGTTTTCCTTGGTGGCCTGTCCTCAAACCAACGACCAACAGAGGTTACGAACCGGGCCATACTCCAGGGACTGAAGAAGCGACTGGATGGAGCAAAGAGGAACTGGGCAGATGAGCTCAATAGCATCCTGTGGGCATTTCGGACCACTCCTCGAATGCCGACGAAGGAAACACCCTTCGCATTAGCATTTGAAACTGAAGTTGTGGTTCCTATTGAATTGCAAGTCCCTACTCACCGGATTCAGTTGCACAACGAAGACACTAACAATAACAAGTTGAGGAGCAATCTAGACGCCCTAGAAGAGATCAGAGATGAAGCGCAAGAACCGCGGCATATCAACAAAAAGCAGCTTGTTATTATAATCAGAAAGTCAGGCAATAACAAGTTGAGGAGCAATCTAGACGCCCTAGAAGAGATCAGAGATGAAGCGCAAGTAAGAACCGCGGCATATCAACAAAAAACAGCTCGTTATTATAATCAGAAAGTCAGGAAAAGGAGCTTAAAGGTAAGAGATCTGGCACTGAGAAAGCTGGAGGCTACGGGAAAGAGAGCTGTAATAGGAAAGTTGGCACCAACCTGGGAAGGCCCTTTCAAAATAATCAAAGTAATCAAGCCAGGTGTATATCGAATAGAAAATATGCGAGGAAATCTAGAGCCGCACGCATGGAACATTCAACACCTGAAGAGGTACTTTCCTTGAAATATAGATAATGTAACATGAACACTTGTATTCTGAAGCAATGTGAATAAAAATGACTGTGCAAAACAAATCAAACAACGTCATTTTGTTGCCACTCGCATCATTTTCTTTTAAAAGAAAACAGAACTGGCATTAAAAAAGAGCCTGAATCTTATTCAAGACCTCAGTGAGGTAGGTGATCGAGTTCAGAAAATGACTCAGCACCACAAAATCGACTGAGATGACAAAGCGATAGTAAGGTCAAAGAGCCTGAATCTTGTTCAAGACCTCAGTGAGGTAAGTATCCGAGCTCAGAAAATGACTCGGTGCCATAAAATCGGCTGAGATAACGAAGCGATAGTAAGGCCAAAGAGCCTGAATCTTGTTCAAGACCTCAGTGAGGTAGGTGACCGAGCTCAGAAAATGACTCGGCACCACAAAACTAGCTGAGATGATGAAACGACAGTAAGGCCAAAGAGCCTGAATCTTGTTCAAGACCTCAATGAGGTATGTAACGACCCAAAAATCGGACCACTACCGGCGCTAGGATCCAGATCGGCTTAAGGCCGCCGGGACCCGTAGCAAGCCAAACATTCGTCCTGTGAACCTGTTTAATCCCATACATGATCAACATCATACATAAAATTTTGAACTTTTCTTTCATTCATTCACCAAACTCAACCTGTGCATGCACTATACATAACATAATCATAAACATTAACCCCTCCCTGGAGTCCTCATCAATGCTCCAATGGGGCGACATAACATACATTGAGTTTGGTTAACCATAGTCATTTATTAAAATCATTACATTTAAGAGATTATGTAAACAGAGGGGATTAACACAACTAAGGTCAAGCACAACTATAACCTTAATAGACATCATTACACATCATTTCTCTATTATACTTTTACGTTACAATATATTCATGTCCACAGCTAGCTATTACATGACCATAACTTCATTACTCTTGCTGACCTCCTGGTCTACCCTGCACCTGCAATCCTGGGGGTTAAGGGAGAGGGGTGAGCTACTAGAGCCCATTGAGCAGAATGATAAAAATATTTTATTTAAACATTTGATATCATGGAATGCATCACATCACAACTAATCACATCAAGGATGAATTTGTCACCCATAGCCCTCTAAGTGGTCCAACTGTGCCAGGGGCGTAGAATGGGCCTCACTGGTCTTTCTCTTACATAACATATCATAACATAACATTCCAACTGTGCCAGGGGCGTAGAATGGGCCTCGCTGGTCTTTCTCTCACATAGTGCCAGGGGCGTAGAATGGGCCTCACTGGTCTTTCGTACCGTGTCATATCATACCATATCATCTCATGGGAGGGCTAAAGGATCATTCAACATTCATCCGCATCATCAACATATTATGCAATGCAACATATTCGTGAATTCTAATGCAAACAACCTAATATATCTCATGGCATTCATGATGCGTGAATCATGCTAAGAATTAATTTATTTACTTTAAAACATAAAGAGTTTATTCCACTCACCTCTGGCTGAAGCTCTACTGACTCTGAAGCGACCGACTCACTGCTGGGGTCCTCGGTTCCTCGGGTCCGAGCCTACACAGGTGGACTCAAATGAGGGACCAAACATCTATGAACATAACTCTAAAATACTCCCCAAAAACCCCCCCTAAAACACCTTAAAACAATCATAGGAAACATGCAAAGGAAGGCTGAACAGGGCACTTTCGGCGGCAGGTTCGGCGGCCGAAAGTCCCTCCAGAGCCGAAAGTCATGCAAGTTCGACGGCACCTTCGGCGGCCGAAAGTGCCCTCCAGAGACGAAAGTCCATTTTCGGGGGCAGGCTTCGGCAGCCGAAAGGCTTGCCTCACAGACAGGTTCGGCGGCCGAAACTCCTTTCGGCTGCCGAACCTGGTTTCTCTCGAAGGGCAGAAACCAGCTCTTCTATGCATACTTCCCTCCCAAACCTTTCAATCAAGCATACAACTCAACCAAAACATACATAAACTCCTAGGGGCTTCAAACTAACTTAAACCCCAACTACAACACATCAAACATGCATATCCAACACACATTGTCCATATAATCACATAAAACCTAACAAAGTTCAACTAACCTAAACATGCATTTCTACCTCATAGATCAACTTAAAACTTGTTTAAAACATACAATGAGCTCAAGATCAGCTCTTACCTCTTGAAGATCGAGAGAGAGACGACCTAAACTTGGAGAACCAAGGAAAAGAGCTCCTGAGTCTTCCAAGCCTCAAAACTTGCTTAAATGCTCAAAATCTTCAAAACAAAGTGAAAACTCATGAAAATCAAGAAAGATTTGAAGGAAGAAACTCAAAATCGGTGAGGGACGGCGGAGGGCTCACCTTAGCCGAAAATGGAGAGAAAAACTCGCCCATTCGGACAAGGGGACCCTTTTATAGGTGGCTGGCTAGGCCACTTTCGGGGGCCTAACGTGCCTCCGCATGCATGCCATGTTCGGCGGCCGAACCTGGTTTTCCTCACTTATGCCTTCGGGGGCCTAAGGCACACCCGAAACGCATGCATGTTCGGCAGCCGAACTTGAGGTTCGGCGGCCGAACCTGCATCTTCCTCCAAGGCTATTTTCATTCAAAACTCAATTTCCTTTTTACTTAGAATCATAAAACACATTAAAACAATTTATGAAAACATGCTTTTTACCCTTCTAGATGTTTTCGACATCCGAGATCCCACCGGACGGTAGGAATTCTGATACCAGAGTCTAGCCGGGTATTACAAGGTAGGTGACTGAGCTCAGAAAATGACTCGGCACCACAAAATCGGCTAAGATGACGAAGCGACAGTAAGGCCAAAGAGCCTGAATCTTATTCAAGACCTCAGTGAGGTAAGTGTCCGAGCTCACAAAATGACTCGGCGCCACAAAATCGGCTGAGATGACGAAGCGATAGTAAGGCCAAAGAGCCTAAATCTTGTTCAAGACCTCAATGAGGTAGGTGACCGAGCTTAGAAAATGACTCGGCACCACAAAACCGACTGAGATGATGAAGCGATAGTAAGGCCAAAGAGCCTGAATCTTGTTCAAGTCCTCAGTGAGGTAAGTGACCGAGCTCAAAAAATGACTCGGCACCACAAAACCGGCTGAGATGATGAAGCGACAGTAAGGCCAAAGAGCCTGAATCTTACTCAAGACCCCAGTGAGGTAGGTGACCGAGCTGAGCTGCGTAAGACTGAGCTTAGAAGAACCAAATGAAAGAAGGACCGAGCTAGTAAGGATCAAATGACGAAATAAAGGCTATGATTTTATCCTCACCCAAAAGAATGGGGTAAAAGGAAAGTACGAATGTACGAGCGAAGCCACAACCTTAACACAAAGATAAAAACAAAGTCAAGGGTCTGACCTCAACATCAAATCCGAGACACCTGAAAAGCAAAAGATGAAATACGAGCTCGCCCGCTCCCAGAGGGATAAGCTCGAGGCCAAGGCAAACCCAGTAAAATAAGGAAGAAAACGAGCCACGAAAGGGTGGGTTCTGCAAAAAGAGACTCACAAACGAAGAACACCCAATAAAGTAAATAAAGTGAGAGAGACGAGCTCCCAGCCCGAATCCATGACCAACACGTGAAAAACTAAATAAGATTAGCTAAGTAGAAAAGACACCAGAAGTCCAAGCTCACTTTCTCCAATGGGGCACGCGGTCTAATCCACTCCGGTAGTTAGAAGCTTATACTTAGAAAGAATAAAGTGCCTAAAACCAATGAGACGCGTCTGTATACGTCTGAGCTCGCGATGCTGATAAAGCTATAAAATAAAAACCAAGAGTGCCTGTACAAAATTAGAAAAGGTTTGCAAGAATGAAGAGAGTGAATTAAGCCTTAAACGGATTGAACGGTCCAATAAAGGCAACAAGACAGACAGAAGCAAAAAGTAACTCAAATACAAGTGCAAGTATGAACAAAGGTAAGATCCCGATCACTGAAGCTTAGCATACAGTTAAACATCGAGAACAAAAAGGCAAAAGCGTAACATAAATACAAAAGGGAACAAAACACTATTTTATTCAGTCATCTAAAATTATAGGAGGAAAAATTATCCTTAGAGGACTAACATCAGTAACTACATCGCTACTCCTACTTACATCATCTACAGAACTATCCCTAGGGAGTCCAGCACCCACAGACTCCTGTCCCCCAGTACCCACAAAGTGCACAATTTCACCTCCCGAAGGCCCGACGTCTTTTCCCTGAGGCCCAATGTCTTCTCCAGCATCTTCCTCTTGAGGTCCAATTGTCGTACGAGGAGCTCCTTTAGGTAAAGGGTTGTCATCCTCCCCATAGCGCACCTCCTCGCCATCAGAATCTACCTCAGGAGCTCGGAGGTGAGCCAATAGGGTGGAGGGGGCATCCCTAGCCTCCTTTAGACCCTGGTTGAATCCGGTGGCGAACATACAAAAGGATTTGCTCCGTATCTTGCTCTTCATCGCGTCAGAAGCTTTGAAAGCCACAAGTCGCGCTTCACAGGCCTCCTCAATTTTGGCCTTCAACTCAGGGGAGTCCTTATAGCCCTGGAGACGATCTTCACAGGCCCGCTCGATTTCAGCTTTCAACTCCGAAGAGTCTTTATATTCCTGCAAACACTTATGGCAGGCTTGATCGATCTCTGCTTTCAGCTCATTAGACTCTTTGTACTCCTGCAGGCGTTCCTCGCATGCCAATCGGACCTTGTCTTCAGTTAACTTAGCATCCTCGAGAAGGGTAGAGCACCTCCCTTCTAAGACCTTAATCTCCTGACAAAGCTGCTGATTCTGAAGCTTCAGTCCATCTGCAGTCAAAGTCAGGCTCCTCAGATCCTCGGTGCGTTTGCTTAACTCCTGCTCGAGAACAATGACCCGGGCTAAGGCCTCCTCCTTCTGGGATTTCACCGTCTCAAAATGGGTCTGGGCATAATCGCGATCTGTCTTAGCTATCTCACATTTGCGCCAGGCCTCATCCCTTTGGGCCATAGCTTCATACCTCTCCCACCGAGCTTCTTTTAGAGAGGACAGCTGAACTAAAACCTCATCACAATGGGACTCTACCCCAGCCGCCCTCTCGTCGGCCCTCTTAACAGCATCCCGGGTCCAGACCAATTCATCCTCGAGGTCCTTCAAGCGACCTTGAGTCGCAACAAGCTGGCCCCGAGCATCACCAATAGCCATGAGATTTTCCTCGCAACGGGTCAACCTGGCGATCTACGGTGCTTTGGAGAGACCGGTCGCGGGCGTCGATCTCCATGAAGACACCCCTCACCTGGTGAAAAGAAAAACTATTAAAATAGAAAACAATGAGAATAAAGTACAACCTAAAACTGAAGATAACAACTCACCATGAGGAGCATCTCCCTGACTATGTCCCCGAGCTCCTCTCGAGTCCGAGAATGGAACGCCATTTGCTCTCGAGTAGAGCTGGCTAAAAGGCCAATAAAGGCAAGCAGACGCGGGTCCGAAGCCTCAGTGATCCCCTTGAACATCCTCTCCCGCAATAACTCTACGACAAGGCTCGCTGGAGACTGGTGGGAGATGTCTTCTGCATTCAAAACCTCATTGTTGGGGGCAGAAAACAACGGCTCCATAGAAGTCTTCACCTTCTTGAGGGGAGGCAGGGCTGGAGCCGGCTGTTTTGAAGCCCGAGCCTTCTTTGGAGCTGGAGGCACCGCAGGAGCTTCTGAGGAAGGGGCTCGCTTGCCAGTAGCCCCCTTGACAGCAATATCACTACCGTTTGAGGTCTTCTTCCGGCAAGAAGTTGCGGGGATAGACTTGGACTTGGCCCCCTCCTTAGAAGCACCCGTACCAATAGGTGCGACCTCAGCTCCAATTACGGGAGCGCCCTCGCTTGCCAGGGCGACCTCACCTTCACCTTGAGGAGCCCCCCTCTTCGGTGGGAATGACCTCAATCTTCTCCCCAGAAGCACCCTCGGAAGCATGAGCAGCCTCAGTCCTCACAAGCTGCACGTCCTCAGCTTATTCCTCAATCACTGTGAGCCCCTGGGATGTTGGAGTGGGGGCCTGTTTGGATTTAGAGACTTTGGGAGATCGGGGAGAGGAGCTGGGCCTGCTGCGGCTGGAAGACTTGGAGGCCCTAAAACCTGGATCCTCGGAGCTCGGTTTAGGGGCATGAGAGGAAACTGGGGCAGGAGGAATGGTTCGGCCTACCGATCTGGGAGAAATGACTTGGGCGACCTCCCGAGTCACATCCGCTACTGACTATCTAGCCTGGAAGGCATCCAGAGCAGCCCTCATGCTCTCCCGAGATAAAATGAAGTTCTTTGGAGATTTGATCTTATCCATGGGAGCCTCGGAAGCTACAAGAAACAAAAAAAAAATGAGTGAAAAAAGCATTCAACAAGAATTAAAAATGAAAACCAAAAATAAAACGGCTAAAACAGAGTAAAATACCTGCGTCCTTGCAGTCTTGAAGACTGGACACAAACATGCATTTCTCGACATCATACTTCTGCTCAACGGAAGTCAGCCGAAGAAAGCCGATCTGTTCAGAGAGGCTCAGCTGTAGGAGATCATTGCAACCCAGTGGGACATCCCTCTAAGGAAGGTCCACTTACCAAGACATTTTGGGGCTCCCTTCAGCTATACCACAGCAAACCCCTCTGCCCAACATTTGATTGAGTCTTTATGACCCGAGAAAATGGACAGCCCTCCTCGGGAGGCAAAGTAATAAAAACCTTGAACCGCCCGGACCAGCCAAAAAAAGGTAACAAACAAACGAGCTATGGGCGCGATACCACAGCTCAGACTGATGGACTCAAAGGAACACATAAAAAGAATCGAATTAGGAGCAAGCATCTGAGGGGTTATTCCGAAATACTGAAAGACTTCGACAAAGAAGGGTAAAAAGGGAAAAGTTAAGCCATACTCGCGTGTTTGACAAAGAAAACTAAACTGTGGCCTTTTTAAGGGTCGATTAGACCAGGAGGAGGAGGATTGAGAAGGACGATCCTCTCATTATGAAGGGGAGCCCGGATACGAAAGAGAGGTGTATCCAGGTACTCATGGGAAAAGAAATTTCTCAGGGTAGAAGAGTTAACATTAGTCTCTAGATTCATGACATCGGGAAGCTTTGAGCTATCCATGGCAGTATGAAAATGTACCTTAAAGACGATTGGGGCAAAAGAACAGGACGAACGGAGTACGCAGAAGGAAGAAGGAAGGTAAGGTTTCTGTGAAGATTGGGAGAGTTTAAATTTTGAAAACAGTAAAGTGAAGAAGAGATGTTTTGATGGGAACCGCCTTCGGGCCACGCGGTCATAATGGGTTCTTGATATTTACCCCCTCATCACTTATGCAATAACTGCTGAGGAGGTAAAGGGGCAATTGATAACCACTAGGTCTCACACCCACTTGGGCTGAGTCGAGGCCCACAAAAGCATATCAGGCCTTGAGATCGGAACACTCCTAGGTGGGCCTATCCAACGACTTTGGCCCGGACTTCAGCCTGAATGATAGGCCGGGTCATTTGCAAGCCCGGTCCCAGTAAGAAGGAAGCCGACTCGATGATAGGATATGGGGAGAAACGAGTAGGCCCCGTCCCTTCGCAGCCCTGTCCACACGCGCGCTGGGAGGAATTAAATGGCCGCCTGGCGTGAGGCAGACGTTTGACGCTTTCGTACTTACGGGTCTATATGACAGATACATGTGGTACTGTAACGGTGAGACAGACAAAGGGAAAAGAATAAAGGGAAGAGGGTACCTTCCCAGACTCAAGCTTACACACACGTACTAAAAATCTTATTCTCTGGATCTCATAACATTAATAATTATATATTATATTATTATTTCTAATATTTAATTTTAATACATAGACAAAATGGTGAGAAAAACGTAGCAAATTAACGTGATAGAGTTATAATATTATTATTAATAATGATTTTATAAAATATTTAATTTTATTGTGCTGAATTTATTAAGAAAGATGAATAATGCATTTTTTTTGGGGGGGTGAAAGTACTATGTTGTTGAAAAAGGGCAAATGATAAAGGATATGTGGAAAATAGAAATAAAGGAAAATAAGTTGAGAAAAATATAATATGATTGATACTTTTTTTATTTGAATTAAAAAGAACAATTATTTTCACTTGTGAGGAGAAAGTGTACAATATATATGCAAATTACAAAGTTATACTTTAAAGAAATATTTTTTCTATTTCTAAGATATATGGAATAAAACTTTTTCCCTTTTATTTTCCTACCTTTTCAAATAAAGTAATAACTTAATTTTCATCATTTTTTAATTTATTTTTCTCGTATTTAAATAAGAGTAAACAAAACAACCAAGAGAAAATATTTTTTATTTTTCACTTTGCTGAAACTTTTCCTAAAGTGTCGTATACTTTGTGGGAAATGATAAATTGAGTTGGAATATTTGATTGGGTAGAAAAATAGGAAGAGATAAATTAAAATATTTAAATTCAAAATATTAAAATTTCATAAAGAGTTAAATAGTTATTAATATTACACATTCAAAAATTTATAAAAATTACTATATGAAATTTATTAGTTAATTTTTTAATTTTAAAAAATATATTAAAATATTTTTAAAATTTTAAAAAATTTATTAATTAGTCTTTCATTATTAAATATTTATCATTAAATATTATAAAAATATAGACTAATTAGTAAATATTTTTATAAATTTGAAAAAATAATTAATAAATTTTTATATATAATAGAAATTAAATAATAAAATATATAATGATAAAAATTAAGAGAAAGATTAATTAATAAATTTTTAAAATATTATTTAATATATTTTTTAATATCAATAAATAAATTAATTATTTAATTTCCTCAGGCCACACAAGCTAAATAATAAAATTTCCTTATTGACACATCAGTGTGTACCAGTTTTATACAATTCATTTAATTTAAAATTTTATTATTTAATTTTTATATTATGATAAATTTATTAGTTAGTTATTTAATTTTAAAAAATAATTAATTAATTTTATTTAATTTTTATTTTTTTAAATGAATTTAATTTTTAATTTTTAAATATTTTATTATTTAATTTTTATAATTTAAAAAAAATTAATTAATTTTTAAATTTTATAAAAAGTCTATCGATTTGCCCCTTTTATATAAAAATATTTTAAATTTTTTTATAATATTTAACAGTTAAAATTTAAAAAATTAATTAATAAATTTTATATAAAAAATTAATTAATAAATTTTTTTAAAAAATATTATAAACATTTTAAAATATTTTTAAAATTGAAAAAATTAATTAATAATTTTTCTTATAATACATGGAACAAATAGTAGTTTTCTCCTCAATGACCATCCATCGTGGGTAATGAAAGATGAGCATGACTGTGCAGGAGATGAACATCAGACACGTTTTCAATGAATCTATCTTATCAGCTGCTGCTATTATTATAGGATCAATAGGCTTGAAAAGCTGGCCAAGATAACCAAAGCCTAGAGCCTAGAGGTCCCTTTCTCTTTTTGTGGTCCAGCCTTTTTCAGGCACCTTTACTAACAATCATGGGCCACGCCTAGGTTGCTTGGTGCCCTCCAATGGCAGACACCGGCTAATGTTCAGGCACACCGGCTAATGTTCAGGCATGGACACTGATGATCTGAGATCCAATAGAATAGGGTTTTACAAGAGTTTTGGTATTTAAAAATAAACTTGAACTTTCTGGGGAGGGGACTCCCTTTTTATCCATTTCGCTATGCTTGCTGGTGACGTGTAAAGGCCTCTCCATGATTGGGACACGCGTCTCTGACATACAGATTTGGGCGTACGAGGCTATCAGCCGCCTGCTCCATGCGTAACGGCCTCTGATTCTCCCCGTGCGTACGCTCGAGCGGATCTGCTAGGCTGTCTGAGTATGGCTCTGGATACTGGGCTGGGCCGAGAGTCGGGCCGGACGCTGAGCCTGAGAGGAGAGGGCCTGCTGGTCGCGGACTGGGCCGGTCTGAGTGAAGAAGCTTGATTGAGCCCGGCCTTGAAGGTTGAATGAGCCAGGCTTGTTGTGCATATCAGGTGCGTGGGCCTCTACGTTATGGGCCTTTGGTTGTGGTCAAACCCCTGGTCCGGGGTGAAGAAATCCAGCGGTCATCAATTGCCCCTTCACCTTCTCGGTAGTTATTGCTCCCACTGCCGAGGGGGTGAATATCAAGAACCATTATGACCGCGCCTGTTCGTGTTCAGGTGCCTTAATAACATCCTTTCATCTTTCTGTCGTTGTGCAGTTTCCGAATCCTATCTGCTCTTTCCCCCTTCTGGTTTTTCTCCATTCTTCGCGTTCTTTGCTGTCTTTGCTTTCCTGTCATCATTATCTGGACATGTCCTTTCTTTCCTTTTCCATGACTATCTTTTAAAATTCTGACACCATTAGCTTAGAGTCTAGCATAGCTCTGCTCCGTGCTAAGGCCTCAGGCTCCAGGTATATATCAACGCTAACTTTTCTTCATTCTCAAATCCTCTGCTGGAACAAGAGGTTCTTCCTTTCCGTTTCTCTGTCTGCTTCTTTCCTCCAGCGAGATTGTTCTGATGGTTCTGTTTTATCTGCAAAGGATCCATTTGACGCCTTCTTCAAACGGAATGAGGTAAGCTTGAGTTTGTATTGCTTTGTTGCCCCAGAGGTTTGTTTTAATCTTGCTTTCATCATCTTGATGGAGAATTGTTTCTGACTTGTCTCTGTTTTGAAACTTTTTGCAGTACCTGAGATAAGAATGGGTCAGTTCAAAATTCTTGAAAATTTGATGTTACCTCTAAGGAGTCTGGACGGTGCTTTGGAGATCCTTCTGGTAGGGCGGCCGATGGGTGGGACTATTCGGCAAGCTGCTGAGACTGTTTTACCCAGGTCGTCTGGCCGGCCTCCTCCTCTGTTAGTTGTCCGGGCTCCAAAGAGGTTCTGGGCTGTTGGGGAGTTTGCTCTAACTTTGCCTTCCCTCGAGAAAGAAATTTCTCCGATGCCCCTGTTATCTTCTTTTGATATAAATGGAAGTGGTGAGAAAGATCAGCTTATTGTTTCCTTCAGTGTGGGGTGCTTACGTTACGAGGGACTGAGATCAGCTGCACTCAGTCAAGTCTCCATCGATTTCTTCGAATGTATGCTTTGTGATCTCTTCGGTGCCGTAACTCGAAGACTTATATTTTTCATGTGTGGTGCACGGCCGGCATATAATATCTGAGCTTGTCCGAATGTACCGTGCATCACACTTGGGTAACCGAACGTTTGCCTAGGGGAACAGTGAGAAATGCTTATGGGAATCAACTTGTTCAATTCCCCTATAATAACGAGACAGAGCTCAGCCGACCTGTAGGGCTCGCTTTCCGTACTAGGGTAGTCCCCGGAATTAAGACTAAGATAGTAAAGCAGATGTCAGTGATGTAAACGTAGATGATGATGTATGTGGTTATGTAAATCCTTTAAGGATAGTCTTTCATCCCGTAGTGTAGGCCTTTGTAACGTGCTGTAATGTACTTTTCTTTTAATGAAATTCTTGTTTTTTACTCATACTTGTTCTTTCTCTGTCATGGATGAAGTACTGATACTGCTTTTCTTCGTAGCTTCAGCCAACTAAATTTTGTTTCGTTTTTTCCGAGTTGAACTGACCATATTTCGTGAACTCTTGCTTTTAGTCGATGAGCCGAGCTCCGGGCCTACTTAACCAACTGGACGGTCGGTTTACTTTTCCGAGCTTGACTAACCGACCTGTGAGCTCGGTCTTTACTTGATGGATTGAGCTTTGAGCCTCCTTTAGCCGACCGAGTTCTCAAGTTATGTTGTCCGAGCTGGACTAATCCGACCTGTGAGCTCGGTCTTTTAATCCTTGAGTTGATTTCTGAGTTCTTAGCTCTGTATGATTCCGAGGTGCCCTTGTCGCCTCTTTCCGATCTCGCAGCCTTTGTTCAATAACGATAAATCAAATCTTATAACTTTTTAAGTGATGAGCAAGTCTGACCTTTATCATGTTCCCATTTGCTTGTACTTTTGAGTCTTTTCATGATTTGCCCCTCTGTTTCCTTGATATTTACCATGGAGGTGGTGAATTTTGCAGGTTGAGTTGTTCCTGCGGGCTAAGTTGCTCTGACTGGCGAGTTGGGCTTGTATTATGTAGGTGGCGAATGGGCTTTTGATTGATGGGCTGTAATCACGGATCTGGCCCTTGACGGATGTGGAGAAGCCCAGCGATCATCTTTTTGCCCCTTTACCTTCTCACCGGTTATTTATCTACCCGTTGAGAGGGTAAACTTCGAGAGTAATTAATGATCGCGCCGCTCCAAGACAAAACTGTTCAGATCAACGTTCCGTCTCATTATTGCCTGTCATCTCGAATTCCTTCTGTCTTCTGAAGAAACTAGCTCTTTTCTGCTCTCTGTCTTCCTGCAACTCCTTCTGCATTTTTCACCCTATTGTGTTCTCAGGTACGCTTCCTGATGTTGGTAACCTTGAGTCGCATATTATACCCTCCAACATAACTAAGTATATTTCCCAGAGACTTTTAGATGCTCCGTTGTATTTCATTCGAGCACCTCTTTCAAATGAAAGGATAGTCCTTCCTTACCCTCCCCCTCCGGGTTTGGTGGATCCTCAAGAGGGTCGTCGTATAGTGTTTTTCTTGAAGCATAGAGAATTCGGTCTGCCGTTTCCTTTTACCCCTTTCTTTATTGAGGTCTTTGAATACTTCGGGGTAACTCCTCGGATGTTATCCCCAAACTCCATTTTGTTTATGTCCTGTTTTGAGTCTATCTGCCTGAGTTGGGGTTTTACACCCACGGCCTGTCTGTTTGTCACTTTTTTCTGTCTGGTTAGGGCGGTTCAAAATTTCTATTATTTTTCCCCCCGTAGTGGGTTATCTCTTTTCACGGGGTACAAGGACTCCATAAAGGGATGGGTGGAGAACTTCCTTGAGGCAGAGTTAAAATTAGGGTCCACCAGAACGTGGGAGGTGGATCTAAGTTGGGGGGAGATCTTTCCGGGTTGCAACGAGCTGCCCCAGTTGAGTCTTATTGAGCAGGTCGGTCTGCTTCGACTGACTTCCGTTGAGAGGAAGTATGACGTCGAGAAGTGTATGTTCGCGTCCAATCTTAGGGATATCCGGGACACGGGTATAATGCCTTGTCCGACTATTCTGTTTCTTCTTTGCTCATAATATCGGAAAGTATGCTGATTCTTTATAATTTCGTTTCTTTTGCAGCTTCTGAGGTAAAGATGGATGACATCAAGTTCCCCAAGAACTTTGTCCTGTCTCGGGATAATATGCATGCCATTTTTGACGCCTTTGGGGATGGGCGTTCAGTGACTGAGATTGCTGCGGAGATGGTTCAAGCTGCTTCCTCCAAGAAGGTTAGCCGACCTCCCGCCAAAGCTTCTTCTAGAGCTTCGAAGCCGAGCTCTCGCAGCTCCAAGTCATCTCGGCTGTCTAGCCGGGGTGGATCGAGCTCGACTTCGAAGCCTGCTGAGGGGTCCAGATCTGCTCCAGCTTCCTCAGAGGTCGTGAGGGAAGCCTCCCTAGCTATTGTGGAGCAGACCCAAGGTTCTGATCAAGTGGAGCAGGGTATTGCCCATTCTCCTGGAAGGGTGTCAGGGGGAAAATCTAAGTCCCCTGCTACTGAAGACAAAGAGGCCTCTGGGACAGGGATGGAGATCATCCTCCTAGATGACCAAATCTCAGAGGTTTCTGCTCGAGATGCCCCTGCCTCTGTGAGGACTGGGCCTGAGGGATCTGAGGGCGTTCCACCAAAGACCGGGGATAAGCGCCCAGCCCCATCCGGAACATTTGTCCCATCTCCAGCTCGGAAAAAATCCAGGGCTGCCACAGGACCTTCTCCAGCTCTTCCTCCCCTTGGGAAGGAGAAAGGTGTTCCTGCTGTGCCTTCATTGTCTCCTTCCGGCAACGTTCTGAACACATCAGACATTACCTCCGAGTCTCCGGCCAGTGCTGTCGCCGAACTTCTCAGAGAGCGAATGTTCGACGGAATTACAGAGGCTTCGGATCCTCGTCTTCTTGCCCTGACTGGTCTTTTAGCCAGTTCTACCAAGGAGCAAGTGTCCTTCCGATCTCGCTCTCGTGAGGAGCTCGGATCTTCAATTAGAGAAATGCTTCTGATGGTAAGTTATTTTTTCACCTCTCTTTAGGTTTGCTTCGTTTCTTTTTCTTGACAGTTGTTCTTCCTTTCTAGGTGATGGGCCTCTTTATGGAGGTGGATGTTCGTGATCGCTCCCTCCAGGAGTCCGTAGACCGCCGGATTGGAGAGGCGCGTCTGGAGGAAAATCTGTCTGCAACAAGTGATGCGAGGAGTAATCTGCTAGCTGCTCGGGAGCAAATCCAGTCCCTCCAGGTGGAGTTGCATTCTGCACTGGAGGCCCTTAGAAAGGCTGATGAGAAGGCGGCTGAGACAGCAGGGCATACCAAATCTTTAGAAGCAGAGCTGTCTCAGACCCGTGAGGTTCTCAAAGCGTCTGATGAGAGGGCAGCTACAGTGGAGGTTCGTTGTAAAGAAGTTTTGAAGCAGTTGTCCTCTATGACGGAGGCCCTTAGCGAAAGGGATGAGGCCGTGAGGCAAAAAGCTGAGGTCCAGCAACAATATGAGGCCTTAAAGGCTGATTTTGAAGAGCTTCAAGCTCAGCTGAAGGAAGTGAAGGCTCAGAAGGAAATGGCCCTAGCTCGGGTGAAGGTCCTTGAGTAGGAATTGAGTACGAGCTCTGATCATATCAGAGACCTGGCTTCATCGGCTGAAGAGCTCAAGCTTCGCCATCAACAGCTCAACCATGAAGTCAGGACCTTGGAAAGTAAGTGTTTAGCCCTGCTCAAGGTAGTAAAACATGGTGAGGACAAGGCTTCGTTGGTGCGCGATCAATGTATAGCGGAGTATCAGGAGTCTGACGAGCTGAAAAGGAAGATCGAGCAGGCCTATGAGGCTCACCTTCAGGACTATAAGGACTCTTCTGAGTTTAAGGAATTTGTAGCTGAGGCCTGTGAAGCACATCTCGATGAATATAAGGCTTCTGGTGAAATGAAATCGGCTATTCTTAAGAAAGCCTTCCGTATGTATGTGACCGGCTACAATCGCGGTTTAAGAGAAGCCAGACACGCTCCTGATACTCCTTTGGCCGAGCTTCGCAAGTACGAAGTGGACTCAGATGGCGAGCCAGTGCTGTATGGGGAGGATGATTTCCCTATGCCCCGAGGAGATTGCCGGAGGGACATATGCCGGCCAACTGGGTCTCCCTCAGAGGGATCCGAGCTAGAGGGGGAGGACGTGGAAGTCCTTGGGTCAGAGGAAGATGACCCTGACTCTGAGAAGGAGGACCTCCACCTTGGGTCAGAGGTTGCCCCTGTTGTTAATGTTGAGAGCTCTGATCCAAGGGATACCGAGCTTTCTTCAGATGTGGCTGTAAATAGAAATAATGTAGGCGGGGATGTTCCTACTAATGTAAGTCCTTTAAGGACTATTTATCCTCCCACCTCGCCAGAGAGATAAATTGTAACAGCTATTTTAATGAAATATCAGTTTTTTTCTTCTTAGACTGCTCTTATTTTTCATATATCTTGGAATTTATCTCGACTTTTCATATTTATAATGTACACTACGTGTTCTCATTCATAAGCTCTGAATTGATCTTAAGTTGCGAGCTCAGCTCTTAGCTAATAGTCTTGAGAGATCAAATCTCATACCTTTTAATGGCGACTAGCATGTCTGTTTTTTGCTTTTAGCCTTTCCTTCTTGGTTGTGAATTTGGATGTCTGTTCCCGATAAACTGATTTTGGAGTATAGCCTTTTTCTCCTTCATTTATCCTCTTACAGGTTTCTTTGTTTATGAGCCTTTTGAAAGAGGGAGCCCGGCCTTTTGTTTTGGCCTTCATACCTTGGGCTTTTGAGGATGCAAGTCTATCCGAGCTGGGAGCTCGACCTTGAGCTTAATATAGGTCTATCCGAGCTGGGAGCTCGGCATTTTGCCCGATAGCCAAACTTTTAGCGTTAGCGTCTGTTTCGAGGTCGGCGCTTCTTGGCTATTGTGCCCCGAACCTCTTCAGGAGGTCGGAACCTGATTTTGCCTTGGTAGCTCTGGGCTCGGTCGGCGCTTTTTGGCTATTGTGCCCCGAACCTCTTCAGGAGGTCGGAACCTGATTTTGCCTTGGTAGCTCTGGGCTCCTCTCTTTTTTGTGAGGTCGGAACTGTATTTTATAAGTTGTCCCTGCATATGATATGGGAAATTTTCATTTTGGGAGGCTCTTAAGTCCTTCTCCGACCATTTTTGTTTTCAGAAGATCTTTACGAGACCCTGGCTGTTTTTGTTCCGGGGTGACCTCGGGGCCCCGCCGGCAGTTTTTTGTTTTGTTTTCCCTGGAGTTCTAAGGGATCCCGGTCTTCATGCTCCGGGAGGCATCTTTAAGATCCTCACCGGCCGTTCCGGGGTGACCTCGGGGCCCGCCGACAGTTTTTTGTTTTGTTTTCCCGGGAGTTCTAGGGGATCCCGGTCTTCATGCTCCGGGAGGCATCTTTAAGATCCTCACCGGCCGTTCCGGGGTGACCTCGGGGCCCAGCCGGCAGTTTTTTGTTTTGTTTTCCCGGGAGTTCTAGGGGATCTCGGTCTTCATGCTCCGGGAGGCATCTTTAAGATCCTCACCGGCCGTTCCGGGGTGACCTCGGGGCCCCGCCGGCAGTTTTTTGTTTTGTTTTCCCGGGAGTTCTAGGGGATCCCGGTCTTCATGCTCCTGGAGGCATCTTTAAGATCCTCACCGGCCGTTCCGGGGTGACCTCGGGACCCCGCCGGCAGTTTTTTGTTCCTCCTTGAGGTTTTGCACAAGATTCGGGGCTCAGTGGCCTTACTGTCGCTTCGTCATCTCAACTGGCTTTGTGCCTAATTGAGGTCTTGTTTTTTTCAAGGGGTCTTTCTGAAAGATTCAGGATTTTTCTGCAAAATAAGAACTTGCACAGAGCACATATAACGAGGATGCTCGTTGTTAATTCAATAATATTCATCAATAAATAATATGCCGCACGTGTCACTTAGTTTCATACTTCAGATGAACAAATGCAAGTATTAACTCTTGCAACGTTAACCCATGCAGTTTTAGAGATGCAATAAACAATATTTTGCCTGTGTAAATTTCTTCAAGACTTTTCGATCTATAAAATGCAAGCTATTATCAGGATATCTAAACTCATAGAGTTTTATTTTAATTAAACTTAATCTTATTATTTATATGCGAAACCTGCCCTTTAATCAACTTATAAAATTATTTATTTTTAATGATGCTTAAAATAATTGCCGATAACTAAAGGCATTCTTGAAAATTAAATTATATTTTACCTATTTATAACTTTGTATGTTGACAGTAATCATGACAACAAGAAATTCTTGAGCAGACCCCACTCCCAACACCAAAATTTGTACTCCCAATACCTCTTCTGACAGTGCCACTTGAATAGCATTTCGTAATAAGCTAGAATTTTATACTACTGAATATTTCACTTTTATAAAAGCAAAATAAATAAATGAACCACTTCTTCTGTACGGTCCACATGTACCTGAATTTCTTTCTGGATTTCGGAGAAATCATAGAAGCATTTTCCAGGAAGGTGCAGGAGCTCGCCCCACTCCTCCTCTATGGCATCGGCCTTTCTTTTAATCTGCAACAGCTGCAAAACCAACGGCCGTCGGGTGCAAATATATTTTCCCCGAGGCAAGAAATCCCTCCCGACAAGAGCTTTCAGCACGCTGGATTTCCCACTGCTCTGGCTTCCAACGACCGTCACCTGCGACAGCTCGATCGTCGACTGGCTCCCGAGTTGCGCGAATATGTCCTGCAACTTATTCACCATCGGTATGACTGAGGAACCAAGCGGCGCAGACTGTGATTGCTGCTGTGATTGCGCCGCCAGAGACGACGAGGCGGGTTCCTCTGCCATTGACGGATCCATTGGAAATAATAGGGAGTTTTGGAATTATCTTACGTTTTTGAACTCTGTTTCAGAGAGAAATGGAGAGATACGCTTGTAGAGGGGATCTTCAATGGGTGATGAGAGACGGACTGACGCGACGATAATTTTTATCTGACCTGAAGTGTGAGGCCGATCTCAGACACGGTTCCGTCCTCGATCACATCTAAGCTCGAGCACGGGTTCGACCTCAACGAGCAATCTATCACTATGGTCGTCGGATTTGCCGAGTTCTCCGACCTTCAGCATTACGCGAACCAGAAACAGAGAGCTGCAACTGGACGCGACAATCATTTTTATCCGACCCAAAATGCGAGGCCGATCTCAGACACGGCTCCGTCCTCGATCATATCTAAGCTCGAGCACGGGTTCGACCTCAATGAGCAATCTGTCGCTGTCGTTGTCGGATTTGCCGAGTTCCTTCTGTCTTACTATTCCGACCAACCAATCCAGAAATATTTCTCTGCAGAACACTGGTTCCAGAAGCCAAAACCCAGGAAGAAAGGTAACGCTTCAAACACGGGTCCGACCTCGATCACATATCTAAGCTCGAGCATAGATCCGACCTCAACGAGTAATCTAATGTTGGGGTCGTTGGATATGTCGAGCTCCTTTCAGTTCTGCTACTCCGACCAGCGAAACCATTGACGGTCTTATTAGCGGTGTTTGATCAGTCGTTCTTTCGACAGTCAAACGGACTAAGGCCAACCATGCCAACCTGGGTATCTCAGTTCACCTTGTCTTCGAGCTGGATGACATACTGCGTCCGAGCTTATCCACCTTGCCTGGATATTTGATTATTTCCTATTATCTCCAGGTTGCTCTGATACTTGAGGGGCGTTGCTCTGCAACAGAGTTGGATGGCTATGTCCGACCTGAAATGTTAGTCCGAACTTGTCTATTTTTCATTTATTAATTTTCTCTCTAACTTGCTAACCTGAGATTTTACAGCCGATCTCACAACTTCAACAAATATATATATACTTCTCATTCTTTTTTCCTTTTACAGAAAAGATTAAAATCTACACTCAGAGACAAGCATTTCAATCTGAAGTTTCACCTCATCACCTCATCAGATCTCAAAGAAAAAGTTAGTAGTAATAAAATTCAATAAATGTTAAAATAAACAACGAGGGTAGGAAAATGAAGATTAAGAGACTGTCAAGATATTCTTACACCAGCTGGGTCTTTCTTTTCAGCTGGGTTATCTGCTCAAACTTTCGTACCTTATGTGGATCTCAATGGGTGGATCTGAAAACTTTTGAGATAGTAAAATCTCTTTCGTGGAGGGCACATTCCCGGCCAAGCTCGGCGAGGGGTTAAAAGGAATGGGTGGTTGGTTGTTTGGAGTTGTAGGACTGGAAAATAAGAACCGCTGCCCCTCTTGGGCAGAGCTCAGATTATTTGGAATGACGTTAAGGTTATTTTCTTGGTGGTTTGCCATTATGGATCTCAGTGGGTTTTGAAAGTGAAAACTCCGGTGATGAAAAGATCTCCTTCGTTTCCCCACAGACGACGCCATTTGATAAATCTGAGATCCAATAGAATAGGGTTTTACAAGAGTTTTGGTATTTAAAAATAAACTTGAACTTTCTGGGGAGGGGACTCCCCTTTTATCAATTTCGCTATGCTTGCTGGTGACGTGTAAAGGCCTCTCCATGATTGGGATACGCGTCTCTGACATACAGATTCGGGCGTACGAGGGTATCAGCCGCCTGCTCCATGCGTAACGGCCTCTGATTCTCCCCGTGCGTACGCTCGAGCGGATCTGTTAGGCTGTCTGAGTATGGCTCTGGATACTGGGCTGGGCCGAGAGTCGGGCCGGACGCTGAGCCTGAGAGGTGAGGGCCTGCTGGTCGCGGATTGGGCCGGTCTGAGTGAAGAAGCTTGATTGAGCTCGGCCTTGAAGGTTGAATGAGCCAGGCTTGTTGTGCATATCAGGTGCGTGGGCCTCTACGTTATGGACCTTTGGTTGTGGTCAAGCCCCTGGTCCGGGGTGAAGAAATCCAGCGGTCATCAGACACAATAGTATACTTACAGCAATTCCCATCCATTAGTAGCTAGCTATTAGGCTGATAGGTTTCTTTATTAGGTTGTTTTCATAGGTAGGAATGTTCCCACAAATTTGGATTTTAGAAGTTTTGTCATACCTTTACTTTTTTTACCAATTTCCTGAGTTTTATCAAAATTTATAAATAAATCCCTATTTAAAGTTTATATAACAATTAAATCTTTAAATTTTATCGACACGACTTTATCAAAAAAAAATTTCTGACACGTCTCTCTCTCTCTCAAAACTCTTTCTTTGTTGAGATCTTATCGCAGGACTTTCAGAGGGAACACATCACTATCAAAAGGTAGGGTTAATTTACTACACTATTCTTATTTCACCTAATTACCCCGATCTTGATACTTCTCTCTCCATTGAAACAATTAAAAAAGAAGATAATAAAATTTAAAAACTTTATCAAAACTTTACTGCTTTACGAGAAAAGTCATCATTTATCAAAAGAAGCCATCCAACTAGGATTAACATTGTTGATTCAACAATCCCACGAAAACAGAACTAATATTTACAGATAAAAACTATTAACCTTTCAACTGAGGATAAACTTACACAGCTTCTGTTGCTAATGGCGGCGCTACTGTATATCTTCCTGCTCTCACAGGTAACTTGCGGGCTCCATTGCTATACTTCCTTCGGTATGAAGTTAGATCATTAGGATGATTAATGCTAATTAACCCAATGACGATGAGGGATTCTGGACCAGTTTTGGATGAGTAGCAGCATATATAGAAGAGTTCATGTCTGGTTTCAGGTGGGATAAGAGATGCTGTACATCTGGCCGGAGACTTTCTGCTGCTCTCCCGCATTGAGCAAGGACCTCTGGTCTTGGCTTGCTGTTTGCCTGGACAGGCCCTCCCTGCCCTTCATAATGGACAACGTGATGGCTGAAAGACACATGTATTGTTCAAATGTAAGCACCTGGAAGCTATTATGGCATGGAAATTTTTGCCAACATTCAGTTCTTGAGGACAACGAATTAAAACTTACAGGAAGTCTATAAGATCTGCTATTTCTGATGCTTCAGCTGGAGTTGATGGCTGTGAATTTCTCCCAAACACATCAACCATTGTGTTTAAAAGCAACAAGAGGGTCTGAAAAATGGTTGTAAAATATCAAAAGACTGGAAACTAAATAATTACAACTAAATTCTTTTCTCCACCAAAAAAAGAAAAAGTAAAAAGAGGTATGCTCAAGTAATTTGCATTTGCAGTCTGTCAAATGAAATCAGAAAAGATTTAGATATATGCCATACAATAAGGTTTATGCAATTTCCTTATGGTGAAATGGGAAAATAAAAGTTTCTCTACACTCATATTTCTAAATTATAATTCAAAGTTGCATATACTTTTCATTTTTGCCATCAGCACGACCCACGATTCTTTCGTTTACACTATAGTTGGAATATGCATTTTCATTTCTTGCTGATAACGTCCCATGAGCACAAATTGGTTCGGATTCCATTATGCAAGATTCGAGGGAGTTGGGTCATGATTGATACCAACTATAAACCATCCGAATGCATTAAAGGATTACATTTTGCTGGATTCTAGGGAGTTCATTTTGGGATCACTTGATCGGTACCAACTAGAAAACCAACCCAATGCATTTAAAATGAGCCAACACCAGTTACTTTGAAGTAATAATTCCTATAAAAACTGCAACTCATGGAACCTTAAATTAGCATTCTCTATTAATAGCAACTAATCACCAACACAGACAACTAACTACTCCAATCTTCAAGGTTACATTTTTTATTTACCAAATTACCATCATCTCTCAGCTGCACCATACTTTGAACCTAGCACCTGATAGAGAGAGAGTTCAAAGAGAAAAACTATATAGTGCTCCTAGGACACTGTAATACTACACGCTATCACAAAATATCGGATCCACCTATAAATGTGGAAGAAGGATCCAAGTGAATGTGAGAGGATCACATTTTAATTAATATAGTTGAAGTGTACACCCGGTAAGGATTAGTATGAAAATCCATTGGAGGATTCAAGATTTCAATGCTATAGAAGGGAAGGTTAATGAATGGTCGAAATGAAGAAAAACTACATGGCAATTAATTGGCAGGGATTTGTCTACAATCTGTGGCAGACATACGAGTCTGGGAATTATAATTCAGGTTGCTGAAGGAAGGAGGAGAAAGATATCTCAAACAGAGAAGAAGACAGAATTGTAAGCATGCACGCCTATAAGCCAAATCAATTACTCACAAGTTCAACCAAAGAAAATATCTAGTTGCTTACATATTTATAGACAAAAAGTATTCTCATAATACCAGCAAATAAATTCCCATATACAAAATAATTTAATTATTAATATTCTTTGTTCCCTAGATATGAATATCCAAAACATGCCTATACAATGTAGATAAAAAGATGTCATCAGAAAAACCTTAAATTATAATAATTATTCCTACATTTGCTTTTTCCTCAACCACATCAACATTATTAAAGAAAAATAAACCAGTGTTGCATTCAAAACATACCCACAAAGCAATTAAGTGGGAAGTATAAAACAATGAGCAGTTCTTTTGTACCTTGCTGAAAAGAGAGCGAGCATTAGCAAGTCGGGGAAGCAGTGGACCCATTATACGGAATGCTATCCTCAACACTGCAACTGATGTTATTGGTCTGAGATGTTTAATAATTACATGTGTTCCCTCTAGCCATTCCTGTGGGAGGTTACTGAAGAAAGCATGTAGCAGGGCGACAATATTGCCTGGCAAATTGGCAATACAACATTTCCACAATGACCAGTGTCCATATCAGGAACAAATGATGTACAAATACAATGTAATGAACCACAAAATAAAATTAAACCACAATTCCAGTTTACTACAACCATATAAGAAAACAACTGGGTAGAGTGCAATGTACCATCAAACTAGAGCAAACAACAACCAAGCCTTAATCCCAAGTTAGTTGGAGCCAGCTATATGAATTTTTTTTTTTTTCTATCCAGTCCAGAAGGAAACCAATTCCGCATCAATACTAAAAAATTGTAAATTTTGATACTACTTCCTTTCAGGTCATTTTAGGTCTCCCTCTTTCCCTTCTCGCTCATCAAACCACTAATTGGAATCACCACCAATTTATCATACTTCCGTACTAGAGAATGCAATGCTCTATATTGGATATGACCAAACCATCTTAATTTTTTTTTTGTCGAAAAACCATCTTAATTGACCCTCTCATTCTTTCACAAATGTGTGCTACATGCACTCTGGTAGATGTTATTCCTAATCTGATCAATTATTATATTACTAGACATTCATCTTAACATCAGTATTAGAACCACCCACTAGTGGATATGTTACCCCTTTACTTTAGATGCTCAATATTCATTCTCAACAACATAGAGAGCAGCCACAGTTACATAGAGTTTACCTTTCACTTTGTCTAGGATTCTATAGTCTCATAACACATCCATCAGACGGGACAATTTGTTTTGATCCTATGAGTTCCATCCTTATCTACTACTTCATTCTCCTAGATGATAGAACCTACATACTTGAATTGGTTGCATTTTGACAAAACTCCATTCAATCAAATCTCCCATCCATTCCTTTTAGGAGAGCTAAACTCACAAACCATCGAACCAGAAATATATTAAAAATCATCTCAAACCCAATGGTTCCCACAACTTCCACACTTGATGGATGCACATATGATGAGCCAGAAGACAAAGAAAAGTGGAAGATTAACAGTAAATAAAGACAATTTTGAATCAGATGATAGTAAAATACAGGTTGAATTTCCTCTGAAGTTCTTACTTCTTAGAAAATCACTGCTTTGTGCAACCTTTAGTGCAATAGACTGGGGAACCAGCAAAAGAAAAGGTACTAGAAAGAGACGAACTAATCACATAACTGTGAAGGCACCCTTGCATTTATGTACATGGTATTCAGGGGTGCAATTACGGCATTGCCTCCAGCATATGTAAAACTATCCTTGTGTATGTCAGAAAAATGCAATAACAGAAATGTCATAGCAGCAGCTGCAGAAAAAGACGATAAATGGAACTTGTGAATAGCATACCAATGGCAGTTGAGGTATTGTCCTGAGCAGCCCATGTTGGATCCAACAAAGCATAGCCAACAGCAGAGTCTAGTTCCCCAAGTGATCGTTTACCATCAGTGAGCCACCAACTCTCTTTTATGATACGTGATGCCTCCATATAAAGTTGCAAGTGGAAATCAGGAGGAAGCTGAGCCAGTAGGAGACCACAAGCTTGAATCAATAAGCAAGATAGTTGCTGGCATGTGTAACCACTTCGGGAAACAAAATTAGCAGTATTGATTCCTGAAACTGAAGGCGTTGATCTACTTGCACCTAAGGAATCTGTGCTTCCCCCAGAAGGGGATGTTGGTAAGCCTGATCCTTGCACAACACCATTTGGAGCTCCATGCAGACCATTGCTGGACTGTATTAGAGTTGGTTGAATATTAACTACAATTTGAACCAGAGATGATACAATTTGGGAAGCAGTCACTGGAAGTGATAATAGTTCAATTACTGCTGTTTCAAGAACCAGTTGAGTATAAGTTCCAGGATCTTGAATTTGATAGAATGCTTTTTGGCCCTCGGATGTATTAGTGGGCCCAGATTGGGATGTTGCTGGAGTCTTGGGATTTGGATTGCGCATTGAACTACAAAGACTATCTGCAACTGATCCATACTTTGAGTTGGTATTTAATGGGGGTAACACATTATTCACCAGCCCCAACAGAAGAGTGGCAAAATACTCAGGAGGTGGGCACATGACAGGGTTCGATGAACTAATGTGCTGTGGGAATGACTCAGAAAATGGGATCTGAAACAAATTTTTAATCAATATAAAATTGAAGCAGGAAAGAAGCAGCATCCAAAGCTGTGAAGCAAAGAAGCAAAAATAATAACAACAAAAAATGGGGAAAATGGAAAAGGTATAATACCTTGCTGAGATCAAGCACATTTAGTATTCGCACAATAAGCTTTCCAGGAAGATGCCCATAGAAATATGCAAGTATATCACGAACAAATGTGAATCTAAAGGGGTGATATGCTAGAAATGGAGAATACATGGCCAAAACTCTATCAGCTTGATCTATGGCATCATTTTCAATAAGTCTATAAACAATTAAAGGGATGACTGGAAGCAAACGGGCTGCAATATCATCAAAAAAGGTGGGATACCTACAGACCATAAAACAAGCAGTTTAATAAAGCCGTCTTTCATAAATCTAGAGTTTATGATAATAAATCATATTGGCTTAAGAAAATGTACTAGATATAACACAATAAAAGAAAAATCTTGGCCAAACTGCAGCTCATATGCCCCACATTTATGCAAGGGTTAAAACATAATAAACTTTCCAACAAATAGTCCTCCATATTCTAGTAAACAACTAAAATAGATCTTGTGAGATTCCCCAATTACTAAGGGCACTGAATTTCACAAATTATTCAATTGAATGAATTAATCCTAAAATATCCGATCAAATATTCAGAAGATCTATACATGCTATACTTCCTTGCTTTAAACTATAACTTGATAATCTTTTTACATGAATATATGAAAAATATTAAAAGAAAAATCACAGGATTTATTATAAAAATAATGCTCACATGCATTACAAATGAGTTATGGGTAGTTGTGATAAACAACGAGTAATTTTTATTTGTAGTCGCTCAATTTCAGCATTTGTTTATTGCCATCACGCAACTTTAATAATCATTCATCATCAATTTTGTATTAGAAGTTACACTAACATGTTATAGGTTTTTAGGTTACCAAAATAAAGAAATAATCATTTTAGTGGCCCCTCTTTGTATTATCTTTCTATCTCTCTTTTATTTTTCTATCAATTGCAAACCTTTTCTATCTCTCTTTGTATTAATTTTAGAAATAATTTATTTTTGTCAAATAATCATCTTTCACATTTCAATATTATCGTTTTAAAAAAATTTTAATAAGGTTAATTATAAATTCTAAATCTCTTATTTTGTAACAACAAGAGTGACCTTTCGAAATCAAAATTAGTTTAAACAATCAAATTCAATACCAAATATATTATATAATTTTATTGTAGAATTTAATAAATAATAAATTTACCAAAATAAAACAATTTCATTAATAAATAATTATCAATTAATTTAAACATAAAGGTGTAAAAGAGGGAGAGAGAATAGGAAGAGGTTTGTAAACTGACAATCTGCTATAACAAGTTATAATGATTGTTTCTGAAATAAAATTAAGTTGAGTGATTTTATTGAAATAAGTTGATGAGTGATGAAATGAAACAAATCTCAAAGTTAAGTGACCATGTGAAAAAATTATCCAAAAAACAACAAAAATTTCATTATTCAAGTATCTCAGATCAGATGATGTAGAAGTAATCTTGCGAAGCTTGCAGAAAGGATACACAACTTCCAGCCTTCTAACACGGAATTTTGAACAAAAGTTTTACAAGAAAGTACTTTATTATTGCTTTTTATTAATAACAAAAAGAAACGCATTTTTTACTATTGAAAAATGAGGTCAACCGCAGTTTTTAAATAATAAAATCTGAACTGAAAACAAATAAACTGGTTTGGTTAAACCTCATTTTTCAGGTTGGTTTTTCAGTTCTGTAATTTCCCAGTTTTCTTTGCCTGGTTTCATCATTCCACTCTCAGTAACATGAGAGATAAGTCCAAAAAAAAAAAATGTCACCAAGCTTCCTCCTTGATTTCAAGCTTTACTTTCAGTTTATCGCTATAATTAACTACTGCCGTGCATTTTTAACTTTGTCTAATTTTGACAATTAAGCATCAGATTTCCTTAAAGATCTTCCAGAAATCATCTTCATCAAAAAGTTCAAAAGACTATCTAGATGTATGCTTTCATTTGGTTCTGAAGTTCGACAAATTACCAGACCAGTTTTACCACAGAAGTCATGAAGTACCACCGAGTCTTGCAAAATTAACGCACAAAGCATGTTATATAATTCCAAGTTAGGAAACATATTAAATGAAATACTTGACCTGTCCTTCCATGAGAGATGATTGCCCAGCGCCTTTTGCAATTCAAGACGCTTGAATATTCCTGAAAAAAGCCAATGCTCAGGAGGCCCACGATTCATACAAAACAATTTCAATCTCTGTTGAAGCTCTTGCCTATCAAGTAAACTGATCTGCAACATCCATTATGATATCAGTACGCAGAAAAAAAAAAAAACTCAAAACATGAATTTTGCATGTAAGGACAAGATAAATGGTATCATTATCAAACACCACAAGGCATATCTAAGATAACACCTAGAATAGCCTCTTCTTTTATCACACGGCATGAAAATTAGTCCTAAGACTGACTTGCATCAAGCCTTTTGTCAAAAATCAGGTATTTGTTAACATATTCCAACGTGTTTAAATCTTCAAACTGTGACTATTCTCTGACATGATTCAGTTCTTTACAGAGATATCCATAGAAAATCAAATTTCCTAAACTATTTCCAGCATTAAATCAAAACTAGTTTTATCACTTAAACAGTAAGAATTTTAGAACAATACCTAGACCTGTAATTTCTATGAGATAAAACAAGAAAATTTGATCATGGAGAAAGGAGAACTGCCAATGTGACAACAAATATCAACCACCTGGAGGTAAGTGAAATGAAACCAGAAATGCAAAGTCCCTGAATCAGAAATGCACAAGAAGGCAAAAGAGCAAAGTCATCTAGTCCTAATTCTTATGAGATAGTAATTTCCAGTTCCCCATAAACTTATCTACATCAGACACCATGTGCCTAATATAAACCTCAAAACCCTGACATGGTAACTAGAGGTGTGGAAATGGTTGATTTGATTCGAATTTGAAAAAAAAAAAACCCAAACAAAAATTTACTAAAAACCAAAATCGAAGCTAACTAAATTAGAGAAATCATCCAAACTGAATCAAACTGAAATAAATCGGTTCACTTGGTGGATAAGTTCTTCCCATCTCAGTGTCTTTCACTCTCAGCCATTTAGAAAGTATAGAGGTATTAATAACCTGACAATAACCTATTAGCATCACCAAACAATAAACAAAAAATAACCTCAAGTAATAATGAAATAGAATCCTCAAATAGACAATTCATCTCATTTTCACGCTACATAAGCTAATCACAGCCTCATAACCAATATCAAAAGACAAGATGACAGCCCAATCTATCTCCACAAACCTATCATTGAACGATTGGAACAGCAATCAAAGCCACATAGGACAAAACAACAGATTAACCTCCATGAAAAAACACGGAGCATCCCGAAATACCAACCTTGACAGTGGCATAGTTTAACCAGACCTTCCCAATGGGAACCCATTCACAAGATGTGATGACCTTGGCAACATGAAACTCAGTCAAACAAGACAGAGAATGAGAGATTGAGAAGAGAATCAATAGTGAGTTGTGACTGTGAGGCTTCAATGAAAAACAAAATGAGAGGGAAACAGAAAAACTGAGAGAAATCAGGAGGGTTTATTTTCCATGGAAAAGTTCGTTCAAAAAGGACTGATAAAAATATTATTGCAAAGTGGCAGGGGGAGTAGCTGTGCCATGAACAGGGAAAAGTCAAGAAGTTAGGTAACCCTAAAGTAAAAAATAAAAACTCATTATCAAATTTCAGTTCAGCTCAGTTATTTCAACAATTTTCTTTAAAATCCAAACTGAACCGAAAAAAAAAAATTACAACCAATCCAAACTGAATTATTAAATAAAAAACCAAGGCGAGTTTTTCGGGGTTTAAACCGAATTCCAGACTCTCCTATCAGTAAGTGCATAGAAAATACCATGGCTCACTTCAAACAAGTATTTATTTTTCACCTGAACTGGGCGCTACCTAAGAGCCTTTTTCCAAACGGCCCAAAACTAAAAACCTGCCTTCAAAAAGTCTCTGGAATGCATGTAAAATCACATGGGTTTTATCATAAATCATCAAATTTAGAATCAAAGGATCTTACTTAACATGCAGCCTAAACTGTCAAATTGGATGAAGAGGATTTATATAACCACCCTCAACTAAATAGGGATCAAGGTTCAGTCAAGTGTATAAATCATAAAACCTTCAATTGACTACAGCCCAAAAGCATGATTAGATGAAACATAAGAGAATCAGAATGAAGCAAAATGGACAGAAAACTATCATGATCCTTGTCCTGCATGTTTGATTGTAACCCCATTTCTTTCATCCTAAAAAATATTTCTCACAATAAAATTTCCCATCAGAAGAGGAGAAAATGATGATTCATACAAAAACAACCACAATTTTAATGAAAAAAGTCTGCAAAAAAGCTAAATTGTAAGAAATGCATACCACAATACGCAAAGCATGGGGATCGTCATCACGGTCAGTAAGGGCCAGAAGCAAAATATCCAAAGGAAGAAGCTCATGAGTCCAAACAAAGAAGGCGAGGTTTGCACAAGTTTTCAATAGAAGGTCCTGCAGAGTTCAGGGGAAAAATAACAACATGGTCAATAGATTGACCATGTGGGTTCAGGCTTATGCATAGAACCCACAAGAATGAGCACAGAAAAAGAATTAAACCTGCAAGGAATGTCCATGCTGAAGTTCCATATGAATATGGTGAAGTAGAACATCCACCATGGTATATATGTTTGCTGTCACTTCTTCAGGGGAGAATTCTCTCAAAACACGTGCCTGGACTCAATTATCCAAAAGAATTTATTGCTAAAATAATGACAACAAAGAAGTAAAGCTAAACTTGTCTAATATGCAATAACAACTGAAGCATGTAAAGTGAACCTTGAAAGTTCAGCAATCTTATACTGATATTTCCATCTAACTCTAAGAAAATCAACAATAAAGCATATCCATACAAATAACATATAAAATGATTTATTAAAAGAAACTCTCCATCTTATCTTAAGAGATCCTCTCCATCAGCCCTCATCAGCCCCACTTCCTAGCTTGTTTCTAAATTCATGATCTTCGGATGTTTAAAACCTGGTCATATTTTTAAGTCACTTGCACAGTTCCTAAATTTTAGAAATGGAGCTGGATAGATCACTTTTTGAAGTAAATCTCCAGAAATAAAAGTAGGATTTCAAATAGCTAGTGCTTCAAAGATTAGGGATATAAATCCAATTTAGCCAGGAAATTAATCACTCGTCAACCTTTTTTCCTGGTAAGCAATTAAAAAATTGTAGAGTCATACCAGTTTTTCACTATTAATGTTTTCAGGGTGCCCCTGCATCAGTATCCATGCACCAGCACACAGATATTGTCGGTGTTGAGGAAAACTATGGTTGATGTAAGTCGTAACATAACTAGGATCAGCAGACGGTGACAGAAGCTGGGTACATTGGTGAATCACAGTCGTCTCCGCCTGCAAAAAGCACAAACATTATACATTTGACAGAATCCTCAAGCAATTTGTAAAACACACTTGGAAGTACTCAAAAACAATAATTATTTCATAGTTAGGTCCGCATAATTTAGAGTTCCACAAAATTGCACTATAGTTATAATAGGATCCCACAAAAGCATAAAAGGGTCTTGGGCCCTAGGCGAAAGGCACAGGCATGTGCTTGAGAGATGTAAGACAACTATTCATATTAATACCATATAACTTTTAACACTCAAATAGACAAGTAAAAGATATTTTTCCAATCCAAGTAAAATAAAATAAACTATTATAGATTTTAATGTCATAAAAACCATCAAATATTCCAAATTCCAACTAGTAGCTAAATGTGTGTAATCCATCGAAAGTCAAATAAAATAAAACTATAGTTACTAATAAGCATTTGACTACCAACACTTTTGTCCTTCTGTATTGTTGTTGTTCACTTTTTCTTTTCCTTTTCCTTGGAAAAGCCAATAGCAAGTGAGGACGAACCATTGTTGGAAGAAACTCATGTTTCTTTTATTCTCTCTTATTTACAGTTGATTTGGTGTGGGTGAGAACAAACAAGAACATATAAAAATTTTAAATACAAATAAGGAGGACCAAAATCTAGCAAAGGCATGCCTTTGTTGCGCCTTGAACCTGGTATAATCAAGTGTGTGCCTGGGTGGTCTGCCTGTTGTCATCACAGGCACTGAGAGCTGTGCCTAGCTTGCCTCGTGCATCAGAGGCGCACTGTTAACAGCAAATTGCACATTTCCCAATTTTCAAAGAACATAATGCTGGACAGGCTTGAAATTCAGATTTTGACTGCTGTCTAATCATAATGGTGAATTAAAGATCTGAACCTAGGAATTTATTCTTATTATAAGGGAAATTTTGCCCTTTCAAGAGCCCCTAACAGTTAGAAGCTGCTTTTTAGTCATACTAGATCATTAACAAAAACAAACTGTAGGGACTAACTCATTCGAGTTTGAAAATACAGAGTCTGACACACTCATTATGCCAAACCATAGGGACCATATTGTAATTCACCCTTTTACCATTTCAATTGACACTAAAATTGATATACTTTTTCTTTCCAAACTCATGAACTGTAAATTTAGGTGGCTTTTGTTCTGATTACTTAGCTGACTGCTAAGAGCCCCTTTTAGTTGCGGTTCTTGTAACTAAACACACAAAGGCAGTTCTTGTAAATAAACAAAAATGCAGAATAAATGTAGCAAATTTCTTGCCCTCTGTTCTGCACTGGAACAGCACATCCAATCAGTTACATTAATTCAAACTTTCACCAACAATGAATATCATCCCGCGGCACAGAAGAAGTTCAACAAAATTATAGAAAAAACAGCCAAGAAAAAGACAAAAATAAATATATAAATAAATAATTTTAATGATATACCTGCTGCCACGCTTGAATAGCTTGCCCCCTTTTATCTATCCTCCCAATCAAAGCATCACGAAGAAGAGGAGGAAAGTGGCGTAATGTTTTCTCTGACCATGTGTGCTGGCTAGTTGCCATTATCTGTTCTAGCATAGTCTGAAGATAAACTAAGTGATCCGCATCAGCAATTCCACGAGTTTTAATGATAATAGCAAGAGTTATTACGGTTACACGATTCAAAGTTTCAGTGAATTCAGTTGGACCCTGAGAAAGATTTAACCAAAAACTTTAGTTTGACTTAGCTGAGAAATGATAAAGGAGGAAAAAGTTCCAGTCAGATGATCATAGAATTATACCTTCCCTTCTCTTTTCACTGAGAAAAATTCTCTCAGTGATAAAATTAGGTTCATGCACAGATTTTCTGCCAGCCTAAATATTCGATGATCTCCCCGCTTCCCTTTTAAAGTAGAAACTATTTTTGTAACATCATACATCAATGATTTGCTTTTCCCTTGGTACCTACAAAATAAGGAATATGTCACTAATAAATCATTTTGTAGTTGTCTTAAGATCAGAGGCTATGCCTTGAAATATGCAGCATTAACCATATTCTAATAAGAAGTATGAATTCAAAAGAACTTTTGGTGACAAATAAATAAACTGACAAGCTACAAATAAAAAGCAGCACATGCATATGGGAAGCAAGCAGGAAATCATGCACAGAGTTTCTGCCAGCCTAAATATTTCATGATCTCCTTTCCCTTTTAACATAGGAAAAACATCATAAATCAATGATCTCGTTTCTCTTTTAACATAGAACAAACATCATAAATCAATAAGATGCTTTTCCTTCGGTACCCACAAACAAGGAACATGTGACTAATAGATCAATTTGTAGTTGTCTTAAGATCAGGGCTCTGAAATTTGTAGCATCTAAAGCACCATTGTTACAATAAGTACTACAATTTCAAAACATTGTTACATTTTGAAAAGTTACAAACAGGAAGCTGCACAGGCATGTGGTAAGCAAACAGAAGAGTTACCAATGAATGAGACTGTCTACAGTCATGAAGAGAATGAATAGAAAAAGTAAGATGCATGCATTCAGAATTCCTACGCTAACCTCTTCAGATTCCAACACACTGTGCAGACTATCATTGCTGCAAGAGAAAAAGAGCAGTACTCTTTCCCAGATGGACTCAATAGGTTATTACCTGTACAGTGGAAGTAACCGATAGTTCACAATTTCAAATACCAAGAGAGTAAATCCAGGTTTGCTCAACAAGGATGGATACCTCTGTGCCAAATGCTGCAGAGAGAAAAATTAACGCATATCCTCGTAATATTAATTGATGCATTCTCACATAATATACAAGCAACAAGAAATGCCAATTGCTGAACCTAAACACAAGTGGAATGAGGGTTACAGAGGGAAGAAGAGGACAGGAGTAAACACTTAATTCAAACATAAAAGAGTCAGAGGGTTAGGGACTTGGGGATCTTCCAGCTATCGTGATAAATATTCCAACAGTTAGTATAAAATGCTTGCCATAGAAGTGTTCAAGGTTTCATCTTCATAGAGTATACTGCACATGCAGAACAACTATACCTACCTTTTGTACACATTATGCATTGAATTAAAAATGGCTTCTCTGCAAATAGTACAGTGACTACGTAATGAAATTTTGAATTATGAAAACCCATTAAAATCTCATTTGTAACAGAGTTTCTAGAATCATGGACATGATATCCATTATGTAACAGTACACAATTTTTTTTTATCTCCTCTCACTTTGCACAAGCAGCTCAAATTCTCTTGCTTAATACATTCTAACAGGCTTTATGTAATTCACAGCAAAATCTGAGGTCAAGGCTCAACTGTAATCCCCTTGCAAAAGTTAAAGCGAAATACAACTTCTCTAATTTCTGTTTCCAAATCATTGTTAATATCATTGACTTCTTTTGTAAGAATCGAAATTTCAATTTTGACCCGCTTTACAAGGATTTGGAAAATTTTCAGGTGGTTAATCTTGAGCAGTATATACTTAAATTTGAAAATTTCCCTTACAAAATTACACTCAACTTAAATTTGAATACTGGCTAACAGATTCCTACACCCCTTGTTTCTGCAACCCGAATTGCGAATGTTTGCATCCCAAATTTCTGTGTGACACAACATTGCAAGAGAGGAAATAAAGGAAAAGAAATGAACGTTCAAGCCTATAATGGCCACCATTTCTAAAGTACTCTAATCATGTTAATGGCAGAGACAGTCAAACCATTTTATTAGAGAAAAATTTAAGAAAGGTAAAAACTAATAACAAACTTGTAGATTCTCTATCAATTACATGCATCAAGACAAAGCAATCCATCCACCAACAATAATTTAGAAGGTAAAGGGAATTACACTGAAGTGTGAGCGAAACAATGAGTGAGGTGCAAGGAGCAACAATCGACAATATGTTTCAACCATTGCAATGCTAGGAATAACCTGCATCAAACATTAGAATCGATCAAAAGCAATTGTAAAACTAGTAGACATCTGATGAATTAGTATCAATATTAGAAGCTATTCAATCCTAGCAACTAAAATCATTTATCAGACTACATAATAGGAAAGGAAAACAGAAAAAAGTCTTGGATTCATGACATTTGGTCTCTACCTCACACAGGAAGTCCATTAGAAATGAACTTTCAGAGCACTAAATAGTCGCATTTTTTAATATATGTTGCTTTCTCTTTTGCACAGAAACAAATATGCATATCCAATTTGTGAAACAAATAACTGGCAAAATGACTTGCATCGTGAAGAAGTAACTCACCTAAGCCCATGGCCTTAACATACAGTAAGAAGTCATAAAATCCAAAAGTAACAAATATAGCATCAATCCAATCATAATATATGTGATGATAATGAAGGTCAAGGAGACACCATAAGATTTAAACCACTTCCTATGTTATAGAAACCAATTAAGTCTACAGTATCTCATAAGACATTTGTTTTCTATCCTTCCATCATCAACTTAGTTAGCAGACCCAGCCTCAACAAGATCCAGCTACAAGTGACGGCTGATGCTGCCACGAGTTGCTAAAATTTCAATATTGCTTCCAAGTTTCAGTTGTTATTTTCTCAAGTTATTAACGGTTGTCCTATTTTCGAGAGTCATGTACTCGGCGGTTAAGTCATGTTCTTAGTGATTAACCATTATGTAGATAGTGTAAGTTCACTTTTGTTTTTCTTTAGTGGTACGAGGGTAATCTCCCATGTTGCTTAATGTTTTCTAATGTTTTCTATTTCTAGGAGATGGTTATGTCTCCCTTTTGTATTTAAATGAAGCATCTCAATAATAGAATTATGAGAAAATTTTTCTAAAATTTTTTAGTACTTCAACTCAAGAGATTTTCAGGTTCTCTTTAATGGGCCTGTTCCATTGCAACCATAGGTCACAAAAAGAAATTTTCATCTCCAGAAAATTCCAGCAACATATCTATAACCCGATTCATTTCTAAGGATCCTAACATTTTGGTATCAAAGCCTCGGGTTATGGGCAACTCCATCCAACAGCAACTCGATCGAATTTTTGCCTTATTCTTGAAAGAGCAAGCTGCCAACAAGGCTTGTCAAGAAGAATCCTAAGTTGGAATCTAAGTTAAAATTTGTTACCCATGACATTACCAACTCTAACCCAGCATTTGTGACGGAGGGAAGCATCCACTCTTGCGCATCCAGAGTCAAGGGAGTAGTGGATCAATGGATTCAGATAATTCAAGCGATGGTACAATTATTTCAAAATTCACCAAATTAGATTTCTCTCATTCCAGTAGTCAAGAAGATCCGTTAGGATGGCTGAGTAGATGTGATTACTTCTTTTGACCCCAACAGACCTCTACAAAAGAAAAGATCAGCCTAACTTCTTTTCATTTGAAAGGTACATGTTATGGATAACGGATAAATTAAATCCATAACATCCATACAAAGTACAAACAGATTATATTTATCTATTACCTTATCTCTAATATCTTATCTTATGCATTTGTTATTAGATTTCTGTTATCCTATTTTAGGAGTTCTTTATCTAATAGTTGCGCTACTCTAATTAGAGATATTATGATTATATGAACCTCCACTATATAAGAAGTTTAATTTTTTTTTTTTTTCAAGCAAAATTTATTCCTAAAAGGTTTAATTTTTTTCAAAAACAAGTAGAATTTATTCTTAAAATTGTGAGATGTAAGACTCTCTTAGTTGTTAAGATATCCCTCTAATGAGCTTATTTCCTATCAATCATCCCATAACGCAATCTATAACCCGAGACCCGTAACAGTATAGCTCAATTGTGGTTCTTGCAACTAATCAAGATTTTCCTAACTTGACTAGAGAAGAGTTCAAAGTACAAATGCAATCTCCATTTAGGGCTGCCGATCCCTAGCAACAAATTGGGGAGCTAGCAAAATTAAAGCAGATAGGAACAGTTGCTGACTACTAAACCTAATTTGAGGTTCTTGTCTTTCAAGCTGGAAGACTCACCTAGAATTAAAAAATACAGCTTTATCTCAATGAGTTGTAAGAATACATCATTGTGGAGGTAGAACATCACTGACGTCCAGACAATGAACGGAAAAATTGATCCATATGTGCTGAATCGTTTATCTCAACAAACAATGGAAGTAAAAGATACTCGAATAATTAAGCACTTGAACCGCAATGAGATGGAGGAATGACAACGGAAAGGAATTTATTTCAACTGTTATGAATCCTTTGTTCGAGGACACGATTTAGTAGATGATGACTCCGGAAATGTAGCAACAAACCAGCTATTGGCTGAACGGTTCCCAGAAATTTCCCAAGTTTGGGTTTGAGAATAAGCACATAGTGGAGAAAGGGAGTAATGTTAGCATACTCAACCTCAACAAGATCCAGATACAAGTGACAGCTGATGCTTCCACGTGTTGTTGAAATTTCAATGTTACTGCCAGGTTTCAGTTATCATTTTCTCATGTTAATTGTTGTCCTATTTTCAAAAGTCGTGTACTTAGTGGTTAAACCATGTTCTTGATAGTTAAACCATGATGTAGATAGTGCAAGTTAGATTTTGTTTTTTCTTAGTGGTAGGAGGGTGATCCTTCGTGTTGCTTAATGATTCCATTGTTTTGTGCATAACCATTATAAGAAACTAAATATGTAGCCATGAAATTTGTGATGATAATATGAAGTAATTGTAGAATTCATGGAAGAAGTTAATGGTACGATGATTTTGGTATGAATGGTAGTGACAACGAAATATTTAGTGGTGTTGAGGTGATGTTGGTCATGGTGGTGGAATTAGCAGGCATTCATAATGGTGGTTGTGATTTTGCTATTGACAGATTGTGGTGACTGAAACAACAGGATATATTGGTGACAATGATGGTGATGGAGTAGTAGTTGGTGGTGCAGGGGTATTCAGCAACTATGGTGGTGTCGTAGCAGACCTGAGGAAAACATTTGAGGCAATTTGAAAAAACAGAATGACTAAAAAGAAACAGAATGACTACGAATATAGATATGGATAGCATTCTTCTACATATCATAACCTGTTCCCCCTCTCACCTTGCATCCCATTCACCACCTGCACCTAGGTAGGCTCCCATTAAACAACATTTTCTCTTGAGCATTTCCATAAATTCATCTATAAGAATTTTTTGGGGTAGAGAAAGTATCCTATCACAAATATAAACCGTAAGACAAGCAAAAAATAAATGCAGTACCTGTCCAGCAAATAAAGAATCTTCTAGCTGGAAAACCAACTTCAAACACAGATTCAGCGAAAGGCCAGACAACAATGACATTGGTAATGGGCTTACTTCCCTCATCACCATTAACCTCTCATTGGACTGCATATTTGCCCCTGGTAAAAACTCAGAAACGCCACCAGAGGACAACCAGTTCACCACTGTTTCACAAGCTGGCTGTGCCATAGTGTAGGACACAACCCAAAACATTCCAATCGATCTATCATCCATATTCATGTAATCAATCATGCGGTCCCCTGAAATGAGAAGTAAAAATATATATATAAATTAGAAATATAACGGAATTACCAGCAAATGGAAAAATTAATTACAAGAAGTAGGTACTCAAAACTATTATCTAATAGATGGATCCAAATATACATTTGGATCCCATTCTTAAAAATGCCAAAGGAAATACTAAATCTTCAAGGATGTTAGGCTTTTGTAGGAAGTAGGAAGGAGATATGACAGAACATGCTTTTATAACTATTGAATCCCACATCGGTTATGGAAAGGGGTAATGTGCCCCTTATATGAGCCATAGACACTCCTCTCCCTTGAACTAGCTTTTGGGCTAGCTTTTGGGGTGAGTTAGACCTGACCCAAATTTAACATGGTATCAGAGCCTCCCTCATAAATATGCCACACACCAATAAAATTCTAGGCGTGAAGGGGTGTATTGAATCCAACATCGGTTATGGAAAGGGGTAATGTGCCCCTTATATGAGCCATAGGCACTCTTCCCCCTTAAGCTAGCTTTTGGGGTGAGTTAGGCTTGGCCCAAATTTAACAATAACTTATACTTTTGTGTTGGTTGTTTTATAGTATTGTATAGATACTAGCGTATAAAGAAAAAAATACCTTTGAAGTTTATAGCTAATGTCAAATAATCCCAATTGAAAGACAGATGGAGAGCAGAAGATGATAACAAGATCACTAGCGTCACAGCACTAAGCAAGCAACCCTACTGTTTTCACATAATGCATCATTTGAATAGGCAAATAAATCCTGAACCATATGCAAAACAAAAGATCCTACAGCACCATAATAGAGCACAGATATTGACCCATAATGATGCTCACAACATCAGTAACCTTCTTGCTCATACTTATATTCCTAATATACATTTCACCTCTTGCTCACAACCATTGATTCGTTTTGTCTTTTCATTTAGGCAATGCAGAACAATAGGAACTTTTTAAGTTATGATTTTTCCAGATCATTTTTTCATTCTCTTATTTGATTCATCGCTCTCAACCTTTATTGCATTGCATCATCTGAAATAAGCAATTTGACAAATTTGAGGGAGAAAGGATTTCACTAGCAAGTCTGGAAGACTTAAAAAAAGTAGAATTGTAGACTTTTTGGACAGAGGCAAAAAGGATTATTGTTATATTATGTTTACAATGATATTTATGGTTGGTGAGGAAAATTAAGATTTGGTGATAATTTTTGTCAGCATAATTACTGTAGAATACAGAAATATATTACAGCAGTTCCATGTTTATAAGTTCGGGGTTCTATCTGAAGTTTATGTTGCTTGGGGACATTCAAAAGGATCGAAAGGCTAAAATATACTCATTTTACCTTTTTATTTCTTACTTATAATTTTTTGGGGGACATTATTTTCCTAGTTGTAATTGTTATTTTTTCCTTCTCCGACAATTTTTTTACTTGATCATAAAAATTAACAGGCAGACACAAAAACAAATTGCACAAGAGCACACATGTACAATATGCATTATGATGAGAAGAACCTCAAAAATCAATATACTACAGCTATATAACTATCATGTGATGTAGAAAAATAAAGAAAGTGTGCTGTATTTGAAAGCAGTTTTCTAATTCTAATAAGTTAATAACTGACAAGAACTCATATAAATTTAAATTTAGAAGTTCAATCTGCAAATATAGTGGAGAGAAATTTACCTTTGGTCACATTTCTCCACCATTCATCTATTTGTTTTCCTTTCTGAAGCTGCTCATTATTTAAATATTCCCTTGTTGATGTGTTCAATGACCATATACGTAAATTCTGACAACTGCTTATAAAATCAAGCAAGATGCTTTGAGGATTATTAGGATCTGAACTTCGATCTTCTCTATGAAATGATATAATCTTTCTGGTTGTCTCTACCTGGCACCAAAATTGCAATGCCAAGTTGTAATGTGACTAGGTTAAGAGGGTATTTGTCTGAGCCAGTGAAAATCAACTGATAAGCAAAACTCTAAAGTAACTATGTGTTTGGTTAAAGTTCACATAAGTGGTTGATAAGCAACTGACGTGTTTGATAAAAAGTAACTTATAAGCAATTTATTTGTTATAATTACTAAAAAGGGTACAAAATGAGATGTGTGACATTTAGAATATAGTAAATTATCTAACTAAACTAGCTTTTAAACTTTAGTGCTTTTAAGTACCAAAATGAGAGGGGAAAAAAGCTCTCCCCAGTCCCGTCCCAGATTATTTTTTTGGCTTATAAGCTTAAAACATATTATAAACAAGCATGTCCACTTAATTTTAGAGCTTACACCATCTAAATCCACTATACATCATTAAAAAGATTGCCACTAGATGCCAACAACGGATGAGCAAATCAGATAAAAATGCCTTAGAACATGTAAGGAAAAATTAAAAGATGCCAAATACACGATGAAGGTGCAAAAGAAAGTGCATTTATATATGGCAGCAGTAGCAAGGCATCGGAGCTTTACACACTAAAACAACCTTTCTAGCATCTGTAGTTAACGCATTCATCACAAGTTCAACACGAATAATTTGGGCAAGCAGCCATGTCACATGATTTGTGCGAAGAATGTGCTGATCACCCTCTGTGAGACGTGAAACTAGCTTATCCACAAAATCAACAAAGTCGATACACCCACTCTTCATAAGGAAAAAAAATATATCAGAGAAGACAAGCCAGTCCTGCCAACAATTTACTTCTGCAGTTCACAAAAAGAAAAAGGTGTAAGAGTGAGCAAATTCAGTAAGTAAACCAGCTGTATCAAAGACACCATAAAGATAGAAAAACTTTCAAAACAAGTGCTGAAAATAGAGATGAGCAGGTTTATAAAATTGCATAAGTCCAACTACAATGACATGCCTGTCTACTACACTTCCCACTCTTGCTCAGCACAACATAGTATGCTAAATTTTATTTATGAAAACCACATCTTCAACAACAACAGCTACTAGGCCTTAATCCCAAACTATTGGGGTTGGCCGATGGATCTTTTTTGCCTTTCAGCTTTGTTTGAAACCAATTCCACATTAAAATTCAAAAACTGTAAATATTTTGAGTTGTTGACAAAATTCATCATCAAATATTAAAAATTTCTGAAAGAGTATAAGCTATGGTCTGCCAGTATCAAAAACATGAAATCTAATATGATCAATAGTATCAAAATTTCATTACAGAAGTATGAAAAGAAGAGTCAATAAACACATCATATATAGAAGACAGAGTTTGGCAAAAAGAAAAATAGAAGACGGAGTAAAAGGGAAAGGAAAAGGAAAAGATATTTGCCTGAATTTGTTAACTTCAACAATTCAACGATCCTATCAATGGTTGCCTCACAAATCATGCTAGAAGTGAAAACTGCACCAGGAGTTGGTGCATGAGAAGGATTCCTATAGCAAGGAGCCACAAGGAGCACACGCTTCCACCAATCAGGTGATGGAGTAGTGCGAAGAGCATGTCTTATACAGCGCAAAGCTCTCTCCCAGTCCAAGCTCCCCCTCTGAATGGAATTTGCAAGATCCTACAAGATAAAAAGAGAACAAAATTTTTTCCACCATGCCTTGACAACCAACAACACATGTACAGCTTCAGAAGCAGATCCTAAAACACCAGAGGAATAATAATAATGATAAAAATGATAAAGAATAAACAAGGCACAGAATTTTATACAAGCAGAAACTTGTCGGCTCAGATTTCTCCCATGTGGAACAGACTCTCACATACCAAACCCTAATATTTATGCATAATAAGTTACCAAATGAACAATTTTCATGCTTGCTTAAAATACTTGCAGGAATTGAATACTAGGATTCACATGGAAAAGCATAACATAGAAAAACCTCAAGAATCAATACTTTTTCACCAGATTGAAGAAAATTTTTACAGATCCTATAACAAGTATTAAAAGGAAGTTGTCACCTCTCCATGCAGTGGTTCTCCAAGTACACTAGGATATGTGATTGGGGAATAGCGCAAGTTCGCTACGGCTTCTACTGAAATGTTAGTAGTTGTTTGAGACAGAATCCGATGAGTACCAAATGTGGGACAATGAAGGTGTTGATCTAGCATTTGCATATGCATGGCCATCATATCTCGCCTCCTATGGATCTCCAAGATAAGTGTAAATAAAGCTTCATCATCTGGTATGTTCTCAATAAACTGCAGTCCACTGCGCAACAATTCATAAAATGGCACTCTGCACTTACTCTCATCGACCAACAACCAAATAACATCTAAGCAACTGTGCAGCCATTCAGTTAGAGCTTTGTCAGGTCTCCATGATTTCATACCATCAGATTCTTCAACTCCATGTTGTCTTTGATCCCAACTAACAAGCCAATTCAACATATGGTGGAAAATATCAGAGTGAGTCACTGGCTTTAAATCAACTTCAAGACCAGTTAAAATAATCTTGCAACATAGCTGGCGTAGGCTGCTTATAGCATTATCCCTTATAGATAAGTTAACCCTTGTTGTAGATTGTTGACCATTAACAGGGATATCAGCCGACTTAACAGGAGACATAGTAGCGCCAGATGATGGTTCAACTGCTGATTGGGCAGGAGAACCGATACCATGAACTGAAGGTAATGGAGATGTAGGATTTGAAGACTGAAAATTGGATGAACTGGGTATTGCACTGGAAGGAGGAATCCCAGTCTGTGATAAATTCATAGATGAAATAGCTGGCATTGGTTGAACGCCCTGACCTGCTGACATTTCTGCAGAGGATACAGAAGAAAGAAGGGATGGCAAGAAAGTATCCCAGTTAATGTATCCTATACTGCATAAGCTCCGCAAAGCAAAGAGAAGAAATTCTGCCCGTGGGGCATGATTACAGCACTCAATAACAAGAGAAATGAGCACAGATTCAGTGATAGGTCGGAGCTGATCTTGGTCCTGTGGTATATGCCACATTATCAATAAAGAAGCCTCACTGTTAACAACCATTCCAGAATAGAATTAAAGACCTAACGAAATGATGGACCTAAACATTTAAAAGCTCACCGGAAACTGACTTTGCAGTTGCTCAAAATCTAAAAGGAATTGCTCATTTCGAGGAGGGAGCTCTCTGTTAAGAGCAAGTATTCGCTTTTGTGCCTTGTTCCTGAGGATCAGTATGTTCAGGATAAATTTAACAATAATCAAACAAAAGCAACCAATTGAAAAGAAAATGGATAAAAAAAATGAGAACACACTAATAGTAGAATTAGAAACAAAACATTTCAACATGTATCAAAATCTCGTCAAGAAAATGTGTAGCTTCTACATTGCCTCACTGTTGCCAACTTCATTTTCTACTTCCTAAATGGAGAATGTAGCTAAACCCAGAACCCTACATAAACAACTACGTGATATAAAACTCACGGTGGTTCGCGGGTCGAATCATCAGCTTTTTGGCGGCTGCTTCTCTGTGAACAAATTGAAATTCAATCCAAGTTAACCAAACACGCATAATTCTGAAATGGCACATATGTAAGGAAAATCAGAAGAAACAAGTGAGCAGGCAATTTACTCCTAAATAGACATCAAAGAGATTGATAACAGCAACTCGTGCTGGGTGGAAATGGTAGCCGCGGGAAGCTGCCGTTGTTGCTGCTATTGATCTCTGGTTTTGATCCATGCTTTGGATTTTTCACTTGTTCTCGATTGAAGTTGTAAGGATGCGAGGAAAAACAAATGATCCCTCCCTCCCTTGGGCGCTATATACGCACCGCACTCAGCAGTAGCAAACGAGTGAAAAATATTTGATTATTCAACAAATAATCCAAATCTCTCTTTAGAATTTCACTTTTTTTAAAAAAAAAAAAAAAAGTAGAATTTCACATTTAAAACTCAATATTTTAGTGTTAGACAATTAAATTTTAATTTTAAAATTTATTACAGTTTTAGATATGAACTAAAATCAATTTTGATTAATATTTAATTTAATCATTTGTCATTCTATTTGATACTTTTTATTATTTTTAATTTATATTTTAGATTATTTGATAAAATAATTCAAATATTTTTCAACTTTTAAATTTTAGATAGTATGAATTCAGTTATTAAGACACTCCAAAGATCCATGTCTAAATTGAAGAACACTTATTAAGGATCAAACTTGAATCCTATAATTTGTTTTATTTTTTGTTTAAAAAATTAATTAAATATTAAATATGAGAGTTAATATATACTTTCTTTTAATTTAATAAGTATTAAAGTTAGTATATTAATTTTAAAACTTGGTATTGCAATAAGCTTGTATATTACTTAAATTGAACTTTAAGTATTTTATAATTGTGTATTTTTTCTTTAGTATTAATAAATATCTCTAAATTTATTAAATTGAAGCTAAATTTTATTTATATTAAATTAATTTATTAAAAATAAAAAATATTTTTAGTGAATATTATTTAAAGAAAAAGAGCGTCGAAGATGAAAATCGTGTACATTACTGTTATGACTTTTGAATTGATGTACTTTCTTTATAAATTACCTGATAAAACAGCCAAATATCTTTATTTCGCCGTTTCTATAAACACGCGTTGTCCATGCAAAGCATGCATTGGTAACTGCCTCATTGTCTACCCATTTTCATTTATAGCCCGTAATTGTCTTCATCCCCTTTAATGCCATCGGTTGTTGCATTACCATTAAAACAATAAAAATTTAAATACACAAGATTTAATCATGCAAGGTTGCATCTGAAATTGAAAACTATGATGAAAAAAAAAAACAAGATTTAATTGATCATGCAAAATTGGGACAACCAGGAATGAAAAAAGCAAAGCAAGGCCAACCATGAGAAGTAACGAGAGAGACTCTTCATTATTGAGACTTGAGTTTTTTTTCACTTGAACTAATATACTTTACAACTTTTAAATTGATGTGTTGTCTGTGTAAATTACACGATAAAGCAGGCAAGTATCATTATTTTGCCTTTTATTAACACGCGTCACCCATGCAAAACTTGCAATGTAACTCATCATTGTCTACCCATTTCTATTTAAATCTTGTAATTATCTTCACTCTCTTTAATGCCACCAATAATTACATCACCATTAAACTAATAAAAATTTAAACGCACAAAATTATTCGTGCAAAGTTGTATCCGATATTGAAAACTAAGATGAAAAAAACATACAAGAGAATGAGGAATGAAAAAAGAAAAGCAAGGCCAGCTGTAAGAAGTAAAGAGGGAGACTCTTCATGGTTGAGATTTAAGTTTTATTTACTCAAATGGATGTACTTTATTGTTAAAACCTTTAAATTGATGTATTGTTGTGCAAATGACCAAATATCATTATTTTGCCTCTTTATAACATATATAGACCATTGCAAATTTTACATTGGTAATGATATGTCTGCGATCCGATGAGGTTAAGAGATGATGACACATGACTAAAGGGTTTGATTTACGAGGAATTTAATAAATCTAAATGGGTAGTTGAGAATCGATCGTGGATCGGACTAGTTTTTTCGACTTTTGGAAAGTTGAGCGCTTTTAGGATCTTGTTTTTCTTTTTTTCTCTCTGCCTCCACATGATTAGTTCAGGGGTATTAATGCATTTACTATTTTGGAGCGTTCTAATGGATTGTCCTATCGGATGTGACGGTGAAGTGTTGTGGCAGAAGTGTCAGACAGCTCATTTATGGCAGGCAGTCGGCTAATAAATGCTGAGCTGCTTCACCCATATCCAGTTCATCACTCATGTTTTGTCCGCCAGTCCTGTTGTATGCACAATTATGATCATAGTGGGAATCTATGTACCTTAAAGAGGTAGGCCTACTTGCTCCGAGTATGGGTAAGATCGAAGAGGTAGGAGGTCTGACTTGCATACTATAACGAGTGGTCCTTCTGCAAAGTGGTCGGACCGGATATGTTGGTGTGGACCCTTCACCTTTATTGTACACACGTTACGATCTCAAGGGGTCCATCATTATTATATTATCAGATGCCCTTTCGCTTCCCCAATTGTTATTTATGATGATTAGAGGAGCAATTCGAAGCGCTTTCATTGCCAAATGTACATCCATTAACTCCTTTTGATTTACGAAGCATTGTCATAAGTATGCGTGATATGTATGCACATCCTTCTAGAGGCGTCTTGATGACAGTTGCTGTTTGGGTTTTCGAAACGCAATTTTTTGAAAGCTTATAAATGCTTGGATTGGGGTATAAAATCAAGCCTCCATCTTCGTTTTCTCACTTTCGACATTACTGTTGTTCTTGTTGTCTCTGTTCGCTATTTCTTAGAGTTCCTCTTGCTTTTTCCTTCTTCTTTTAAGTTTTTCGAATCTCATGAGGTACGTGCTTCTTTTTCAATGGCCCCTCTGCCATTCTCTCGGTCGAAAAAATTATTTTTAGGGTAACTCCTACTTCTCTCTGGAAAACTTTTCATCGATCATTCCTTTTCATGGATACCCATTATATTCAGGCTTCAAATCTAAACAAATAGATTGTCTATTTTTCTAGCCTCCTCCTCCTAACCTAGTGGATGCCTAATCATAGAGGAGGCTTTTTATTTAAAATATATTAACTACGGTCTTTCTTTTCCCTTTTTCGAGGTTGTCCATTCTATTTTTAGGTTTTACTGCGTCACTCCTCAAATGCTGACCCCAAATTCAATTTTGTTCATGAATGCCTTTGGGGCGATGTGTTAGGTCTTGAGTTTTTCCCCTTCTTTAAATTTGTTTACGACTTTTTTTCATAATTTTAAAGGTTAATAATTGATTCTTGAGTTTCTGTAGTCGAAGTGGTTTGTCCATTTTCACTAACCACAAGGATTCCATCAAGCATTGGATGGATAGTTTTGCCATAGTCGAAGCCAAAGGGGGCTTTGACTGGGGTTTAGAGCTAGGATGGGGTCCGTGGACACCTTTTGCTATACTTTCCCCTTTCTTTCTGAGTGGGAGTAGTTGTATTTTATCTAAATCTCTTCCTTTCCCTTTAAATACGATGTTTTCAAATGTCTGAATATTCGCCCACAGGAGGGATGTTATGTTGCTGGTATATGACTATTCCTTTATTTTTGCTTCTCTATCGATTTCACTGCTTTGTGTTTTTACTTGTTCTAGTGTTTTTGCAGCTTCTATCATTCTGATGGAGGACATTTCGACTCCCGAGAATTTTTTCCTCAACCATGATGCTATTTGGAAAGCTATGGAGTCTTTCAAGACTCAAAAGACCATGGATGTGGTCACTGAGATGTTAGGGGTAGAGCCCGTGCCAACTCAGGTTGTGCCTATTCTACCTCCCACTGAGGCCAGTATGGAGTTGGCTTTGGTCGGTTTCGATCAGGTTGATGTTATTCCCGCGGCTATTGAGGACACCTCTATTCTTGGGGAAAATTCGAAGGTTACTATAGTGAGGGCAGTGGTCAGCCCGGACAAGTCTTCTCCTATTAAGAAGGTAAGGTGATAAAGCCAAATTTAGACTCATTTTCTATATTGTTATTTATGTTAATTTACACATTTTCTACCTAATTTTGTGGTTTTGATATTATTTTGCAGAAAATGGAGTAAAATGGTAATTTGGTAAAAATGACCTTAAATCTGCCCAAAAGAGGGCAAAAGAGAACAAGCATGGTTTGCCCAATTTGTTTGCTCAAACCAAAGTGAAGCTGAAATGAAGAGAAGAATGAATTGCTGACTGACCAGATTGTTTGCCCAAGCAAACTGGGCAAACAGCGGACCAAGGCAGAAACAATGCACAGACAGCAGGCAAGACAGCCTGTCAGCCCGCTCCGTTTGCCCGCACAACCTAGGCAAACAAAGGAACAGCACGCAGACAGCAGAGATGACAGACGCTTGCCCAGTCTGTTTGCCCACACAACTCAGGCAAACAGCACCAGCAACCAGCAGACAACAGATTCGCCAAACTTGGAGACCAAGTCATCAAGAGTCCTTTTTCACTCCAACCACGTGGGACAGCTCAGCAACTCATTAATACACCTCAGCAGTCTCTCCTACATAATTAGAAAGCCAATTATCAAAAAGACACAAATGTCCTCCATGAGTTCAAATAGGAAAAGGAGTCTCATCTCAACAAGGAAACCTAGGGCAACCTCTTCAAGCTATAAAAGGGCATGCAAACCAGCAAAGAAATTATCTTTTGATCATCTCTCATCAACATCTTCGGCAGGAACTTCTCCAGCAGCCGCGCGCCCCTAGCCGGCCTTTCTTCTTCCTTTTTCTTGCTTTCTTTCTTTTCTTTTATGTTTGTTTCAGCCATGAGTGGCTGAAACCCTTATTTCTAGTTGAAGATTAGGTGAAACTTTAGTTGTTTATGGATTGGGAGATCTGAACATATTATGTTAATATTTTATTTATCAATATTTATGCAATTTGATGCTAAATTCTATTGTTGCTTTGTTATTTAGATCAATAGGGCCCATTGATTCTTGAGTGCAAAGTGATAATTTGTTAGTTTGGATGGTTTGAAGTCCGTAATTGCTTGAATTATTCAAACACAAGTAACCCTTGGTGTAAAAACCTAGAAAATTGCATAATCTAGCAATTTCACCATACGTTTGGGTAGCTAGAATTAGGTCTCTCTATTTCTTAATACAATTAACAGTTGTTAGATGCCAAAGATCCAAGGACGTTCCTTGGCAACTTGTTGATTAGTGGTTAATTAGAGGACGTTCCCTAATTAACCTATGCGTAAGGAGGGATATGGAGGTGAGAAGCGTCTTCCACCTCCATAACTAATTTATTGAGTCAAATAAAAGGATATAAGCATCAATGATCAATCCCAACAACTAAAGTGGATCCAACTCTTCAACTAGGCTTTCTCTCATTATTGAATTCTCTTTACTTAATTATTTGCTTTACTTTGCTATTTTTAATTCTAGTTTAGTCATCAAACCTCAAAACCCCCCAATTTACTTTTATTGTCTATTTATTTACTTGGTCTTAATTGAGAAAATAAGTAAGTATCAATTCCCTGTGGATTCGATCATTTTGCCACTATCTACAGTTGTAAAATTGCGGATAACCAAAAAGGTTATTTTTGACCGGCTTCGACAACCGCACAGTCATAAGGGGAGGCTTGAAACGGAAGAATTTTTGTCTCACTTAGGAGTTGGCCACCATTGCCTCTGGGATGACAGGAAAAAAGAGGCGGCTAGTAAAGGAATCCAAGCTGATCTCCTATCGGAAGGAGACTTCATCTTCCTCCAATCTGAGAAAACCTTCTTTGAATAAAGCGGGCAAAGGCAAGGGTAAGGAGGCCAGACTCAAGAGATCAATGAGGGGCTACCAAGGCTATGATAATACAATCTCTAAGATTAAGCAACTGATATATCTATCAATATTTACTTCCTATATTAACATATTTACTTTTTATAATCTATAACACTCCCCCTCAAGTTGGAGTATAGATGTTAATCATGCCCAACTTGTTACATATATAATCAACTCAAGTCCCATTTAAAGCTTTAGTGAAGATATCTCCTAGTTGTTCTCCAGTTCGAATATGTCCTATTGATATTATCTTTTGTTGGACCTTCTCACGAACAAAATGACAATCAATCTCGATGTGTTTAGTCCTCCCATGAAATACTGGATTGAAGACAATGTGGATAGCTGCTTGATTATCACACCACAACTTAACAGGCACCGAATTTGTGAACCCAACTTCTTCTAATTATTAACGCACCCAAAGACTTCACAAACGACTTGTGCCATAGCTCGATATTCAGATTCGCTATTAGAATGGGAGACCACATTTTGCTTCTTACTTTTCCATGAGACCAGGTTACCTCCCACAAAAACACAACATTCAGTAATTGACTTCCTATCAACCTTCGAGCATTCCTAATCAGCATCAGAAAAACATTCAATATTTGAGTGCCCATGGTTACCATAGAATAGGTCTCGTCATGGGGCCTCTTTAAGGTAACAAAGAATCTGTCCCAAAGCATCCCACTAGGTAATAGTAGGGGAGGGCATAAACTGACTTACCATACTCACTGAATATGCAATATCAGGATGAGTCACCGTCAAATAATTCAGCTTGCCAACTAATCTTCTATACCTTTTAGGATCTGCAAATGGCTCACTGTCTTATATGGTAAGTTGAAGGTTAGGGGTATTAATACATTTACTGTTTTGAGGCATTTTGACGGATTGTCCTATCAGATGCGATGGTGAAGTGTTATGGCAAAAGTGTTAGGCAGCTCATTTATGGCAAGCAGTTGCCTAATAAATGCTGAGCCGCTTCACCCATACCCAATCCATCATTCATGTCTTGTCTGTCAGTCCTGTTGTGTGCATAATTATGACCCTAGTGAGAATCTGCGTGTCTTAACGAGGTCGGCTTGCTTGCTTCAAGCATAGGTGAGGTCGAAAAGGTAGGAGGTCTGACCTGTATTCTATGATGGGTGGTCCTTCCGCAAGGTGGTCAGACTGGATGCTCTGGTGTAGACCCTTTTCCTTTCTTATACACGCGTCCCAATCTCAAGGGTCCATCATTATTATGTTATCAGGTAACTACATCATTGTCTACCCATTTTCACTTATAGCTCATAATCATCTTCATTCCGTTTAATGCCACCAGTAATTGCATCACCATTAAACTAATAAAAATTTAAACACACAAGATTTAATCATGCAAAATTAGGAGAATTAGGAATGAAAAAAGTAGAGCAAGACCACCTATGAAAAGTAACAAGAGAGACTCTTCATGGTTGAGACTTGAGTTGATGAAACCATTTTACAATCAATTCACCTAATCTCAAGGATTGGTAATTTGTTGCAAGTCCATAATAAGAGCTTTGAAGAAATGGAAGCCAATCGAAAATAAATTTCTTCAACATTACTTGGTAGGTCATGTCTTATATTTTTAGATAGGTTTAGAGGGTCTTTTTTGTAATATTCGGCTAAACTCTAGTCTCATAATTTTAACTTTTCGACGAAATCTCCATTAGAATTTTGGAACCGAAAACTTTATAAGGGTAGAATTGATTTTTATAAAATGAATTTTAATTATTTTAAAAATGTGTTAAAAAATAGTGTTTGGCTGTCGAACCTCCTAGGTTTAGCCGCCGAACATTAGTTGACAGACTCACCTATAAAAAAAGTCTCAACTCATAAGGAAGAAAGATTTTTCTCCATTTCGAGTAGAGGTGAGTCTATTGCCCTTTTCCTTCACAAATTCATCATTTAAGTAGTTTTTCTCATGGATTTTTATCTTTGGTTTTGAAGAATGAAGCTTGGGTTTTGAAGTTTTTGGCATTTAGGCCTTCGGAGCTCATTTCTCCCTCTTCTCCAAATTCCTTCTTGTTGTGGTTGTTGTTTCCCTAAGAGGTAAGTTGTGCTTTTAAAATCCTATTATTTTGATTAAGTTGCAATCTATTTTCATAAAGTTTTGGGCAGTTAGAGTAGTTGCATACAAAGGTTATGGTTTTTGTTTTGAATCTTTAATATTGATGTTCTAGATTGCTTGCATGTTACTTTTTAGGGGGTTTTCTAGTTGCTTAGAGGCTCCTAGGTTGTTTTAGAGTGGTTTTAAGTTGTTGCATGTGAGTTTGGCTGCGTTTTGAGGGTTGTTGGCTAAGACAGAATCAGGTTTTGCATTGCAGAAGAATCCATGTTTGGCCGCCGAACTTGCCTGTAAAGGCTGCTCTTCAGGCTGCCTAACTTACCTCCGAAAGTTTGACTTTTATATCTGTAAGGAGACTTTATTATGCCAAACCTGTTGCCAAAAGTCTCCTGTCTACCCGTTTTCAGTTAGTTTACTTCATGCTTTCTTATATGCTTTTAGGGGGTTTCTTGGGGTAGTTTAAGAGTTATAAAAGCCATGTTTGGTCCATCATTTAAGTTCATCTGTGTAGGATCAGACTTAGGAGATAGCAGAGGCTAGCAAAGAGACAACTGCTTCAAAGCCAAACTTGCGTCAACTAGAGATTAGTAGAATTAAACTAAACTATTAATTTTAAGAAATCAAACGTTTTAAGCATGCTTATGCATCACGAATGCCATGTGTATATGATTCGGTTGTTTTGCATTAGAATTCATGAATATGGTATATTTTATAATTAATTATTATTGTTGTAAGATTCAACTGCTTGCTTATACTGCGTCCCATATCAGCGGTTTACGGCAAATCAGAATTGTATATTTTAGCTAGCACAAAACTATTAAATAACTTGGGTTAACCATTTTGAGCTAAGTGGAAAGTGGGTCCAAAAGTTATTTGGGTCAGTTTGGGCTGGACTGTTTCAATTGGTATCAAAGCCACATTGGGTCAGACAAATTGTGCAGAGTTAGTGGACCTGCGAGGAAAGGGCTACCCGTGTGAGACGAGGTGGAGCCGCCCGAGGTACTAGCAAACCATAATATCCAAGGGTCCGGTTCTAATTTAGCAATTGTGTCTGATTCAGTTGCAACGAGGATGTCACAAATTTAGTAGGGGAGAGCGTAAGATTCAGCTGCTTGCTTGTACCGTGTCCCATATCGGCGGTTTACACCAAATCGGAATTGTATATAATAGCTAGCACGAAACTACTAAATAAGTTGGGTTAACCATTTTAGGCCAAGTGGAAAGTGGGTCCAAAAGTTATTTGGGTCAGTTTGGGATGGACTGTTTCAATTGTGGTTGGATGTTGGACGACCCACTAGCCCTCGAGCATGTTATGATATATTATGATGGATACGAAAGTCTAGGTCGGAGCCCATTCTATGCCTGCCCTTGGCACTATACAAGAGACATACTAGGGTGCCCATTCTACACTCCTGACACTATTGATATATTATGTTATATTTAAGAGAAAGTCCTGAAGAGCGCCGTCCATTATAGGCCGAGCACTATTGAAATTATAGAGGATTACTGGTGACAAGTCCATCCTGATGTGAATTGTTTGTATTATGACGTATTTATATGATCATATATCTTATTAAACTGTTGTATGTTATATTTATACTCACTAAACTCTAGTAACTTATCCTTTTTCTCTAATCTCAGGTTTGTAGGACCAATGCTAGCTCGGGAGGTTATAAATATTCTATGGTATAACTTGTTTGTAATAGTATAGTTGTGAATATGTAATATATTATGGTTTAGATTTATACTTTGCCCAGATTTTTCTTTTATGATCCCTTTGTTAATGATCTGTTTATGTAAAAATTCTAAGTTTAAATTATGTTTGAACCTAATAGAGGTATGCAACAATGACTAAACTAGAGCATTTGATGGGATTTTTAATATATTGTAGGATGTATAGTGAATTTGCTACAATTTTCAGCAAACTTAAATCGGTATAAATTCTAGCACGATAGTGATTCGATTTTTAAATCGTTACATTTTCAACGATGATGGTAATGAAATGAGATTTATTTTAATGAGTTCGGCTCAAGCTAGAAAATTGATTATAGAATCAACAGCATACGACAATATAAAGTTAGGAGTAAAGTTATAAATAAGGAGAGTGAGTATAAGTTAATTCTTCTAACAATATATATATATTATGGAATAGAGGGAAGTAGACTAGGGATGGGTAACTTTCTCCAACTTAAAGTGGCAGAAAAAAGAAAAAAAAGCAAATAGAATTAAACAAGTTTAAGGTATATAACAATAATAGTAATAATTGTTATTATTATTGTTATAGACGTTTAATTTCATTTTACTTACAATGTTTATCTTCTTTAAAGTTTATGCATGCTTGATTATAGAAGTGTTAATAATAGATGTTTAACAAATTATAAGGAGATTTAATTTTATCTACTTTCAATATTTGCCACATTTGATTATATCATTTTTGCTAATAAATATTTAATAAATTTCAAAGAGATCTTAATGAGCATATAAAATAAAATGATAATCCTGATAAACTTAATACTAGTAGGCACGTATTATAAAATTTTGTAATTATTACAGGATCATAAAAAAAAACTATATCTGGATTATAAATATGGAAGAGATCTCCAGGATTTTGGGCTTCTGAGGGCTTTTCTCATTCACGGAATGGAGGATGATCTTTGTAATACTGCTGATACTTGCTGTTGCCGTTGCATACAAATATGGAAGAGCTTTGCTTCCTCGTCCCGGCAGGGCCAGGCCAGGCCACTGCCCGCAATGAGCAGAACTGGCCGATGACCTCCACATTGTTCTCTAGCTCATGGTTTATTTTGTTGCTAGATCTTGGGCTTTATTTGTGTGGAACTTTTGTAATTTGGCCTGCATCAGCTGTTCGAGTCTACAACCCCATTATGGACTCCAGTTATCTTTTAACAAAATCCAAGCATAGGTACGAGAGCATAAGTTCCTCTTACCAAAAACAGTCGCAATCCATATGGTCGATAGCTACTAAGGTTGGCACTTTGCAGGTAACATTTTCGTAGGATCCAAACAGCAAAATACAGATAAACACGTAAGCATTATTCTTTGTGGGGGCTACACCATTCCAGACCAAAGATAACAAAAAAAAAAAAAACATTAAAATACAAGCATCCGGAAACTAGAATATGACCGTTGATTGAATCCAGCTTTCCTTCCACGTCAGCACTGAAACCATCCTCGTAGACCATGACCAGACAAGTCCTCTCTTCTCTGTTCCCTCTGCATTAAAAAAGCCTGAGGGCTCCCAGACAATTATAAGGAATTTTCCTCTGCGGTACTCCTCATTTCTTGCCATGCACCTTCGTGTTAATTTCAGCCGTAGGATGTCTGAATCACTGAAAAGTATAGGGCGCTGTCTCTTGTGCTCCCTACAGAAATAAAACAGAACAGGAAAATCCCATAACTCTTCTTCGCGGATCTGTCATAAATCACAAACCAAGCTTGAAGCGTTCCTTTTGTTGTGTTTAGTTCTTGAAGAACTATTACACTAGTTCAAAAACACTTGTTTCTGTTTCGCTTCCCACCGAGACCTCAAAAGGAGCTACCTTTTCTCTCTCCACTTTCTTTCACTCGAGATTGATTATTTGTTTTCGTTCTCTCTTTTTTCCCCCCTCTTTCCTGTTTTCTGGTTTAATCTATAGATTTCTTTTTCTGGGTTTTACGTTTTTTGAATATTGAGTGCCTGTAAGAAAAGATTCTATGGCTGTGGTGCTCTTGCTCTTGTTATTGGTAGCCTCTGCGGTTTCTGCTGACGAAGGTAAGCTTTTCAATCTGAGTTTAGTGGCTTTCATATGTTTTTTTTTTTTTATAACTTTTTAACAGGACTCGGCTGTTTCTCTTTGTGGGTTTGGTTCGTTTTTGTTTATAACTATGTGTTCAGATGATTCCAAACAGTTGTCATTTCCATGTGTTTGCTCTATTCTAATAAGAAAATTTTGATATTTAACTTTTGTGTGCCGAATCATTCTTCTATTTTGCATGTTTTTCTTGCTTTTTCTGCTTGCCTTATCTTTCATTCTAAGTTGATTTCTTTATGTGCATTGATGTGCTTCACCATCTGGGTTTGTTTTCCATAAGAGGGGAGGGTCTTGTATCGAATCTGAGCAGTTCTTTTTTTTTTTTTCTCTTAATATTCTGTATCTGCTATTTCTTTGTCTCGCAATATTGAGCTTAGAGTGAAGTTTCTAATAAAACAATCATTAATTATTGAAGTTCTAAATGATAGATTAGGTTCCTAATTTACATTTTAGCTAAAAGCAGCAGCAGTAATGGTTTGAATTTAAAGTCACAATCTTGCTTTACTTTATTGCAAATCTTTCAGTGGAAAACTGCTAGACAAGGAAAGAGAATCTTTTAGTCGGGTTGGCAAGGCATTTGGAGTTAATCCTCGCAGGACTAGGATCGACTCCTATCCCCCTATCCATCGACCTAAACAAAAAATCCCTCTGAATATCCAGTTATTTCTGGCAGGAATTTTTTAATGTTGATATTCTTGGCCTAAGTGCATAAGCCTTCAACTATGAGCAGACAAGGGGGCAAATTCAACATAAACTGTGTCATGTGTCACCAAAATGACAGCAACTACCTTGAAGTAACTTTATCTGTTGTACGTAACAAGGAACAGAACCATTTATTTAAGAATTCTTGGCTCATAGGTTTTGATAATTGAAGTCATAGATTTGTATGTAAGCTCTGGAATGATAGTATCTTTCCTTCACTGTAGAAAACCTTGTTTTGAAATGGTGGTAGAGAAGCAAAGAATATAAGTATAGCTATTCTAGTTTCCCCCCTTTTTGTCCTTTTCAGTTTCAGTTTCAGGGCCCTTTTTATTGTTTTCCTGGATTGGTGCATATTCATGCTTACTATTATTGCTTGATGTCTTATTATGGGTTATAATTTGTTTGAATACCTATAGTCATTGGGATTGCATTGAAGGTGTTCAACTAAGGTTTAATGCTACAAATCTTTGGGGACCAGCTGTCTATATGGAAATGGCTTCTCCGTGCTTGTATATTTTATCTCTTTATGTCAAATGCTTGCCTTTCTTGAATGCTTTGGTTTCTCTCCTGTTAAAAACTTGTTTGTCTGATTCAAACTAGTTTTGCCAGCTTTTGTGATCAAGCCATTGATGCTTTTGATTTACCATGAAGATGAGCTATATTCCATCAAACGAGAAACATATGCTTGTCAAAATTCTTACACTTTAATCACTTATTCCAGATTCTTTCATCGGTGTCAATGTTGGTACTGCCGTATCAGACATGCCAAGCCCAACTCAGGTGGTGGCCCTTCTTAAGGCTCAGAATATCAGACATGTCAGGCTCTATGATGCTGATCGAGCCATGCTGCTCGCACTTGCCAACACAGGCATCCGTGTAACAGTTTCTGTTCCTAATGAGCAGCTCCTTGGGATTGGTCAATCCAATGCTACTGCAGCTAACTGGGTTGCTCGCAATGTAATAGCCCATGTTCCTGCCACCAACATTACTGCCATAGCAGTTGGATCCGAAGTTCTAACCACCCTCCCAAATGCTGCCCCAGTCTTAGTCTCTGCCCTAAAGTTCATCCACTCTGCCCTTGTTGCATCTAATCTTGATGGCCAAATTAAAGTTTCTACTCCACACTCTTCTTCTATCATCCTAGACTCCTTTCCTCCTTCCCAAGCTTTCTTTAATCGCTCATGGGACCCAGTCATGGTTCCCTTGATGAAATTTTTGCAGTCAACTAGGTCATACTTCATGCTAAATGTATATCCGTATTATGATTACATGCAATCAAATGGTGTGATCCCTTTGGACTATGCGCTTTTTCGTCCCCTCCCTCCTAACAAGGAAGCTGTGGATGCTAACACGCTTCTTCACTACACAAATGTATTTGATGCTGTAGTTGATGCGGCATATTTTGCAATGTCCTATCTAAACTTCACCAATGTCCCCATTGTTGTTACTGAGTCTGGTTGGCCCTCCAAAGGTGACTCCAATGAGCCAGATGCGACAATTGACAATGCAAACACTTACAACAGTAACTTAATTAGGCATGTCCTTAATAACACTGGCACTCCCAAACATCCAGGGATTGCAGTTAGTACTTATATTTATGAGCTTTATAATGAGGATTCAAGACCTGGACCGGTTTCTGAGAAGAACTGGGGACTTTTTAATGCCAATGGAGTTCCAGTTTATGTCTTGCACTTGACAGGTGCTGGTACTGTGTTGGCAAATGACACTACAAACCAGACGTTTTGTGTTGCGAAGGAGGGTTCTGACCCAAAGATGCTACAGGCAGCACTGGACTGGGCTTGTGGACCAGGAAAAGTCGATTGCTCGCCTTTATTGCAAGGCCAACAATGTTATGAGCCAGACAATGTGGTTGCACATTCAACATATGCCTTTAATGCTTATTTCCAGTCGATGGCCAAGTCTCCAGGGACCTGTGATTTTAAAGGGGTGGCTACCATCACTACCACTGACCCAAGTAAGAATTTATATTTCCTACAAGAAAGATTTGTATACAATTAGTTGGTAATTGATTTATGAGCATTAACAAGAAGCATCTAGCAGAAAAACCTTTATGCATCTAACTGAAAAACAATGGAGAAAACCTGGCCTTTGAGTGGCCTGTCATGAATGTGGGCGGAACTCCTTGTTGAATTGCTCTAGAGAGTTGTGGCTTTTGTCCAAGTATTAGAGAATTTTGTTCCTTTTGCCAAACAAGTTGGAATTTTCTTTTTTTAATGCTTTTTGAGAACATGATTGCTAGATGGGTATTTTTCCGTTAGATATTTGCGAGTAGAGGTCTCACGGTGCATTTAATTATTGATTGCCAGCATTGCTTGCTGACTGTAGAATCACTAATATTGTTTCACTGGTGCAGGTCATGGTTCTTGTAAATTTCCTGGAAGGTATTAATTATAGCTTTTAAATATAACCTTCTGTCTAATACTTTCCCACGTTTCTTGTCATCTTCTATCTAATTTACTGTTCTGTCTCTCAATTTCAAACTCTGCTTCCATAATTTCCCAGAATGTTTTGCTGAAATTTCTTCTCTCTGCTTGTGTTTTGCGTGTAGCTCTGGGAGAAATGGCACCTTGACAAATACCACATCACTTGCCCCATCTTCCAATTCAACAAGTTCTGACAGCCCTCCACTACATATCCATAATGTGGATCCTTTCACAATCTCTGTGATAGGTGCTTTGCTAACGAGTACAGTTTTCTTGTAAAACTGGATGTTTGTATGACGTGCAAATCTCGGATGCCAGTCATTTGGAAATTTTGGTTTCAATTCTCTTGTACAACTTGCAGCATTCCCAATTTTGGTCCTCTTGGATAGGAGTATAAGGGGTGGCAGGATGTAGTTCTATGTTCTAACATGAGTATGGTCATTTGTTCTTGTACAAAACCATCCAAAAGGATTGCTTGGATTTTTTTGTAACTATTAGGGTGACATGGTTGTATTCTTTGAACAGGATTCATGACTTGTTCATTCTATTCAGTAGTATGGTGATTATGTTAGGTTGTTCAGAATTTGATTTCTTGTTTCTTCCAGCTACCTGTTGCCCACACGAACAGAGGAGAATTCTGCTGGAGTTTTTTTGATCCGAGTCTCACAAATTTGTAATCACATCTTCATTGTTTTTACCCTATTGAGCATTGCATTCTTTGCTTGAACATATTCTTGATTGTTATTTTTATACCTTTGCTTTAAGCAGATCTTGTACAAATCTTATCTGGAAGTTTTAAACTACTGTGTAATAAGAACATCTGAAACACGAAGTAACTTCAGTGAATTCTATACAACTAGAGCATGCGATACATTATTCGACAGCATCACGAGTCTACGAGGGCTGTCATATGACATGCTTCACAAATGAATCCAGTGCAACCTGGAGAGCTGAACTGCTGGTTGCTATGTTGCTTGCAATATGGCTTGTTGCAATAGTTACATTTTGGAAGATTAAGCCAACAATTTGAACACAATATGTCTGGACATGCAGCCTCCTCTAGTTCTTCAGCACACACACATCCTCCACACTCTTCACACCTTGGAATGCAGAAGTTGCATCCCCTGCAAATTTCAAACAACTGGCCTCTCATCTGCCTGCAAGTTTCCCTTGGACAATCAAAAACCATTCTAACTTCATTGCATTGCGGACAGATACCCACGTCAATTATCCGATCACTTTCTGTGCTTCTTGATGATGAACTTCTATAGTGATGATACAGGATAGGGGGTAGCTTCTGTTGCAGTGGATTCATTTTAAGATGGGAGAAAATTGTTTCAACATGTTCTTTCTTTATGTTGTAGATACCATTTATCTGCAAGCTCTTTAAGTTGTTTTGATGATGGGATAGTGTATTCACAGCTCTGATGATTCCCTCAGGGGTTAAGCCAGTGCATGCTGGTAGATGGAGCTGAATCAATAGAAAGGTAAAGGATTTCGTTAATGTTCATAGCATTCGAAAGCTTTTGCTTGGTGAGTTATGCCTGGACTTTTTTAAAGAATACAAAATTAATCAAGTATTTATCAAGTTGGTTTCCATGAGCATACCTTAGTGATAAAAGGATTTTTCTCTGCAACTCTTTGAAGCCCATCATTAGTTATTTTTTGACAGTTCCTGAGAACCAAAGCTCTCAATCTACCATTCGCCTTTGTAGTGATTTCCCACAGAATTTCATTAGACAACCGCGAGCTCAAAGGCCTGTCAATGATGATATCCAACCACGGCAATACATCTTTATTGACTGCATCTCTAAATGACATGCAAACTTCACTCATGTTAATAAGCTCATATACAGGAAGATAAGCCAAGACGAAGAACAAAGCCTCGTGGGGTGGCCCTGGCTCGGCTTGTGGGTTTGATGAATTGGGACGGGAATCAAGAGAAGGCAAGATTGGAAGAGTCTGCATGGACACGCCAAGAGCTTCATCTTTTTGGTGTTCTTCAAAATGTGAAATCTCCATATCCTCAAGCTACAGAAATGGTAATGGAGCTCCTATATGATTATAACTTGCAAAAAAAAAGCAGATTTGGAAAAGGGAAGTAATGAGAGAGAATATATACAGGAGATTATATGTATGGACCAAAATGAGCCACATAGTACTGCAAATTGCAAGTGGGTTGGAGGATAAGAGTCAAAGCCTTCACATTTCCTTGCTTACAAAGCAAAACCCTGTATTGTCTTGGTCCAGGCTTATCATGCAATTGCAATAACAACTTACAGAGCAGACAAATTCTTAAAGATTTTAACATTAGCTAAAAGATGTTAGTGTTCATGATCAAAATTAGGAATCAGCTGGTTAAAGGTATTGGATATATAAATCTACTGCCACGACTGTGGCAATGATGATATGAAGAAAAACTTACACGACCGTGCCACTCAAATTAGATAATCATCAATGATCTAAAGATCAACAGCAGTCTTAAAGAGTAAGACGTACACCTTGTCAATTGAAAAATACAAGAAGCCTCCTACAGAATGAGTAACATATGAACCAAAGCTAGCTCCCACTATGCAATGCCAAGCTGGACCATATGCTGATCAAATTCCTGGAAGATTAAAAAAAATGGTTGGATTATTCATATTTAAAGCGCACCCTCCTAACATAGTGAGTCCACATTGCATCGGCACGGCTAAAAGACCAGTTGTTTAGTAGTTTCTAGTTAGGATATTATACATACTATCGGAAAATACTTTCTCAGTCTATCGCTTCTTATATCTGACCCATAGTGACTATTAAAATTAGTTTAAATAACTTTTGAATTTATTTTTTATTTAACTAAAAATTATTAATTCAAATTATTTAGTAGTTCCTAATTAGGATATTATATATATTATAAAATTCCATAATTTCCCAATGTGGAAAATGCTTGCTTAGTACCAAGCGGTGTATATGGATCTTACAGAAATCATAAGGAGACTGCAAAGGGGTAAATCTAGTGAAGTTTTGCTTCTGTGACCCTTTTCACATAGAAATCTAGATGGACAGGACAACTTGCTTGCTCAAGGCTAAACTACAGGCCAACGTCAACTGCAAAATAAAGCTCATTTTGTGCTAAGTTGATAGCTTGTTGGGACACTTGTGACAAACTTGGACTATTAAAAATGCTTGCTATTTCCATTTTCAGGGTCTTTCCTTTTGTGAACAAACTGTAGTGGCCTCCCATCCTTCACTCGAATGTGTCATGATGCGCATTGGACATATAAATGCTTCAACATTTTAAAATGAACATCAATATCCAAGTACTGAATTGCAAGCTTATGTTTTTGGATGATTAACTGTAAAACATCATTGTTTAGAGTCTAATTGTCTAAGTAATCTTAGACAAGAAAGGGGCAAAGGACACGCGTGAAAGTGAACAATTGGTCCATTCCAATTTCAAACCCAACATAAACACTGACACAGTTGGACCACCTTTAGACATATTCACAATAATGAATAATCCTCTACTGTAAGCATCCGAGACTTGTTTATTAATATAGAAACAATAAATGATTCATTATGAAATGAAGATATCTGCCCAGAAGCATCGAAGCAAATAAAGTTCTCCAATAAAGAATCCCCAAAAAACAATTCTTAATGCAGTTTCATTTCAACGCCTAATTCAACAGGATCACTTGCTAGCAAAACTTATCAGATACCAATAAATGATCACAAACAAGCATACCCATTTCTTTAAGCTTGCATAATCAAATGAATATCAGAATAAGGAAAATGAAGGAAACGAAAGGAGGCATATCATTTAATAAACAAAAGATTTGTAACCTTCTTAAGTGCAAGAGCTAGACGTTTGCTGTGGAGCTTTCCAGGCATGGAGTCAAGCTGCTCACGAGCACACTTAAAAGCTCGAGTCTGCAAAGGAATGGGCATATCAGAAGCTCTAACACTTACATTAAGCCTGTCGTATTGCTCTTGCTGTTCTTTAGCTTTCTTCTTCTCTATCAAACTATTCAAGAACCGGCTCCTCCTCTCCAACTCCAGCTCTGCTACCTCCATTGTACCGGATTCTTTTCCCTTATCCTATGATCATTCAAACAACCCACTTTCTTTTGTTTTTTTTCTACTTTTTCCTATGAGAATAAAACAGCTCGATACTGTGGTTACTGGAAATGCATACAAGTGCTTGAGAAAAAGTCACATAGAAGGAAAAAGAGAGAGAAATAAAAAGCAAAATAGATGCAAAGAAAGCAACAAGAAAGAAGTGGAAAGAGTGTAAAAGGAGCAAAATTTCTTGGATATACGATAATGTAGGTTCTGGGTGTCTCTTTTCTTTATCTTTTCCAAGCTTTTATGTGGGCAATCGGCGAGGCCGTTGTTGGGTAAGGCGTAGAGGAGACAATCAAATATTTAGTATTTCAGCGAGAAGTTTTCAGCCGACTAAACCAAATTAACCTAACCTCACCCAACAATGTGTTGTTGTATTAGCGAAAGACCGGAGTTGAAGCCTGTGATGATTATGCTGACTGCTGCGGTCAATTATTTGTGATTTTGATGCTTGTTTGTTAGGTTTCTTCAACTCTTGATAGATTGATGTGTGTTAGTTAGTTACTTAGATACCTGTAAAAACTGAAGAACTGTCGTTATTTACAAAGATAAAAATCTAATTTTTCTAGATTCATAGTTTAATGCACCATCTTTGAATCTGTATGTTTATTTTTCATCAGAACATGAGATCATTTTTCTCCAATGAGGGCAACAAATCACAATAGTATGCTAATATTTTTCTTTAATACCATTAACTTATCTCATTACTATAATTTTGATTCAATTTGATTTTTATAAAATTTATTATTCAATTCTTCTTTTTTAAAGTACAATTTAAACTTAAATTTATAAGTGCCAATCCACTTCAATATAATTCTTATTTCAAATATAGCACCACTCCAATTTACTAGTGAATTCCAGTTTGGACGGTTATTTTTACAGTAAGATCAAGAAATAGTCTGATTGGTTTTTCTTTCACCATCAAGGTATAGGAACTCCCAACTCCTGAAATATTTATCATTCTAGTAGAAAGGGAGAGGGCTACCTTCTGTTGTGCAGCTCATAAGTTATATTATGTCTTTGTGTCAATTTAATTATCAACATCATTAAACTAATAACCTTATTAATCATTATTTATCTTAATTTTACTGCTAAGTATACTTTCTTACTAAACCTGCAGCCACCAGTTTGTTTAAAACGCAGAGAGATAAAGCTTCTGTTTCCCCTTTTTTCTTTACAATTATCCATTTCTTATTGGCCCTTATGATTTATTGCTTGCTAGCTAGCTAGCATAACACAGGTATAAAGCTCAAACACCCATTACAGAGTTCAACAATGTGCGTAGCTGCGTTTATTTTGGAATCTCGCCCTCTCTACCCTTTGCTTCTCTTGCAAAACAGAGATGAGTATCACAACAGGCAAGTTTCTGTATTAATGGGTTTTGAGTTTTCTTTTTGTTCCGTATGGTCTGTTGATTTGCAGGCCAACAGATAAACAAGAGTCCCAAGGAAATATAAACAGTTCTGTCGTGATAAATCTTCTAATTTACACCATTATCTTACAAAAAATTACAAACCACTTATCATGATTATACATAATTACTAATCAAGATGACATTTTTCTACAATCACACACTCATCCGATTGGTGGTCACATTGGCACTTGGAACCTTATTTTGTTCTATGCAACATCATAGAGTCCAAAGAGTCCCAAGGAATTTGCTGAGGCACTGGTGAAAAAGGCTCGTCAGCTCAATGGGTTTAACCTGTGAAGTATTATATTTCAAAAGCTGTCTTGAGACAGTCTTAGTGAGCACTAGAGCCTAAATAAGGGATGACTCATCCGTTTACCATATGTATGCATGTTCATGTTTGATTGATTTATTCTGTCAATGAAGGTTGGCAGATAAAAGCATGTATTTAATAATCATCTGAACTAAACAATCCTATTTTCGGAATATCACCACAAACAGCTGTCAAATATGTATGTGCATAACATCTTATGTTTTTCAATCTCCACGAAATCCAAGGAAGGTAAGATACTCTCAAACTTCAACAACAGATTGTCACCCCAAGTTGTACAATTGAATGGATAAACAATAACAATCAGGAACACAAGAAGAACGATATTTATAGAGAACAAAAACACTTTGCATGCAGAAAGTATTGACAAGATTTTATGAACTCATTCATGCACAACTAAATCGCATTGGAATTATTCCTACAAATTGTCCGAAGGACTCCACCATTACAAAATAAAAATCCACTGCTTTTTTGTTTTAGCGTCCAATCCACAGCATATTCTGATAACAGCAACAAAGCATCAACAATTTTACTTCCATATGAACTCAGTTTCTCATTTTGAATACAAATATATCCATGTGCATGTGGCATGTCAACAAACATTTGTTTGGATTTACACAAGTGACAATTTTACAGTTCATGCATAGGGATTATTGATTTCAAAGGTCCAAAATAGTTCAGAAACTTTACATTGTTTCTCTTTCAAGTTGCAGTAATTCTGACTTCATTTTCTCATCCAACTTGAATCCCGCCATCTCTGCTTCGTTCCAGATCTCCTTACACTTTGCCAGCCTCCCATAAACCATATAAACTGTAATCAAGTCCCTATATATGTCGTAAGTTGGAGAGAAACCCGCTTCCTTAAGTTTTGAAAAATATCTCACAGCCCTCGAGAGATCATTCAAGGCAACAAACAGCTTGATAACAACACGATAAGCGGGGAGATCAAAGAGACAATTTGATCCCTCCATTTCCCACACCACAGTTAACGCCTGCCTGAATTTATTCTCAGAATAGTAGCTGTGAATCAGAGTAGTGTACATAACAACACTTGGCTCGCGACCCGATAGTTTAAACCAATGGAACAGACTATTAGCTAACTCAAATTTTTTAAGCCTGACGAGAACCTTCATTATAGCAGTGCAATCCTGATGGCTTAAATTCAAATTTTCTCTTTCCCCAAGCTCATACAACAACTGCTCCACAAGCATGTGTTTATCAGGGTTCTTTCCAAACTCCAATATTAATTTTGCATATATGTTGGGGTCTAACATTCTTTTGTCCTGGGTGGCTACCGAGAGAAGGTTCCAAGCCAGTTTTAAGCTTCTACCACGAATGAAGCCCCTAATCATTGCCTCAATCACACCTCGACTTGCAAAACTAGTGAACTTTTGAAAGTCGAATGGGAATTTTAAGTCTTGATTCCTTGCCAAAACCTCAACAGTGGAAGCCAAAATCCGATCATCAGGGAAAAGATGAGGTTGTTTCTGAGCCCAACAGAAGGTCTGTAGAGCTCGCTCTGGAAGACTCATATGACCCAGCTCTCGAATTGTTAATGACAAGGACCCTTTACGCAAGAAACGGGCACAATCATTTAGAACTACAGATACATCATCATCTGGATTAAGGCGCTTAATTTCCTTGGCTAAACTGACAAGAAATGTTGGATTTTTGTAAACACGCTTGCATATAGTGTCCCGCGAAGAAACTACCCATGGACTAACATTTTTAATGTGTCTCTTCGGAGTAGGAAGTCCCAGAGGTCTCAGTTTGTAAGGAAGTGAAAGTGGGAGAGGTCTTTCTCTATTCAACTTTCCAGGCTTCTGAGGGATCCTCCCTTGAAAAAGAGAGGATATTGCTTCAATCTCATCTGCTTCCCAAACAATATCATCATTATGCCCCGCTATTTCCTCTTCTTCCTCTTGAGATAAATAACCATTATCGTCCAGAACAGGATCCGTTTGCGAGGGGTCACCACCAGTGGTGGGTTTTTTCAGGAACAAATTAACCCCAAAATCAGGAGGAAGCTTATATCGTCGCGGAGACCGAAGGTTTTTGGGTAGCTTCTTTCTGTAGTGTGCTTTTCTATTGGAATGTGCAATCAAAGTTAAGGGTATCCTGCTTTTCCAATAAAAATTACTTTGCAATGGCACCACTGGACGCAGACCCAAGAACAAGAATTTACAATCCATCGTCTTCGCAATGAAAATAAAAAAACGGTTGAAACTTGCAGTTCTAAGGCATCCTAACAGAAATTTTGTCGAACATGTGATGTGCCATTTCTTTGCCACTCAACAGAAACCACTTCCACAATTCAATATCCCAACTTGGCTGGTCATGCTCATGCTTGCACCTTTTGGCTTACCTGTGAGGAAATCAAACCATTAATATAATATGAAATCCCCTCCCTAAAAGCCGATAAAGTCTATGCTAATACTATCTTGGCTTTTATATAGGCCACCCAAAGTGCTCGTGATTCTGTGTGTGCGTGCGTGTGAGGATGGCAAGTTAGAATTCACAAAAAACAAATTAAAAAAAGAAAAGGAGAGAAATGAAAACTTAGTCAATTTCTTAATTTTAAAAAACACAATAAAAATTTGAAAAAATTACGTTTTAGTCTCTGAAATTTAACATAATTAACACTTCTATCCTTCTATTTTGGCGACCCAACACTTAAGTCCCTCACTTTCTTTTCCGTCCAAATTCATAGTCCTTCCGTCCATTTAAACCGTTTGATCAAAGAGTCAAAGGTATAATTTTTTCCAAAAATACCATTCTCTCAATGTAAAATCCCTATTTTTATTCTCTTTCATGTTTTCTCCAGTTGCAGAAAGGGTAGGAAGAAGAAGAAGAAGAAGAAGAAGAAGTTGCAGAAAGGGTAGGAAGAAGAAGAAGAAGAAGAAGAAGAAGAAGAAGAAGAAGAAGAAGAAGACGAAGAAGAAGAGCCATTTGGGTTTGGGTTTTATTGTAATACCCGGCTAGACTCCGGTACCGAAATTCCTACCGTCCGGTGGAATCTCGGATGTCGGAGACCTCTAGAAGGGTAAAACCATGTTTTCATAAAATGTTTTAATGTATTTGATGCTTTTAAGTAAAAAGGAAAATGAGTTTTGTATGAAAACAACCTTGGAGGAAAACCCAGGTTCGGTCGCCGAACCTCAAGTTCGGCCGCCGAACATGCAGGCATTTCGGGTGTGCCTTAGGCCCCCGAAGGCATAAGTGAGGGAAGTCCAGGTTCGGCCGCCGAACATGGCATGCATGCGGAGGCACGTTCGGCCCCCGAACGTGGCCTGGCCAGCCACTATAAAAGGGTCCCTTAGCCGAAAACGGGCGAGTTTTTCTCCCCATTGTCGGCCAAGGTGAGCTCTCCGCCGTCCCTCACCAATCTTTGAGTTCTTCCTTCAAATCTTTCAAGTTTTTCACGAGTTTTCATCTTGTTTTGAAGATTTTCAAGTTTTGAGCAAGTTTTGGAGCTTTGAGGTTCAAGAACTCAAATCTCTCCCATCTTCGAGTTTAGGTTGTCTCTCTCTCGATCTTCAAGAGGTAAGGGTCGATCTTGAACTCATTCCATGTTTTAAGTAAGTTTTATGAAGATCTATGGGGTAGAATGCATGTTTAGCTTATAGTTAGGTTTTTGAGTTTATGTTATGTTTTGAGCAATGTATGTTGGATTTGTGTTGTTTGATGTGTTGTAGTTGGGGTTTAAGGTAGTTTGAGACCCCTAGGAGCTTGTATGCATGTTTTGGTTGAGCTATATGCATGATGGCATGAGTTTGAGGCATTTGTGCATGTTTGAACCAAGTTTCTGCCCTTCGGGAGAAACCAGGTTCGGCAGCCGAAAGGACTTTCGGCCGCCGAACCCTCTTGTGGAGGCAGCATTCGGCTGCCGAAGCTTGCCTCCGAAAGGAGACTTTCGTCTCTGTCTGAGAGTTTCGGCCGCCGAAAGTGCCGCCGAACATGCATGAGTTTCGCCTCTGTCTGGGAGTTTCGGCCGCCGAAGGTGCCGCCGAACCTGCCTGACTTTCGGCTCCAGAGGGACTTTCGGCTCCAGAGGGACTTTCGGCCGCCGAACCTGCCGCCGAAAGTGTCCTGTCCAGCCTTCCTTTGCATGTTTTTGCATGGATGTTTTGAGTTGTTCTAGGGGGTTTTTGGGGAGTAGTTTAGAGTTATGTTCATGTATGTTTGGTCCCTCATTTGAGTCCACCTGTGTAGGTTCGGACCCGAGGAACCGAGGACCCCAGCAGTGAGTTCAGCTGCTTCTGAGTCAGTAGAGCTTCAGCCAGAGGTGAGTGGAATAACTCTTATGCTTTTAAATAAATAAACCAGTTTTAGCATGATTCACGCATCATGAATGCCATAAGATATAATAGGGTGCTTGCATTAGAACTCACGAATATGTTGCATTGCATAATATGTTGATGATGCGGATGAATGTTGAATGATCCTTTAGTCCTCATAGGTTATGATATGATGATGATACGATACGGAAGACCAGTGAGGCCCATTCTACGCCCCTGGCACAGTTGGAATGTTATGTTATGCTATGTTATGAGTATGTAAGAGAAAGACCAGTGAGGCCCATTCTACGCCCCTGGCACAGTTGGACCATGTAGAGGACTATTGGTGACAAATTCATCCTTGATGTGATTAGCTGTGATGTGATGCATTTCATGTTATCATATATTTTAAATGTTTTATTATTCTGCTCACTGGGCTCTTGTAGCTCACCCCTCTCCCTTAACCCCCAGGCTTGCAGGTACGGGCTAGACAGAGAAGTCAAGAAGAGTAAAGTCATGTGTTTGTAATAAATAGAAAGTGGACATGATAAATTGTAAGATGTTGTAAAGTTGTGAATAGTTATGTAATGTAATGACATTGAGGATTAGAGATTGTGCTTGACCCTATGTGTATGGTATCCCTTTTAATACATGATCTTAGATGTTTTGTAATGCTTATGTAAACCAACTCAACATATGTTATGCCACCCATTGGGGGGCATTGATGAGGTCCCACAGAGGGGCCAATGTTTATGATTATGTTTATGTTCAGTGCATGCACAGGTTGAGTTGGTGTATGAGAAAATGAATGAAAGAAAAGTTTTTAATTTTTATGTATGTTGTTGATCATGTATGGGATTAATCAGGTTCACAGGATGCATGTTAGGCTTGCTACGGGTCCCGGCGGCCTTAAGTCGACCTGGATCCTAGTGCCGGTAGCGGTCTGATTTTCGGGTCGTTACAGAATGGTATCAGAGCCCTAGGTTCATATGGTCGGACCTAGAGTGTTGGGCTCATAGATGTTATAGCAGGTCAAGCACAATAGGAAGATCATGTCCACTAGGATAGGATGTGGAGTCCTGTGTTGCATGATGATGTGAAATGCCATGATTATATGCATGTGCATTAATGATATGTGATGTATGTGATGAGGGTTCATGTGTGCCCACATGAACCATATGATGCTAATGTTTGCTTGTTATGTGCTGCCTTTCAGAAAACAGGATGAGAGGAACTCGTCGATCTGCACGATTGACTGGAGTACCACCTGAGGATGAGGGCATGAGCGCCTGTCCTCCTACATTGCCTAGGGCAATGTCTAGTAGGTCTAACAGAGAAAGAGTAGTAAGAGACCCTAGAAGGTCTCTGGATCTGGGTAGGAGCAGATCAGTGAGGGGAACAGTTCAGGGAGGAATGTCAGAAGACATGGGGGATGATATGGATGTAGAGCAAAGGAGGGATGGCAGTTTGGGAGTTAGCATGTCAGAAGAGGGAATGGGAGAGTCCCAAGGAGGCACTCAGGCCTCGGGATTTGTTCAGCCACCCCACTACCCACACTTCTCACAAAATCCCGGGTATTCGATGGGAGGTACATTGGATTACCCTAGCTTCACCCCTTATCCCACACAGATGCCATACCCACCCTACTACCCACCATATTTCCAATACCCAATGTATCCACCCCCACCTTACTATCCAAACCCAACAAACCCTACCTCAGAAAATGTTGCACCACCTCCACCACCTACAGAACCAGCAGCCCCAGTTACTCAACCTTTTAGACCTAGCTCAGCCAGTGGGAGCAAGGTCAAGATGACCGACTACATGAAACTGGGTGCTCCTCAGTATGAAAAAGGGGATGACCCATTTGTGTATCTTGAAAGGGTTAAGGTGATCATAGATGAGATTGGGGCTGATGACAGTAGAGCCATTCAGATGGCCGGGTTCACGCTTAAGTGCAAAAAGGCACGATAGTGGTTCAAGAATTATGTGAACCCGAGGGTGGACAGCATGTCTTGGAAAGAGTTTGCAAACGAGTTTGCAGGATGGGCTTTCCTAGATAGTTCAAGGGAGCTGAAGATGATAGAGTTTGAGCAGTTGAGGCAGACTGATGAGATGAGTGTAGAGGAGTTCACAGACAGATTCTTGGAGCTGTTGCCATTTGCAGGGCAAAATCTTGACTCGGACCAGAAAAGGTCAATGAGGTATATCATGAAACTCCACTCCAGATATTCCTCCTTGATCCAGTCAGCAGATAGGGAGAGCTTCCATGCCATAGTGGATATGGCCCGGAAAATGGAGGCCAGTGCCATCGTTCAAGGGACAGTTAAGCAGTCAGTGGCACAGCCTTCTGGTTCTAAGACCCCAGGCTCTTCTTCTTTTAGTGCAGCAGCTTCAGGCAGCAAGAGGTGGAGCAGTACCACCAAGAAGTCGAAGAAGAACAAGTTTTGGAACAAGGTCAAGTCCAGTCTGGAACTAGGGAGTGGCTCGAGCTCTGGTGCGGATAATGCAGTTTGTGCAAAGTGTGGTAGGCCACACAGGGGAGTTTGCCGGGCTGGGACAGCAGCCTGCTTCAGATGCGGGCAAAAGGGACACATGGCTCGGGAGTGCCCTAGGGCAGCTTTTGGAGCACAGTCTCAGCAGACAGCTTCTGGTAGTGTGGCTCAGTCAGCAGCTCCAGCCGTGACTCAGGCCAGTGGCAGAGGTAGAGGGAGAGGAGCAGCCTCTTCTTCAGCGGGTTTCAGAGGTGAAGGTCCATCAGCTCCAGCACGGATCTTCACGATGACTCAACAGGAGACAGATGCATCTAACACCGTGGTGGCAGGTAACTTAGTCATTGGTTGTTCAGATGTGTATGCCTTGATGGACCCTGGTGCATCTCATTCTTTTATTGCTCCGAGAGCCGTCCAGAGGTTGGGGTTGATGATCTCTGAGTTAGAGTGTCCTCTCTGGGTCAGTGGACCCAAGTGTGACCCATCAGTGGCAGAGTCAGTCTGCCAGTACAGTCCAGTCTTTGTTGAGGGAAGATGCCTATCCGCCGACCTTGTGGTTCTAGACTTGACAGATTTTGACGTCATTCTAGGGATGGACTGGTTATCTACCCATGGTGCTACCTTGGACTGCAGGGACAAGGTAGTCAGGTTCAGAGGTCAGGATGAGTCAGAGGTTGTCTTCAGGGGAGACAGGAGGGGTACACCTAGAGGTCTGATATCAGCTCTTCAGGCTCGTAGGTTGCTTAGGAAGGGATGTCAGGGGTATTTAGCTCATGTGAGAGAGCTTAGCAGTCAGGTTAGAGAGCCCGCCTCGGTGTCAGTGGTCAGAGAGTTTCTAAACGTCTTCCCAGACGAACTGTCAGGTTTACCACCTGCTAGGGAGATAGAGTTCGAGATAGAACTGATGCCTGGAACCCGACCGATCTCTATCCCTCCCTACAGGATGGCTCCAGCCGAGTTGAAAGAATTGAAGGAACAGTTGCAAGAACTGGTAGAAAAGGGCTTCATCCGACCGAGCACCTCACCTTGGGGTGTACCAGTTTTGTTTGTGAGAAAGAAGGATGGATCCCTTAGACTTTGTATCGACTACAGGCAGTTGAATAAAGTCACTACCAAAAATAGGTACCCATTGCCAAGGATCGACGATCTATTCGACCAGCTAGCAGGAGCGGGTTGTTTCTCCAAAATAGATCTGAGATCGGGGTACCATCAGCTGAGGATTAGAGAAGAAGATGTGTCAAAGACAGCTTTCAGGACCAGATATGGGCATTTTGAGTTCCTTGTAATGCCGTTCGGGTTAACCAACGCCCCTGCAACATTCATGGATCTCATGAACAGCGTGTTTAGCCAATACCTGGATCACTTTGTTATTGTCTTCATAGATGATATCTTAGTGTATTCCAGGAATGCAGAGGAGCATGCCCATCATCTGAGGTTGGTTCTGCAGACCTTAAGGGAATATGGCTTGTATGCCAAGTTCTCTAAGTGTGAGTTCTGGCTGAGGAGCATTTCATTCTTGGGGCATGTGGTGTCAGAAAATGGAATAGAGGTGGACCCCAAGAAGATAGAAGCTGTAGCTAACTGGCCTAGACCCACTTCAGTGACAGAGATCAGAAGTTTCTTGGGTTTGGCAGGTTACTACAGGAGGTTCGTTTAGGACTTCTCGAAAATAGCAGCTCCTCTGACTAGGCTAACTAGGAAGAATCAAAAGTTTGTGTGGACCGACCAGTGCGAAGAGAGTTTTGAAGAGCTTAAGAAGAGGTTGACTTCAGCACCAGTGTTAGCTCTGCCATCTAGTGAGGAAGACTTTACAGTCTTTTGTGATGCGTCCCGTGTGGGACTGGGTTGTGTACTAATGCAGAATGAGAGGGTGATTGCTTATGCTTCTAGACAGCTGAAGAAGCACGAGTTAAATTACCCCACGCATGACCTAGAGATGGCAGCAGTAATCTTTGCACTCAAGATGTGGAGGCACTACCTCTATGGGGTAAAATGTGAGATCTTTACAGATCATAAGAGCCTGCAGTACATCCTGAGTCAAAGAGATTTGAATTTGAGACAGAGGAGATGGGTAGAGCTGCTGAGTGACTATGATTGCAAGATTCAGTATCACCCGGGTAAGGCGAATGTTGTGGCAGACGCCCTAAGCCGGAAGTCACTAGGCAGTCTATCCCACATCACGGCAGAGAGGAGACCAGTGGTGAAGGAGTTTTACAAGCTCATTGATGAAGGTCTACAGTTGGAGTTGTCTGGTACAAGTGCTTTAGTGGCCTAGATGAGAGTGACACCTGTGTTTCTGGAGCAAGTGGCTCAGAAACAGCATGAGGACCCAGAGTTAGTGAAGATTGCCAGGACTGTTCAGTCAGGCAAGGATAGTGAGTTCAGATTTGACAGTAAGGGGATCCTCCGCTATGGGAGTCGATTGTGTGTACCAGATGACATAGGGCTAAAAGGAGACATTATGAGAGAGGCTCATAATGCAAGATACAGTGTTCACCCCGGAGCCACCAAGATGTATCAAGATTTGAAGAAAGTTTATTGGTGGCCAGCGATGAAGAAAGAAGTGGCACAGTTTGTGTCAGCCTGCGAAGTGTGTCAGAGGGTGAAGCTGGAACATCAGAAGCCGGCTGGAATGCTTAACCCGCTACCTATTCCAGAGTGGAAATGGGAGAATATAGCTATGGACTTCGTAGTGGGGTTACCGGCGGCGTCCAACAGATTGGACTCCATATGGGTGATTGTAGACAGACTCACCAAATATGCTCACTTCATCCCTGTCAGGAGTGGCTATTCTGTGGACAAGTTGGCGCAGGTGTATGTAGATAAGATCGTCAGGATGCATGGGGTTCCTGTTTCAATAGTGTCTGATAGAGAGCCCCAGTTCACCTCCAGGTTTTGGCGGAGTCTGCAGAATGCCATGGGTACCAGGTTGGATTTTAGCACTGCTTTCCATCCACAGACGGACGGACAATCAGAAAGGATCATCCAGACGATAGAGGATATGCTTAGAATGTGTGTGCTGGACTTTGGCGGTTCTTGGAGGCAGCATCTACCTTTGGTGGAGTTTGCCTACAATAACAGCCATCATGCTAGCATCGGGATGGCCCCATATGAAGCTTTGTATGGGAGGAAGTGCAGATCACCTGTTTGCTGGGAAGAAGTTGGAGAAAAGGCCTTGGCAGGGCCTGAGCTAGTAGAGATTACCAGCAGGGTAGTACCCATAATCAGAGAAAGGATCAAGACTGCTGCAAGCAGACAAAAGAGCTATGCAGACATCTGCAGAAGGCAAGTAGAGTTTCAGGAGGGGGATCTGGTATTGCTCAAGGTGTCTCCTATGAAAGGAGTGGTTCGCTTTGGAAAGAAAGGTAAACTAGCCCCACGATACATCGGACCCTTTGAAGTCTTGCAAAAGATTGGGAATGTGTCGTACAAGCTAGATTTGCCTGCTTGAATGGCAAGAATCCATCCGGTTTTCCATGTTTCCATGATGAGAAAGTTCGTGTCAGATCCGGGCAAGGTTCTTAGTGAGCCTGATGTGGAGATCCAAGAGGATCTCACTTATGTTGAGCAGCCAGTACGGATCCTAGACACCCAGATCAGAAAGCTGAGAAACAAGGAAATCCCGATGGTGAAAGTCCTGTGGAACCACCACAATATAGAAGAGTGCACTTGGGAGACACGGGAGTCCATGCTCCAGCAATATCCTTATCTTTTCTGAGGTTAGTTCCTTGTGAGTTTTATGTGCTTTGTATGTATGATATGTGTATGCCATGCTATGTGCTAGTTGAGGAACATTCGGGGACGAATGTTCTTAAGGGGGGGAGAATGTAATACCCGGCTAGACTCCGGTACCGGAATTCCTACCGTCCGGTGGAATCTCGGATGTCGGAGACCTCTAGAAGGGTAAAACCATGTTTTCATAAAATGTTTTAATGTATTTGATGCTTTTAAGTAAAAAGGAAAATGAGTTTTGTATAAAAACAACCTTGGAGGAAAACCCAGGTTCGGTCGCCGAACCTCAAGTTCGGCCGCCGAACATGCAGGCATTTCGGGTGTGCCTTAGGCCCCCGAAGGCATAAGTGAGGGAAGTCCAGGTTCGGCCGCCGAACCTCAAGTTCGGCCGCCGAACATGGCATGCATGCGGAGGCACGTTCGGCCCCCGAACGTGGCCTGGCCAGCCACTATAAAAGGGTCCCTTAGCCGAAAACGGGCGAGTTTTTCTCCCCATTGTCGGCCAAGGTGAGCTCTCCGCCGTCCCTCACCAATCTTTGAGTTCTTCCTTCAAATCTTTCAAGTTTTTCATGAGTTTTCATCTTGTTTTGAAGATTTTCAAGTTTTGAGCAAGTTTTGGAGCTTTGAGGTTCAAGAACTCAAATCTCTCCCATCTTCGAGTTTAGGTCGTCTCTCTCTCGATCTTCAAGAGGTAAGGGCCGATCTTGAACTCATTCCATGTTTTAAGTAAGTTTTATGAAGATCTATAGGGTAGAATGCATGTTTAGCTTATAGTTAGGTTTTTGAGTTTATGTTATGTTTTGAGCAATGTATGTTGGATTTGTGTTGTTTGATGTGTTGTAGTTGGGGTTTAAGGTAGTTTGAGACCCCTAGGAGCTTGTATGCATGTTTTGGTTGAGCTATATGCATGATGGCATGAGTTTGAGGCATTTGTGCATGTTTGAACCAAGTTTCTGCCCTTCGGGAGAAACCAGGTTCGGCAGCCGAAAGGACTTTCGGCCGCCGAACCCTCTTGTGGAGGCAGCATTCGGCTGCCGAAGCTTGCCCCCGAAAGGAGACTTTCGTCTCTGTCTGGGAGTTTCGGCCGCCGAAAGTGCCGCCGAACATGCATGAGTTTCGCCTCTGTCTTTGAGTTTCGGCCGCCGAAGGTGCTGCCGAACCTGCCTGACTTTCGGCTCCGGAGGGACTTTCGGCCGCCGAACCTGCCGCCGAAAGTGCCCTGTCCAGCCTTCCTTTGCATGTTTTTGCATGGATGTTTTGAGTTGTTCTAGGGGGTTTTTAGGGAGTAGTTTAGAGTTATGTTCATGTATGTTTGGTCCCTCATTTGAGTCCACCTGTGTAGGTTCGGACCCGAGGAACCGAGGACCCCAGCAGTGAGTTCAGCTGCTTCTGAGTTAGTAGAGCTTCAGCCAGAGGTGAGTGGAATAACTCTTATGCTTTTAAATAAATAAACCAGTTTTAGCATGATTCACGCATCATGAATGCCATGAGATATAATAGGGTGCTTGCATTAGAACTCACGAATATGTTGCATTGCATAATATGTTGATGATGCGGATGAATGTTGAATGATCCTTTAGTCCTCATAGGTTATGATATGATGATGATACGGTACGGAAGACCAGTGAAGTCCATTCTACGCCCCTGGCACCATGTAAGAGAAAGACCAGTGAGGCCCATTCTACGCCCCTGGCACAGTTGGAATGTTATGTTATGCTATATTATGAGTATGTAAGAGAAAGACCAGTGAGGCCCATTCTACGCCCCTGGCACAGTTGGACCATGTAGAAGACTATTGGTGACAAATTCATCATTGATGTGATTAGCTGTGATGTGATGCATTTCATGTTATCATATATTTTAAATGTTTTATTATTCTGCTCACTGGGCTCTTGTAGCTCACTCCTCTCCCTTAACCCTCAGGCTTGCAGGTACGGGCTAGACAGAGAAGTCAAGAAGAGTAAAGTCCTGTGTTTGTAATAGATAGAAAGTGGACATGATAAATTGTAAGATGATGTAGAGTTGTGAATAGTTATGTAATGTAATGACATTGAGGATTAGAGATTGTGCTTGACCCTATGTGTATGGTATCCCTTTTAATACATGATCTTAGATGTTTTGTAATGCTTATGTAAACCAACTCAACATATGTTATGCCACCCATTGGGGGGTATTGATGAGGTCCCACAGAGGGGCCAATGTTTATGATTATGTTTATGTTCAGTGCATGCACAGGTTGAGTTGGTGTATGAGAAAATGAATGAAAGAAAAGTTTTTAATTTTTATGTATGTTGTTGATCATGTATGGGATTAATCAGGTTCACAGGATGCATGTTAGGCTTGCTACGGGTTCCGGCGGCCTTAAGTCGACCCGGATCCTAGCGCCGGTAGCGGTTCGATTTTCGGTCGTTACATTTGTGATTTTGAAATAGCGGGATTTTTAGTGAGGGTTATTTTTGTCAATTCATGCGTCACAAATGGCTATTTTGGACAGAAGAAGAAGAAGAAGAAAGATGAAAAAGAAGAAGAAGAAGTTGCAGAAAGGGTAGGAAGAAGAAGAAAAAGAAGAAGAAGAAGAAAAAGCATTTGGGTTTGGGTTTTGTGATTTTGAAAGAGCGAGATTTTTAGTGAGGGTTAATTTTGTCAATTCATGTGTCCCAAACGGCTATTTTGGACGGAAAGACTACAAATTTGGATAGAAAAGAAAGTGAGGGACTTAAATATTAGGTTGCCAAAATAGAGGAACAGAAGTGCTAATTACGTTAAACCTCAGGGACTAAAAAATAATTTTCCCTAAAAATTTCCTAAACTTTAAAAAATTATTAATTTTAATTATTAAATATTTTATTATTTAATTATTATAATATAAGAAAATTCATTAATAATTTAATTTTATAAAAATATTTATTAATTAGTTTCTTAATATTATATTTAATCGTTTGTAGAAAATAATTTATATTTAAAAAATATTTTTATAAAAAATATGTTTAAATAATATAATTTATTTTTTATTGTTTAATTTTGTTTTTTAAAATAAAATTTATTAAAAAATTTATGCATAGAAATTTTAGTAAAAATATTCATGTGCAGAAAATAATTTTTTTTTAAAAGGAAGTTATTTTATAAAAATATTTTTTTCATTTAATTATGAAAATATTTTCATTTATTAAATTTTTTAAATATTTTAAATATTAAAAAAAATTTTTGAAAAATATTTTCTATGAAATTTTAATGGTTAAAATTAATAGATAATGCTAATTAATTTGACTCTGAATTCTAAAATTTAAATTAAAATATTTTTAAAATTTTAAAAATATTTTAATTAGTTATTGTATTAATTTGATCGCTAGGTGGTTTATTTTTTTTACAATATAAGAAAATTTATTAATTACTCATTTAATTTCATAAAACATTTATATTTTAATTTATTTGAATTTTTAAAATTTTTTTATAATATTTAACTATCGAAATTAATAAGATAAAATTAATTAATGAATTTTTTAAAATTTTAAAAATATTTTAATATACTTTTTATAAATTAAAAATTAATTAATGAATTTTCTTAAAACACATTCTAAAGGATCAAAAATATATGTGAAAACCTGGAAAGAAAGGATGATTTTTTACTCATCTTAGGAACAATAAAAATTATACCTAGTATATAATTCAAGAGTTAATTTAGTTTTATTCTTTTAAAAAATGAATATAGAATGTATAAATATTTTTAATAAATTTTCCATAAATTTTAAAACGTGATATCTTTCAAAATTTATGTCTCATAATTTTTATTTATTTTTTTTATTATTTTAAAATTATTATTTTATTTTTTATATTATAATTATATATAAATTGATTATTATAATTTTATTTTATTTTATTTTTAAAAAATTTATTAAAATATCTTTTAATTTTTAATAAAATTTAGATAATATAATTAAAAAATTAATAAAAAATTATTTTTTTAATATGTATAAAAAAAATATATTTTTTTTCTTCTTAATTATAGAGTAAGTATGTACATCAAACGTGGCCTGCCACTCCATCCGAAGGGATGGTGTTAACGACGTCGACTATTTATTATAATTAAATAATTAAATTGAATTAATAAAAAATTTATTGTTCAATGGGAATATATTTAGTTAGATTCAGTTATTAATTTATAATTTTGACAGCTTTAATTATCAATTTGGTGATTTTAATTTAGCAACCAAATAACCAAAATAAATTAATTTTTATCAATTAATTCGTTAATTTTAATTTTATTTATAAAAATTCTTCTATTGAAATAAATTTTATTTATCATTTTTATATAAATTAAAATTATTATAAATAGTTCTAATAATTTGTTATTAATTAATAATTTTTTTGGTTCACTTGACTATATCAGAATTCATTAAACAATTTCTGTTTTAACTAAATTACCTTCATTTTTAATATTTATTTTTATTAACATCTGAAAATAAACTAAAATTTATAATATTGGGTAGTATGAAGCCATACCCCAAAATTTCCTTTGTTGTTTTCAATGCCCAATTTTCATTCAGCAGTGAAAGGCCATACCCCAAAAATTTATAACTACTTATTTTAATATTTGTTGGTATGGATATAACAATGAAATAATTAATTATAAGTAGGTAATTAATATCCGTTCTATCGACTCATTGCTCCTTCGATCACCGGTGCCGTCGGAGTTGCCATTCCCACTCCACGATTTTGTCTCTCTTGGTTTCTACGCCAACCTATCAACACCCACAAAAGACTATTTTCATTATAATTTTTAAAATAATTCTACATATATAGAGAAAAAAAAAAAAAAAAAAAAAACTAACCAATGGACATGTCAAATCCACGGCTTTGGAGTTCTCTGTATTCTTGACAGAGGGAACAAAGCTCGCAACAACAATGGACCAAACAATCATGACAACAGCTCCCCGAAAGCTTGTACTGCTCTCTTAGTTTGGATCGATAGACACAGGAGTAAATGCATCCACACCCAGTAAGACATGCAATCAGAAAATAAATTGCTCCACTCGTTGCACAATCTGCACGTCACATTCAGATTAATAATCTAATCAAAACAACTTAATATTCAAATCGTCATTCATGAGAATCACTTAGTTAATTAATTACTTGGTGTTCCTTTGTCTATGATTTCAGCAATCTGTCCGAAGGTAATGCAGGGACACCAAAATGTTATGCAGCCTGCAACATTAATCAACATTGATTAGGCTTAGTTAAACATGAATCATATATAGAGATGAACTTACAGTTTTTGACATCAAAGCAGCAGTCACAGAGACCAGCGGACCAAGCTCCTTCATGTCTATGGAGGGGAACCTGACGATTCTCGTATGGAGCAGGAGGAGGATTCAGAGGAATACCAGTTACAGGAGCAGGTGTTGATGATGAGTGTGACTGCTTGTCACAAGGGTCTTGGTTTTGTGGGTACATGGACATGGGGATGACTAAATTGGATAGATCAAGAATATCAATGTATCAAGAAATTGATGAGATCAAAGGATAAACTGCTAGGCTTTCGTGGGTTATGAATATATAAGAAATGTGAAGTCTTTGATGATAAAGCCGCCATGACTTCACCTAGACGTAAAAGACTTGCAATGATTTAATAGGTAGGAGTGTAATCAACTAATAAAGTAAGAGACTTGACCTTAGATCTTAATTATATATATATATATATATATATTTTTTTTTTTTTTTTTTTTTGAGAAAATTACTTTATCATATCTCAGATGTATCATATTTAATGGATGTGTTTCCCTCTTTTAAGAAGGGATACTTTAATCTTTAAAATTTATAATTATTCAATTGAAAGCCACTATGAGAATGTTTTAAATAAAGACTCTTTATAATTGTATATGCTACATTCACTCCACAAGCTGCACCCACCAATCCAAATATCATTTCTATCAGCAAACAAAAACTCAAAATGTACACCCGATTTGGAAACAAAGTTGATCTTTCAACAGATCTATAGCAATTAACCACCATTAACTAATTAAGGATTTACCAAATAGCATTTGTTTTTTTCACTACCTGATGATCCCTCATCTGCAATCTCGGCAATTTGCCCGAAGGTGACGCAGGGGCACCAAAATGTTACGCAGCCTATGAAACCACCAAAATAATCATATGCTAATTAACGTTTCTGAGGAGGTTTAATTAGTGGGAACTTACAGTTTCGCCGATCGGAAAAGCAGTCTTAAAGGCCAGAGGACCATGGGTCCTTATTCTTGGATTGAAGAATGGTTTCAGATTGAGAATTGTCACTACTGTAGTACTGGTTTGTTGAGCTCACCGGAATCCCAGTTGTGGTTGAATCTCGACTAAAAAGCGGCGGCTGTGGGAGGCCGGAGAATTATTATAGGAATATGGGTCCGTTGTGTACATGATGAGAATGGATCGACATCAAAAGATTTTTTGTTAAAGGCAAAGAGAAAAGTTGGAAGAGGAGGATTTGTGATCGAAGATAGTTTTGCAAAAATAGTGAATAACAGATTTGTGAACAGAACGAATTTTATTCTCCATGCTTCTAAACTACCCGCGTTGCGCGGTTTATTTTATATTTTAAATTTTAAAATTATAATTGCAAAATTTCTAATGATGCAAATTTCTTTAGTTGTATATATTATGTATAACTATCTTATATTAATCCGATTGTTTGCAAAGAAAATAATTTTATATTTGAAAATTATGTTTTATAAAAAATAATTTATTTTTTTACATAATTTTAATTTAAAAATAAAATTTATTAATAAATTTATATATAAAAATTTTAAAAATATATATTAATATTAATATATATTATATATAATTCTTAAATAAAAATATTATAATATTTTATATATAATTATTAATTATATAATTTTGATTAAAAATTACATGTGTAATTAATATATGAATATATGTTAATCCCCTCTCCGCTTGTAACCCTGTAAAAAAAAAAATTTAACTATAAAAAGAAAAGAGTATCGGCTAACTTTTTAAATAAAGATTAACAAGAAATATATTGCTTCCCAGGTCCATGGCTAACCCACCACATTGAGAATATACAGAAAGCAAAATCATTTATTGGGCTTACAACTCGTCTGAATCTTATAAGGGATGAAGAATGCAACTTTAATTAGGGCCATGGACGAATGGTGGCCTTGTCCATATATATCACCACATTTTTCAACCCACTGTACCTTGAGCATTAATCAAGACTCATTTAGAGATCAAAATATTAATATTAATGCACTTGCACAACTAGTCTGTGGTAATAATCTAGTTTCTAACTAAAAAGAATTTGACGGTTCATTCGTCATTTTGAGAGTCGGTACTTTTTTTATTCAGTTTAGCGGTTCTTCCTTATTCAGTTTCGGATAAAAAAGTCTTTCTTTCTTTTGTTTGGAGGTAGGTTCCCTTTTCTTATTTCTAAGTGATTTTCTTTTCTTTTCTCTTTTAATTCTTCGATAACATATTGGTGAGCTTTTTTTCAAATCATACCTAAATGAAATTAATTTTTTCAAATCATGCAGGATCCGAAAATATTTTCGGGTCCTGTGTGTCAAACCTGAGTGTTCGGCAGTATGACTGCCGAACACTCTTGTTCGACACCATTGGTGTCGAACAGAGCCTTTGTTCGACACCATTGGTGTCGAACGACCACGTGGAGCTGGTGTTCGACACCAATGGTGTCGAACAGACACGCGGCACCGTTGTTCGACACCAATGATGTCGAACGTCCACGCGGACACTGGTGTTAGACACCATTGGTGTCGAACATCAGTTGCTCTTGCCACGTAACTGCTCCCGTGGCACAGGAGGCGTGTTCGGCACTCCACGCCTGACGGATGCAGACACTGCAGTTCAAAAAGAAGGGTTCGATACTTATAGTGCCGAACCCTTCTCTGCCACGTGAGGGCTGTGCATGTACGGGAGCCTTAACTCTTCCTTCCGTCTCCATTTTCCGCTTTCTCTGCCATCTCCACTTCCAGTTTCTTCTCCTTCTTTCCTTTCCAGTTTCTTCTCCTTCTTTGCTTTCTTCTTCAAATTTCTTCTTCTTCTCCATAAGTTCTCAACAGAAATTTTCAAGGTTCAACGGCTGCACCAACGTCTGCATCTGCGAGGTATTTATTTAAACTATTTTTGAATTAATTTTTTTTTATGTAAAAATAAAATAAAATAAAATTATAAAATGAAATCTGATATAAAATTTTAACTATTATATGTAATAAAAAGGGTTGGAAAATATATTGTGATTAAATGTAATTATTTCATTGTTAACCGGTAAAAAATGAAAATTATAGTTTTTTTTTTTAAATAATTTTTGTATGTAAGTTGATATAATTATAAAAATTATATAAATTTATTTTTAATTTTGTCAGTAATTAATAAATTAATATTTGTGTATAAGATATTAAATAGTTTAATTTTTTGAAAATTAAAATCCCCGATAAAATATAAAATAAAAAAAAATTGATATAAATTTATCACAAAAAAAGAAATTTGAAAAATAAATAAAATTAAACAAACATAATTTAGACATTTAGATTTTTATAAATATATGTTTTTAAAAAATTGAAAACGATAATTTGAAGAATCAATTAAATAATTTATTAAATACAAATTTTTAAGAAAAATGGAATTAAAAATAAAATAAAATTTAAAGAAATTTTAAAAGGAAAAAATTTAAATTCTTAAATTCAGCATCCTGCTTAAATTTATTTGCTATTTATTTCATAATTATTATTTAATTTTTTTATATTTTATGTAAATAATGAAATTGATTAGTATTTATTATTTTTAATGTTATAGTTTGTTGTTAATTTTGATTAATAATTAATTACATGTAATTTATTAAGATAAGTATAATTAAAAAGTTAATGGAATTTAATTTTTTATTAATGTTTTATTAATTGAAATTCATAAAAAAAAATTTTATGAATTTTTTCATTAATAGCAGTGTGTTTATTAATTTTTTATTAATTGAAAATCAAAAAAAATTTTGATGAACTTTTTTATTAATGGAATTTAATTTTTTATTAAGAATAAAATAATTGAAATTCATAAAATTTGTCACCCCTCATAATTTTTTAAATAATTTAAATGTATTATTTATGTAATTTTGTATATTGTACTAACAGTTAGTTCTAGTTTTTTTTTATAGGCATTATATTATTTGTTGTGATTTAATGTAGACCACTAATATTTTTAAATTTTTTTATGGAGTGTTTAATTTGTTTTGATTATTGGATAGAATATTTGTTGTGATTGAATGAAAAATGGTGTTTGAATGTTCTTTGTGAATTTGAATTTAATAAATTTATTAAATGTGTATTACTAGATCATTTCATTACATCATTATACCGTTAAATTGAAATTTTTTTTGTGTAATTAGATATGGAGGAAAGACGGGCCCGCCGTGACCGCCGTAACTATATATTACCGGGTCCCAATGATCCATCATTGCTGTATGCACAAACCGAACATCGGTCTGAGGCTGTATGGCAACAAAATGTAGAAAGTGGAGTGATAGGCTGTAAACGGACGGGTACAATTCTGCATTTGGAAGAAATTCCGGATCGAATAATACCTCACTTGCGGCGAGCAGGTTTTTATGGTGTAATAAGGTTAGGTTTTTTTGCTTTAGATTGGCATTTAATTACTGCACTTGTTGAGCGTTGGCGACCAGAGACCCATACATTTATGTTCCCTGAAGGAGAGATGACCATTACCCTTCAGGATGTGGGGTTAATAACCGGGTTGCCCGTCAATGGTGCAGCTGTTACAGGCCGATCCCGGCACCATTGGCCATCTGTATGTGAGGCATTATTGGGTATTGTTCCACCTAATAATGCCATAAGAGGATGTAATTTGAAAATAAATTGGCTAACTGAGGAGTTCAGTCAACTTCCAGAGGATGCTGATGAGGAAGTTGTACAGAGGTTCACGCGAGCATACATGTTGAGGGTGATTGGATCCATTTTTAGTGACACATCTGCATCGCGAGTTAACTTAATGTTCTTACCTTTGCTAGCCAATCTAGAAGAGGCTGGAGCGTATAGTTGGGGTGGGGCATGTCTGGCATGGTTGTACAGACAGTTATGTAAGGCGACAAATCCAGAAGTTATGCAGATGGCTGGTCCGTTATTCATTATTCAGATTTGGGCATGGGACCGGATCACAGCAGTATCGCCTACACTGTCCAATCGATTACCACATCATGACGCTCCCCTAGGCAGCAGGTTTGTGATATTTTATTGATGTTATTGTTTTTAACATAATTATATTCAAAGAAATACTCGTTAATATAAATTGTCGTGCAGGTGGAGTAATGCCAGGCAGATAACGGAGGTTGTGACGCACGTACTTGTTGAGCTGCGTTATCAGCTTGATCGTTTATTACCCGAGCAGGTTATATTTTTTAAAGAAATATATATTCTTAACATAAAGTAATTTGTGTATAATAATGGAGTGTTCATTTCAGGTAATTTGGGAGCCGTACACAGAAGCCCTGATTGAGTCGCTACCCGAATATTGTCGCCAAGGTCGAGAAATTTGGAGAGCTGTTGTGCCACTAATCTGCTTCCATATTGTAGAGTGGCATCAGCCGGACAGGGTTATGCGACAGTTCGGTATGCAGCAGCACGTTCCTGCTGAACCCCAACAACCTGCTGCACTACATGATGTAGACTTGCGTAAGAGCGATACGAACTGGGCGGAGGTGCACTCTATGTGGATCGCGCGCTGGAACACCCGAGATAGAAGAGTAGTCACCGCCAGGGCAGCAACAGAACCACTCCATTTCCATTCAGAGTACATGGAGTGGTACCGTAGGGTGTCCAGACGCTGGATTTCGGTTAAAGGAGCGGCAATGGGATCAGGGGTGAGAAATTTATGAAAATTTGTGATTTTCTATAATAACAGCACAACAGCACAATTTTAATAATATAATTGCTTTTATGTTGTGTAGGAGGATGGGTTGGAGCATATGTACGCCATTGCTACCAACCCTACGGCTGGGAGCATGACAGCAATGTGCGACCTCATACAGTCAGTATCTTTATGTTTGATGGAAGAGAGGCGGCAAACACAGCTGCCAGCTCCACATCCAGCGCCTGCTGCACCAATATTCGCGGCTGACCTAGATGACCCGTCCATCCCAGAGTCCATTGTACGTGGTAGTAGGGGTAGGTCTCGTGGTCATGGTACGAGCTGTAGAAGGGATTCCTCTCAAGCAGCACAAGGTGAAATGGACGTGCATCCAGTGCCACCTCCGATACAATACCATCAGTCACAAGCAGAACATGAAGCTACACCAAGTTCATCACATTTCCCACCTGGCTCATCTCAGGGTCCACCTATGTTTTATCCTTCACAGAGCCAGTTTATGGGTTGGACGCCTGGACCGCATGCAATGGCTTCATTTTCGGCCAGTGCATATAGTGTACCATACACACCAGCAGGAGCGGTATTTCCCGCATTTGCATCAGAGCCTGCGCATGAGCCTTCTTCTTCAAGGCAGTTTCACATGTCAGGCAGAACTTCAGAGCATATGTTTGCGGGATATAACGCTGGATTAGGATACGGCCAGGCTGGTGTAGGCCTCTTTGGCCAGTCCGATCCTTCGGGTACTATGGGTGCTGTGGTGCAAAATCCCGAAGTACCAACGCAGGATGATCTGGAACCTGAACAATTCCTTGCACCAGGACCATGGCAAGGTCGTCTACGTGCTCCACATGAGAGGAGACACCGAGGGTGTGGTACCGGTGATCATAATTGATTGTGAGTTGAATATTTCTTTAAAAATTAATTGATTTAAATTATTTTACTTTTGTTTCAATAATGCAATTGTGTTGTAAATACTATTTTTTTGTGTGTTGCGATTAATGAGATGGTTTATGAAGTGTTTGATATGAGTTGAAATTGTGTTGATATTATCAGAAGTTATGGGGTTAAGGTGAATGTTTATAGAAGTGTGATATTATTATTCGCAGGTGTATTTAGACTCATATTTCAGGGGAAACTCTGCCGGATTTTATTTAGAAATAAATATTTGAATACTACACATTTAAACGTGCATTGACTCATTCATTTGTTGTTACTCTGTAGGTTCATGATGATCATTCGACAGATGATATTGGTATGAACTTGGAACTGACTGTTGGTGATAGAATGGATTAGGAATACGCCGAGTATATCATTGATTTCTTTGATATTAAGTTGCTTATGCCATTTCATTAAGTGACAAATGTGTATATATATTTTCAACATTTTTTTTCACTATTATTTGTAATTGCTTTTATGTTTGGATGCTTTTGAATAAATGGTACCCTTACAGCTTGTTAAGATATGAGTTTCTTATTTGTTTACATTGATCAATTATGTGTTTGCATTTTCTGGTTCTTACAGCATGTTAAAATAGGTAATAAAATAAAGTATAAATTTTACTTTGATTTCAATAATTATTTAAAATCAATCAATAAATAAAAATAAATCAATTATTAAAAAAAACTACATAATTAAACATTATTTTTTGCACTACACTTTTACATTTATAGTAAATGAAATGAAGCATATTTATCTACTAGATTCCACACCCATACAAGTTTTTTTATTGTGGCCCACCCTTCCACATACGGAACAATGAACTCTGGACGTTTCTTTTATTTGGCTAGACCTCCAGTCCATTTCATTACGTATTCTAGAAGATCTCGGTCGTCCTTTCTTTCTTGTTCTACAAATGTCAGGCACGAGAGGAAGTCCATCTGCTGCAGGCCAATAGTCAGGATGTCCAAGAGGATGAAACGTGTACGCATAACACTGGATTGTACGATCCAATTTATAGTAGTCAGATACAAATTGTTCGTAGTCAATTGAATGTGACATGCATGCAGCAATAGCATGAGAACAAGGTATTCTTATCTCCTGAAATTTGCCACATGTGCATGTTTGATCCATGAGTTTGACCACTTGCTTTTGCCGACCATTTGCAGTAATTATTTCGCAAACCATGGTCTGACTGTTAAATCGTCTAACCCTGTGTCCATTCGCCTTTATTGCATTAGCACGCAGAGTTTCACTGCAAAATTGACTGAAAATATAGCCCTTCATTTGTTGATCCAGAAAAGTTGTCCTCCGCGTATCAAAGTAATGAACACACTGGAAAAATATTTTTTCAACCATTGCCGTTATAGGCAACGCCCTAAATCCTTTCATCATGCCATTCAGAGATTCAGCCATGTTTGTTGTCATCACGCCATACCTCTGTCCACCATCGTGTGATCTCGTCCATTTCTCTAAATTAATCTTCATTGCCCAATCATATGATTCAGGGTGCACCTCCCGAATATTATTCATTGCCTCGTAAAACTTTCTTTTCTGGTTTTCATTTGCTGATATAAATGACAAGTAAATCAAGGTAAAATTAGCATAACTCAAAAATGACACTAAATAATTAAAATAAAGTTATTTGTGTATAACAGAATTACTCATACCTGCCTTGCGCAACGCTTCCTTTATTACTGCATTCTTGAATGTTTTATTGTAATTACTCAGAACATGTCTTATGCAGTAACGGTGATGACCAGCTGGAGGTTGCCACCAATCTTTCTGCATTGCCTTAAGAATTCCAGCATGACGATCTGAAATTACACACAAATCTTCTCGATTGGTCACAAAGATCCTCAAACAATCCAAAAACCACGACCAATTATCACCGTCTTCCTTATCAACAATGGCAAATGCTAATGGAAATAGTTGATTATTTCCATCGAGTGCGGTTGCACACAGTATACACCCAGTGTATTTTCCATATAGGAAAGTCCCATCGATTGAGACAACAGGTCGGCAATATTTAAACCCCTCAATCGATTGCTTGAAAGCCCAAAACATACGGTCAAATACACGACACATCGGATTCAACCTCTCATTTATCCAATGTGGATTATCTTCAATCATGTATACTGTTTCTGGATTAAAATGATGAAGAGCAGTCATGAATCTACGCAAACGACCGTATGATTCATCCCAACCCCCATAAAGCCTTGCAATTGCCTTCTGCTTAGCTTTCCATGTCTTCTGATAAGACGGCTCGTACCCAAATTTATCCCGCACTTCCGCTTGTAGTGCAGCAATTTTTATATCGGGCTGCTGTTCAATTAATGCAAATATGAACGAACAAATGAAATTTTCATCTAATTGGCTATGATTTTTTGTCAACTGAGGATTTGTACATGTGTGCGGTCCACTGTATCTCGTAATTTTCCATATATCTGAACCTTCTGTCTTTGATGCTCGAAGCCTCCATGGACACCCACTGTCTTTGTCTTTACACTTGATAGAATAAGTTTTCTCTCTTGTTTCATGATAACAAAATTGATGATGATGTCTTAGATGATATTCTTTTGCAGCTGCAGCCACTGCATCTCTCGAAGAAAAAATCATCCCAACTGAAAATTCTTTGGAAGGATCCCAAAAGGAACGGCCTTCTGCCTTGTCATAAGGATCAACCCTCAGCAAATCGAAGTCTATTTCTGCGTATGGGGGAGGATGAACAACAGGCAAAATAGGATTACTAAATTGTGTGTTGTAATATTCAGATTCACTCACATTACCCTCCTGACCATAATCATCATCATCATCATCCTCAGTAGACATCCATGAATCATCGTCATCGTCATCATCATCCTCGTTCTCATCCTGAACTGTATGAGATAAATTACTTGACGGCCTTGGAAGACTATCAGATAACTCATAATCATCAACTACATTTTGCTCTTCACATTGTTTCGCATTTGATTCTACAGCAGTTCCAGATGGACCTATATCAACATCCTCATTCGTCGCATCAGCACAACGAAGTACCTTAACATATATTTCTATACCAGGCAGACCACCAATCTGATATAAGTAATTAAACATACTACACATATCATCTTCCCCCCATATATCCATGCATTCAAATTTTAAAGATCCATCCACAATTGTAGGCTTTCTAAAACTAATCGTCTCTATATATTCATTATTCTTCGATAATCCAATTGCACGAGCAATTTTCCCGACCATTTGACTAAAATTTATCCGTTTACCTATTGGAACAATTTTTGAAAAACCTCCATCATAATCGTATCCATCAGAATTATTTATAATATTTCCATCCCAACGAATATTCGCATATGCAGGAACTGCCATTTTTCTGTTAAAAAAAATAACATGCAAATTCAGTATTTTTATAATTTATATAAAAAAATTAATATTAAAGATTATAATAAATTAAAATTATACACAATACATATAATATATTTATTTACAAAAATTATGATTTCGTATGTACTTACCTTTAAATATGGATCACTGTATTATGTTTCTCCCAATATGACCGATGAAATAAAATTATTCAATTTCTGCAAAAAAAGAATATATTAGAAATTCATTTTTATTAACAAAATTTTATATAAAAATAAAAAATAATTTAAAATTAAAATGAATAGAATCTAAAATTTACGGATATTTTTTTTCAATCAAGTCAAAAACAATTAAATACGATAATTTTATGAGATCAAGTAGGAGATGAAATTGATTAAAAAATAAAATTAATATAAGAATAGAGCAAATAGGGAGTAAGGAGGTAAGAATATGCAACAAGCTATTTTTCTGTTAAAAAAAATAACATGCAAATTTAATATTTTTATAATTTATAAAAAATAATTTTTTATTATTAAAAATTATAATAAATTAAAATTATATACAATACATATGATATATTTATTTATAAAAATTGTTATTTAATATGTACTTACCTTTAAATATAGATCACTGTATTACGTCTTTTCGATCGATAAAATAAAATTCTTCAATTTCTGCAAAAAAATAATATATTAGATATTTATTTTTTCTAATAAAATTTTCTAAACAAGTAAATAAATTTATAAATTAAAATAAATAGAATTTAAAATTTACCGAAATTTTTTTTCTATTCGAATTAAAATAATTAAATACGATAATTTTACGAGATCAAATAGGAGATGAAATGGGTTCAAAAATAAAATTAATACAAGAATATATAAAAGCACATAGAGAGTAAGGAAGTAAGATCAAAGAGAGAGTAATGAGATAATAAGGAAGTAAGATCAAAGAGAGAGTAATGAGATAATGGAAATAGAAATTTGGAGATAGGGATTTTATAGACGAAGCCAGGAGATGAAATAAAATAAAATAAAAAAAAATGAATATGCAAGTAGCCGTTGATTTGCTAGCCGTTGAGAAGGGTCCATGAATCTGCGGAAGTAGCCGTTGATTTGCGTAAGTAGCCGTTGAGAAGGGGCCATCAATCTGCGGATGTAGCCGTTGAGAAGGTGGGACGTGTGGCCATGTCAGGCGTGTTCGACATCAATGATGCCGAACACGCCTAGTGCGCCACGGGAGCAGTCAAAACTGCTCCCGTGGCGGAGAAGCCGTTGTTCGACATCATTGGTGTCGAACAACGGTGCCGCGTGTCTGTTCGACACCATTGGTGTCGAACACCAGCTCCACGTGACCGTTCGACACCAATGGTGTCGAACAAAGGCTCTGTTCGACACCAATGGTGTCGAACAAGAGTGTTCGGCAGTATGACTGCCGAACACTCAGGTTTGACACACAGGATCCGAAAATATTTTCGGATCCTGCATGATTTGAAAAAATTAATTTCATTTAGGTATGATTTGAAAAAAAGCTCCATATTGGTAAAAATTAGAGAGAGTTATTTTAGATCTACTATTCATCTTGCTTTTTTTTTGTTTATGTCATTTTTGCTTACATGTATGGGCTGTGCTTCTATGTGGTATTGTTTTCGAATTTCTCTATTCGTAAGGAGAGTGATTACCTTCAAGATTTGTATTTTTTTTTCAGTTGTTTTAAAAGTTGTCTATCTTAGCTCTGTAATGATATTCTATTCGATTGTGGAGACCTTTGTTCTCCCTTTCTCATGCATTTCATATTTCTAATCTAATCCGATAGTTGATGTGTTTTCAAGATTGAGTTTTGCCTTCCCTTACTCTGAAAGTTGCGGTTTTTTGGCATCTTAGTCAATTCGGCTTTCTCTCTTATTCTTCAGTTTGTTGACTTGCTATTATAATTTTTGTAAAGAGAGACTTTTTTTCTATTGTAATGTCTTCGGATAAAAGCGATAGAAAATAATTTGAGTTTCTATATTAGGATGAGCGACGTGACTTTTTGAGATTATTCATATTAAATAGCTGAATTAAGCCATATTTAGATTTTTAAAGTTATGTGGCTGTTCAAATTTTATTTGTTTGAATCTTAAAATCCTCTTATTTTGCGTATTTTTTGAGAAAAAAAAGTGTAATATTGTAAACTTAATAAATTTTTAGATTCAATTTTCTCAATCCTTTATTGTTTGTAGCTTTGGCAAAAATATATATAATATATACAAGTTAAAATGCACGCACAATTTTGTGAGTATAAATGATTATTTATAAAAAAAACAAGTATAGTGTTGTAATTTTATAAATTAAGGTTAAAGTAAACTGTTAGAGATAAATTTTTTCCGAAATTATTTTTCTTAAATTCCCTAATTATACTTTTTATGTCATTTCTTTGTTTAATAAGTTAAAACAATTAAAATGAGATAAATTTTCAAAATTAGATATTGAAACAAAAAAAAATAAATGTAGAAATTGGAGTGTTCAACCAATTGAAATACAAAAAAAAAAAAAACAATTAAATAAAAGTTTTACAATATTTTTGTTGGAGTTATAACTCGAAATTGAGTTTAATATAAGTAAAATTGATTGCATATATTCAATATTATTTTTTTAAAAAAATCCTAAAATGTTAAATATTGCCCTCATTTACGGAGTCGAATCCGCCAACTTCTCTCTCATGATAATGATGTTGGAAAAGCTTTGCCTGAAATGACGATCGCAATCTTTTGATGACAAAATTTAATTTGTTTAATGTCTCCTCTTTTCACAACTTAATCTCAGCCGCTCGATCAACATCTCCTCTGGCCCTCTCCATCAACTTACATACATAATTTTAATGAGTTTTGCTTTTTTCTTTTTAGAATTAATTCAAACCGAGATTAATTATTATTAAATTAAATTTTATTAATAAATTTGACCTTTTTAATATAGATTTTGCTTTTAATTATTCAAGATTATGTTCCCTAATCCTTTAAATGCATATCATTGTGGTTGCCATCTTTCTTTCTTTTTCAAATCATTTGATTGAATCAATAAATTTTCAAGCTATTAATTTATTATATATATGCCATTTTGATTTTATTTATTTAAAAAAATTATTTTTTTATTATTTGGTTGTAATATAAAAAATAAAAAAGTGTTAATAATTTAAAAACACAAATATATAATCTATTCGTTATCTAAATTTTGAACTATTTAGTTTTCACAATGTTAATTTCTCTCTTTTGAATATATTTACCAGTAGAAAATTTGTTTTAAATTGGATGCTTAGAGAGACTGATTTAAAGAGTAGATGACCAAATAAACTAATTAATTGCAATTTTTTAAAATAGAGAATTAATTAGATAGTTTTTTTAAGACAAAGAGATTAAATAATAATATCATAATAAACAAGCTTCATTGACCTCACTAGTCACTTCAGACGAGAAAATAAAGCAGAAAATTGATAGAAGGAAGAAGGTAAAAGAATCATTACTTCCAAAAATATGAAGACAGAAACCCTTCCTTTTACTTTTAACTGGGTCACAATCAAGAACATATTGTGGAAGTTTTAGATGTTACCAGAAGCCACTGGTTTTGACCTCCTCTTTTTGATCTTTAAACCCTAAAAGCAAATCAACTTGCACAGTAAAACTCAGAGGCTCCATTAGCGAATTCCAAGAACTGGTATTCAAATCTGAAAATGAGTAGCAAAGCAATGGAAATAAAGCAAAGTGAATCTGGGACCCATCGTCTGTTAAAGCCCAAAACTAAAAGGAGCACGCTTCACAACTGGCTACTTAGTGGAGAAAATGGGCAAGTAAAAGAAAGTCGTCAAACTTCCTAACTACCCAAACCGCCTACAAAAGAAAGCGCCGTCCTCCACACCGCGTTTAGTGCCCCATTAGCGAATGCCATGCGTTTTATCCCTTGAAAGAAGCCTTTGCACGCCACTGGCTGGCACTTGGTGGTGGTCCTTGAATTAATCCATCTCTAGTTAACAGTTAAATCAAACACATTCAAATTTAATAATAAACCCGAATATATAAAGTTTTGTGATACATGGATGTAAAAGCCATTGATTACATTTAAAGCAATGTAACCGCCGCATTTTCAAAAGCTAGTGGGAAATAGCCGGCCAAAAAATTCGCATGCTATTGTATTTTAATGCTCTCATATCATGCTTCCCCACTGTATGCGCCAATTTTTGCCTTAAAATTTGGCCTAAATTAATCCCCCACCATAATTTCCTCTACGCATTCCCCCTTATAACTGAACCACCATTGATAAATATTATGTACAGTCAGTTTTTTAAATAATTATTTAATATTTTTTATTATACTAAATAAAAAATTATCATATTAATTTTTTTCTTTAATTAATAATTAATTACTATACATTTCAATTAATATAAAACTACCTTTTCTAACAAATATATTTGGCACGCCATTTATCAACCTAGCTTTATTTTCCATGCGTACAAAATTTTATTAATCATCAATTAATTAAGCCCTCAACTTGCTCTTGTCCATGCCACTATTAACACTAAAAATCCCTTAACAGAGCCAAATCTATAATTATTTGTTTAAATCATGTAGAAAACACACTCAAAATAAAATATTTATGCTAAAAAGTTTTTAAAAAAAGTTTAAATTATTGGTGCTACTTGTGTCTCTAGTCTACTATATTTAGGGAAATTTTGGATTGGTCCATCCATATATTCCTCATGTCGGAGTTTATAAGGCTTCCACTCACTTTAAATTTATAAACTAATTAAATTATTATACATAATTTATAAATATAGAAATTAAAATTACCTAAATTATATGATCTATTGTATTTAATTATTTTCTATTTACAAATGATTTTAGCATCGTCCAATTTTAATGAGTCTAAAGTTTTTTTTTATTTTATAAACAATTCTTTTCAATATTTTATAATATTTAAAAAAGTTTAATAAAAAAATATTTTAATAATAAAAAAATTAAATTATTTAAAAAAAATAACTTTCTCTATTTAAAAAAGAAAATCATTTTTCACACTTTAAAAATTTTATTAAGTCCTTTATATATAAATTTATTAATATATTTTATTTTATTAATTAAAATTAAATGATAAAATAAATTATTTTATTAATAAAATTTTAAAAATACAGAAAATGGTTTTATTTTTTGAAAATATAAAGTAATTAAAAAAATAATTTCCATTAATGAGTTTTTTTAATTGCTTCAAATATCAAAAAGATATGAAAATGTTTTGTTTTTTAAAAATCTTGTGTGTGAAATTAACGAGTCTAAATTATTGTAAAAATTTTTTCTTGTTTGTAAAGCAAATTACTATAAGGATAGGGGCAATCATGTAATTTAATGAAATTATATTGGTACAAAAGTAAATCCACTGGGAGCTAACCTCCTAACGGATCAGTTAAATACGCATCAACCTGGCATGCCAATCCCAGAGAAGCCACTCGCTCAGTCTCAGCTCATCCTCAAAAAATACTAAACGCCACCATCAATGGAGACACAAACACAACGGCCTCTTATTCTCTCCCTCCTCTTCGCCACCTTTCTCCTCCATCTCCAACCAATCGCCACCGTCGCTTCCGCCTACCCCGCCCCCGCCCCCCAATCTAATAGCACCGATTACATACGCACCAGCTGCGGTGCAACATTGTATCCCGAAATCTGCTTCACTTCCCTTTCCCGCTACGCCAGTGCTGTCCAGCAGGACCCCGCCCGTCTCGCTCGAGTGGCCATAGGCGTAAGCCTTTCGCGTGCCAGACACATGGCTGTCTACGTCTCTAACATCTCACGCGAAGCAGACTACGGCTCCGACCATCGCGCAGCCGCTGCACTACACGACTGCTACTCAAACTTCGGAGACGCTGTAGACGAGATCCACGGCTCGCTCAAGCAGATGCGACAGATTGGAGCGGCGGGCTCATCGGCAGAGGCATTCCGTTTCCAAATGAGCAACGTGCAGACGTGGATGAGCGCTGCGTTGACGGACGAAGAAACTTGTACGGACGGTTTTGAGGATGTTCCGGATGGGCCGGTGAAATCAGACGTGTGTGAACGTGCGGCGGATGTGAAGAAATTTACCAGTAACGCTCTTGCTCTAGTTAATAGTTATGCTGCGAAAGGAATGCCTTGACTGCTTTATTTTTCTATTGGTAGATAAATATTTAGGCGTGTGAGTGGAATACACATTAGGAAGTAAATATAGATGTTTGGAGTGTGATTTTGGATTTGCTGTTTGGTGTGGTATGTTTCTAACCTTCTTTCGCCACTAAGAGAAGAAAGAAGAAGGAACTTTGTAACCGAGTTTAATGAGTTTGACTAATTAAACTCAGAGTTAACCTCTTTTGTAGAAATTAAGTGTGTAACTTTCAAAAATTTCTTCCTATTCTCTGTTCTGTTTCATTGAAAGCTCATCAATTAATTTTCACTATTTCATTAGCATCATGAGTTAAAATTACAATTAAAGAATAACAGTAAAGAATAATATATCAACACTAACTTTTCAGCATTGATATTTAAAAATAATATTTTTTAAAATTTAAATATTTATTAAATTAAAATTAAAATATTTAATAAATAAAAATATTAAAACACAAGTGTGAAGATATACATTTTAACTTAAAAAAATTTTAGAGTACTAACAAAAAATATTACTTTTGAAAATTGCTGAAAATCTTCAGAATTTCAAGGGCCCATGCCGCTTGGACCTTCATCTAAATGAGACACTAATTGACATATTAATGTCTTCTAAATTACACTTTGTATTTTTTACATGTGATTTAAGGTTTTTGTACAATAAAAGTAATAAATATATTAAATTTTAATAAAAAAATATATCATCCTTTAATTAAAATATTTGTAAAAAAAAATCAATCTAATTATAAATAAATAAAAAATACATTTTAAATATTGAAACCATAAAGTGATATTTAAACAAATATTTTTTACCTAAATTTTTTTTTATGAAAAATATTTTTTAACAAAATAATTTAGTTTTTATTATTTAATATTAATTTAAAAATAAAATATATTAATGAATTTATATATAATAGTATTGACAAAATTTTAAAAATTACAGAAAATAATTTTCTATTTTTTTTAAAAAAGTTATTTTTTATTTTTAAAAGAAAAAATCATTTCTTTAAAAAAATAGAAAATTATTTTCTGTAATTTTTAAAATTTTGTCAATACTATCTTTAGAGTTATTTTGATTTAAAAAATATTTTTTATCGATTAATTTTTAAAATTGTTTTAAACGCTAGAAAAGGTAAAAATAAACGGCTAAAGGGGAAAATGCATTATTGTTGATTTAGTGGAGGATGTATGGGTTAAGGTTGTAGTGGCATTCATGTGCATGTGCAAGGAAAAGCATTCACAAAAGTCATGCATGGTATTGTAAGAAGCATGAGAATTTGAGAATGCATGTGCTTAATTATTATGATAGAATGGACCCATAACAAAGAAAAGGGGGTGTTTTTAAACATGTCCTAGTGCTATTATTATTATAATTAATGACATGGTTATCAATAATCATCATGATTTCTAATCCTTACCACCCAAAATTTATGTGGCCTAGCTAGCTGGATTAATCTATATCTAGACATACTTAGGCTTTTACTTTACATTTTTATTACACCATGATGATGATGGGCCTTCAATTACTTTTATTTTGAATCAAAAGACAACATATGAATGCTTTGAGGTTAGGCAAACTTTATGATGTAAATGATGATTAATTTGACTAATCTACATGCTTAGACTGTGCTATATGAACATCTAAATTTTTTTTAAAAAAATTATGACAATTAAATGATTTGTCAAGAAGAGGAAAAAATTACTAGATTTATTACTTATTGTACTTTAAATTTTCACGAAATAACAATTTTATCAAGAATAACTTTGTGATTTTATAAAAAATTAAAGTTTAATGCTGACAAGATTTAAAGTACAATAAATTTTAATCTAGTGTTATTTTTTTCATAACTCAAATAATATCGTGACTAATTTATGTTTAATTGATAACAATTCTTATAAATGTAGATGTTTAATATTTTGTGATTTTAGTTTGAGTTAATCCAGTTAGTAAAGGGTGTAAGCTTTTCTTAAATATATTTTTTAATTTATGTTTAATTGATAACAATTCTTATAAATTTAGATGTTTAATATTTTGTGATTTTAGTTCGAGTTAATCCAGTTAGTAAAGGGTGTAAGCTTTTCTTAAATATTTTTTTTTTCTAAAAATTAAGTTTAGCTCAATGCCAAACACAGTCTGGTTCATGCATGACAAAGAAGGATTTTCTCAATTATGAGTTTGAAGAAAGCGAATAATTAAAACTTTTTAAGGAATATTGTCCTTAAGCTAACAGAATATATATATATACATATGATGAAAAAACAGAGAAGTTGCATAGGAAAAAAACAAATTGATGCATGTAAAGATGAAGAGCAGCCAGATGTTAAAAAAAGTATGGGGTTGCAAAGGAGCCATCATCAGAGATGAGGAGCAACCCGTGAATGAAATGACTGTTTGGGAGGACACAATAGAAAGGGCACTTGTCATTTGCATTAAATTGCAACGTCTCATTCCTGCCAGAACCAGACATTTTCGATTGCGATTGCCTGTCTAATAATTTTACTGGTTTTTTTAGGATTCACGAGATACCAATCTCATTCTATTTTTGCTTCTAATTGTGGCTTTTGCTGCCATTGGAATAGACTCATCATAGAGTCAAACACTCGTCTTAAAGGTTTGGAAAAGGATAGCTTCGCCCATATGGCGAAAGCAATCTCTAACATTGAATGGAATCTCGCAATATATCAAAATTCTTTCTTTTTTTTTTTTTCCCTCTTCATTACCAATTTATCATGAAATCCCACATAATTAAATTCAATATAGGGATATGTGAATTGATATTTTTTTAGGCTTTTGTTAGGCTAAAAGTACATTAATGAGTGATGTGAATACAAAGTTGCATTAAAAATAATTAAGAATAAAAAGAAAAGCATTAGAAAAAGATAAATCAGTATTCACTTTATGATTGGCATTGAAGATGGTTCATGATAAAACAAGACAACAGATAATGTGATCGCAATTTCACTGATTTGTATCCAATCAGTCCATTCACTTGGGAAAATGGCAAAGATCTCAGCAGTAAGACAGACTCTAATCTCACTCAAAGAGTAGGTGGACGATGGATTTGAAGATTTTTTCAAGTGAAGGGATAGAAGTTCGAAAACAGCAGGCTGCCCAGAAGAATGTAGGCTGTAGAATATGCCCAGAACATGTAACCCCATCTTTTACCAGGAGACACGGCTTTATATGATGCATACCAGTACAGGGGAGGACTAGCAGACAAGAAACGTGTAGCAACCTGCAGATTATCACGCACCAGCGAACACTTAAAAATCCACCGTTGATGATGAGAAATTAAGCAAGACTACTTGATTTCATAATGGCACCAAAACCACTGAAAACCACATGCATACATTAGTGCATAAATTCAGTGTCAAAAGTAAAATCAACTTTTCTAATGGGCCATACATTCTAATATCAACAAACTTTAAAATTGACCAAACTGATTTTCTCATCACCCTAGGAACACTGTAAAAGTTAAGTCAATGAATCATTAAACTATAGCCCTTACTTTTACCACTTTCCGGAGTTTATTAATGACAAAAAAAATTGAACTTATTAAAACTATTTTAGCCCAGTTCTTACAGCTTTACAATAAAAAATGCACAAGCACCCTATGCCAGCGCTCTTATGAAAATAAGTTTTGACTGAAAACTTGTATCACTTGCAAACCACATTTTACCTTAACCATATAAAGTAATAGGATAAACCATTGATGTAATTCCCAAAAATAACAGTTCATCACTTTTGAGATTAGGTATTTTAAGCTCACATTTTGAGAAATATGCTGCCTCTTAACAAGTAAGGATGAGTCTAACCTGCACATGCATGACGAGAAAAGCTGTGGCTGCCATGAAACCCAAGTGCAAAGTGCATGGAATGACAAAGGCATGAAGGCATTCTGGTTTCTGGAATAAATCATGTTCTTCGTGAAGAGTAGGATAACCATCCCCTTCAATCGTTTGTCTCCTTTGTCTAAGATTATGATATTCTGCAACAAGCAAAATAGTTGCTTTAAAAACATATGCTACAAACTCATTTACATCCAATTCAACAAAAATGATAATTTGATGGGAAATTAATGCACAGGATAAGAATGCATATTAAATCACTACATTGAATTCCATATCGATATGACATCTACATGTGAGTGCAGATAAAAGGGATAGTTATATACACACACATATACACTGATGCATGCAAGTATAAATGCAGTACTCTATTATATTTATCGATCAATGTCTATCTTATAAACAACCATTAAAAACTAGAATAAATCAAACAATGATTTCAATGGGAACAGCTTATTCTTAATACATTATTTATTACATGAATTAAGGCAGAGGAAAATTATCATTCACAAGTTTCATTTTGTACGTTGATTCATATAATCTACATGTATGAGTTTGCACCTTGCGTTTTAGTAGATAAATTTTCCTTTGAGGGAGCAATGTTTGGTCCTGAAACTGTATCTAGAGAAGAAAATGAATCTCTGGACCTCTTTTCGCCAATAGGTGCTCGAAAGCCCAATGAGAAAAACATCTCTGGTTGTGACCTCACATAGTGGAGAATGCAGCAAATTGCCAAAGACAGTATTGGGGATGCAAGCAGAAAGTTTGGCAATTGCTTCAACTGAAAATACCTCAAGAAACCTACTTTCCTAGGATCAAAAGACCCACAAATGTTAGAAATTAAATTCGGAATTCAAACATATTTATGAAGCTGGTGAACGAAAGTCAAACCACGCATGAATTATGAAATAACGGACAAAATCCCAAATCATACAAAAACCATGGGAAGTCAAGAATATAATGGATAAAATCACTTCATATGAGAAGATAAGTGAAGCATGCTAATCATAAGCTACAGATTAACAAATTCCTGATGAGAACAAATACAATAAAAAAAAAAGATTCATAAGGAAAGAAAATTTTAGACCATCCAGTTGTCAAAAGGTAAAATGATATCTCAGACTGGATTTTAGCATACTGCAGAGTGCAGAGACACTATGGGTCCGTTTGGCATTGTTATTGAAGCTATTGAAAGAAGCACCTTTCTAAATATACTAGTTGGAAAATGTGAAAAGCTGATTTAAAATTAACTTTGACATGTTTTAGTTATAAGAACATCAAAATAACAAAACAAATTTCTCCAAATTGTTTTTCTAATATCATTTAAAATGATACTTCTTCTAATGTCTTTCAGGCTTTGAAACTCAATGTCAACAAGGCTATATTGCTATAAAACAATAGGAAAACAAAGGGACAAGAAACTATAACTCATGGTTCAAGCTGAACGCACCAGTAATGACTCTGGATGTAATTGTAGAGCAAAGGTATTTTGTATTTGCACCAAGGCCTCATTTCCTCTGGGGCATGTCCATTGCAAATATTGTAGTAGCCATATGCTTGAAAGGCAATAAAGGGAAGAAAAGTACATGTACAACGCAATGCTCCAGTGATAACAGCCTTCACTGCCAACTAGCATAGAAGTAAGAAATTACTGAAGATACCATCTTATCACATGCACAACAAGCAGATTGCATGTAATTTTTGCAAGAACTATATTGCAGTAAACAAGAACATGGAGCTTCACCAAACTCGGTGAAATTCACTAAATTGCACGTACTATATTGCAGTAAACAGGAACATTTTCATATGCTACAGCCTAAAAGTAATGACTTGATCAACCAGGAAGTTCCCATGTAAACAAGCATAAACTTATCATGAAGGAAAACAGAAACTTACAGAAGCGTATTTTTTCAGGAATAAACCATGATAAACTTGATGCATTGTCTGAAAACAGAAATAACCAGCATTAAGCACTCCATTAGCCCTTGCACAACCAGAGAGAGCAAACCACAGAACAGCAATATTATTTGACCCAGCTATTAAGTGATACAACCCTCCAAGCGAGAATAAAGAGTACAAACTCTCTGAGTATCTGCAACCACAAGACAAGGATAGATAACATGCTCAGTCTAATTCAAGCTTAAACATGCTTTTTTAATGAATTTGATGGGACTCACATTGAAGAATAAAATATGGAAGCTGGATTGAAGCAAAACAAAATAGAAGCCCGTAGTGCTGTTTCATGGTCCTTCAAAATAATAACTGAAAGCCTGTTGGAAGGTGGAACAGAAATCAGCAATTCTGCACTCAGAGAACCATGAGACAACAGAGCAATCAATGTGAAACAGAGATGAAACTGAGATGAAAAAAGAGGGAGAAGCAGAGAATTTGAGAGAAAGATGCTTGATTAAATCCGCTACCAATTAGGATATATATACTATTTACAAGAATAAATTAATTTCTTAATTATAGTCTAATCATATTCTAATCATATTTCTAATTATGCACACAATCACAACAAATCTAGACTATTTACAAAAAGTATCTCAACACTCTCTCTCAAGCTGGAGGATACATGTCATATGCTCCAAACTTGTTACAAATATATTCGATTCGTGAACCCCGAAAAGATTTTGTAAAAACATCAGCTAGTTGATCGTTTGAGTTTACAAAGTTAGTACAAATGCATCCCGACTCAATTTTTTTGCCTAATAAAAATGGCAATCCACCTCTATATGCTCCGTCCTTTCATGGAAAACTAGATTTCATGCAATATGGAGAGCAACTTGATTATCACATATCAACTTTATTTGGCCAATATCATCATATTTCAATTCTAGAAAGAGTTGTTTCAACCAAATGAATTCGCATGTTGCCAGAACCATAACTCGATATTTTGCTTCTGCACTTTATCTTGCAACCACACCCTATTTTTTACTTTTCTAGAATATAAAATTCCCTCCAATCATAATACAATATCATAAAGTAGATCATCTATCTGAAGGAAAACTTGCCCAATCTACATCAGAATAGCCAACAATTTGTGAGTGACCCTTGTCCTTATAGAGTAGACCCTATCCTGGAACTCCTTTGATATATCTAAGAATGCGAATGACTACATCCCAGTGACTACTATACGGGGTTTGAAGAAATTGACCAACTACACTTACAGCAAAACCACACTTACAGCAAAGAAAATATTTGGTCGCGTGATAGTGAGATAATTGAGCTTGCCAACTAATCTTCTGTATCTAGCAAGATCTTTAAGTGGCTCCCTCTGTTTAGGAACAAATTTTACATTTGGATCCATGAGAGTGTCCACATATCTACCGTCTAATATGTCTGTTTCTTCCAATATATCCAAAGCATATTTCCGTTGAGAAATGACAATACCTGTTTTAGACTGTGCCACTTTAATCTCCAAGAAATACTTAAATTTTCCTAAATCTTTAGTTTGGAAATAACTGAACAAATGTTGCTTAACCTGAAAGATTCCATCATGATCATTTCTGGAAATGATAATATCATCAACATAGACCACCAAATAGATGCATCTATCACCATTACTTCGAGACATTCCAAACTGTTGCACTACAGTGCTGAATTATCCAAACCATGCTCTTGGAGACTCTTTTAGTCCATACAAAGAGTGTCAAAGACGACATACTAAGCTTGACTCCCCCTAAGCAACAAACCTTGGAGGTTGCTTTACGTAAACTTCTTCAGCGAGCTCTCCATGAAAAAAGGCATTTTTAATGTCCATTTGATGAAAGGTTGCAGCCAATGAGATAAGGAGGCGAACAGAAGTTATTTTGACTACTGGAGAGAAAGTATCACCGTAATAAGCCCAAAAATATGTGTATAACCTTTAGTTACAAGGTGAGTTTTAAGGCGATCAATTTTGCCATCAGGTCCCACCTTAACTATGTAAGTGTGAAAACATACAGAGACAATTGGGTGAAATTCTGGTTAGGAAATAGAACAGAATGAGGACTTTGATGCTGCAAAATAAAGGAAGGCATCCGGTTAATCAAGTAACAGGCAGTGAGGATAGCTTCCCACAAAAACGCAACGGAACATTGTGATGTAGGAGTAAAGTGCGAGCTGTTTCAATCAAATGCCGATTTTTTCGCTCGGCAATCCCATTTTGTTGGGTATGAGAACAAGAAGTTTGATGAGTAATACCCTGGTAGACAAGAAATGAGTGAATGAGGAAGATAAATATTCTCTTGCATTGTCACTTCGCAATATCTTAATGTGAACACCAAATTGATTATAAATTTCAGCATAAAACTTCTGAAAAATAGAGAACAATTCAGAACGATTTTTCATCAGAAAAAACCAATTGCAACGAGAATAGTCATCAATAAAAGTAACAAAATATTGAAATCCCATAGTTGCACTAAGTCGACTTGAATCCCAAATATCTGAATGAACAATGTCAAACATAGAAGTGACCCTATTATTGACTCGCTTGGAAAAAAAAGCTCGAGTTTGCTTCCCAAATTGACAAGACTCACATTCTAAAGAAGGCAAGGAACAGAAACTAAAAACCAGTTTTTATAATTTGTCTCCAACGACTATGAATGAGTTTAGCGGAGGTGGAAGACATAAAAGGAATTGGAGAGTTAGAAGTGGAAAAATAGTACAATCTTTATGACTCATATACTGCTCCAATCATCTTTCCAGTACTTCGGTCCTGTACAACCACAAATTCAACAGCAAATATGACTGAACAGTGAAGATTTTTAGTCAATTTGCTAACAAAGATTAGGTTGTATGGACATTCAGGGGTAAATAAAATATTAGTCAAGGGGATAGAAGGAAGGAGATATATATTATCGATCCCTTTAACTTGAGTTTGTGAACCATTAGCTAATGTGACTTTAAATGGTGTAGAAAATGAAATAAGAGTAGAGAAAAGATTGAGATTACTAGAGATATGATCAGAAGCATTAGAGTCGATGATCCATGAACCAACGGATAAAGACTTGGTTAGATAAACAAAAGAATTACTAAAATGAGCAATATTTGATTGAGCCATGGGGACTAAATCTGAATCTGCCAAAAATGAGGATATGTGTCTGTGAATAGTAAATCCGAAGCTACTGTTCACAAGCGACGGCATCGGACAATGCTGGAGGAAGGGTCGCCGGCGTGAAAAAGTCACCAGAGAACAGTTCACGTGCTAGCGCGTGTACCAAAGTCAGATAGCTAGGGCGGCGCATGGAGCCGGTTCTAGTGGCAGCACTTCAACGAGTCGCTGATCAGAAGCCGGCGAGAATGGTGGTTAGGTGGTGAAACCAACTGATTTTCAAAAAGTCTCCAAAGGAAGGTGGCAGATCTGTCACTCACTGTTGAACCAAGTTTCTTAGCTATGATACCATGAAACATAGATGAAAAAGGAGCAGAAAGCAGAGAATTTAAGAGAAATATGCTTGATTAATTCCCCTGTCAATTAAGGTATATATGCTACTTACAAGAATAAATTAATTTCCTAATTATAACCTAATCATATCCAATCATATCTCTAATTATACAGACCATCACTATAAATCTAGTCTATTTACAGAAAGTATCTCAACACAATGGACCTTTTACTTGATTTGTAATCCAAATAAGTTTATTTAAGTTTCAACAACTATTTACCAATAAAACAGGATCATCGGTTGGCTATTTTCTGTTTAATGCGTTATATATCTTAATATTTCATATGAATTCAGTAATTATAACCAGCAGTCTCATAGTTTTACCTTGTTGATAACTGTTATAAGTTATAGAAAGTAAATATGTTAATATAGGAAGTAAATATTGATAGATGGGTCAGTTGCTTAATCTTAGGGATTGTATAATCATAGGCTTGATTTTCCTTCCTATTTAGATACCGTCTCTCATGTATAAATAGGTTGTAATCTCTATTATGAAATACAACAACAAATATTATCTTTCTACATGGTATCAAAGCCCTCTTATTCCAAATGAAGGTACCTAAATGTTTTTGGGCTGATGTTGTATCCACTGCTTGTTTTTTGATCAATCGCATGCCTTCCTCCATTCTTCACGGTGATATCCCTTTTAACATTTTGTTTCCCACTAAATCTTTATTTCCTATTGAGCCACGTATCTTTGGTTGTACTTGTTTTGTTCGTGATGTTCGTCCACAGGTTACTGAATTGGATCCCAAATCACCCAAATGTGTCTTCCTTGGCTACTCTCGACGTCAGAAAGGGTATCGTTGTTTTTCTCCTGATCTGAATCGGTATCTTGTATCTGTGGATGTAACATTCTTTGAATCCACTCCGTTTTTTCCGCCATCATCTGTTTATAATACCGAGGAGGAGGAAGATGACCTCTTGTTATACACTGTTCGCTCTCTGTTTCCTCAGACTACTCCTACACCTTTTGCTCATGTGCCAGGTCGCCCTCTCATCTTTCATATGTATTCCAGACGCTTAGAGGACTCTGACTCCGTTCCGCTACCCGCTTCTTCGTCGACTGATCCTACTCCCACTGATCCTTCACTGTCTGATTTGGATTTTCCCATTGCTCTTCGCAAAGGTAAACGTACTTGCACTTATCCTATTTCATCTTATGTCTCTTATGATCAATTATCCTCCTCTTCTTGTTGTTTTATCACTGCTTTAGATTCTATTTCAATTCCCAAAACTGTTATTGAGCCTTTGTCCCATACTGGTTGGCGTGCTACAATGATGGCCCTTGACACTAATGGTACTTGGGAGTTGATGTCGTTGCCCCCAGGAAAGCGGGCTATTGGGTGCAAATGGTTGTTTGCAGTGAAAGTAAACCCTGATGGATCTATTGCTCGCCTCAAGGCCCGTTTAGTGGCCAAAGGTTATGTACAAACTTATGGAGTTGACTATTCTGATACATTCTCCCCAATTGCCAAGCTCGTATCTGTCCGATTATTTATTTCCTTGGCGGCTACTCATGATTGGCCTTTGCATCAACTAGATATTAAAAATGCTTTTCTTCATGGTGATCTTCAGGAGGAAGTTTATATTGAGCAACCACATGGTTTTGTTGCTCAAGGGGAGTCAGGTAAGGTTTATAGACTTTGAAAATCCCTTTATGGCTTGAAACAGAGTCCTCGGGTATGGTTTGGCAGGTTTAGTGAGGTGGTCCAACAGTTTGGAATGAAGATGAATAAGTGTGATCACTCAGTGTTTTATAGAAATTCTGATAGTGGAATAATTCTGCTTTTAGTATATGTGGATGATATCGTCATTACTGGAAGTGACATTGCTGGCATCACGTCCCTAAAAGAATTTCTTAAAACACAGTTTCATACAAAAGATTTGGGTTCCTTGAAATATTTCTTGGGAATCAAAATTATGCGGTGTAAGAAAGGCATCTTCTTATCTCAAAGAAAATATGTTCTTGATTTGTTGGCAGAAACAGGAAAATTGGGTGCTAAGCCTTGTAGTGCCCCAATGACTCCTAACCTTCAACTTACCACAGAAGACAGTGAGCCATTTGCAGATCCTAGAAGGTATAGAAGATTAGTTGGCAAGCTGAATTATTTGACGGTAACTCGTCCTGATATTGCATATTCAGTGAGTGTGGTAAGTCAGTTTATGTCCTCTCCAACTGTTGCCCATTGGGATGCTCTGGGACAGATTCTTTGTTACCTTAAAGGAGCCCCTGGACGAGGCCTATTCTATGGTAACCATGGGCACTCAAATATTGAATACTTTTCTGATGCTAATTGGGCAGGCTCGAAAGTTGATAGGAGGTCAACTACTGGGTATTGTATTTTTGTGGGAGGTAACTTGGTCTCATGGAAAAGTAAGAAGCAAAATGTGGTCTCCCGTTCTATGCTGAATCTAAATATCGAGCCATGGCACAAGCCGTTTGTGAAATCTTGTGGGTACGCCAACTGTTGGAAGTTGGGTTCACAAATTCGGTGCCTGCTAAGTTGTGGTGTGATAATCAAGCAGCTATTCACATTGCCTCCAATCCAGTATTTCACAAGAGGACTAAATACATTGAGATTGATTGTCATTTTGTTCGTGAAAAGGTCCAACAAAAGATAATATTAACAGGACATATCCGAACTGGAGAACAATTAGGAGATATTTTCACTAAAGCTCTAAATGGGACTCGAGTTGATTATATATGTAACAAGTTGAGCATGATTAACATTTATGATCCAACTTGAGGGGGAGTGTTATAAGTTATAGAAAGTAAATATGTTAATATAGGAAGTAAATATTGATAGATGGGTCAGTTGCTTAATCTTAGGGATTGTATAATCATAGGCTTGATTTTCCTTCCTATTTAGATATTGTCTCTCATATATAAATAGGTTATAATCTCTACTATGAAATACAACAACAAATATTATCTTTCTACAGTAACAAATCCAGATAACTAATTGCACAGTACAGATGTCTCAGCTTTATAAACTTACAACAACAATCTATCAGCATCTCACCTATAAAGATAAATTGCTGCAAGCACAAATGCAACATTATTAATCACATATCCAGCCAATGCCAGCACAGCCCTGAATCCAATAAGAGGAACTAACGGTGCGAACACTGAAACAATAAATTCCACAATTAACAAACTAAAACAAGCAGTTCAACTGTGGTACAATAAAAGAGGCATAGAAATCTCGGGAGAAAAACAAACCTGTACGAGACAAAACAGAAATGCAAATGGGAAGCAGAGGCAAGAAGGCGTAAGACTGCTCATACTCATACCCGCATTCTGCAATTCGAACAAAGTAGACACTATCCCATACAACACTATCCTCAATTGCAGAGCCAAGCCGTGGCAATAGAATGCTTTGATTGTGATGCTGATGATGAGTGATAAAGTTTGAAGAGAGGCAATTAGGGTTCAAGGGAGATGAAGTGTCATATGGATGAAGAACAGTGCGCCAGAGGAGGATAAGCGCTATGAGGAGGAGTCTAGAGCAGATTGCAGATTTGAGGATTATGATTTGTGGGTTTTTGGGTGGATTACTTGGCGATGATTTCATGCTATTCACCATCTGATTCTTTTTTTTTTCAAGTATACTTTGGACTGAACTGGGAAGATTGAGAAATTAAAGAATTAACTACATATCAGCAATCATCACATAGCAGAGGAATAATAATCAAGTGATTGAGGATCTAGGATTCTTTGTGTTTAGCCAGCCGACAATGCTCTTGCGCTTAATAGCAAAAACAACCACAATCCACAAAAGCCAAATTCACCAGGAAATTAAACGAGTACATGAATTAAAACAGACGATTAAGGAAAAAACTTAAGCTGGAGACGGAACTGGACCTTTTGAATGCAAGTGAGCTGCTCTTAATGGAGTGCGGTGCAGGTGTATTAGGAGGACGACGGACGGTGGTAATGGCGGAGGGGATGAATCGATAGGAGGAGGAAGAGAGAAGTGTCCTTTCCGGAGCAACAATATAATACGCAAAACGGCGTCACTTGAAAAATAACTAGGGAGAATTACTAATACACTCTTATTATTTGAAACTCCAACCAGTATAGTCTTACTCCATTAACAAAAACATCCTTCTATCAATAATTTAGTTTAATTTAATTTAATAATATAATAAGCTCTTTAATAAATACAACTTAAATGTAATATATGTAAGCTAATTAAGGTATAATTGCTAACCATAAAAATAAATAAAAAATAATCATAGATTTAATTTGATAATAAATATATTACAATAAATCAATAATGTTTCCAGATTTATATTTATTTTAAATTGCCTTTTTTTTTAATTTTATGTTGTTTTTATATAAAAAAATTAATAAAAACTATACTTATATATGAAAAAATTATTATTTATAATTTATTAATTAATCGATTAATTTTTTAAATATATTAAAATATTTTTAATTCTTTTTAAAATTTATTAATTAATCTATTTATAATTTTAATCACTAAATATTGACTATTAATCATATAATATAAGAAAATTTATTAATTGATTATTTTAATTTTAAAAAATATATTAAAATATTTATAAAATTTATAAAAATATATATATTAACTAATTTATTCAAATTAAAAGCATTTTAATTTTTTTTGAACATTTAATTATTAAAATTAATTGAATAATTAATTAATAAATTTTTTAAAACTTAAAAATATATTTTTCAAAAATCAATGACTAATAAAATTTCTCATACAACTAACTAATATAAAATACATATCACATTTTTTCATTTAATTTAGCTGTAGTGTTAATGGATAAATTTTTTGGTTTTGATAGGTTATTTTTCTTAATTTAATCCAATTCGATTAATAATTTTAAAGTAATTTTAATTTGATATTTTTTAGTTTATAATGAAACGCAGAGCATCAAAGGTGTCGTGGTGTAGTTGGTTATCACGTCAGTCTAACACACTGAAGGTCTCCGGTTCGAGTCCGGGCGACGCCATCTCATTTATTTGATGGACTTTATCCGGCCCACGAAGGCTGAAAATTACTTACCGACTCGTTTCTTCCTTTTTTTTAGGCCCACATGAATTGGGCTTCACTTATTTCAACCCATTCAGGCTTATGGTGACCCCAACTATTGATGCTAATGCCAAAATAGTTTGATCTGTGATTAACCCAATTTTAAGCATTTTTTAACCTAATAGTTCATTCCAATTACTTATTAACCTTTTTTTTTCAGTCAATAATTTTTCTTTTTCTTTTACTTATTCTTTTTCTTTACTCCCCCATTTGAAAACAAAAATGTCTCAAAAAATTATTTTTTTTAATATTAGAAGTTAATTCGTTTTGACTTAAAAAAATTTTGTGTGTACCATTGCAATTGAGGGTTGAAAAAAAAATGCCCTTTAGAAAAAAAAATATTATTTTAAATATTGTTAAAAAAATTGTTTGGATTCTTATAATAAAAATATATTTCTTAGCCCTTTGGAGTAATATTAAATAAAACTTTAACGTACAGTAACTGTGTAAGAAGTCAGTTTGTAATTAATACATGGCTTTAAGGAGAAGAAAAATGAACAAATTAATCCCTGATTGATTGACGTGATGCTTATCATTTGTGCATGTAACTGTCCAGATTGTGACGCACCAAAAATCACTTAGACGCTAAGAAACTTTTTCTTTTAGAAATAAATCATTTTAGAGAAAAATAAATTATAAAGTAAAAGGGTTATATTAGATAAAATGTAAAAGTTAAATATTATTATATTTTTTATAAAAAAAATTATTAGTTAGTTATTATATTTTTAAAATTTATTAATTTATTTATACATTTTTTATTTATTTTTATTAATTATTGTACCAAGTAAATAATTTATTATTATATAATTTCTCTGCAATAATTGAAATTAGTCAAACTCAACTTTGCAAGCTCATTTCCCAATCCATTTGCTTCACGAGAGACACGTTGAAATTGCAAAGCCAATCCTTGTGACCGTACAATACCAATGTCTGAAATACACGCAGCATGATATTGGGAGATAGTGAGGCCATGCACCGGCGCGGATAGAGGGTACGGCAAAAGGACACATGTCGTACTGAGAATTAAAAAATGTTTTGAAGGGGATAAATGTGCCGTAGTGACACAACCAGTGGTGCCACAGCAGTGCGCAGCAGTGTCCTACCAAAGGGAAGTTTCTCCTCCTCCCTCCGCCCTTGGCCATGCACAATCAAGATATGGCCAAATCAAGACTCTTTCTCCTTAAATCTCATTTCTCTCTATATCATTAATTTTGTATTTAGTAATAATGATATAGACAATGTTTATTGGTTAATATCAAAAAAATTATTTATTTAAAAATAACTTTATTTTTATAAAAAAATTACTTTTTAAACATTGAAAATTTTATTAAAACTGCTATATAAATGTATTAATATTCTCAATTTTTTAAAATTAAAACCAACTGATGATAAATTATATTCCAGATAAAAACAAAGACCAACATTACTTGTACTCAAAATGTACTATAAGTACAGAATTTTGCAACACCCTTGCTTTGAACCACAAGATTAGCTCCCCAATTCCTTGATTGTCTTCTACTTAATGATAAAGAGAGGAGCAGAGCTTATGACCATACACTAGAGGAAGATACCAAGTGAAAGTCTTCTCTTCTCATCTCACCAATAATTCAATTAGAAGCTGCTCCAAGTAACCCTAAAGTACACAATCTCATTTCACAAGAATGGGCGTCATTTAGAAGTATTATCCCCCATCAATCATGCATGCATGTATTCTTTCTGTTGGAATGAAATGTTCTATTCGACTACATAATGTACAACGTTAGATTTGTAACTCATAATTTTAATAAAATATATTTTTTTAATTAAAATATAAAATTTATTCGGCTTAGATTGTTATTTATACTGACTAAATTAGAATTAAACGATCTAACATAATAAATAAGAATATAATAGAGATATTATTGAATTTTGCTCATTGAGCGACTTTTCTTTAAATAGAAAAAGAGTAAAGATACAATCCATAGTGTATAATATAATTATAGTAAATATATTGAGTTATTTTATAAAAAAATTAGGAAAAATTAATTAATATATTATTGTATAGTGAAGAATTGATCGTGTGTAATTAGATTGATATGGGTAGATAAATTCAATTTGTAATAAATAATTTTATTGATAAATAATATAAAAATAAATATTTTCTGTGTATAACTTTTGAAATGATAAATCACCTTAAAATTAAAATTTTATATTTTATTTTTATTATTTATGTATTATTGTCGCAATATATATAATAATTTTTTAATAATGATATTATATTAATAAGTTGATTATTGTATTTCAAAGGCTGATTAATTAGTTATTAATAAATAAAGAAAATATTAAAATATCCTTGTAAAAAAAGACACTAAATGAATTATTTTCAAAATAAATGAATAAAAAACATTCTGTTTTGTAATAATAGTATATGAATATACTATTAAATATGTTCCCAATAACAAAGACTTAATTATATTTTGTTTTTTTTTTATAATTATTATATAATTAAAATAATAAAATAAATTCATTTTTTTTTTCTCACTTCTAGACCCAATTGCCAGTACCTTTGACATAAGGAAAGCTAAAAGGAAAATAAAAAGTCTTCATTGAAATTGCTATTTTATTAATTGATGATATAAACATAATACCAATATAATAATAATAATAAAAAAGAAAGAAAGAGAATCGAAATTGGATTGAAATTCTTTTCAATGGATGCAAAGAATAGATGACTTGCCAAAGGAGAGAAGCAATTCACAAACTTTTTATCACAAAAGCATGCACTAGTCTCTTTGTTGTTTCCATTTTCATGCATTATTTTTTTTTTTTAAATGGGGGCGGGTGATTGAACCTGAAATCTCTCAGATTTACTCGGATGCACTTACTATCAGGCTAAGTCTGTTAGTGTTCATGCATTATTATTGTCGTTGATATTTTTTTGTATTATTTTATTAATATATTTAATTCGATAATAAAAAAAATTTATTGTACGATTAAAAAAAATCATCTCATTTAATACACCAATAATAAAAAAAATTTATTATCAGGTAAAAAAAAATATTTTTATCATCTGATATATCGATTATATTGATGAAAAAAAAAAGAAAACGAAAGAAATCAAATAAATTAGAGATTATTTTGCACTTTATTAAATTAGATCAACTATAGATTATCATTTGATTGAATTTTACTGTGATCTACAGATGAGTGATTTAACATTTATTTGTTTTGCTTAAGCAAGTAATGGGTTCATGGATCAATCAAACAGTTGGGAAGATTATGATCTGTACTGGTTTTTTAATTAAGAAATTTGTATTTTCCAAGTACAAAGGTTGATAGATTCGTCCTCTTATCCACAAAATCTTAATAATTAATGCTTGAGAATCCAAACTGGATAACTTTAAGTACAAGCCTTTGACAATCAATGGCACCACACGTAAGCCTCTTGTGAATGTTTACACACAAAGTATCAATATATTTTTATAACTATAAATTAATTAATATGTAAGTTTTTTCATTTAATATTAAATCATGGGGTCAGTTTAATTTAAAAAATTAAATAAATTAAAAATTAAAATTTTAATATTTATATAAATCGATTTACCGTGGAGTTTAAAATGAAATCAAATTGAATAAATTAAAAATTAAAATTTTAATATTTATATAAATTGAATTAAATTGATTTTGATAAAAATTAATTTGAATCAAATCAATCTGATTCAGTTCGGTTTGATCGATTTAAATTTTTAATAATTTTTTTATTTTTTATTCTTTATTTTTAATATTTTAAAATTTAATTAAAATATTTTAATATAATATAATATTTTTATATTATTAAAAATAATATATTATTATTACTAATCAGTTCGATTTAATTTTTTAAAATTTTTTATAATTAAAACTGAATCGAATTGAAATAACTAAAATTTTTAAAATTAAAAATCAAATCAAATTAAAATAAATAAAAAAATAAATTAAAATTTTAAATTAATTTAATTTGATAATTTTTCCGATTTAAATTGAATACGGATCCATAAATCATTTCATATCAATATCCCACCACCTCGTATATTCTTTTTAATTTTATTATTGTCCTTCAAATGCAGTATAATAATTTCCTAGTCATCACGAACGAGAAGTTCTTGAAAATTGAGGCCTCTACAAGAAGTTGAAAATGTACATTATTATGGTTGACGTTGAATTCAAAATAGTCTATTTTTAAAAAAATTAATTTTTTAAAAAATATATTTTTTTAAAAAAATTAATTTTTTAAAAATATATTTTTGAGAAAATTAATTTTAAAAAAATATTATTTAAATGTGTCTTATTGATAAATTAAATTCTCATAAAATAAAAGTATATTAATAAAATTAAATATTTATTTTTTAAAATAACATTATTATATTTACAATCTAAAATTTTAATAATGATGCATTCGATTTAATCTGTTGATAAGTGCATCTGAGTAAATCTGAGAGATCTCATATTCTACTCTTCCAATTTCTAATATCCATTTAAAAAAAAAATTCGAATAAATATAAAAAAATCTCAAATTCTAATCCTCTAATTTTTAATCCTTATTTAAAAAAAAATATGATATATCAAATAATTAAAAATATTAAAAATAATTCCTTAATCAATTAAAAAAATAAAAAATAATCTATTAAATTCAGATTAATTGATTAATTATAAATAAATTTCAAATGAAATTAAAAAATAATTTTTATTTATTTAAAATTTTATTTTAGGAAAGAAGTTAATATAAGCAAATCAGTTTTAAATTTAATTATCAAACAATTTATTAGGTTAGTCTCAATTTAAATTTTATGCAAATTGAATATCATTTTGAATTTGATAAATAATTGAATTGTCAAACTTTAAGCATATATACATATATATCTAAAACAAGGAGAAAGTGGGATCCTATTTTTCTTCATTATTATTGGATTAATTGATATTTTATTAAGCTTCCATTTATTTTATAAAAAAAAAAATTAATTTTTATATTTTATATTTTCGATTATTATTATGAATTAGTGTGTATTTAGATGTATATTTTTAACTAATTTAAAAATATTATATACGTTAAAATTACAATTGGAGGATTTTTATTTACTTGATATTTATGCAACTTAATTTGAATAAAGATTTTCCAACTTTCAAAATACCTAATTATATAAATATTGAAAAGACTAAGACCTAAATTAAGACAAATATAGGAAACCCTAAAATTAAAGATTCATTATAAATTGAGCAAAGTGGGTAATACTATAATTGTTATTGCTTAAAAAAGAATGAAGTGTATATTTATAGTATGAGGTCTCAGACTTCCCACAAACTCTTATTACTATTCTATTGATTGCCAGTTGGCTACACCACCTCCAACAAATTTATTGTCTCATCTTAAATTTGTGTTTCCTACCACACATGATCACATTCTTCACCAAATTCAAATTAACTAATCTTGCATTTGTATATTAACCACTCTAATTTCATAATTTTTGAAATTGTAGTAGTTTATGTTGGTATTAATTTTTATTAAAATGTGTGATGTTTCAGAGAGGGAAGGGTTTACAGATGCGTGTCAGTTTAGTCTAAGGAGTTATGTATTTTTTTTTTTTTTATTCTTTAGTGACATATAATCGTCATCTTTCTACAGTTTCACCTGTTCCTGTCATACAGACTCGTATGTATGGACATACAGACGTACCAACGTACCTATCTCTATTCTTTATCAGTCGGCCATTTAATTGCTTTCAGACGCGTATGCTGATAGGGTTGCAAGGTAATTCGGCCGGCTCTCCTATCTCTTGTCACGTCACCGAGTTAGGCTTTCATCTGATGAATCCAAGTTTAGAATCAGTCCGGTCTGCTTTAGCCCTAGGCTGGATGGCACAATAATGAGTCGGATTACTTAGTAGAGTCTATTAGACTTTAAACTTCGATTATAGTTCGAATGCTAAAAGTCTGACGGTTATTAATGTGTATAAAATAATCGTGGAATGTGAAATTTCTATATAATTTTCTTAAAACTCTATTCTAAATTAACGTCAAATAAGTCAATCATTTTGAAAGTTAAGTTTCTTTAATCAATTAGGTTGTGAGAAATAATTATTAATTAAAAAATATAAAAATATATAGTGATTTTATTTTTTTTTATTTAAAAGTTTATAGTTTAATTTATATTAAATTAATATCTTGTGATATAATTTTCATATCAACATTTTTTATAAATCTAAAAATTATCGCTATTTATTAATAATGTGATATTATGAATATTATTTTAATACAAATTAATTAAATTATAATTTTTTATATATTATTTTAAAATTGATATAGATATAATAAATAATTTTTAAAATTATAAAATATATATATTCACACAAGTTGACGCATATACGAAATTTCTTTTAATATGTTGATTATTTTAGATGAAGGTGAGGTCATTTCAAGAAATAGGAAAGACACATCGCATGTTTGCTCATAAATACGTATATAACTGAAAAAATATCAAAATATTGCTGATGATTCAACCTTATCACTGGCAACTGATAATTGACATATTGAATTGAAAAATATTGTCTTGTTCCCAACATGTTTTAATATTCAAGTAGGGATATGATTGCCATAGCCGCTTAGAAGATATTAACATCGGACCAATCTATTTAATCAGGGGCGGAAGGAAGATACGGCAAGGGACACGTGCCGTACCGGCGATCGAAAAATGTTTTGAAGAGGGATGAAGATGCCGCAACAGCGCAGCCGGTGCTTTACTAAAGGAAAACTCCTGGCTCCGCCACTGTATTTAATGATTCAGGTTAATAAATTATCTTATCAAATCACGGGGTGCTATTACGAAAAAATAAATGTTTTTTTTTTCAATTCCATTAGATATTTTAATTATTTTTTTATTTTAAAAAATAAATTAAAACATTTCTTTTTCTGAGATTATATTGATAGCTTTACTAAGTATTAATTAGATTGCCAGAATTCTAAAAAATCACAATTAAATTAATAGCGAAACAAACATATTTAATTTATTTAATAAATTTTAAAAATATGGAAATTAATTAATTAATAACAAAATTAGCTAGTACTTTGTGTTCAACCTTATTCATGTAATTTGATACTAATAGATGCATGACAAGTTTCGCCTGTCCAAGAGATGATTGGGGTTTGGCATATAAGGAGAAATTAATGCTGGCCAAAAGCAACGTGCTTTCACAACAAGTTGATATTATAACACACCAATACGGATAATTTTAATTTTAATTATCAATTTTAATCGGAATAAATTGTAAAAACATGTACAATAAAAACTGAATCGTAAATAGGAGTTAATATTTGATCGGTTTGGTTTAAAATTGAATCGAATAAATAGAAAAGTAAAATTTTAGTATTTATAAAAACTGAATCGAATTGATTTTGATTAAAAATCGAATCAAATCGAACTGAATCGATCTGATTCGATTTGATTTGATTCAATTTAATCGGTTTTAATTTTTAATAATTTTTTGTTTTTTATCCTTTATTTTTAATATTTTAAAATTTAATTAAAATATTTTAATTTTAATATAATTTAATTTCTTTATATTATTGAAAATAATATATTATTATTATTAATCCGTTCGATTTAATTTTTTTATTTTTTTTGTTAAAATAAATCGAATTGAAATAATTAAAATTTTTAAAATTAAAAATCGAATTAAATCGGAATAAATAAAAATTTGAATTAAATTTTTAAATTAATTTGATTCGATTAATTTTTTTAATTTCAATCTGTTCATTTTAAATAGTAGAATTCTAAAGGGAAATCTTAATTAGGAAAGAAAAGTAACATAAAAATAAATTATTGTTATAGTAAATATTATTTATTTACGTAATTAATGTGATTGCGATCAAGAATTAGAATAGTAAAATTATAATGATTGAAAGTACGGATACATTAGAGCCACTAGGAAGGAAAAACTACGAGTTGTCTGTTATTGGCTGACTAACTTTTCAAAAGCTGATGGATTCTTTGATCAAGTGGCAAAGACTTACAGCTAATCACAGGTCTTCGGTCTTCTTTCCTCTGTTGTTTTCCCCAGTTTTCTTATTAAACAAAACCGATGAAAACGCCAATGCCGTGAGGTATGCGCTTCATTCATTTATTAAAACCCTAATGAAAACAACCACATACTCTGCTAATTCTCTGTTACCCAAGTCTCTCACAACGACTCTCCAAGATTCTTCTTTCACGTAACCATCATGCATGGCCCCTACACGTTTTTGTAAAAGTAAAGTAGAAATGATCAAATGGTAATATTAGAGAGAAGATTCGGTCTATATGCACTCAAAATTAATTGTGAATCTTATATGATTTGTTCGTGTATGAATATGTATTTATGTATTTTGAATTTATATTAATCGAATCAAAAATATTTTTTTTTTTTATCGAGAGAGATCCACTGATTTATATTTTAAAATTAATTAAATTTAAATTTTTTCACAGATTAAAGTAATTGAAATATACATATATATAAAAGGAAAAACCATGTAACGCCTTCAAATATCTCGTTCCGTCACCCACGGCTTTTTTACGTCAAGGCAGATTGTGGCCTATATATACAACCCCTCTCTAGCAATACTTTGATCATTTCAAGCTATAGAAAGTTTTCAGTCTCCATAAAGTTTTCTTTTCTTTTAAATTCTCCATTATGGATAAAGTTTTTCTAGCCATTTTTTATGCTTGTGTTCTGTTTTATTCACTGAGTTCTGTTTATTGTATGCCTTCATGTAGCGATGCCCCTTTCGCTCAAACATGCAACGATTTCATTGGTCAGAATCTTGCACAAACCCAACATCAAACACCCTTCACCTTTCGTGATCAATCCCTTCTAGTGACCATGAACCAAGCCATTGAAGCTCACCAAATGATCTTAGATATGGACTTGAGTTCATTTGATCCCAAAGCCAAGTTGGCTTGGGCTGATTGTTTGGAACTGTACGAGAATACAGTAGACCACCTTAACCGTTCATTGAGCTCTAGAAATCCACTAGATTCTCAAACCTGGCTAAGTGCAGCAATTGCCAATCAACAAACTTGCCAAAATGGGTTTATTGATTTTAACTTGGGCTCTCATTTAGAGTCTTTGCCATTTATTATGCCGATGAGTAACTTGTCAAAGTTGCTTGCCAATTCACTTGCCATAAATAAGGTGACTGTTTCCTCCTCGTATAATACCAACCAAGGGGGTGGCCGGAGATTGCTTGCCGATGGATTCCCCTGGTGGGTCTCAGCTGGCGACCGGAGACTTCTGCAGTCGCCTAGGGGTGCACAGGCAGCTGATGTTGTGGTAGCTCAAGATGGGTCTGGTGATTATAAGACCATTTCTGAGGCTGTGACTGCATCGGCTCATCGAAGAAGCGGGACAAAGAGATTTGTGATTTACGTGAAAAAGGGTGTTTATAAAGAGAATGTGGAGATTAAGAAATCAATGAAGAATTTAATGTTAATTGGAGATGGAATTGATTCTACCATTGTTACTGGTAATAAGAATGCTCAAGATGGCTCCACAACTTTTCGTTCTGCTACTGTTGGTAAGTTTTTTATATAGTGGCATTTAGTTATGCATGCAATTGACCATATTCATATAAAAATATTATTACATCATTGTAAAATTACTTATTCAACAAGTATCTGCATGTCCGAGCACAAATGTCAATTATAAAATAAAAAATTCCTGAAAAATATCTCGTAATTTCAAACTTGCTATAACTTGAATACATGATCTCCCAGGTGTTTCCGGCGATGGCTTCATTGCCAAGGACATGACGTTTGAGAATACAGCCGGGCCGCAGAAACACCAAGCGGTGGCTCTCCGTTCAGGATCTGATTTCTCAGTTTTCTACAGTTGCAGTTTCAAGGGCTACCAAGATACTCTATATGTGTACTCTCAACGACAATTCTACCGCAACTGTGACATATACGGCACCATAGACTTCATTTTTGGCGACGCAGTTGTGGTTTTACAGAACTGTAATATATACGTCAGAAAACCAATGAGCAGCCAAAAGAATACCGTCACAGCCCAAGCAAGGACAGACCCTAATGAGAACACAGGCATAGTCATCCATAATTCACGGGTGACGGCAGCTTCTGATTTAAGAGCAGTGCAGGGTTCGTTCAAGACTTATCTGGGAAGGCCATGGCAAAAATATTCAAGAACTTTGTTCATGAAGAGTAATTTAGATGGACTTATTGACCCTGCAGGTTGGTTACCTTGGAGTGGGAATTTTGCTTTGAGTACTCTTTATTATGGTGAGTATATGAATACTGGGAGTGGAGCAAGTACTGGAGGAAGGGTTAAGTGGCCAGGATATCATGTAATTACAAAGGCAACTGATGCCGCAAAGTTCACCGTTGGGAACTTTCTGGCAGGAGATTCTTGGATTCCGTCCACCGGAGTGCCATTTGATTCTGGTTTATAGTTGATTTTTGAAGGAAGAAACAAAACGTATGGACGCTAAGATATTGATAATGACTTTTTAAGTGTGAAATAAATTTTTAAATTTTTATTTAAATGGAGTTTATATATATAAATTTATAATGTAAATATATAAAATTTTATATAGAGTTGATAATCATTTCACTATACAAATTCTTGTACATTTAGTTTAGGTAATTAAATTTTTCATATTATATAATTTGTGTTAAATTTTCATGTAAATTTAATAATATTGTTAAATTTAGTTTAGGTTTAAATTTTAAATATAAAATATAAAATTATTTTTTTTAAGAAAGAAAAGGAAAAACTCTGTAAGTCATCAATTTGTCAACATCATGGCCATTTAATTGCTATGATTTAAAAATTTTAAGTATTATTATTTAATTAAAGTGAACGATAAAAAGTTCACATAACTATCTCCAAAATTATTGTTACTAATTTTTATTCTGAAAATGACAATGGTAATTATAATCAAGGATGGAGTAAAATTATTTTTTATATAATATTATATTTTAAAATTTATTCAATTTTTCACAATATATATGAATACATTTTAATAAATAATTTATTTTATATTTAATAAAATTATAATTTTAGCTATATTTTTTATATATTATAAAAAAATAAATAATCCGCTACTTATACTATAATAGTAGAAACAGACACAACAAAATTTAAATTATTATTATTGATTCATGATTATAATTTAAAAAATATAATTTCCAATTTCTATCTTAAACTCATTTTTATGACAGTGATCGGATATCATTCTATATAAAATTATTTTCTTTTATTAAAAAAAAATATTTTTTTATTTAAAAAAAATTATTTTTTTAAATTAACTTATATTCATTATTTTTATATTTTGATTAAATCAATAATATCTATTAAAAAATTAAACTAAATTACTTTATAATATTTTATTAGATTATTAATATTATAAATAATCCATAGATATAGTAAATTTAACATAAACAATCTACTAGATAAGTAAATTTATGTTCTAGACATAAAATGAATTTTTTATACATAAAAAAAAAAATAACATTTTTTTATATTTTTTTCTAAAATAATATTATACTAAAAATATTTAATAATATAAATACTAATGCTTTAATGCCATTCATAAGTTGTTCTTATCTCATAGTGAGGTATGCATGGACAAATAAGAGTAATAAGTTCTATACGTCCAAAAATAAATAAATAAATAAATTAGCCATACACAGCTGGCCATGGAGGCAGAGACATGTTTGGTCTTTGACAATACCAGCAAGCTGCATCCATCCAATGAGTTTATCTTTTCTACGCTACATGACCCTTTAAAAAAAAAGACCAAATTTTTTAATTAATTAATTAATTATTGAAAATTTTTATGTTAATTTTTGAAAAGGACTAATTTTATTAACTTTAAATTTCAGTATTTAATATTTATTTTGCAGTCGCAGGAAACATAAATATATTGCAATTTGGGTATTTTGGATAAAATATGATAATCCAATATTAGCTAATTTCAAGTTGCAGTCTTAAACAAGGATTATAATGTTCCATCAACATTTGGTGTTAGAGAAAAAGAAATTAAGATAATTACATTTCTTTCAATTTTTTATTTTTATTTTTTGTCCACCATTAATATTTTGTGAAGAATATAATTAATTAGATTATATAAAAATTCAAAGAATGCACTAGGATAAGTCAGAAAGTGACAAGCACTAGAGGAAGCAAAACAATCATAATATAATTGGTGACCTCTTGTCATATGTTGCTTTTTACAGACGGGATCAAACCCAGATCAGTACTTATAAAATAATAATAAATAATAAATTAAACACTTAAATTTCAATTTTTTAAAATAATTTTAATCATAAATGCTTTAAATGATCTTACATTGCTTAATAGTATAACTAAATCACATATTAGTTATATTATATATTTTTAAAAATGGTAATTATGTATACATCTTCTAGTTTGTTAATTAGAAGATATATAATATTGTTATTAAAATTGTATATAATATATTTCATTTTTTATCAAAGATCCTAAGCTGGATTTTACAGCACAAATCCGCAGCTTTAGAATAAAAAGATAGTAAAACGCATGTAAATCGAATCCAAATAGCAAATGAAAGAGAAGAAAAACTAAGCCCAAGTGAAAATGAGAAAACTGGACAGTCATTTTGTCCTGTCAAATGGACACCCCTATTGTTGCTAGCTGCATCTCCTAATCCTCAGAGCCTAACCAGCCAATTGCTACCCCTAAAGAGACATTACTAAGGCTTTATTTGGTTTACAGAAAATACATTTAAAAAATTAATCAATAAAAAAATTTTTAATTAAAAATATAAATACTGAAATTAAAATTAAAGATAAGATTAATATAAAATAAAGTAAGAACCGAACCGGAACCTTATAAAATCACTTAAAAATAAATTGAAAATGAAAACAAAATTTGATTTCAAATTTGATTTTTGAAAATTAAAAAAAAAAACGTATATTTGATTCTGGATTTTAACTAAAATCAAAATTAAACACCGATGTTTTCAACTATAACAGAATTACAGAGCATTTCCTATTAAAATAAGCAAAAACCGAAATTGAACATTAAAGGATTCAAATAAAAGCAAAATTTCCAATATCCGTTTGTTGTATAGAAAATAAAATAAGCTTTTTTAAAAAAATAATTTCTTCTTTCCCAAATATAAAATCACTTTCTAAACCTTGATAATATTATTAATACTGCTAAATTTTTTATACATGAATTTAGTAATATCTTTTATTTTTCACATTGTATTAATATTTTCCACATTGTATTAATATTTTCCACATGTTCCACAAACAAACATAAGCATATCAATTTTGATGAATTTAAGCTCAAAATGCCCAGAAATGAGATACTTTGTATTATTCTCACATCAAAAATCAAGGTCGGCATGTTTTATGGCATAGTATAATCTCATACACTTGAATACCTGGTACTTCTAGGATACATTCAGGTCAAGGACCAATAGCTTAAACAAAGTTTCCTTAAATCGGTTCATAATTACCAAAGCACAACCATATTTGTTCAAGTTCAAATGGGAATTTGATATCAAAATTTGCATGTACCGTTGTGCATCTAAGTAATAACAGTTGGCGCAGATCGGCCTGTGAATTCCTGCATCTTAGAAAGTTTGAGAGCAACATCCACCTGCGAGGAATGCAACGAAACTCAGCATGTTTGATGAGATGGAATTATAAATTGTCAGCTGAGATTTTTATATATCTTACAAGAGGAGCGAGTGCTTCTTGAGAATCTCTTCCAGTTTTTGATGAATCCTTCTCATATTGTTCAATATAAAGACGTATGGTTGCACCTTCTGAGCCAGTTCCTGAGAGGCGGAAAACCTGTATAGATGTTAACAGAGGTCATAAATATCGTAGTTTACACTTCTATCATTACTGAGAATATTGTGTTTTTTTAATTTTTTTTTTCTTTCTTTTTTTAAACTTTTGCTAAATCAACCAACACGGAGACCAAATCCAATGGAATTTTTACTTCCACTGGTAGTAAGAGTGGACAAGCATCTCACATACTCATCAACGTTTAGCAGTCAAAACTCCAAAATGCACGTCCATTAACAAATTAGAAAGAAGGCTGAAAATATTCACAACTAGGAGAGTCAGCTTACCAGTCGAGAGCCATCCTCAAACAAATATCGAATACCCTGGTGCTTTGAGATTGAACCATCAACAGGGTCTTTGTATTCAAATTCATCAGCATGGACCACCTTTGATACATCTGATCTTATCCCCTTGACAATCCTGTTTACACAAAAAGATTTTAACAATATGTTATGCTCACAAAGTAGATGATGCATGAGAATACACCACACAAACAAAAAAGCAATAAAGCATAAGCAGGTGTCAAACAATATAGATCACTGATAAATTGAATGACGATCATACTACAAAGCACATTTTCAAATCCATTGTTATGTCCATTTATTGAAAACACTGTTTGATGTAAATGCAATTATTAGAATGTTTCATAGCTAGAGTGATTATTAAACCACTGATTTTTGGACTAACTGATCGTGAGAATGACCAAATTTTTAAAATAATTCTAGCGTGATACCAAATTGCAGAAAGCAGAAAATTTTAAGCTAATTTGAAATTGTAGCCACCGTAGAGTAAACTATTGAATAAACCAAGCGAAGTATTAGGATATATTCAGTTTCCGAATTAGAAGCCAAAACAGCACATTAATTGAAGTTCAAAGAGATTGGTTCGTCCTAAAAACAGCAGAATATTCTAGCATTATGCCATTCCATCAAAGGAACCGCTGAAGAATCTTGTATGAAGCAGAAAGTGGTTTCTGAGGAGCATAAAAGACATACTCGTTAACTTCACCGAGGGAAGGCTGCAGCTTAACCAAGTTTGCCATTAGTTCCTTTGCTGCACTTGCATCAACGTTCTTCAAGAAACTTTAGGCAGTTAGATGTTAATCCAAGATTTGCGGCCACTAAAAGTTGGGTCAAAACATATAAAGTAATAATAATAATACCTCATAGTCATATCGAGTATAATAATGGCGGCCATAGGTAGCCCAATGATTGCGAACTATATCTTCAACAGTCACAAGCTTTCCTCCATTGAGATTTTCCTTATTTTTGTATGCCAGTATAGATAGCCAGGCCAGAACTGCCCAAATGCCATCTTTCTCACGTATATGGTCAGACCCTATTAACAAATATTATTACCATAATGAAGTTTTAGAATTTGCGGACAATTCCATGTATATAAAAGAAAATTTTACCATACAAGCATAAATTTAAAACACTAACCCGTTCCAAAACTTTCTTCCCCACAAACTGAACACAATCCTGCATCCATCAAATTGCCAAAAAACTTCCAGCCAGTGGGGACCTGGCGTAGAATGGTAAATAGCCAAATTACATACCTTGAGACTTGAAACTTTGAATGCTATCACCAACAGCGAGCAGAATAATCATAAAAGAATTTTTGAACCAAAATACCTCAAAGAATTTCAAATTCAGATGTTTGGCCACAACATCAAGGGCAGCCGATGTCGGCATACTCCTACAAGTAACAAAGAGAATATCACTCTAAAAGTTCAGAGGGAAACAATGGAGGGCCATTTTATCAGAAAGATGTTCAAAAACATGATGAAAATATTTACAACCTAATTAATTAGAACAGACAACCAGCAAAACAAATCATAACTTGACACAGTCCAATAAATTAAGATGCAAACATGAAGTATCCAGTAAATTTAAGTTGGTTACATATACTGCAGCAAGAACTTGCATAGCACCTGCCACAAGCATACAGAGACTCTCACAACCACAGAAGAAGATAATAATATGTAACTTATACTTGCAGAATATGACTTGCATTATATTGATATACAAGAAAAAAAGAGAACACAGGTGTCTCCAGATAGCTTTTTTTTTCTTCTATAATTGGATAACTAAAACAAGCCTCCCTGTGAAACATTGACCATTGACCTCTCTCTTGCACTAAGAGATGAGCACTCAACTGCTATGGTACTAGGCTACTAGCCAATGGCATCAAGTATTCCCCTTTACTCTCCAATCTCCATCCTGTCTTTTGATATTTTTCTGAAATGCAAGTAGCATGAAAAGGGCCTGATGCTCTGGAAAACTTAAGCCTAGGATTTCAATAACTAACTCTTGTAACAGGAGATAATCACTCATCCACTATTTCAGTAGCGAAATGGCAGTAACTACTCCCTTTACTCTCTATCCTGTTCTTTAATATTTCTGAAACGCAAGTTGCATGAAACAGGCCTTGTTGCTTAGAGAAATTTAAGCTTATCATGTCAATAACTAGATCCAGCTTCCAACGTAGACCAACCTTGGCTTTAATAACAGTAAGAAAACTAGTCTGCCTGAGAATATTATGCTATATATTCTTTTAACCTTACATAAAAGGTTAGCTATTAAAGGGAAAACCACAGGCTAAATCCATTAGGATTTACTGTTCCAACAAGGAGGACGACAAAAGCAGACAGCACAGGGACAAAAGAAGCTAAGCAGCACAATGCAGTACCTGGCAACCCCCTTTAGACCAGCAGAGAAATAAGGTATGGCTTCAACTGCATTGGCAGCAATGATTGCAACAGAATCCGATGGAGTTACAAAGAACCTAAAAAAATCAATATAAGTTACAAACACAAACGTTTATGAGCAATCAATTTTTCTAACATGAAAGCAAGAGGGTGCTACCTTTTACCAAGGATCATGTTACGATCTGCATCACCATCAGCAGCAGCACCAAATTCCGGGGGTTCAACTTGAGAATTTGATTTACTCAATCCCATGCGAGCAACCAACTCTTTTGCATAAGTGAGATTGGGATCTGGATGACCTCCTCCAAAGTCCTCCTACTTGCATCAGTCAAGCAGAAAGAAGAAAAATATATATATACTTGCAAATCAAAGGATATCTCATTAATCCTTAATAATACCAGCCAATTCAAAACTTATCAAGACCTTGGGAACACAGTTCAACAATGAGCTCTCTTGTGCACCGAGCTCCTCCACAAAAATACGTTTTGCATAAGCCCCAGCAACACCATGTAATGCATCATAACTTCAAAATAATAGCAAAAATAGTCATCATCAGAAGAATATAATAGAATATGACAGAAAAATTACACTTGGAAAGAGTTTCCTAGACGAGGCCACCAACATACCAGAATGTGAATTTTGGAGATGAAAGCAGCTTCCTTATAGACTCAAAATCAAAGATAGATCTGGGACATTGTTTAAGAAGTGGTCACTATTTGGAAAGAGCACAATGGAAATTTTGATTGCAAAATTTCAATAAGCTCAAATAATCCTTGAAGAGAACTATCAATTATACAGAATACAATTAAATTTCAGAATATCGCCTGATACTAAAGGGAATATTTAAGATACAGCAGGTCCACAGGATGAGTTTTAGACATCTTAACCTATTGGTGAAATGTTTCTTAACTAAACATAAATGCCAAACACCATATAAATTTTAGCAGCCTGCAGAAAACCTTTAGTTCCCTTCCAAAACAATTTTTTCATAAGAATCTCACTTGTCTTGCTCTTTTTAATTAGTAATTACCTTTTTATGTTCTAGGGGGAACATGGACAATAAAGGCTTCATTTGTACTCAAGAGTTTGAGTAAATAATACAGCAACAAGAGTACAATCCTTGTAAATACTTGCAGATATATCAAAGAAGATATGGTGGGCCTTGAACCTTGTTGAAGAGTAAAAGAACTGATGCGTTCTATTAATTCTATAAAAAAAGGGTTTTGAAGTTATAAAACATGCCTATGCATAATAGCAAATATCATAAAGTTATCGTGGGTGCAACTTAAAGTGTCTTCTTCTATTATAATGTATCAGAGATATGCCAATGCTGATAATCATCATGTTTAAATAATCTCATAAACAAATTAACTCAAGCAAAATTCTATACCATGACGAGAAACCACAACAAGCTCCTAAAGTCTACAAACCTTGCACCCACTATAGTAGAAGTTAGAAAAGAGGATGCCAGAATTGGAAACTATTATTAGTTCTATTTATCTTCCAAAAGCTATATTAGTTCTATTTCTTAACACCTCCAGTTAACTATACTAGCCCTCTCCAATTAAAAGAAAAGGGGAAGGGGAGAAGGCATGATGTTTGTGTGCATGCATGTGTGTGTTTGTGTGTGTGTGTGTGAGAGAGAGAGACAGAGAGAGACAGAGAGAGTGACTATCCTAACATAAATATATCTAGAGATAACATAGAGATTACACGGATGGCAAGCTTACTTCATCAATTTCACATAATCACTTGCTGAATCAAAGACCTCAACATCAAATTGTCCCTCAGGCCCGCCAAAATTAGTCACACCAATTGCTGCAATATCCACCTGGACAGAAACGTAAATAGAATTCTGAATACAAAAAGATGTATGGAACTGACAGTACAATGAAGGTACTAAAGAGCAAATGAAGGTAAAAAAATGAAAAAGGATGCAGGAACTACATCAGGCAGATCAGCAATTAGGTACTCTTTTATTGATGTTGTGTTCTCATAGATCTTATCTGTGATTCCCTCAGGAGCAGGTCCGCCATTTTCCATGTTATATTTAATACCAAAATCCTGCAATTAGATAGGAAAAAACATGAAAAAAAGGAAAGAGAGTATTATACAACCTCCCTACATAATAACTTATTATAATTGATAATGCTTTCAGAATTCAGATGACAAAATCTCTGCCTGCACTATTTTTAATATGGGAAACCAAATAATCATTGATACTGATGCAAATTGAATTTATAATCTTCCTCCATGGGGAAGAATTGTTTCCCCTTTCATATCAACATGAAACAAGAAAGTAAAAATGGAGCACCACTGTCCCAAAAAGTAAAAGAAAAATAAACAGTTACCATGTACCTCATGTGGACCACCTGGATTATGACTTGCTGTCAATATAAATGCTCCTGTTGCTTTTGATCCCTGACGTACAAGTATGAAATCACAGATCATGATATATATCAGTATAGTGATTGTATTTGAAGAATTGTGAGCTAGCTTGCAGATCCAAAACCACTTACATCTATTCCAACCCTTTCACGGATTACAGCTGACACAGCAGGAGTTGAAAGTAATCCATTCTGACCAACCCAAACACGCCTGACCCCATTTGCAGCTGCCATCTTAATAATAATCTGGCAATTCAATGAAACAAATTTGAAGGGCATAAGGTTATATCATTCTTCCAACAAAAAATGAATAAACACAGAGGGGGACATATTAGCAAGCTGCCACAAGCATTGAGGTCATATCAATCCAGCCTCGAACAAAACAATCAACTCACTATTAAGCATTTCGCAGAACATTAGAACACAGCAGAGGAACCATAGCAGTTGAATGTAGGCTCCAAAAAAAATTTACAGATTAAGAGATTGCAAGTTACTTATGGCCTTAGCTAACGAAAAAACATGAAATGAACAAAAAACAGCTTGGAGATAATGCTCAATCAATTAAAAAAAGCAAAAATGCTCATGTTACTTCAATCAACACATTATAAGCCTGCAAAATGCAATACGATTAATGTGCCATAACCCTATAAAAATAACTTATAAGCATGCTAATAAAAGTGCCCAAAAACCCACACAAAGCAGCTTAAAGTCCTTAAGAACCTTTGACTATTCCAGGAAACACAGCTAACAGAAGTAGCCTCAGGACCAGTAAATAAAATATTGACATTCTAAAAGACCATAACATCAGATAGAAATTCTGCATTAAAATCCTTTTATGCCATATGTAGTACCTGAATAGCGGTCTTTGAGTAATAGCGGCCATCACCAGAAACAACAAGTGTAGCGCCTGCTTATAATGAATGACGTCCATAAATAGTTAGTCTAACTGCTCATCACATACTAGGTCAAATAATACCAAAATAATTTGTCAACAAGGCCCACATAAAAATGGAACAGTTTAGATATTTCATGGAAGTCAAAAGCTGTGTGGCAATGGCACAGTACAAGGACAGAACAAGTACAATACTAACTTGAATTGAAGAAAGAATTGGAACACCATAATAAAGTACCAAACATTTACTTTAGCTCCTATTCCAATGCCAGTTACTTTTTCCACCTCACTAATTTTCAATATCCCAAATAGGCCCATCATTGTTTTTTTCTATGATAAGATATCATATGATGAAGTAATTAGATAAAATATCTTTAATTTAATTGAACTAAAAAAATTTACACTCTCTATTCTTTTACAATCATGAGCAAAATGCATATTCCCCCGGGGAAATGAGCCATGGACAAAATGCAACACATTTTCCAAATAAAGACTAAACTCATGCCAAGAGGATGAATCTCTTGCTGCTTAACCCATCGTGCCATTTCCAAGTGTATGCCCTCCCGGTCTATTATTCCAACCACAGAGGATCCAGGTGCACTAGCACAAATTTACACATAAACCATAGCACAAATGATAAAAATCTACCTCTTAATTTGAACCATAAAATGAGTAACAGAATCCTACCTCTAACTTTTTCTGCAGTCAGGGCATTGAATGTTGATTGAACAAAATTTTCCAAGTAATTAGGCTGAATAAAAACTTTCACCTGAAAAGGACCAGCCACCGTATTAAACAAGGTATGGCTATTTAAGCCAGATGCAGCAACCATAAGCAGAAATATTATGAGAAAAATAGATATTCATATTCTAGCATCCATTGTCTGACCTCACAGCGTGTAACTATAAGTGGCAAATTACATCTAAACATTTGGAGAAATGGATATGGTTTGGGTTGACAATTTCCAAATACTTCACCTCACTGCTGCACTCATCTTCAATATATACATTGAAGATTACGATGAAAATTGTAAAAATTTCAAAAACAAATAACAACAGTTTATTAAGAAGGATCTAAGTCTTAATAGTATTAAAATAATATTCAAAGTAATTATAAAGGATTGACAAGTTACATTTAAAATCTTATGGTGCAAATCACTTCCAGATTTAAATTAAATGATACAACAAAATCTCGCCTAGGAATCAACCAGAGAAATATAGAAAGATGCAATGCCACAGGAAAGCAAAACAAAAAGGTAATCATAAAATTCAGCTAATGGATTCATGCACAGATCAGATTCATGCACACTGATCTATTCTCCTCTCAGTAAAATGACAAAGAACTGGCTCAAACGCCATCAACCAAGCACAAAGAAAAAACAATCGAACAAAACGGATCCTATTGAGGACTGATATTAAGGATAATAATCAGTGATTGAATTAAAATAATTATTAAAAAGAAGAAGAAGAAGAAGGAAGAAAGAAACCTTCTTCCGAAGGCCAGAAGTTCCCGGTTTCTGGCCATCGAAAGGCGTAGTCTCCACACGAGAAACCTTGAACACCACCATGTCTTCAGTCCTTATTATCGGTCAGCTGGATACGTGTGCTGCAATGGTTAAAAGAAGCAAAAAGAGTGAGCTAGAAGTTGTACTGGAAGGAAGGGAATGGGATTTGATAATGAGGAGGATCGTTGAGTTCCAGGGTAGGGTGACTTAAAAGCCTCGCCCTCACGTATGGCTTGGACTTTGGAGCTATATGGTTCGTTGGCGGATCCACAGAGTGGGAACGTGAAGGAGAGCGCTTCCCACGGTTTTTCGGTTTTTTTCATTTTCGGCACGTCTTAGAGTCCCACGGTGATCTGTAGCTGTTGCCTGTAGGTCCAGCCCACGGTCTCTTACTCTCTCCACGCTTGAAATTTTGTTTCATTGCCAGGATTTGCTATTTGCCAACTGAAATTATTGTCTAAAGTTAAATTTTATTTATAAAATTTCTTTTTCTTTTTTTTGAAAATTGCTAAGCTTCCATTCCATTGCATGTGGACTGGCACCTCGATGTTGAAGTCAATAATCCTGAACGTATAAACAAAATCATTGGCATTATCGAGAGGGAAACTTTTTTCTTATTTTTAGTGGTGTTAACTTTTAAGACAGGATTATTCAAAAAAAAAAAAAGACAGGATTGGATGAAAGAAAATACAAAATTTTGATTATTACTAGCACTGAACTCTTTCAAATTTTAGCTTAAATTATTTCATAATTTTCGCGTTTGGCATAATTTTTTTTTTTTTAAATATAAGTAAAAAAAACTTTTTTATTTCAAATTAAAATTTTATAAAAAAGTAAATAAATTGAATTAAATTTTTATAAAAACTTTAATTCTAAATAAAGAAAAAATAATTTAAATTTATATGTGATAACATATAATAATAGTCCTCTCCAAGATAATAACATGTGTATCAAAATCCAATGGATATTTTATATGAATTATGTAGTGAATATAATCCCACCGACTTTCTAACTCTCAAGTTATGTAGTGAATATAGTCCCACCGACTTTCTAACTCTCAAGTTATTTCCTAAACTGAATTGAAGCTATTTCATGTGTGACTCATCTAGGGTGGAACCCATTTATTTTTCCTTTTTTTTTTCGTTTGTTTTTTCATAGATATTTGTGGAAAGGAAGATCGAAGATTCTCATATAAATTTTATCCATCCATTTAATGAATAGTAGGTGTAGAACCCATTTCTCATCGATATGAAATATGGCACGAAGAGCAAAGCCAAATGAACAAGGACAATGGTCAAAATCGATACATTCTGCGACAGTTGCACGAATGCGGGAAAATGACCGACTATCTTTCGTCCTCAAGGTTGCAGTCTCTTATGCTGCCCACTCTGCCACCGGTCCTCAAATAGTAGAATTTTCAAAATTAGTAAACACCCGCCCATTTTTTCAATTCTTGGCTCCAACTCCCACTCCTTAAGCCCACCAAATCACCGGGTTTACTAAATTATTCTAAAAAACAAACGAATTTAAGCATGCTATAAAAGAAGTAACATGCTGGGCATATACTGTTATTTCCACCAAAAATATCATTTATTAAAAACAAAAAAGCCTAATATTATGCCCACTTTCACAATTTTTTAACCAACCCACGTTCTGTTTTTATATAAAAAAAAAAAAGATGGATACCCATTTAAAAATTAAAATTGTGAAGGGAAGTGAGTGTGAGAGAGAAGTAACATGGAGATGAGATAAAGCAAAAGCAAAGAGTGGAAAAAAAGTGATCAGAATCAAGTCTCATTTTTTGTTTTTTCTTTTTTTTGTTGGTTCACCCTCTTTTGGATTATCAAGAGAGATAATTAAAAAGAGGGCTAAAAAGCCTACTCAGCCGCTGATCAAATTTACATGCAAATTACAGTTACACTAACCACCCCCAACCCAACATTACAACACTTTCCTCACCACATATTAAACTACCCACATAAAAATTAAGAAAAATTATAAAATAAGACAAAGCTAAGAGCTAAAAGCTAAAACATCAATTAGTAGAGAGAACTAACACACCTAAAAAATTATAAAGAATAATAACAAAAAAAAAAAACCTCTTTTCTCCCCTTCTCTTTCTCTCTCTTCATCTCTCCCTCTTCCCATCTCTTTTCCGTTTTCCTCAACCGGCGACTGGGGCCACAGCCGACTTCACCTTGGGCGGTCTGCCTCTCCCTCTTTTCACGCCTTTTGCCTGAGCTGCCGGAGCTGAAGTCGGGGCAACTTCCGTCTTAGCTTTCTTAGGTGGGCGTCCACGGGGCCTTCCGCTACCACTCGTGCTCTTCTTTGGTGGAGCTACTGGAGCAAACGGATCCTTTGGCTTGGGTGGACGACCACGTGGTCTAGGAGGGGCAATCACGGTTCCAGGTGGAACTGGTACTTTGGGCTTGGGTGGCCGGCCGCGTCCTCTCTTGGGTGGGGCATTTGGGTCCGGCTTCATGTAGTTGTTCTTGACCATAACGAGCTGACCACTTTGCTTCATCTTGTTGAGATGGTGCGCCAGCAGCGTAGTGTGGGCCGCCGGCAGATCAGGGTAAGTAGACTCAATTTGTTTCGAGATCGCTGACTTGTTGGAGCCGTCCTTGTCGTCCAAAGCCTCGATCGCCGCCATAATCATCTGAAAAACAAAGCAAATTGACATTTCATTAAACCCAGAGTAAAATTACCAGAATTAAGCCAGAAAACAGGAAGACATTGTTGTAGCATGTAAGCTAGTACCTCAGGGTACTGAGGAAGAATGGATGAAGACTGTGGCTGATGTAGAGCCTGTGGCTGTTCTTGAAGACCTGCAACTGTAGGGAGTGGCGGGTGAGCGGAATCTTCAGTGGTCGCCATGAAAGCTGAAAATTTTTTCGAGCGAAACTGATAATAGAAAGAGAAAGAGAGAGCGAAGAAGAAAGGAACTGTTTGGTATGGAGGGAGGGGTTGAGGTAAAGGAGAGGATTTAAAAGGGAGGGTTGGAGGATCGGATTGAAGAGCAGGCAAAAGGAGAAGAGGTTGAGAAGTTGAACATGGATCCAACGGTCAGGGGATCGTAATTTTGGGTGAGGATCCAACGGCTTATTATTGATACTAATTTAACCACACGGATTGTTGACGTGGCTAAGGACTTGCCTGGGTTTTTGAGATTTGTGAAATGTTAATTGACGGTACTGTCCCGGTTTTTGAATTCTCGCCTTATCATGAGCGTTCCTAAACATTTTGGATTTTGTTGCTTGTGAAACTCATAGCCCCTGAGTGTGTAAACGTTGCAAATTCTGATTGGGTAGGGAAAAGGTCAATCAAACTAGCTAATAGCAAGATAACACTAAATGGAGTCCATGTGAGATCAAGCCGATCTGATTTTTTGAGAATTTAGGACCGGGATCAGCATCCAAGTGCGGAAAGTGGGGCCCGCTAAAAACCGGGTTCTCTGGAGAGAAATGATTCTCTGTTTAAGCTGTACGTACTTCCTAGGTAGAGAGGGTCGAAGAGTTGGTCAGCTTGTCGCTACTCAGCATTTCTACGTGAATTTTGTTAATACATTTTGGCAAAAAAAATATATATATATATTAATACATTTTGTTATTAACGATAAAATAAGCACAAACAATAATTTAACATTTTAAAATCTACATTTTAATATTAAAAATTGATACAACTGTTTTAATTGTAAATGTTAAAATATATAATTTAAATTTTAAAAGTTCTAATGTAATTATTAATAATGAGAATGTTTGATTTTTTATTCAATTTATTTAAAATTTTATTAATTTTTAAACTAGTAAATCTCTGAATTTTAAAATAAAAAAAAACCAATATATATAAAAATGACGTTTTCTTATTGCTGAAAAGGCAAATAGCGATTTCAGAAGAGAAAAAAAAAAGGGAAATGACAAATAGCTCATCAGAAATTATTAGTAAAATTGGCAGTTGAAGTGAACAATAAGACAATGGAAATTCATGATTAAGTAATAGTATAAAATCTTTTCTAATGGTACATGATTTAGCTGAAAGGGGTGTATAGCTAAAAATATAAATTTAAAATGTGGTAGAGTAAAAACAAGCATACTGGAAAATAATGAAATGATTATGATTTTTCATAAATATCGTAAAAATTTTATTTCATATAAGTTACTTTCTCATTCCATAAAAATGATTTTTTTTATTCCTTTCAAATTATACATCATTGAGTATTTATTTATTAGTTTATTTAATATGTATTTAAAAAATAAAAGTTATTAATTTTAAAAATAATTTAGTAAAATTATTTATGCAATTTTTGGATGAATGGATGTAGGATTTATTGAAACAAATTAAAATAAAAATTATTACTTTTAATTATTAAATACATTTTCTTTATTCATGTGAAAAATAAAATAAACATATATAGAATGAAGAGAATATTTAATTTTAGTAAAGTAAAAAGAGAGAATGGTATATTAGAAATAAAGTAAATAAAGTTCATTACTTTAATTACATTAAATTATATTTTAAAAAATATTTAAAATAAAAAGACAATAATAAATGTTATATATTAAAAAAAGCTTTTATCTCAATTCCTCATAAGTCTTTTTTTTCGATGGAGGCCCACATGGATCAAGTAACAGCAGGTGGTCTAGGTCTCTTCCTTAATCTAAAATAAATAAATAGAAAGACTCTGAACTCCAGACTATTCCTCATAAGCAATTTTGAATTAACATTTACAAACTATAAAAATTTTAGACCTATAATGCAAAGAATATCCAAAATTTTCTATTCACTAATGGGACGTTTTCCGCGAGGATCTAATCTCAAACTGGTCTGAGTTGAGGTCGATGCTGTAGCTGTATTAGTGTTTAAGCTTGAATCAAAGGTTCGGGAATAAGAATCACTTGACGTTCTGGCAGAAGATGATGGCCGGCGAGATCCTCCATATCTGGAACTGATTACTCCAGGCCTGGTTGGTTCTTCTAGATTGCCAGGTTTCTTCGCCAACAATATGACTACGCGTCCCATATTCGGCCGTAACTGTGGATCACCTTGTGTACATAATAGCCCTATATGAATGCACATTTTTACTTGTTCATTGTCTGCTGATGATGTTAATGTTGGATCCATAACCTCCAGACTCTTGCCCTTTTTGTGCAGCTTATATGCCTGCAAGCTTAACCAAGCAAATGTCATTCGATACCTTAACTGCAGCAAAATTCGTCATGATCGTGTAAGAATTCATTCCAATCCTTTTCTTGCAAATATTGTATTCAAAAGAAACTGATATGATGACATACTTGGAATTCGGTGGTTAGTTTCTGTTGTTTAAGCCCGGAAATTTTATTCTCCCTCAATATAAGGACACAGCATAGTAAACAAATAACCGAGAAGGCTTCTAATTCAACAGAGGTAATCAAAGTCTTACCCAATCAAGTAAATTCTGAGCCTCAACTGATTGGTTAAATGTTGAATTTCGCTGACCACTGATAAGCTCCAGAAGCAAAACCCCAAAGCTAAATACATCTGCCTTCACTGATAAATGCCCTCGCATGACGTACTCTGGAGCCATATATGAACTGTTGACGATTAAAAGCACATCAGATCAGCCAGATAAGAACTTGGAGGATATTATATTAGTTTATCGAGTCCCTGGGAGAGGGAGGGGGAAATGGTAGTGTATCGAGTCCCGTTGTTGTAAAACTTACTTTGTACCCACTAGACGGGTATTGACATGTGTTTGGTCTTCAGGGAAGAGGCGAGCCATACCGAAATCAGCAATCTTAGGAACCCATTTATGGTCGAGTAAAATATTGCTAGCCTTAATGTCACGGTGGATGATGCAATTGTGCGAGTCCTCATGAAGGTAAAGCAATCCTCGTGCAACACCAGTTATTATATCATGCCTCTTCTTCCAATCAAGCAGCTCTCTTCTATTGGGTTCTGCAATAAAATCATCATTGTGAGACATAAATTTAGAATGCTATTAATAGTTAACAATAATAATAATAATAACAATAAAAAAAGATATAACAACATAAGTTAAGTCGGGAGCTTCAAGTTCCCAGAAAGTTAACAAATTAAACTTGTTTTGTTTACATTTTGTCTGAACTTCCGAAAAAGTCAAGGAAGTCACTTTCTTCAATTCCAAGGAAGTAACTTGAATATTTCTCAGGAAGTCGTGAGCTTGAACTAAATGAGACAGGTTGAAAACCAGAGGGTTAGGGAGCTTTCGAATCCCATCTTTCCTTCCACTTCCAGTTTCCACAATTTTGTTAGAATTGGTAAAAAGAGGTATACTTCAGATTTCATGGTACTTGGTTTCTTGGGCACACAAATTAAGAAAACGACATTTGGAGAAAGATTAGTCAAGACCTCACTGTCATGAGGTCTTAATTCAGCTAGCAAAGTGCTTTTTTGATACGGAAGGGGGCAAAATTTTTCAGGGACTGAACCAGAACATCAATCATGGAAGCAAACCACCTGTATTTTATTATAAAGTCAGAGATCATGACCCACAGAACTAAAATAAAAGAGAAGCTGGAAGCTACAACTAAATGCCGAAATATCTTGTATTAAACACAGTATCAATGTGCATATCACTAGTTAATAAAGTTTGGAGTATATACGTGTCAAAATTTTATGGCATAGGTCCTTCAGTACAAATGTTTGCCATTGCCTCATCAAAGGCAGCTTCGAGAAACATCATTAAATCTTTTCTTCACCACTTAAAAACTTATTAGCTTTGGATGTCAGAGTTTGAGGTTGAGTATACATTTGTATTACCAAATCAATTCTCCTTTATACGAATCATCTGCAACCGCCTCTAACTCAAACAATAATACGAGTTCAAGTGAACAACCCTGCTTATTGATATAACTTGTCTAGTCATCTACATCAAGCAAAACGGAATACAGTTCACACTCATGGATGTTCTCTTAAAAAGAGGTCGACATCAAAGAAAAAACTTATGCCATTTACATCCAGCCAGGTCCATCAACCAAATTGATAGAGAAATGAATGACTATATTTTGCCGTCCGTAAAATGCACTATATGTAAATAATGATATCCTAAATGTGATCAACCAATCAAAATAACAGAAACATTTCTGAAATTCTATAGCTCTTGAATACCAGACAAAAAAGCATTAAAGAATTCAACAATGATATATTGTGGAAAACTCAGATATTACATGATTATCATTAACATGAACCTATAAAACATTTGAAACCAGAAACTTAATGCAACTAACAGATGAACTTGTTCAATTTCCCAATTTGCAGGCAGACAAAACGAAAGATACCAATCGCCCAATTCCTCCAAAAGGTTCAAAGATTAGCAGAAATATAAACTAGTAGACAGCAACTGAAGAACTGAACAAGGAACTTATGCATGTTGGTGCTTCCATCACTTATTCCCCATTAACAAAACAAGTTATCAAAAAAATAAAACAACAGAAAAAGCCGATGATACTTACTGAAGAGAAACTTGTCAAGACTCTCATTAGCAATATATTCATAAACCAATAGCTTCTCTGTTCCGTGTGCGCAATATCCTAACAAAGATACAACATTCCGGTGCTGGACTCGTGCTAAGAGCTTAGCCTCATTCATGAACTCTTTCTTCCCTTGCTTTGAGCAATGGGACAACTTTTTTACAGCAATCTCTCTTCCATCAGCCAATTTCCCCTAATTAAATCACTTTGCAAGTTAGAGAAAGGCAATTATAGCATTCTTAGGGTGCTAAAATATCTATCAACTATGACCTATTCAAGATTAAGGAATCAAGCTAAGGTGAAATTTGCAGACTTTTATGTTAGAATTTTGTTAAAATTATAGAGATTGTCTGTCTTTCTTACATCGATTATGCAGGACACTAAACTAAGAGGTGGACAGAAATGAACACAGGATACTAAACTCTCTTCCTGAACTCAAAACCCAAACAAGCCATAAAACCTTGTTCAATCTCATTCACTAATTTTCAAAAGTAACCAAACAGAATATGAAATTAGCTCAAATACCCAATTAAAGGGAGATATTTACCCTATAGACAGGTCCGAATCCACCTTCACCAAGTTTGTGAGTTGGGTGAAAATCTTTGGTGGCTGAGACTAAGGTATCAAATGCAAACTGCTTCTGTTCCTGAGCAGCAATCTGGCCCAAGTCCTCTTCACCGTTGCCCTCTAGTTAATCAGAATATAAATCAAGAAAAACATGCATAAAAATCAGCAATTCGACCAATTATGCAGCAAATCAGAACATACTGCTATAGAAGACAAGTGGGTTTTGCTAGTTACTTCTGCGAGAACTCAACTTGAAAACCTTGATCAGTTTCTGAACGAAATTCTTGGACTTTAACATGGTTTTCAAGAACTGATAATAACCATGCCCGCGGGAAAGCGACAGAAAAGCTGATATATAATTTCAGAAGCAAAGGTTGTGATTTTGATTTGTGGGAAACTTTATAAAATTCATGGGGAGTTGATGAGAATTGGGAAGAAGATAGGTTAGCAATGTTTATAAGAAACTGAACTGAAAAAAAAAAAACATACGTGTGATGAATTTGAAGCTGTTTTTTTTTTCCCCAAAGGTAAAATTTTTTCTTCCGTGTACATTATAGATAATAATTTAAATGTGAAGAGAGATATGATTAGGAGGTATCCAAATGAAAATGGTAGTGTTGACCAGCGACTAGACCTCTGATCTATCTGGCATGGTTGGTTTTTGACCAAAAACAGTGATCCCGTTCAGGATGGAAAAACAATTGGAACCGGTTCCAGTTCAAGTAAGGTTTGAGTCCGATGTAAGATTTCTGTTTTTAATTAAAAACCGTTTTTTATTTTTATCATTTGTTTATTAAAAACTGGCTTTTTAAATATGTTTATAAAATTTTATATAATAATAAGTAATAAATTATTTTTTAACAAATATGATATTTAATAAATAAAATAAAAGTACAGATCATTTTTTAAATAATTACATATAAAAATAATATTAAATTATTTTTATAAAAAATTATTTTATGATTTAACATTTTTTAAATAAAATTCTATAATTTAATTTACGTAGAAAAAAAATTTTAATTTCGGACGGTTAATAAAGTGGAGTATTCCTTCTGATACATTGATATACCATTTAAAAATTAATTAAAAATAATTTTTTAATTAAAATAAACTACATTTTAATTTCTAAAATTTAATAAAATATATAATTTAGTTTATATATTTTTAAACTTAATTATAAATGTTTTATTTATTAATAAAATAATAATTTAGTCGTAATTCATTCATATATTTTTATAAATTAATTTTTAAATATTATAATTATTTATAAATAAATATTTATATTTTTTATAAATTAACTTTAATATATTATATTTGGCAATAAAATACTAAAATAAACATTAAAAAAAAGATACTGACACGATGTATACATTCAGATTTAAATCCAAATAATTTTTTGTCTAATTTTTCTTTTATCAGTGATTTTTTTTAATATAAAATTTATGATTTTATTTGATTAAATAGGTTAAATTAGACTTATTTAAACTTTAATTATTAAGAGCATATAATTTTTTAACTTAAACATTGAATTAAATGGAAAATATATTTTTTTTTACATAAGACATATGAACTATAAAAGAATCAATATCCATAATCTGTATTAGGGATGAGCATTCGGTCGGTTCAATTTAAAATCGAATTAAATTGAAATTTTAGTGTTTATAAAAATCGAACCGAATTGATTTTGATCAAAAATCAAATCGAATTAAACCGGACTGATTTGGTTCGATTTGGTTTGATTGGTTTCGATTTTTAATAATTTTTTTTATTTTTTACACTTTATTTTTAATATTTTAAAATTTAATTAAAATATTTTAATTTTAATATAATTTAATTTTTCTATATTATTAAAAAAACATATTATTATCACTAATCGGTTTGGTTTGATTTTTTCGGTTTTTTTATTAAAATCGAACCGAATCGAAATAATTGAAATTTCTGAAATTAAAAACCGAATCAAATCGAAATATATAAAAAAATTAAACTAAATTTTTAAATTAATTCAATTCAATTAATTTTTTTAATTTAAATCAAATACTACCCAACCCTAATTTAGTCTGTATACCTCTGAAAAATCACTTATCTTTATTTTGAGTTAAGCTAGTTCTGGATGTCTCTTCGCTTCTAAAGTCGTCGTTTGTGCTATTACTTTTATTTCATCATTGACGATTTTATGCTTTTGTCCAATCGTATGCTTCAGGCGATAGGTGTTTCTCTGTCTCACACGGCATTTCCCACCATTACTAGAAAGATTAAATCCAGTTAAAAAAAAACACAAATGAGAATAATTAAATAAATAATACGAGTAAATTATTTAAAAAATTTAAAGAATTCTTTAAAACACTTTATTTTGTTATTATTTATCTAATAGATATATATTTTTAATGTTTCTGGATAAATATTTAAAAAATTAAAAGTCCCAAGCAGAGAGATTTTATCTTGTTGGACTTTGTGATGATTGATGTGGCCAGATCCATCATTGTCTGCTTTATAAAATTATTAACAATTATTCAAAAAGTTGATGCCCCTCTTTGCTGTTATTCAATCAGTTAATTCAATTTTAAATTGAACTCTATAAAAAAAATTGAAAATGAAAATCGAATAAATTATAAACTGAGAAAAGAAGGTTAAGAGATCCAGAAAATAAAATTTTTATAATGAATTTATGAATTTAAAAAAAATTTAATAAGAGTATTTTCTTTTTTATATATTTTCTTTTATCTGCTAATAACGTGTAATAGAATGTATGTAATTGGGCCATCTGTCCCTATCACGTTGATACGGACGTACGAAAAAATCAGATCGCTGCTCCATGTGTAACGGCTCCTAATTCTTTCCGGACACGCACGTGGATGATTCCATAAGATAAATGGACTGAACTTCTTTCTGATTCCGAACTGGACCGAAAGATAAGGTTAAGACTAGGTCCAGAAGAATCTGTTCATTGGGCCGAAAGAGCTGGACCGGCCTGATTGAAGAATTTAACTGGAATCCGGTCTTTGAGCTGAGCGGACTGGACCTGACTCTTGGAAGAGACTTAGAAGTCTTCAGATTATGGGCTGTCCTAATGGGTCTGACCTTAGACCGGGGTGAAAAAATCCAAATAAAAACCGAATTGATTTTTGAGAAATTAAATTAACTGATTTGATTTTTCGGTTTAACCTGTGGCATGCTCACTCCAGCCTCCCTTCTCGGACGTTAGCCAGTTGAAAAATCAACAGCTTCCCATAGAAAAGTCAAAAAATTTGACTCTTATCGATTTAAATTTTTTATTTTTTATTAAATATCTATTGAAAGTTAAATAAGTGTTTTCTTAAAATTTTAAAATATATTAAATATGTTATTGAGAAACGGATATATTATTTAAATTTTAAAATAAAAAAATAAATATTTTATCTTTAAAATATAGATAAAACGAGAAATTAGAATATTATTATAATAAGTATTTGACATATATTATAGTAAATTAATAATTTATATTTATTGAGTAATTCAAAGAGTTTGGTGAATTACGTTTCACATAGTCATAGTTATTATTTTGATTATGATATAATAAGACAATTTTAATTATTTTATTAAGAGATGAGATGACAATGTCTCAGATCGTAAGTCTCTTAATTTTATGCAATATTTAATTTTTATAAATATAATTAGTAATTATAAAATTGAAAAATTACCAAATTGTAAGTGTGGAATATCCAAAAAAAGAGTGAAATATAATTTAAAAAAAAATCCGAAATTCAGGATTTATGTGACTACAATTAAACAGAAAACAACCTAACATTTTTTTTAATTTAGAAAATAAAATTACGTAATATTTTTCATATATCATTATTGACTAGTGTAGAGAAAAAGGCATGGATCTCATGTCTTAGTCTTACAATTTCAAAAGCCCATGAAGAAAGCAATCTTCCAGGTTTGAATGGTTGAATTGTGGCAACTCAAGGGTTCAATGGTCCAAACTTTTGAAATTTCAAACCCTAAGCGCAAAAAAAATATTACAATTATGGATAACGGTATAATATCATAAATTATTATTTTGATATAAATTAAATATATATATATATATATATATATATATTTACTTTCTTTTTATTTATAACTCTATTAAAATGGAAAAATATAGCTCAATATCATAAAAAAAAAATAATTCTGTAATTAAAATTGTAGTTTTCATATTAGATGAATGCATTAAATGAATTTTGATGATTTGACATATAGAAAAATAGAATTTTACAGTGATTTAGTGTGCTTGATTTGAGTGGAGAGAGCTCTTCTCCTTATATTCTTTTCTTTTATCGCGAGGTCTAATAGTCCTGCCACTATTGGGTCATCTGTCTCTATCATGCGGATACGTACGTACTGAGATATTAGACGTCTGTTCTATGCTAAACGGTCATTTAATTTCTCCCTAACGCTCGTGTAATAGGTCTGTCTGATGTATGGACCGCCTGCCCCTTATCGCATTAGGTTTTCGAGACGATTCAGGTGTGAAAGGGCTGAGGTCCACGAAAGAGCCGACCTCAAGGTTGGGTGATCCAGGCCGACTCATTGAAGAGGGCTCATGACCTTTGGATCAGGGTCGCTATCATGAAATAGCTCTTATACCGGGGTGATGAAACCCGCGGTCATCAACCCTTAATAAATGTACAAAGGTTAAATAAATAAACTTTAATGAGTATATATTTGCACCATTTGAAAAATTAGTTGAATACCAAATGCACTCCAATAAAAAAATATATATTTATTATTAAAATTGTGGTTTCAAATACTAACGCACCAATATAGTATTTTAAGGAATACTTGCATCTATTAAAAGATATTATTTTAATATATCATCCACTCATATTAATTTATTTAATAAAAAAATTATATTGCTAAATTATTCTAAATATTTAATAATTTTTATTTTTTTAATCCATTAAATAAGGACATATCAATAAAATAAGAAATACTAAATTGTATCTTAAACATATATTTATATATAATTTAGAATGTGATGATGGCCCATACTTTCTCTATTTTGAGCGAGATCGGACTTAAAAAAGTAACGATGATTTAAAATTCATAAAATTTTCTTTAGTTGACCGATCAAATGTCTCGAGTCTTAATTCAAACACGCGAAACAGACTAAATCAACTGCGAGATCAGATCCAATAGAAAGTAGTTCAGTTCGCTGATATGATATAAGGGAGAATAACTGGTCCAATCACTTCGCATTTCTGCTCGCATACATGCACCAGAAAAATTAAATGATTGCTTATTATGGAGAAAGATCTAATATATCTCCGTACGTACAGATCTGATCGATAAAAATATATGGCATTGTAACAAAAAAGCAGTTAAACGTAACTAGTAGATAAAAGAAAAATAAATAGAAGAAAATAACGTTTTAATCTCTATAATCTCTATCTAAATTTACACGAATCTAAATTTTTTTTTATTTTAAAATATCAGAATAAATAAAAAATTATTATTATTTTATTATTTTTTAAAGTGAAAGTACAAGAGAAAGTAGGGTAGACAAGGATGGGGTCATCTTAGCATCAAATTCTTCCATACAAATAATGAAAGCCACTATACCCTCAAATTAATTCACACAAATTGATCTTCTTAAGCACCGCCGAAAGTAGCAATTATAGCAGCCACATACAAGTGATGAGGAAATAATTTTTCTTTATTCTATTATAAATCAGCGTGTGGTTTAATATTTTTTTTAAAATAAATTTAAAATTATAATTTTTATAAATGAAATAAATACTTATTCAATTCATTTTATTCTTTAATAGATTCATAATTTAAATTTAATTTAATGAGTTAGAAATACTTATACTAAAACAAATTATGCCTTCACATGGTTTTACACGTGGAAAAACACATGGAGGATGAATAAACTACTGCTTAATTAAATAGTTTTAGTTAAAAATAAAATATTATTATTTAATTAAATAGTTTTATTAATTAATCTTTTAAATTTTTAATTATAAAAAATCTATTAATTAATCCTTTCTTATTATATATATTTTAAATTTTTTTATAATATTTAAGTTAAAATTAATAGAGAGACTAATTAATAATTTTTTAAAAAATTATAAATATTTAATATATTTTTTAAAATTAAAAGATTAATTGATAAATTTTTTTTTTAAAAAAGGAGGGATAGAGCCCTTTAATTTATTATACGATCATGAAAAATATTTATACAGTCAGCATTCAAGAGGAGCTTAATATTAGATGAAAGCAAATCAATAAGACTCATACCAAAAACTCCACCATGCGCACTATTCACAAGATAATCCGCTACTATATTAGCTTCCCTATATATTTTCACGACCTTAACCTTCCATTCCCGCCGGATAAGAGTTTTGCAATTAATAACTAAAGACTACAGTCTATAAACACCACTGCCTTGACCTTGAAGAAGCTGAACAGCAACTTGAGAATCAGTTTGGATAACAATTTTCCGCCATCCCCTTCTCCAAGCCACATTCAAAGTATGATATATGGCCCATAATTCTGTCTCAACCGCACTACGAACTCCCAACACACAACGAAAACCAAGTAGCCATTTATCATAATTGTCTCGAAAAGAACCCGCACAGGTTGCAGCTCCTAAATTTTAACGCACACTACCATCTGCGTTGATTGTAATCCACCCATAGCTGCCGGTGTCCAAGCCACTCTAATCACTCGATATTGACGTTGAATAGAAGAAGGAAAATAATCATTTCAGACTTGATATATTTCCTTAACCTTGCACAAGATTAATAAAAAATATGCTAATTTTTTTTTTAAATGCTTCTAGATGAAGTTAATTAATTCTTAAGTCAATCCATGACATCCAACTTTTTTTTTTAAAAAAAATATTGGCGATAATTTTTAAAATCATGGAATATATACTCATAAGATAAATACATCATACATGTGATATGTTATACTGTTGTTGCTAAAAAAGAAAAATCTTGGAGACAATTTTTCTTTAAAATCGTGGAATGATACTTATAGGATAAATAATTATTCATGTGATAGGTTAAAGTTTTTGAAACTTTTAAAATATTCTTTTTAGAAAAACTCTATTTTCTACCTGCCAAATTTGTGGGATGAGATTTTTATTTTTAAAATTTTAAAAACCTTTCGTTCCTTTTAAATAATAAAAATTATAAAAATTTAAAAATCATGAAAATTTTATTTTACAAGAGCTTACTTTACTCTATATGTTATACTATAATATATAATATTAATATTAATATTTAGATTCAATTTATTTTTAAAAAATAATTTATATGTGAAAAATTTTTTATATTTTAAAATAATTTAAATAATATTAAAAATAAATGATATTAATAATTTTATATCTATATATATAAATATATATATATATAATTTAGTGCTCTCACAGACTTAATTTGATAGTAAGTACGTTTGAATAAATCTAAGAGATTTCAAATTCTACTCCTCCAATTCTCGATTTTCAGTTCAAAAAATATATATATAATTTAGTAGTGTTAACAAAATTTTTAAGATAAATAATATTATTGATTTTTGAAAAATAATTTAATTTTCTATCTGACTGGAAAAGTATTTATTTTTATTTGTTGGTATAATTAGCAATTTTTTAAAAAAAATTAAAAGAATAATAGTAATTAATAGTAGCTGGTTCATACCTACCCACCAAATAAGAGTTAATTCATGCTTAAAGCAACATAAGAAAAATTGAGAAAGCAATCTTCTTTAAAATAATAAATTTTCCTTCTCATTATAATTCATCTGTTTTCTTTCTTTATTTATTTTTATAATTTCTGTTCATCTGTCTACTCAAGCTATGCCATTGATGACAACACTTAATAACAAAGACAACTCCAAAATCTGAATAAACAAACACTCACCTCTGTTTATGTACTTTACAAATAGATACATGTAGTATACAAGTAACTCCCATATGCTGAAATTTTGATGCAAACATGAGAAAGACAAGGAAGGATTACTTACCCTTTCTTTACTTTCTCATAAGTTTGTTTTGAAAAAAATAAAGGACAAAAACAGTATACTAAATCCTAACTGTCTAAATAAACTAATGCTCTGCTATTCTATGTACCTGGCACTGGAATCTTCACTGGCTATCTCCAGCTTTGCAAGCCAGGCCTTTCCTCACAATACAAATAATACCTTGGCTGATGGCAATCAGACTCAACTGAACCCACCAAAAATTTGAGCCTACTTGGAGACATATATATATAAAAATCACAAAAAGTTCAAAAGAAAACAGAAGTTGAAAATAGGGAGATTTTCATGTCTTGCAGACCAGCAGAAGCCTCCCCCTCCATCAAGGGACTTCCCATGTGAAATATTTTGCTGAAAATGCTGGCATTGCATTTGGTCTTGTATCATTTCAACAACAAACTCAGTTCTCTTCTTTTGTTTTAATCAGAATCTGCTGCATTAACCAAACACAAATTGAATCCAATAATGCATTTTAAGAGTTTATGCTCTAGAATAGAAAATGGAGGCACAAGAAATTACCTGATATCTTGTTTGAGATCGTTGAGCACAATGTCATTATAGAACACCATCCCCCATGTTCCTTACGCGGTGTTCGACACTTCTTAGGTCGCGAAGATGATGTAAAATCTCTTGCAGAAGCTCTATCCCTTTATCTCCTTTCTTCAAGGAGGTGATGCAATGCTTGAGAAACTCTCTGTCTGCTTCCAGTGCTTGTAGCCTTTCATAGACATGATCTACCTCCTCTTCAATTGCAAGCTTCTTGCTTTCTACTCCAAATTTGTTGATTGATTTCAGCAATGCAACAGAATCAAGTCCTTCTGCATGCCCATTTTGTATTCCATCTTCAGTTTCTGCATCAATTGCATCAAAAAGTGGAAGAAGTCTCTTTGCCTTCGCACCAAAGTTTTTTCTTTCTTGATGATGGTTTCCATTCATTTCCTTGTAATGACCATTTGCAACTCCATTTGCTTCACTGCTGTGATCCAAATTCTCGTTGTAGCAACTTCCATTCTCTTCGTATAAATGTTCGATTGGTTTTATGTCTTCCAAATGTTGTTCCTCTTCGTCGCTCAGTGTAAAAAGCTTCTCCTCCAAAACCTTGAGTTGATCCAGAATAGATAGCCTCTCCTCCTCAAAAGTAGCCAGTGACTCCTCCAAATATAGAACTGCATCAACCGGGGTGTTCTGGTTACCGGTATCTTGATGGTTTTCGAAACCATTTTCTTCTTTCGCTTCATGATTCAAATCAACAGATACTCCATCACTATCCTCAGCATTGCTACAAGAAGCCGATGAAGTTCCACTTCGTGTGCTACTCTCTTTCCTTCTTTTCAAAATCATCAATTTCTCTTTCGTCTCGTAATCTTGTACCTTCTTTCTGTATACTTCAAGCTCCTTTTCTAGCTCGGCCTTCTCTTTCTCCCTCTTTACCATAAGTTCATTCAAAAGCTGCAAAGCTTCCTGGTCGTACTCTGATTGCTCTTCCATCATTCTCTGATACTGTAAAGCTTCCATCTGCATTGCAGCCTTTTCTTCTTGAAGCCTATTTATCATTGCCATTGTCTGGTTGGCAGCCACTGCGGAAGCGCTTCTCTCTTCTTCTAATTCAGCATATAAAGCATTTAAAGCCTTCCTTTCAGCTCTCAAAGCTGATTTCAGCTTCTCAGCAGTCAAAACTCCGTCACCTGCTTCGTTTTCACTAATGACACTTCCATCCAAAGACTCTTCTATACCGGATTCTCTTCTTTCTACAAATAGCAGTTTCTTGTGTAAATGATGGATACTATCTACTGAAGTTGGTGTATCAGGAATCTTATCTTCCTCAGTATCATTGCTCTCTGAATTCAATGGTAAATGATTGTTTGTCACTGGTTCACTTGTCTCAACTGTTATGGTCCTAACATGTACTAAATCTTCTTCATCTTGCTTAGAACCTAAAGCCATGAATGATTGAGCTTATGAATTCTATTTCTACATTATTTGAAGCCAGTAAAATATGGTAACACAAGGAATTCAGGCTTACCATGATAATCACGGGCATTTATATGAACTTCTTGACTTTGAAAATCTTCTACTGGTTCATGATCAGGATTCTCTGTCCCTATTGATATGTCTGCTTCAATCTCATTGCTATGCGTTTGATGAATTTCTTCAGACACTGCAAAAAAACCCACAAATTCATTAAGATTAAAGATCCAAATTCAAGATGGAAAACTGGGGAAAAGTTAGATTTAATTAAATCAAACAAGTACCTTGATTTTTATCTGATTCCATTTCCTCTCCTTCTATCTCTGATCCTTCTTGAATAACAGCATCGCCATTGCTAGTTGGAGTTTGCGTTGGTTGAGCAATGGCGACCTCTTCCAAGTCCACCTTCAGTTCATAATCAGCAAGAAGCTCTGAGGAACTCTCATTCTCATTAAATTCACTTGATTCCATCTCTGCAACCATGGCTTCCTCCTCACTCTCTAGGATGGGAAGCAGCGGGATTTTATCGTCTAAATTGAACCTGTCCTCAACCAATTCATATAGTGTTCCAACATTCTTATCAAACTCGAAAACAAAATCTTCATTACCGCGATTTTCCTTCTCTCTCTTCTGATTCCTGTCTGATATTTGCTTACTGGAAACCATCAGTTCAATTGGAATCAAGTGGCAATCATCTTGATCAATGTAGAATTCTATATGCTGCTGTTGAATTTCACTGGAAATATCTTTCTTGCAACCAGCTTCTTCAATCGTCCCTGATTGATCACAAGAAGGATCATCTACTGACACGTTCAATTCATCCTTCTCGACAGATTCGAGCTCTTTTTCCATTAATGTTTCCGCTTTAAAACTTTCATCAGCAACCATCTCCTTGCAATCGAAGCTAGAAACAGAGCATGAGAGAATCTCCTCTGTTTTCTCCTCACAGTTTCTTTCCTCCACCCCCCAGTTTTTATCAACCCCTTGTTCTTCCCCACAGCGATCACAGACAAAACCTGATGTTTTTTTATCAGAACGATCTTCTCCTTCATCAATATTATAATCAGAATCTGCTTCCAAAACAAAATTTCCTTTGTGGATATCATCTGAATCCCCCCAAGAAGGCTTCATCAGATAATTACCCGGACAACATAATTTTTTCTCCAAGCTAACACCACAACAACCACACTTGGAAATCACCTCAAAACTTTCACTAATCTTATCGCTACCACACTCTTGAACCACTCCCAGTTTCTTCATCCATGGGAAAAAAGCGAACTTATTAGAGAATTCAGCTTGCGGAGAGGACGAGCAATCCTCACACATGTCTTGCGATTCAGCTAGTTTTCGATGATTTAAGCAATAACCCAGTTTGGAAATCTCCATGGCATGAGCTTCACACACTAGAGATCTATAAGAATTCTGAAACTTAGCAGGCTCAAAGAGATGATCAAGCCTAGAACACCAAAGGCAAGGCCTTTTAAGACCAAAGTAGTCAGCAAACTTGATAATCAAATAAGAAAACAGCGAATTTAGAAGAAGGAGAACAATCAAAACCCATTCAAGCATTGCATAAACTAAAATCAGGGTAATCTTGTTGGTGTTTCTATGCACCATGGTTGCAAACTTATTAGCAGCCATGGATGATTGCTCTGTTTCTTGATCCTTGCTATGTACAAAGAAAGAGAAAATTAAAGCTTTCAGAAAATCAAAACACAAGAAGATATTAACTGTAATCAATCACACACACACAGAGAGAGAGAGAGAGAGAGTGAAGAACATCAGAAGAGTGTTATCAGATGAGAAATGGAGAAAAGGAGCGTGTATAAGAATACAAGAAGTAGATGGAGGAAGTGAATTTATCTATCGGATTTGAAAAGGGAGCTTGAATAGGATTCACAGCCAAACGAGACTTTATATGGTGGAGAAGGTAAAAACCAAAGCTTGTCTGTGATGGAGTCGCACAAAATTAAAGAATGTTTTATGGAATAAAAATATGCATTCTCATGTATTTTGCTTTTCTTTTAATCAAGTAATCTATTTAGTTTTAGAATTCAACTTACAAGAAATATCTTTACTTTTCGTTCTAATCAAGTCTTCTGTTTTTTTTCAATTACAAAAAATCTCTATCTAGATAAAAAAAATTTAAATAAAAAAATAATTTAATTTGATTTAAAAACTAAATTTTGAATTTACGACATTAATATAATTTTTTTAGCTTTTCATGTAAAAGAAAACTGAAAATCATGTTTGAACCACAGTAAGGATAGCAGTTAGTTAAGTTTCCAAACACACTTTAGATTGCAGAGCCATGGGTAGGAATGGCTAGGCTACCCCTCCAGTCTGGTTTTCTCTATGGGCAGCAAAAATGGAGTGGCCCACCAACCATACCAATTTAGTTGGGGGACCACTCTCAAAGAAATATGTAGGTCCCAATTAAGATGCCAGATGCTCCAGTTCATCATTCATGTCCATTTCCTGAACTTGAGGCTTTTTCTTGTAAAATTTCTGTAATTTGCTTTTATTTATTACATGAAATAATTGATTTTATTATTTATATTAACATATTTTATTTACCAAGCAAAAGTAAAAAAGTTTCCTTTTAATTATAATTGTATAACTATCATATTTGTTTAGGAGAGAGAAAAAAACAAGACTAGCTAAAATATTAAAAAAAAAATTATACTGCAAATTAAAATATTTAATTAAATAATTTTGTTTTTTTTTTGAAATAGGGGTTGGAGTAGAGGACCTTAGACCCCTCAAATCTACTAGGATACACTTTTCACCAGACTAAACTTTTATTTTTATATAAACATCTAATAATTTTTATTAATTTATTTTCATTTAGGAAGGTAAATGAATAGCATAGTTGTATTCAAATCTGACCTTAATTCATTTAATTTTAGTTAATAATTTATATAAAAATATATTCTTTGTTGATAATTTTTATTTAAAAAAATTAATATTTATAAAATATTAAATTCTAACTTTTAAATGAAAAATATATAAAATTTTATAAATATAATTAAATTAAATACTAAAAAATATCCAAACATTGCCATTTCTTAGTATTATTGGGTTAGGGATGGGCAGAAGCCGTAGGCTGCACCGTCCACTCATCGACCCCATATCCCCCATAGCTCAACTTTCCTTTGAAGTTTTCTAAATTTTCATAATTTTTATGCTTTTATTAATTATTAAATATAATAAAATATACATATATTTACTTAGTTTATATATATTAATAAACTTTATTGTAACATTATATTTATTTTTATAGAAAAAAAAATAATTATTTAAGAGGAATCTAACTTTTATGCTTTGCTCTTCCCCTTCCAAAATCACACTTTTGCTTTAATAATCAAATTTAAATTAGCATTGGAGGTTTCAATTTTGCTTTTTTTAGCTTTGCAAATCCCAATATTAAGTTAAATCAATTAACAGTTAAAGATGATATAATCATTATGTTTCCTCTTCCTCTCACTTCTGTAGTTGGTTTTTCAAATTAAACAGATTTTTGAAAAAAAAAATATGAATATTTAAATTATTTTTAAAAAAATTAAATTTCATTATTATTTAATAGAAAGATTTCAAATTTAAATCAATTACATTAAAAAAATAAAAAAATAAAAAATATAAATATTTAAATTATTTTTAAAAAAGTTAAATTTTATTATTATTTAATAGAATGATTTCAAATTTAAATAAATTACATTAAATAATGAAGAGAGATTTATAATTTAATCATTAAATATTATTATTATTAATGAGTTATTTTTTTTATTTTTTATTTTTTATTTAAAAAATAAGAGATTATTTCGTTGAAAAAAAATAATAAAAATATTTTAATAAATTTGAAAAATATAAGAATGTTTTAATAAATTTTTAAAAATATAAGAATTGACTTGTTAATAATAATAATAATATTTAAATATTAAATAAAAAATTTTATTTGAGAGTAAAATTAAATTTTAAAATTTTTTTTATCTTTTATTTATTTTTAATGAAATAATTAAAAATATAAAAATTGAATCGTTAATAATAGTAATATTTAAAATTTTCAATAATTAATAATAAATAAATAAATAAATAAAGGATGCATGACCCATTCACTGGGTTGGCTTGGTTACAAAGATACAATGCTGAATGTTGTAGTGTAATTATAGAAAGGGACCCTATATTTCTTCATCTCCAATGATAACTCATTCACCTCAGTTTCAATCGTCCATTATAATTTAAATTCATAATGTTATAATTTTAATATAATTGAATTAATATTTTTAAGTATAATTAATATTAATATTAGCCCAAATTGCCCCTTTGCGAAATTTCTTTTGAATAATTATCTGAACATAAAATCATATTTAAATAAATAAAAAGAATCGTAACTCTAATATCTATTGCAGATAAACATGAGTGATCGTTGAAGTGTCCTAATCTATGTGAGGCTGACCCCTTAAAATACCAATTTCAAGGGATGCAAAACCCTTCAAAGAAACATATTGGAGTGAGTAATCGCTGGATTTGGTTTAAAATGTAATAGAATGAATTTTTAATTGAAATTTTAATATTTATGAAAATTAAATCAAATTGATTTTGATTAGAAATTGAATTGAATTAAAACGGTCTGATTCAATTCGGTTTGATCAATTTTGAATTTTAATAATTTTTTTATTTTTACACTTTATTTTTAATATTTTAAAATTTAATTAGAATATTTTAATCTTAATATAATCTAACCTCTCTATATTATTAAAAATAATATATTATTATTAGTAATCGATTCGATTAGATTTTTTTAATTTTTTCTAATCAAAATTAAATGGAATAGAAATAATTAAAATTTTTAAAATTAAAAATTAAATCGAAGCGAATTAATTAAAAAATCGAATTAAAATTTTAAATTAATTCAGTTCGATTAATTTTTTATTTTTTCGGTTTGAACTGAATACTGCTCACTCGTTAATATTCGCAGCACAGAAATCAACCTTTTGAAAGCGGCTTATGATCTTTATGTAGCTCTGGTCAAGGATCAGAACCAGCAATTCGATTTAGTTTATAAATTGAATTTTAAAAATTGAAATTCTAAACCATAAATGTGGTTTCGGTTAATTATATTCTAATAAATAAAAATTAAATTATAAATTTTAATAAAATACAGAAGCTTAATAGTAATTCATCCAGTTTTCTATTAACATTCTTATTCTTTCTTCTAGCAGACTAGCTTCAATTATTTGAAATTTAACTCCATCTTTTTTTAGCCTTTATAAAAAGTAATTTTTATTAACATACGAATTCCGAGATTAAACAATTAAGAATATATTCTATCTTTTTCTTTTTAATTTTTTTTATTTTCTTTTCAAATTTCAATTTATTTTTACAAAGAGATAAAGCTATTAAGCTTAAAATTTTATTTTTCATACGATTTAAATGTTTATTAATTAAGAATCTAAGCTAATAATTTCATGCACCCCATGGAAAAAGAGCAAGAATGCTACTGCTTGCATTTTTTTTTCCTAAATCAATCAATATGCGAATGTTACTTAATTAATTCAAATTTGTATCGAATAGATTTATTAAAGAAATAAAAAAATATTCTTTTTTAATTTTTAAAAATATTTTGTAATTAAAATTTTAATTTGAGAGTGTTGATTAAAAAAAAGAAATTTATATAAGATCATTTCATCTTTTTAAAGGTAGGATGCTACGTCGTATAAACAAAGCAAATTTTAGTTTCTTACACCAAAGAAAAGCATAGGTTTTTGCAAGATCCGAAACTTTTAATGCAATTATCACTCTTTCAACAACAAAAGACACCACAGCAACATGTATCTTTATTTTCTAAAACCAAGGATCCTATGATTTACAATGCAAGAAGAAAAGAGGAGAGAGAGAGAGAGAGAGAGAGAGAGAGAGAGAGAGAGAGAGAGAATGTATTTAAGAAAACCAGCTGTGAATCTATGAGAAATAATGGGATGCCACTAAGAAGTTGAAGAAATTAAAGAAATGAGAAAGGAGGGAAAAGAAAGAGAATTAACTCAAATTTGTGGAGAGGTTGTCATTGTAATGATGATGATTTGAGAGCATTTGAAGATGTGGGTCTTTGCCTTTGCCTTTGCCCTATTTCTTTTGCTTTATTGCCTCTTATTTACTCTTCTTCCCTTCTTCTCCTTTTGCTTTTTTGCTCTCCCTCCCATGCCTTTGAAAATCTCCCATTTTTTCCCCTTATAAGAGAGGGGACAATGTCATTTCTTTTACTTAGAGTGAAGTCTGAGAGTTTGATTTTCGTAGATGGATCATACAGAAGCACTTCATTTATATTAATGGATCAAATTGGTGTAAACAGAATTTAATCTTAATTAAATGGATTAAAAATATATCTGATTATAAAAAATTAGGCATATGCATATTTTGAACTATTATTTTAGCATGCAATGATGAAAATGCTTTGTAATAACTCTCTAGGGGCAAAGCTTTTCACACCATGAGTAGACAGATTTGAGCTTTCTCCCTCCATTGGTAGATCAAATAGATTAACAAAACTACTTTTCATTTTCTATAGGCATAATCAAGAGTTGCTTGATATAGCCCTAATCTTTTAACCACATAATGATGCAACAACATGCAATGAAGGCTCTTGGGAGATTTTGCAATGTAGATGCACGTGTTGTGATACTATCATAGGAGCATGTCTAAATGGACTGAGAGGACAATTCATTGAGCATAGCTGCCTCAAAAGATGGAGAAGACCAACCCTTTCTTGTAAACTTAAAGGCAAGCAATTTTGCTTTGTAGAATACATGTCTAGTAAAGTAATAATTGCAGTAGCTATGCCTACTTCTTACAGAGCTTTGCTCAAAAGAAAAAAGAAATGGGCAGAGTTGATCTGATGGTTAAAAGATTTCAATGCATTGCAAGCAAATTGGACATGGAAGAAGTTGGTAGTAGGACCAGATAATGATGAACCTAAACCAATTCACATTAAGCACATGCCCCATTTTATCCCTTGAAGCTTCTTGTTTTAAATTTGTCAACACCGCCATACCAAACAATGAACCCACAAAATTTTGCATAATTCAATGGAAAATTAGGTATCCAAACCAAACAGGAAAAAGGGAAAACAAGAATCAGCTTTTGGACAAATAGCTGCAATTGCTTTAGTCATTTAGGCCAAAAAGGACATTGTATACAGAGTGCTCAAAGAGACATAGGAAGTTCCTTCACAATATCAAGATTCCTGTTGTAAAACTTTGCTTTAAACAATCAGATTCTTCTTTTACTGACAATCCATCTATCCCTTTCACAAGGAGTTTTGGTTTCTTATGGTGCAGTTACCAAGGGAATCAAAGCACTAAGAGGCTAACAAAGACAAAAGCTTACACAGTCTGGTGCCAACAAATGAGACATCATAAATGAGAAGACAACATCTTGGTTTCATATTTTACTGAGACATCACAAATGCATATGGGCGAGTGGGGCAGAGGGAAAGATTTTTCAAAAATCACTTACAATTGTTATCAACCGGTTATGCATAATACACTATTCACTTGCCAACTTTTACAACCCAAACAAACACGATTCATGCCGCAAGCCATCAATCTTGTGGGTCTACAATCTTTCCTCATTTTCAATGCACAAAAACCAACTGCATCACCTATGTCCATATATGTGTGATTATAAAAGGCCTGTGCTTCCGAATGGATTGTTAGGATGAGGATGAGCGACAGGATTCACAGGAAATGTACCCAACCCTGTATCACCAAAAGGATTTGTAGCGCCCATTATCAAATTTTGCTGCTGCATTGTCTGTGGATAGGTAGGTTGGTAAGGACCAAAGGGATTGGGAGGCTGTTGACCCATTGCTGCCATCTGAACTGAGGATGGAGCAGCAATGCCGTTTGACATTGTGAATGGATCTTGTACCTCAAATGGATTCAGAGCTGGTGAACCATAAACAGGCTGCTGGGCGGCTCGATATGCTGCTTCATCATACAAACTGTTCAAAGTGAGCGAGTCCAATCCACCAGCCTAAAATTTAATAGCAACAAATGAGATTAGATGATTAGCATTTAATCTCAGTATGAAACCAATTGCAACCAATTGTATTTCTAAGGGGCATATTAACATGTCAGAATGGCACTGGAACTACAATGATTGTGGCACGTCTTCTGCATATTAGGAAGAAACTAGAATGATATCAAATTAAGTAGATTTAGAAACTGATCTTTTTTTAATTATCTGCTCAAATAAAACTTCTCCCCTTGTTCTAATAAGTTGTAAGTATTCCTTGTTGGTTGATGCCACCAACACAATGCAAGCACTTAGGCAGATATCAAGTTATGGTACCAACACATTTCCCATGACAATGTGGGTTGCTTGCACAATAACCATTTGCTAAAGAAGGCGATAGAAGGATATAAAAAGTCATAAGCAGGCCTACCAATTGCCTCTCATTAACTGAAGAGATATTACTGCTCGGAGTGGTAACCAGTGCAAGCTCCCATCCAGTAGGATCAAAATCTTTTGCTTGACCGGCACCAGAATTGAATGTTGGAGCAGTATCTGCAAAACAAGATGTCACATCCACAAGGTAAAAATTCAAGAAAAATGATTATCCATGAATGTAGCAGAAATGACAGGAGGTCAGCTAATGAAAAAGAAAAAAGCAAGGTTACCCTGTGGCACTATGGCCAGAGCCAAAGCATTTCTTTCTTCAATGGCTGATGCATCAGGTGCGCCATAACTCAATCCCTGAAATCATTAAGGTGCAGGCGAGAGGAAAGAGAAGAAAAATGGAAAAGGTAAGTTCACAGGATCCATCAATCAATGTAGACAAACTCACAACTCATAACTGCAAGATTACCAGTAAATCTACAGTGTCCATGTTGCTTTGAGGTGTAATAGGAGTGGGAGGTGCTATCTCAACATTGGAGACAGCAACATCATCTGAAGGAACTGGCTCAGGTTCATCACTGGGTACTATGGTCTCTTCAGGTTCATCAGGACCCTCATCCGGTCTGTATGTTAATTGGAGCTGTTTAGAATGACCACATATTAGTCCCAAGGTACCTGTCCTTTAATAGTGATATTTCTTCACAAGGAAAAATAATCAAGTGCTGCTAATGAGAAGGACATGAGATCCGAGCAAAAGCAATGTATAAGACATGTATCCTTTTCTGCCAAATAGATCTGTCAAAGAGGCTTATACAATGAGATCAAGGGTAAAACGCCATTAGCTGACCACACTGTCTCATTTTCATTTTCTCCCCGTCCCAATTTGCGCTTATATCACTCAATATGGTCAACAAAATTGGTTTCATGTCAGAAACCTAAACCGTCATATGCAAAATTCCTTCAACTTAGGTTTTTGGAGGTTTTCCCTTATGGAGGCTCAATCAGTCCCGACTTTTTTACCACCAGACCTGCTCTTCTTTTGAGAATGTTGCTCTTTAACAGCCAAGAACTTCAATCCAATTATGTGTAGCTGGCCTAAAATTTATTCTAACAAAATAAATGCTGCATTAATTGATTTTCTTGATCCCATTAGCCATTACGTTCTTGAAGCAACTAACTATTTAGCTTTAAGCTCTGAGCAAAGAAGTCTTGAATATCTCACTCCTTGTTTGTAATTAAATCCTTCCAATACTGCTGTTTGAATTATTGAAACCAAATTTCTCACTAGAATACATGGAATGATGGGATGGAATCTAACTTAGATCCAAATATCCATGCAGTTGCAAGGATCCAACTGCTCCTTTCTAGTCAAGAATCCATATACATAAAGGAGCACACAACAATACATCTTTACAAGGCAAGAACTACATGATTTTGAATTTGGGTGCAGTAGTCTGTAAAAATCATGCTTTGACATTTCTTTTCACTAATTTCTCTATTTCTAGATTGGCTAAAATTGATAAAGACCATCTTTAACTGTTTTCCTCAACTAGAAAAGTTGCAGTTTAACATTGAAGAATCCTGTGATTCCAAAGCTTGATTAAATTGATTAAACTAGTAAGCAGTGTTGTGCAGACGTTGAATAAAATATGAATTGGAAAACCTGCCCATTGCAACAAATATGTTGACCCAGACACGAGTAACTGTACTGACCAGTGGCTCGCTTGGAATAGAAACTATTCTGGGTGCCTCTCTTATATACTCTTCCATGGTTGTAAGAAAGGATTGTGGAGGCTGCAAATAGAAAAGAACTTACAAAATTAAACCGACTGCCAGAATAAGGAAATGCTAAATCAACGAAAACATTAAACCCATGACACAGCAGCAAATACTTCTCTCAAAACAGGAAACTGGAAGTTCCTAGCAAGTTCCAATCCTTTGCAAATTTCATAGAAATCGGAAAGGCTACCAGCCTGCAGGAAGAAACAAAGCCCCCTCAATACAAACCCCAATAGGTAATTTAACTGCTGAGAACACAGTTTCATCATCTTCGCTAAAACATAAAGAACATGCTAACTGACAATAAAAGTTGAGCAAGAACATTTAAATAGAAACTGATGTAAGAAAAATTGATTCACAACATGACCTGCTGGCCGGCACGTTTGTAGACGTCAAGGGCAGTGACAGCTTCATGCCTAGGCATCTCGAAAAACTGAAACATATTAAAGGTTTAATGCCAAGACAAAACAAGCAAAGAAGGCAACTCTTGCACAATGATCTAAAAAGATAAAACCAAATTACCTTATCCACAAGATTGATAATTCCATCATTAATGGCACAATATATCTTAAAGCTCTCTTTCAACACCTGAAAATTGCATATCATTTCATCCAATTAATTAAAATATATACACAGAAATCATAAACTCCAGCCCCACTCATCTTCTTCAATTTAAATAAGCAAATTAGTTCCATTACCCTTCCACCCTGAACTTATTTTTTTATAAATCAGGTGGAAAATAAAAGGTCTAAGGTAAAATGTCGAGATAATATAGCCAAGCATAACCAATAATTGATATTTCAAAATATTGAGTGGGATTCAAACACCTCAAACACTGATTTATAAAAAAAATATATTTTCTTTAAAAAAAACTTGGAAAGGTCAATAGTAGTAGCTGCAAGAAAGGAATTACATCAGATGAAGAAACATACCAGCGCTAGAGCATATTGTATAACATAATTGCTAACAGCTGCACCTTCAGGCTGTAAAAGAAATTAAACACCAATTTGTTTTCGTGATACCAAAGCACTAAGAACAAACAATATAGAGAAAGAGGAGGACAAAGCTCACAAGTTTCACAACAACATACCCGACAACCAACAAGGCGATACAGCAGCTGCTGCAATGCAGGCAACTGTTCCAACAATTCTTCACTATCCAAATCCCTGGTTCTGCTGTAGCCCTGATTAAAGAGAATAATGATACCTTATGGAAAATCCAGACAGATAAAGTCATTTACAACCTAACATATCAAAGTTGCCAGTAGCCAATCATAAAGATACAAAGTCATATTGCAATGCAGTACAAGAATGAACAGCCTATTTCTAGCATCCTGGAAATTCAAACACGTATTCCTCAAACTAGACTGTCTCCACATCACACAAATGGCTACAAAATAATAGATATTCAAGAGTTATTTTAACCAAAAATTAAACAAAATTCATGTTCCAGGCTCCTAAGATTTACAAAAAAGTGGAGGATGTAGTAGCAGAAAGTAATGAACCTTCCTCCAATTTCCAAATCATTGAATAAATTATTTCTTTTAAATTTTCAAAAATTAGCCTTACAAGGAACATATACAATGATATAGCCTCTCCTTTTTTTCTAATGTTTTGTTATATTAAATAAATACAATTATTTGCATATAAGCAGTCTTAGTATCTCTCAAACAGCTCAACTAAAACACCAACACTGAATCACAATAAGTCCAAAAGCTCAAAAAGGTTTGAATGAGAGAGTAGACATGCACTTTCAATGAACAGAGGAGGCAGTGTGGTTCTTCCAACACATGCTCTCCCTGCCTATAAAGATGGTAAAGCTGTTGGGTTAACCTATGTCACAGTGATTCAAGTTCCATGATTATTTTTCTAATCCCGCGTTGAGCTTTCAAGTACCTTAGAAAAAGAACCTTAATTCCTGAATTTTGAAACATCATGTAGAAGAACCATCTGAAGAATTGGTAAGACTCATTAAATTAGTGAAATCTGGCATTAACTATCTTGCACTGCTCATATCAATCCTTTTTGAAACTCAGGAGAGCATGGGTATGAATACACCTTGTGTTGATTTTTGAAGGGATAAAATTATGAACTAAGGAAGTACCTTATCTTGACCTTCAGCAGGTCTTGGAAGACGCTCAGCTTCAATGTCATACTTCAGAATTCTAAAGCATTCAAGCCGCTCCTCCAAAAATAAAGCATATGTACGTACCCAAGCAGAGCAATCCCAAGCTAAAAGAAAAGGGAGGGAAAAGATGTAACAATTGCAAAAGTATTGAACTTCTTTCAACCATTTATTTTGGAAAAAAAAAAAACTAATATGGTCATGTTCAACTAAAGAAGCCAGATGCCAATAAAGAAGTTTAAAAAGGAAGACATGAAGCATAAAAGTACCAATAGGACTTGAATCATCCTTGAAGTTAGAAAGTTGGAGAATGCGTCCTCTCTGTGAGAAATTAAGTAGTTCTTCTCTGAAAGTATGATCACCCTCTCTTAATAATCTATGGATGACAATCAATGTTTTCAACGCTACCTGTTAAAAAAAAAGCAGGTATATATGTATCACAAGCTTGTATATATATATGGTTTCAAGATTAAGCTTTTATGTATTATCAATATCTCAGCAGTCTATACTTTTTTTGCTCCAAAAGAATTATATAATCATGTGGGCTAGAACAGTTAGAGCAGCCACAAAGGCTTGTATACAAAGCAAGAATTAATCCCAATGATAGAAATCCCAGTTCTAATGGGGCTCTCTAAAATGACAGCATCCAATGTATCAATTCATAAGAAGACAAGAGAAATGTGTAAAACTAGTTTAATTACTTAAATGTGCGGCTCCAGTTACTATTGCTATAAAAGCTCATAATACGCAAACTGAAGCTTGTGAATCATAAAGAAAACATTCAAATGTCACAGTGCAGACTTCACTTACAACTTACAAGTCTCCATGGTCTTAACTTTCATAACTACTTCCTAATATAAATCAACAAGAAACCATATATATATATATATATATATATATATATATATATATATAAGCAGCAGAATTCAATTAAATACAGATCCAATTAAATAAAGAAGTATCAAATGCCACTAAAACTATACAAATTCAACATTGAAACAAGTACCGTCCAATTATGGGTTTTGGCCAATCGGCGGGAAAGAGCATGAATACAATAAGCAACATCAGCACGAGGACGAATCGCTGACGTGGCAACCAAGATTTCTGCAACAAGCAATCAGAATTCTCTAAGAACACTAACAAATAAATCCATCCCTTAATAAAAACAGAAAAAATGGATCTGCCCATCAAATTTAAGGAAAAAAAATATAAAAACTGACTTCTAAGATGCCTCTCTTTGGGTGGACACTCGACGTGATTGGTTGCTTTGACAATAGCGACATCCAATTCCTAAAAAAAAGAACCCAAAAATCTAAATCCATGAAAAGGGGAAGAGATATTTATGAATGTCTAAAAATGGTGGGAAATTAAAAGAAAATAAAATCAGATACCGCATAATCGCTATTGACATGAGCGAGACCGACTTTGGTGGAGTCTTTGAGAGCGCCATAGGCTTTTCTCCAAGTCTGAAGCGTCCCCATTTCTTTATAGTAAATTGGTCGAGTGAATGTCAATTATAATAAGAGAGCGTCAGATCGGCTTCTCTTGCTGAGGCTAAAAAAAGGATTATCGAGATTCTCTCTCACTGTGATGATGATAAGAGCTCTTTTTCTCTCTGCCTCTCGGCGGCCGTCGTCTCTGAATGTGTTTCTTGGGAGGAGAGAGAGTTGATCGACGCAGGACTAGTCGTCCAGACTCGGAACTCGGGAGTCTGCGGATGCGTTCTTTGGTTGGCTTTTTTTATTAAATAATAATAATAATAAATTAAATTAATTATTTAAGAAAATTTGGTTACAAGCACAACTAATATGCTTTGCTTTCCTAGAGGTTTTCCCACCTTGTTTTGGCTTTCAGTAGCCCCACCATCTTGGTGCGTCATCATTTTTCTTAATTTTTTTAGTCTAATCTTTTTCATTATTGTTAATAAATATATATATATATATAGTCTTTTTTATTTTTTTTAAATATTTATTAATTTTATTATATTAAAAAATATTTTAAATTTTAAAAATTGGAGGATGTAACCTCTTCACTCACTTGAATTAATCTTTTATTGTTACAGAGAACACTTAATAAGTACTAATTATTTTATATTTTTTTAACTTAACTACTGTAGGTTTTTTTAAAAAAATATTTAAATTCGAGTTTCATTAAATTATTTAAAAATAATAATAAACATAAATGTACACGTAATTATAGTTCTCCAGCTAAGCACTCTGTTATGTGCCAGCCTATCTCTCTCTCTCTCTTTTCATTTTCTAACTTTTCGTGATATATTAAAAAAAACTGAGAAAAAAAAAACACAACTATAATAGCCGACCATCACGGAATTCTCTCTCCCTCTATTTATTTACTCTTTTTTATTATTTTTAATAGGTGTGGATTTCTAAATATTTATATTATTTTTTAAAATTAATAAAGAGAAAATACAATTTTATCCCCACAATAGAAAACTAAAATAATAAAAAGAAAGAAACTATCACTATCGAAATCTCTATTACATTGTTTTTGCTGTTTTTATTATTTAATCCAATTGCCTTCAATGTCAAAAGAAAATCATGTAGGCAAAGTTCTCAGCAAATGCAGCGCTCGCTTCCACTGCGGCCTTTGTGACAAAATAATCTTCCTCAGAGCTGACACTGCTCCGGCACCCATAATTGCTGAATGATTTTCATTATCCATGCTCAGATTATAAAGGATTGAAATTGCAGCTTCAACAGCCCTCTCACTTCCTCCTCCTATAAGCTCCACCAATGGAAATATTCCCCCTGCAGACGAAACGGCTCGAGTAGCATCTACCACGCCCTCCGAAATTATTCTGTTGAGTTCTACTACGGCAGCTTCCTGCACATCTGGGGAGAAACTGGATTTTATCTGCTCTATTAATCTCGGGATGGTCTCGTAAAGAGTTACTTCCATGTTGATTGGATTATCTAATTCTAGGCTCGGAGTAGGACCGTGTGTCGAACTGAGCTTCACTAGACAAGCAGCAACCCAGTCCTTGTAATGAAGAGGGATGTTCGACTTCAAGATTCTTCGTAGCAATCTGGTGAAATGGGGGGAATTGATAGTGCGACAAAACTGATCCGAATCAAGAAGCTTTGTGAGTAACCGAGATGCTGCAGATATTGCAAGACCAGCTTCTTCAAGTTGAAGGGCATACACTTCTGGCTGCTGATTTTCTACATCAGAATCTATTTCTGCCGAACATTAAAATAATCGATATATAATACTTCCAACTTAATACATGATAGATATAGTAATGTAATGAAGGAAATAATGAAGCAAGGTGCAAGCAAAGAAAAAGCCATTAATATACTTCTCCTCTCTTCTGCAGCAGTTACAAAGTAATTTAGTAGTGTTGAAAACTGAACCACTGGTTGAAGCCAGTATATAACCAATCCACAGTATCCTAGGCTCGGATTCAGTCATGAGCAGCATCTAAGATAATAATATGTGCAATTTTTTTCATCTCCAATTCCAATTTCAACTGCAGCCTTTATAGTTTAATATATTCAACAATACAATATTTATGAAATTTAGCTCTTACGAGAGTCAGGTGACATACCGCTCAATATTTTTCGTTGGAAAACAGCATCCAGACCAGATTCAATATTTGCTGAGATGATCATGTCCACACTTCCTTCAATACTTGTCAAAAAATCAAGGATTGAAGCCGCTTTTCTTTGTAAATTCGAGGATGAGTGCCTCAGCATCTCAACGAGGCGAACCACAATGGCTTCATCCAGCACATCTTGTCTGCAATAGTTGCAAGTTGCGCCGAAGGTCAAAGCAAATTTCAGTTCAGATTGCTGACATATATAATCCAACACAGAACTTGGCTCCAACATAAGAAAAAACTGTAAATTATTCATAGAAATAAACATCCTGCAATGATTTGGCATACGGCTGATATGTATCTAATGTTGTAGTGCGCTATATATTATTTTTGCAAAATTTAATTATGAACCCCCCAACAGATGAGTATTGGTTATGTTCCTTTACACAAGCCCCACTAAAGTACCAACAAATGGCCATTATTCTCCTTTTACATGGAAAGGTAAAATAGAAAAAAACAAATAATTACAGCTGCCAACTAGTAACAAAAAGCATCAAGGAATTAATTCCATGACGATCACAACACCAATTATCCTAGACAACTTCTTACCATGTAAAATATTTAAGGAGCATGGAAGAAGCCTTTTAAAGCATTTCTGTTATAACTACCAAGGAAAATGTTATGGACAAACTGCCATAGCCGACAAAGGAGGGAAAAAAAGGTACTGTAATTCTGAATTTTTCCTTTTCTAATCATAAAACATTTGGCAAGCAAGACAAGTATTCGAGAGAATTCTACAATTGAAGTTAGCCAAGAATTTTTAACATGCAATGAATCAGTCAACAATAAGTAATGGGACATTGCCCATCTATAAATATTTGCATCATCTAATATACCTACAAGATAACATAACAGCATTTGCAAAGAGTAGACAGAAAACAATAAATCTGTCCCTCAAATTATACATACATAAAAGAAGATTACCTGGTATTTATCAATGACATTGGATTTTCATCACTTTTCGTAGTTAATCCAGTGGAAGTATCCAAGCCTCTTGCTGAATCTAACTCTCTTTTAGATCCATTTACTGGTCCATTATAAAACTGGAATGCATCAGAATACCTGGTAAGCTTTTGCATATGTAAACCGCATGATTATGCTGAAAAAACCACAGATTTACCATTGATTTCATTTGTTTGCTAGGGTCTAAGATTCGATATAGTAAATTCAAGGCCTGCATTGCAGCATTTTCTATAATCAAATACCAAATCAGAATCATCATTTATAAAATTTAAGTTGAAAAGCAAACCAAAAACAAAAAAAAAATAATAATAAAACCTTCTCCATTATAATTTCAGATGTCTCTGAGTCCTTTAAGATGTTAATCAATGGATACATAACACCTTCAGCTTCAATTGTTTGACAGACACCATTACTGCATTAAAAAATTTATAACCAAAATATTTTAGTATCACATCAAGAATGCAACAGCTAAGATGTAATATTAACTTGACAAATTAACTGCCCCTAGCATCAAAAGCGATACAACATAAAGGTCCCTGTGACAACTGAAAAACAAATGCACCCTCCAGCACTGTTTTCCTTGGCTCTGCTATCTTTTAGTCAGAAACTTATAGCAAAAGTGTCGACTAATAACTTTTATAATAAATATATATTTATACACAATTGAACTAGCAATTACTCAGTGACCATGACCTTGTAATTTGAACAAACTGACAATAATGCTAGAAAACTAAAAAGGCATTTCCCAATAGAACTCCAGATCCAAAGAGATTTGAAACAAGGGAACTACCAACAGTACCTGATAGACAATCTTTCCAAAGCGCCAATAACAGCAAGTCTGATAGCATTATTCTTATGATTTAGCAGCCGAATTAAATGTTTGATTGCTCCAGCTTCCTTGAATGAATTTCGTATATGTTCATTAATAGATGCATCAGCAATCGAATTTGCAGCTCTAGATATGGCCAACTCATCTTCCAATTCAAGTATGAGAACTAATCTAGCCACACCATCCATCCAAGTCAAAAGTGTAAATTGATGATTAGTAGATATTTCAGTTTCAGATGATTTTGCATCTTCCAATTCTATAGCCCCAGAACGGGCAAGAAATTGTTGCTTAGACCGACCAATTATTGCTTCCATCTTTGCTTGCTCTATATTTGCATCCTTGTCATCAATATTTAATCCAAGAAGCAACTCAGAAGCACCAAACCGAGAAGGGCCCCGATAGGTACGTTCAATCTTTGTACCATCAGGTAAACTAGGCCACGAATGCAATGCTGGAGTAAATGACCTATAAGCATCAGCACCAATCAGTGGGACAGGAACCAGACCTTCCTCTATGACCAGGATTCTATAGTATTCATTCTTAGCAAGTTCCACAAGGGCATTCCTTGCTTCCTTCCTAATGACCTTGTACTCATCTTCAATATCAGCTTTTAAGAACTCTGCCTGCAGCAGTGTAAAAGGAGATTAGGCTTAACAGTATACAGTGTGCAAGCATCAAATAAAGGCTACATTCAGATGTCCTGTTAAAAATAATATGATCCATATAATTTTGTTTGACCTGATTTCTTCACAAACTCATTATGAATTGAAGAAACAAAAGAAATATAGAATCTTGATTCTAGTTACCCACATAAACTTCAAGGTGCATATAATATATCTTGTTTGATGATGCAATTCTTAATAAACAGCATTACGAGGAAACAGTTATTCAGAACTTTTGGAAAATAAGGCATGATCAAACCAAAATGAATTTTATCAGAAAAATTGTCTCAAGGAACTCCTAATAAAAGAACCATCATGATGCAATGTTGTATCATTCTGTTACTCATAGGGAACACGCAAAACCAGTTCAAGTTAGAACAAAATTAAACTGGTCAAAGGAGATATGAAACATGCGCAATCTATAACAACTTCCATGCATTCTGATTTTGCCAACTAACTGAGCAACACTTATTTTCCTTAAGCCTGCGTTAAAGAAATACTCATAAACCGGAAAATATTGGTCAAAAAAGTTCAGCCCACATGTACAGTTAATTTGGTGGTAAGAGGTTCAGGCTTATATGTAATTGGAGAGTAAATCATGTACTTTTCTTTCCTAGGATGAAGTGTCAAACAGGTTGCAACAAAGAAACTTCAAAAGAAAAAATAGATCAAATTCTTTTAAATCCTTCCACAGTCCAAGAAACAAGAATAAGTTCATCCACAGCCACTTGAGAGCCTTGTCCGCTTCCTTAGATATTTTATCTCAACTAGAAGCTTTTGTTAATGTGTTAAACCCAAATTTTAAATAATCCTGTCTGATTAAAAATATGAAGGAATTCTCACCAACTTGGGAATAACACCTGCTTCAACCATAATGCTATGGTTAGAGCTGGTCAATGCCAAATTTGCCAGAACACCTCCTGCAGCTTCCTTCACTTTTATGTCTTCATCCTCCAGGGACTTGATGAGCAATGGCACGATATCATTGTTTGCAATTTTCACTCGGAGCTTCTCATCTACAGACAAGTTCCACAAAGTACATATGCTTTGTTCCTTTACCTACGAAAACAAATTTATATCCACCTCAATTTTCCAACACCAAAAATCATGTGGAGAAAATTTCAAATGTAACTTCCAATACCTCAGATGTCAAGCCAGGTTGACTAAGCAAACCAGTTATCTCTTCTATTGCTCCAGATTCGGCTACCACATCTCTGTATGAATTAATCGAAGATACTGATCGTAGAAGGCCAGCAGCTGCTTCACATGTAGAACTGGTCTCTGAACTGAGAAGATTTATGGTGAGATTGATGCATCCCTGAAACTGCATGATGTTATCTATGCACTTCTTTCCTCCCAGTGAATATTTCCATAGCGCCACTATTGCTTGTTTTCTATCAAGTGGATCATTGTCTAGCCCAAGCATCCGAATAAACAAGGCAACATAACCGTCCCCAAAACTAGATGAAGATGAGTTGTGGTTTCTTTCCTCAATTTTCTGAAATTACAGACAACAAAGAGTAATTGTGTATCTTAAGTAGTTTAAAATTTGTTGGCCTCGAAATATAACCAACTAAAAGAGTATTGGCATTGCATCAAGAACACAAATGTAAACAAAGAAATATGCTAGAAAAGTTGCTGCCTAAGACGATACATGGTCGGTTTCTGCAAAGGTTTGTAAAAGAGGTAGCTGACAGACAACAGATTTATGTTCCATACACAGATACCTATACACACGAATTCCACAAAATGAATCACCCATTGACACAGCACATAATTAAGATATATGCCTTCCATTATCATAAGCGAGTAAACTCAACAAGTAAATCCATCAATATATTAACTCTACAAAAAATGTAATTAACCCATTAATCAGAAAACAATTTCGTTGCAGGTAGCAATAGGTAAAAGCAAATATCCAAATTCAGGAAACAGACAAATTGGGGATTTACTCTATCTTGTTGTGGAGTGGCACCACCATCACTACAGACCCTTGTAGGTACTCTACTGAAAGAACAAGATTTGAGCTTGAAATTAGTATGGTTGCCAGTGATATGAAAATGGGTAGCAACACACCAAGAGGCTGAATGTTTTCTTCTTGTACGTCTAACTGTCGCAGTGACTTCTATGCGTGTGCCTAAGGGAGGGTGTCGGAGATAAGAGGGCTTAAGACTGAAGTGAGTTGGGATTGTTGTGGCAATCATTTCTTGGCTAAAACGCTGAAAATATGACAACTCAATTCATAAAGGGTTTCCGATGAGCTGCAAATAGGGGTTTGGGGAATCTCTTCCCTTCCGAGGAGCCAATACTTGCTAGCAGAAAATGATGCAAATCTTTTTCAAGCTTTTTCCTTTAAAAAAAAAATGTTTTTCTTGGAAAGATATTTTGCTATTCACAGGAGGGATTATGACCTGTTTGGAAAATACTATTAATATTAATATGTCAACCAAGCCGCCATTGGACAAGGGGACCAAAAGAACTATGTGGAAGAGTTTAGAACTTTCATCTATTTTTCCATAAAAATGTTATTTTTAAAATACATTTATTATATTATATACAATTACTTAACAAATTATAATCTATATTTTTTCATTAGTTTTACAATTTTATATCAAACCATTTTTCTTCTTAATTATTGAATAAAACTCTTATTTTCATATATTAAAATTTAATATATTCTATGTGTTGAGACAGTTTAAAATGAAAATAATTTATAAAATAATTATGGGCAAATCCTAAAAGGGTGGGAAAAAATTAAAAGAAAATTTTGTCTTCTAGTCACGAAGGATTATCCGATTATAGGCACAAAGACCTTCCACGATATTATTAAAAGAACTAGGATTATTAATGATGAACGGTCAAATTTTTTATTGTCCGAAATGAGACCATGAAAATATATAAACTTAAAATTCACAAAAACATTTATAAAGCAAGTCGGTCCAATATCATATGTTTCAACGTGGTGCGAATTTCTTAAGAAATGAGTTAGTTCAATAATATAATAAAAAGTAAGAGAGTAAATTCAATCATTTTGTATTTTTATCAACATGCACGTCGAGAGAATTAAATACGTTGATATATTTGTATGTACGAATCTGAGAAATAAATATAAATAGCATTATAGCAGAATAATATTTATGTGTCACTAAAAAAAAGGGAGAGAGGTGATATTACCTAACTAAATATTACCTAATTAAATTTACTCTCGTACGATAATTTTATTTTCTGTATCTCAAAATATCAATTAATATATAATAATATATAAAATATCTGTTACTTTTCTTTTTGAAAAAAATTTATTATATAATTATTATATATACGAAAATTATACTATGCTCTATAATTAATAATCAACATCTAATAATAATTGTACATGTAATTGTTGGACATAATGAGCTGCTCTTTCAGCTTCCAAATGCCCAAGACTTTGCCTTCTCCCTTAAATCATTTCAACACATCCCCTCTCTGCATTACATCTAAATACAAACCAGCCCACTCTGTCAAGCTTGATAAGGTAGAGTATTTCTTCTCGGCTTCTCCTTTCCTTTGTTTGCAATAACTATAAATTGCATTAGTAGTTTTGAGCAATTGCACAACTCTTTCTTGGTCACAGCAGAAAGTTACAAGCATAAGCAGAAATCCTGAGTGAGCAATACAAAGATGTGAAGCAGTAGTTCAACTTGGCAATCCCACTTGGTCTACCCCTGGAAATCCTTCCCAAGCCAAAAATGCATTTAGCAAGTACCCTTATGCTACGTCTAAGACTATTTCTGAATATAGACCTTGTAATGCAAACTTATCACAGTTTATAACTTTGTTCATATAGACCTTGTAATGTAATTTTCGGTTGCAATTCCAAAAAGAAAAGCAACATTTTTTAAATAATTAAAATATGATGGTAAATAAATTACGTATTTGAAAAATTAAATTATTTATAAATGAAAAATAATTTTAATTTTTATTATTCAATATAATAACAGATGCTTATATATTAATTATTTTTTATCTTTTTATTAAACTCTTACTAAAGTATTATTATAACACTATTAATCTTTTTAATCCTTTAAATATTACTTTTTTTAAAGTTGCGAAGTAGCATTTAATCGTCGATTTTTAACTTTGTACCGAATGCTTCATAAGAATCGAATAAAACTCTCCAGCTCGCATTTGTGTTGGTCTTTGATATTTTCGACAACCACGCGAGCCCACAAAGGTCAAGGGTCGCCTTCGCCATGGTTGCTTTTGACGCCTGAGACCAGTCAGACAACAATCAAAGGAAGACACTCAAGGTGAAGAGACTTAGGAAATTTTGATTTTTATTTTTAATTTTTTTTTTAAAAAAAGTGAATTTTTAATTTAAGTGAGCCTGCATTTGCAAAATCTTACAAATGTATTTTTTTGCATGTACTGCGTCACAAAATAAAATCAGATATACTAAATTACAATAGAACAATACTTGTATACTGAATGTTAAAAGTGATAAATCATATCAATAATTAAACTTTTCTCAATTTCAACTAAACTATCTGATTAGTGTCGAAACCTAAATTATATTTTTTTTCCTTGGACACTGCAAGAATTTCTCAAAGAATTTAACTGCCTATGTCTATCGTACAGTATGTGAATCACCAAATTAGACCCTAAATATAAAGCTGAAAAACTTTTCCCTCTTAGGATCAGAAGTACAAAATTGAAGAAAAAAACTAGTATCCTAAAAACAACTAGATGCTTTGCATCAATGGTCGATGATATCACTAGGAACATCCAACTCAGGAAGAGAATTGGGAGTTGACAACAACAACTAATTTTTTCCAATCCAAGGACTCCATATCTGGGGAAAGGAAAGCAGCCCCAACAGCTACTGCAATGACAGCAAAAGCCATACTTTTTGTGCAATAATGGCCTCGGGATAACTTTCCCAATATCAACTTGCAGTATTTGTCAGCATCCCTATAGAATGACTGGCGAGCAGCATCTTCTCCGTTTGCCAGTGCTTTCTCATTCTATTGGCAAAAATAAACAGAGGATTAGAAACTTTATCATGCCAATGTAAATGTGATTGATCTTTTGCATAGGAAAGCTATTGCAGCGATCAAATTGTATGAGAGCTACTAAAAAGTTTAAGTGACTTAACCTTCTGCCTGAAATTCTTGACAGTTACGCTCAGAGTGTCAAGAGGAGCCAGTTTGACAGAGACCTCCTTCCACTCCTCGGACATTTTTTTAAGAATAGCAATGCTAGCTTCAAGATTCTCTTGGTAAACCTTGTCCTGGTGCCCCAGTTCACAACAAGAGTGAATATGATGAGATTATGGTGATATTAAAAAAAATAAACAGATAAAAATTCAACCATCTTCTATGAACAAAAAGCTCATAATGAGAAGTGGAATAGCTAACCCAAAGCTTGTAGCATTCATTATTCTGGGTCAAACACCAGATACAAATGCCAGCTGCTTCCTTTGATAACTCAGGATTGCCTGTTAAAAACAGTTGATAAAAAACACTCAGTCTTAAGCCTCGTAGCTCCAGGAAAAGAGCACACAAGTGAAAAGACAATCAAATGAAGTCCCATACTTTCTCCTGCTGCTTTAATAGCGAAACTTAGTAACTGCAATGCTACTTGTTTCATTGCTTTGCTCCCTGTGGAACCAGCCAGAGCCACCTCTCTTAGGGTGGGATAGACTGCTAGAATCCTCTCAGTAGCCTGCATAAAACACCATATGCATAGAAAGTAAGATTAATGAATATACAGTTTCTCCAGGTACAGATACTGTAAATCCCAAATATCCACCTTTACAGTAGCTGAAGGCAGAGGGAAGGTTACTCGCAATAGCATCTCAAGTGCAAAAGGTGGCACCAAGCGCTCCCCCTTCCTAACAGCACCACTCACTAAAATCGTACGAGCCTTTGGGTAAGACAAAATTCTGCAAACCAAATACACAATTCACAGATTGAAGAACTAACAAGCAAGGAAAAGAGGAAAAAGTGTAAAACTTGCATACTTTTCTGCTAGCTGCAAAATTATATCCCTGGACTGGGGATTAGAACTTTTGCCGCTCACTATTGGCAAGAGATTATGTGCCCATGAGTATAACCCTACAGTCAAATCTCCTTGAGAGACCTACAAACAACAATTTCATACCTAGGAAAATTTTAAATAAGAAGTGGATAGAACATACAAGATCTGATCCTGCAAGGTGCTAATTTTATGTTGCCATTCAATTACCTGAGCTATCATCCATGCGACAACAGGAAGCTTGTCTTGTCCTTTATACTTTGAACTTTCCCTCAATGTTGGCAATACATTAAGTAAAGCATCAGGCTTTCGTCGCAAAACCATCGCTAGGACCACAAAGATAGCAACCTGCCATTTCACTAATGCGTCAACAATAGACCATGTAAATAGTCTCATATTAATGAATCTACTATCCATACAAAGGGAAAACACATTTAAAGTAAAAATACAACCATAAGCTTGGAAAAATATCCTGAATTCAGTGACAAAAAAACAAGTATCTAGTTCAGAGCAAATCAATTGCTCTATCAAAGAGATGATATTACAAGTCTTGACAATGAATTCTGAATCCAATCATAAAATTTCATTTACTAAGAAATGCTCAACAATACCACAACTAGTTAGTTCTCTTTTTTGTCAATAAATGACCATTAATAACATTGTCTCCTAAATTGATCAAGCTGTATATTTGTATGCAAGTAGTATCATCACAATACTCAAATCAAATGCTTAAAAACAATTTCAACATAAGGTATAATGTTTAGCAAATATCTCAATTATAGATGGAATTTGCAACTTGGAATATCCAAGAAAATCAGAAATGCAAGTAGGTCGACCTCAAACCATCAAACCCACTGAGAAAGGGGGAAAAACAATGCTAAACAGTAAAAGGGGGCAAAAAGAAAGGCAGTAGGAGAAGGAAACCTTCTCCAGTAGCCACTGTTTAACTAAACTTCATAATTGCAAAAGAAAATGAAAACTTATTTTTGTCAAAAATCAAGTTAGTAGTTAGTAGTTAGTAGCATCAAAGAAGTACAGCCCTAGTTTTACATTTTTAAATTAATTTTTATTTAGAAGTTCATTCTCCAAAAATCCAAACCTCCACCAGACTCTTGGAGATAGAAGAATTCCAACTCCAATACATACAGTAAAAATCAAATAAATCTAAATGTTCAAACCCTACGGATCACAGTCAGCAATTGCAGAACATGCACCAAAAAGAAAGAAAGAAAGAGATCATGTTACTCTAATCTAAACTTTAATGATGCTAAATTAGATTTTTTCCCCCTTAATGAGAAGAAAATAGCCATATATTCTCTACACAAAGTTACCTGCGATTTTGACGATACATGTTGCACACCCTTCTTAGCAGCCTTTGTACCAACTTGCTGGCTTGCTAAGTCTGCAAGAATGCTGTCCAAAGACCACAATACAAAGGAACCAAGTGCCTCAATAGAACGTTGGTTAATCCAGTCTACTGATGTTTTATAAACCGCATCAGAAATGTGAGACAAGGGGATCTGTTGGAAAATAAACTAGCGAGTTAGTTAAATGAAATTGCAAAAGCAAAACCTAAAAAGTTCAACAAGTCCACGTGCCAAGAAAAACCTTTTGATTTTCTATATATATATAAACAATCACATACAGCAAGATATTAAAAGAATAAAATTAACACACAATAACATGTAACCAAATCTCAGAATTCAGAACTGTAACTTTCCATATGAACACAAGGTAATAAAATTTATAATTAGTTATTATCACCTTGACACCTTCTCACAAATCAATTAACTATCAGCACAAGTGGAAATAAGCATGTTAACAGACCAACTGAGCACGAAGAAGCACAGTGAGAAAAATAAATTTTGATTAAAGATGGTTAAATTATTAAGTCATGCATAAAAGTTGAACTAGATAAGCATCCAAGAATGGATTCATTAGTTAGAAGTTCCCACAGCAGGATATGCACGGAACTAGAAACCCAAACAATACAATGGTCATAGATACAATAATAAAAGCAAATGCCAGCAGACAAACGATATAATTGTTTTGCTCCCAAAATTCCAAAAGCTAAACAAAACAAATTCCATTAACAGAATCACAAGCTCAGTTTTGAGGATTAAAAAAAAATCAACCTCTTTGCTAGAAGTTAGAATAAAGATAATGTAGATAGACAATAAAAGCTCACAAGTCCATTGCAATCAAACAAAAGCTTTCAAAATTTTCTCGCAGCTGTATTGCAATCTCACAGAATTCTCATCTCATTTCTTCGAGTTTAAAAGAAGAAATAGGCATAAAATCAGAAGAAAACTATCGATAACTTACATCGATCATTTTCGACACAGTATTCTCCCGGAACAACTTCACCCAAGGAAACTGAGCAGAACTCACTGCGGAAAACGCTCTACCGAAGTAATCCGCAAACCTCATGAGCAGTATGTCCTGCTGCCCCTCATACGATGCCTAAACGAATCACAAACCATCAAAACCTCAACTTGTCAATTGTCGCTCCTCTCAAATCCACCACATCAAACACAAAATTGAATCATAGTACTGACCGATATATCAGCTAGAAAAGCGGCGAGATCCGCCGAATCAATCTTTGCGGCTGCTTCTGCCAGAGTCACCTGAGGTTTCTTCGGCTTCTTCTGCTTCACCTTCTTCTCTTCCACCTTCTCATTTCCTTTGGGAAGTGCAGCATCGTCGCTGTCTTCCTCATCTTCGTCCTCATCATCGGATCGATGCTTCGACCTTACCGGAGCTTCAACAGCGGCAATTGCAGCTCTCTGAGACTCGATGATTCGGCGGCGGCGCTCTTCAGATTGCTGCTCCAAGGAGCGGAAGACGTTAGACTTATCCTTGGGGACGACGGTTCCATTGACGTTAACGGCATTTGCGGCGGAGGAAGCAGAGTCCACCTGCTTCTGCTTCCTCTGGCGCTTGGCGTAGGTGACCTTTTGCCAGCCGTGATCTGCGTTATTGGTGATGTGAGGATTGTCGATTTGGTGAGCATCTTTGATCAAGTTGGATTCAAACGACTCCATTTTTGTTCTTATTTTGGAATTAAAAAAAAAAATTTCCCTCTCTTTTACTCTCTTTCGATGACAGGTGCACAGGGAGAGACAGAGATGGAAGGATGGAAAGAGCATATGAGCCTGGAGAAGAAAGTTTATGGAGTTGACTTGGTTTTGACATCAAATTGAGCGCGAAATTACGAGATTACCATAAGTTTGTTGACGCTTGACGTTCGTATTCATTTTGAAATGGGAACATTACTGTGAGATATGTGTATTTTAGAAAATTCATTTAACTCATTTTTATTTTAAAATAATTCAATTAAAATTTTTTATATTTTATAAAATAAACAATTTAATTCTTCTATTCAAAAACTGTTAATTAATTTATTTTAATTTTAATTAAAAAAATAACTAATATAAATATTTAAAATTATAAAAATTAAATAATATATATAAATAAATTATATATATTAAATAATATAAATAATTTAAAACAATTAATATTTTTTTAATAAAAAAATTAAATAATTAAATTTTATAAAAATATAAAAAATTATAATTGAATGATATTAAAATAGAAATAAACTATTTAATTTTATAAAAATTCAGAAATTTAACTTTTTAATTTTAGGAAGAACGTTTTTGTTTTCAAAGATATTTACTGCGTATATGGAATTAAAAATTTTATAAAAATTTAATTTAATTATTTTTTTAATAAAAATTCAATTATTTTTAATTTAAAAATAATTTAAGATAAATTAAAAATTTATATAATTTATAAAAATCCATTTGTGTTCTTCTCTTCCAAAATAAAATCTTGAAACTTCAAAATAACATAAAATGTCTAGCAAATTGAACACTCTAGGCAGAAATATAAAATTTTCATTACTCAAAAATATTAATTTAATTTAATATTTTTTATTTTAATTTGTTAAAAAATATAATTACATCAAAATTAGTTTAATTCAAATAAAATAAAATTAATCAATTAATATAATTCAATTAAGTTTGTAAAAGTATAAATTATTTATTTTTTATTTATTAATATTTATTACTTGTAATTTTTGGAATTAATTCTTTTATTTTGAACTCGTTGGTTGGGTTAATTAGGCCTTCCATCTAAAAATTCACAAACTGTTGTTACTACTAAATACAATTGAAAACCTTTTGAACAAGAATTTCCTCACAAAATACTTTTAGGAAAAGAATATTTTTCAAAATTATATCTCAAAATTTTTATTTTGAAAAATTTATTGAAAACCTCTGTTAAAAAATAAGTTTTTTGGCAACTCTTTTTGTTAGAAATTTTATTCCATTTAATTTTGTAAAACCCTTATTGAGAAAAGTATTAATTTTATATGAATATTTATTAGTAGAGTTTATTTATAAATTTCCTCTCAAACTTGAAAAATAATTATAGGGGATTAAAAATATTAATAAAATTAATATTAAAATTTAATTAATTTAACTTTAAAAATATTGGAACTGGCCATTAATTTTGTCAAGCCTGTGTGTGAATCCACGTGTAGCTGGTTTTGATTGGGGTGCTCTATTGGAAGCCTGTAAACGTAATCCATACATAAGAATGGGCTCTTCTTTCATGATATGGAAGCCCAATGGAGAAACTACGGAGGAGAACCTCTGATAAACCCTAAATGCACTTACTGATCTGATTCCTCGCACCTGCTCCAGTTCATCTTCCTTAGTCGATTGCTATTGTCTATTCGCGGTATTTAATTACTTTTTTCTCCTGTTGCTTGATTCCATCTTTTATTTAATTTTATTTTCCGGCATTTGCAACTATATTTGAACTGACAATTTTGTGAATTCTATAATTTATTTTTTTGTGTTGTAGTCTTGATTGAAGGTAAAAATCTGGAGTTGTTTTGATTACCAAATGGTGACACGGAGAAGAACAAGGCACAGCCGATCAACAATTGTTCGGCCTGTGACTTTCTCCTCATTTGCTCGATCAGTTGCTCATCTCGCCACAGCTTACACAAGCAAGCGTCAAAAGCTTGAAATGAAACTACAAAGATACCTATCCAGTGCACCAGGTATGATTATCTACTGTTTTGTTTTTCTCATTACTATGGGTTGTGTTTTTTGCTTCTTATAGCTTGTTGTCATGTCTAGGAGATGGATTTGTTAAGCAGTCACTGGAAGAAAAGAGTGAAGAATCCGAGTCCTCTGAGGAAGAAGAGTTACAAGTAAGGAAATATTTTTGTCAAAGGTAGTAGTGCAATTTATACACTTTTTTTTTAGTAGGTTTTTTATGGGATTTTATGTTCATCTTTTGAAGGGAGTTATCCAAGCGGATTTTGAGTTCTTTGATCCTAAGCCTGATGATTTTCATGGAGTGAAGGTCTTGCTGCAAAATTACCTTGATAATGAGCAGTGGGATTTGAGTGCTTTTGTAGACCTTATACTGGGCCAGACAACAGTAGGAACCGTTGTTAAAATAGAAGATGATGGACTGTTTGCTGTTGTTACTGCCCTTAACTTGGGAAGATATAAGGCAAGTGATTTATTTCTGATTTTCTTTCTTTCTTTCTTTCTCTTACCCTCCCCATCCCCCCCACCCCCCTTTTATGTGGTCAGTGTTCTTTTATGGTTCCAAACTAATTTATATGTAAGTTTATTGGTCTATTTCTTTTTTTTTTTTTTATCTGTGGGTGGAAATAGTGCAGCTACTAAGCTACCTTAATTTTGTCTGAAGACAAACTTTTCTACCCCAAGGATCTGGTTCTTTGTATTTCTAAGATTAAAAAAAACAAGGGCTGTGCCACCCTGATTTTTTTACACCGGCTGAATATTTAATTCTTAAACTTTTGTCAAGAAGTCTAGCTTTAAGGTGCCTGGTCATGCCAGTTTGCATACCGATTGAATCAAAATGTACTAATTGATAAAAAAGAACTTTGTATATGCAAAATTTGCATGGACGAAGCTATCTGTGAAAGATCCCCAAGCTGAAATCTACTTTGACCAAGACTTTCTGATGACTATGACTATCTCATTTTGTACCTGTCTTATAAGGACATGTTCAGGGTCTTTTCCTATCAAACCTCTGTTGTGAATGCTATGTGATGAGAGTTGTGATTTTAATTTACTGGTAACTAGTGGTTTTACTGAGCAGTTCTTTTATGTTGGCTAATGAATTGCGGGTCGGTTACTAATAGGATCATAAATGTATGATGGAGATCAAGGAGTTCCTTATCAAAGTTTGTCAGGACAAAGATGTAATGGATGATTTGAGATTACTTTGGGATGAGCAAGCACATGGTGTAGGTCTCTTGGTCTCCCAGCGTGTTGCCAATCTTCCTCCCCAACTTTTACCGCCTCTTTATAATGCCCTCTTTGATGAAGTCTTATGGGCTACAGAAGATGAGGTTAGATGAGAATGTTGTGAGGAATGGGTGAGCGTAATAAATGTATGCCTTTCTTCAGCTTGCAAGATTAACTCATCTGGTTATTAAATATTTTTTCATGTTCCATTTTTGTTGAAGCCAACAGAGGAGCTTAGGAAGGCTTTCTGCTTCAAATCCTATTTGATATTTAGTAAAATTTACAAGGTATACCCATTCTAAAATCTACTGCTACATGCTGCGCTCTTACAATTTATTCCTTCAGCATCTATCATTTAAATTAACGATCCCTGTTTCTCTCTCTTGTTTGGAAACTATAGCACAAGAATGCAGACCACAAAAAAGGGAAGAACAGTCATAATGAGGAAGTAATAATATATATTAAGCCTGAAGATGAAATTTTTCACAAGGTACATATTCTTTGATACATCTGCATAATGCATTACGTTTATGCTGTGGCTGCTGCTTAATCAATTTACTGATTTTTCCAAGTACATCTCAGCTTTGCCTGTGGTCCTTCTGTTTTCCTTTGCACTCGGAGCATGTGACAACTCATGAGGCAAGTTAACAATTATGTTATCTTAATGAAGCTGTGTTGGTGATTTACAAAATAATTTCAAACTGAATGCCTGTGATCAGATTAAGTTACTGTTGAAATCAATGCGACTTCTACTTATAAACACTATTGTCTAATTTAACTTCATGTTTCTGGTAAAACCCAATGTCCATGAACTCAGAGTACATAGATATAAGCACCATGTTGCTATATTATTTCACTTGTTTTGCAGATCAAGAATTATGTCGCCATCCTCTCCTATTGACTTATTGCAGCCAAAATCTATTTTATAGATGAAAACTTTATGCTTTTATTCATGCTTTTAAAATGAACAACAGAACTGTTGCTGATTCATATGGTTTGCCGGGGTCCTTATGCCACATCTGGTTTCTGTAGTAGGATGTTAAATCTTTTTGGTTTTGATTGCTATGTTGCAGCTAAGAAATTACAGGTTAATGGGGTTAGTCATGGTTGTTGAGGCAGACAAAGTTGCTAATTTCCGTGAGGAGTTGCACTCTTTGATTGATGAACCCTGATTTCCTGCTAAAGGTGCTTCAACTTCCAAGTTAATGGCCTTCTATTTTTTCTTCTTTGACATGTATGCTATGATTTGTGCAATTCTGTAATGCTAACTTTATCCGTGTTCATAGGTTTTCTAGCGTGTTGAAGTTTTGATTTCTTCCTCTGCTAGGAGCGAAAAACCGGGTTGAGGAGGGGTTTTTTTTTTTGGGGGGTGGGGGGTGGGGGGCATTTATGACAAATATTCAATCTTTAAGAGACAAATTTATTGAAAACTTCAACTTGTTAGATAGGTATGCTAATATTTATTTCTTGGGATTCTTATATGATTTGAATTATTTTTCTTTCCCTTTAATCTAGCTTTTTATTTTCTTGTATTGCATCCATCATGTGTTCACTTTGATTTTATTGCAAAGTCAATGATTGCTAGCAAAAAATCTTTAGTGCAGTTGGCTGATACCCTAAGCATCTAGCTCCTTACATTTTTCTTCGGTCGAGAAGAAAAATAAAATTATCATCTCAGATTTTTCACTTTTCAGTTTAGATGGATACCTATTTTTTAGTTGGGTTGGTCGAATTTTTTACTGAGTGAATTGAGATTAAACGAGTTAAGACCGTCACTGGACCACTAGTGTGGTCCTTCCAAGCTGATGCCACTGCCACCAGTGTGGTCTGTCTCAATGACTTTAGTGGTTGATAGTTCTACGCAGTTCAGCCTTAATTACTTTACAGATCAAAACATGTCTCTTCAATTGAAACTAGGGCTCTTTTTAACCTATTTTTATCCAAGAAAGATCCAGAACTTTTGGGTCATCATGTGAGTGCCTGCTGTAGTTTCTGAACTCTTGAATTCAGGATACCAAATGTCCAAATACCAGCACTTTAACTGAAACAATGGCATTGGTTTATGTTATGTCGCTAGCAAGTGTTCAGTTGTGTGGATTGGAGTTTTCAAGGATAATTCTGCTTATACACACTAGACTTCCAAGTTTAATAGACTCGGTAGAAACGAGTACGAAGACAATAGTTAAAGATTCTCATAGCCCTTTTACATGTTGATGGAAGAACAATAAGACTCCTGATAACCATGGCACTAGTAGAGCAAGGTACGATCTACAAAGAAGTGAACACTTGGTGAATAACGTGGTTTTTAGAGAACCAAGGGGAGTGCAGGCTCTCAGAGTCCAATGTTAAAGAGATGAAACAAGGGGTAGATACTTTCACATTACCACATTAGGAAGGTGAGAATTACCAAAAATTTCTTTTAAAAGTTTTTTGTTAGATGTGGTAATAAGTTTACGAGCGTATTCTTTGTTTGGGTTGCACGAATCTCTAACAGTAAATCCAGTCAAAGAAGTGCAGCTTATTGAGTCATAAATACATTAGATTCAATCACTTTCTTATAGCTTTCAACCCTTCTTCCTCCCACTTCAAAGAGATGAAAAACCATTTCTTACAAAATCATTCAGTAGCCTTTTAGGCATTGAAATAAAGTACTCCCTTCAATGATCACTATTATTTTGACCACAAAAAAGTAGAGCAGATGGGGGGTCCAAACTCACATGCATAGACATGTGGGTGATGTTTCTACAAGATTAGCAAATTTTACAGCCCAAAATCAGATTCTCTTGAGGGCAAAACAATCCCTGCTTCAAGGGATCCTTTGCTTATCTCTGATGAGATTGGGAATTAATGCATGGGGCCCTAACCCTAAAAACCTTTTTTATCTTGCATTCGAGTAAATGGGTATTAATGAGGTGGGTCAAAATGGCGTCTGAAACTATAAGAGTGTAGGCAAAATGCAAAGGAGGGGACATCATGCACATGCTCGGAATTCAGTACATCACTGTTTATTGTCTCAAGTTGATCCATGAAATACAAAGTTGGATATGTGCGAGGATTATGATATAAAAACGGTGATTTTATATAAAATGAATTATATATAAAAAAGAAAAAGTTAGTATAAAATGAATAATGAATTTTTTTTTTAAAAAAAATTCTTTTATTAAAGTGTTGGGAGTACGAATTTGTCATTGAATATTTGTACGGTAATGTAGAAGATTAAAAATAACCATTTAAATACATTTTTTATTTTAAAATTAAAAATAATAATAACCAGACCCTAAAAAATAAACTTAATTAAGAACTATTTGCATGCTTCATGGTCATTATTCAAAAATTAAAAAAGAAAGATAATCACTTGAAGGTTTCGAGCTAAACTCTTTTGTAAAAACAAAAAAATCTTTATATATATATATTGTAAAAATTAAAGTGTTTATAATCAAGATATATTAAATTTAATTATAAATCAACATTTCCCCCTTTTTTTTTGTAGAAGTGGGTTCATTGCTTCTAATTTTAGTCCATTCGACTGTTCTATTAATTTCCAATAATAGAGACATCAATGTGTAGTGATTTTTCTAATAAAAAAAAAAGAGAATTTCGAACGTGACTTTTTAATTAAATTATATATTTATATTATATAATAACAAATTTAAAATATTTAAAATTATAAGAAAAATAGGAGAAGGGTTCACTTGCATATGGTCAAAAGTGCTGAACCATAGGATAAGGAAGAATTATTGCTCATTTGACATCATTACATAGTAGATGTGAAGGTCCATTCACATCATCATTACAAGTGATTTTATTTTTAATAGCTGTTGCTACAGACATTGGCCCCGACAATTATGAACTATAGTTTGGTCTTTGTCCAAAAAAATAAGTGAAATTAATTAAATAATTCGTCTTTATTTTTAAATTAATAAGATTTTAAAAAATATAACTGAAAAAAATAGTTAATTAAAAATTAAAAATAAAAATGTAGAATTTTCTTTTTTTTTTTTTTGGGGAAAATAGACCTTTTTATTTGCTTTCATGAAGCATAATGGGAAACTTAAAGTGCCTTTTGGTTAGTGTTGTCCAATCACATTGCTTTGCCTTTTGGAAATGCTTACCCTCACAACCCCACACTCAGCCATCACCAAAACACTTGATTCATATATTCCTAAATAATTTTATTTAATTATCATACTAATTTATTACTTAATTTTATTTTGAAAAATTACTTTATCAATTTTTATAGTTTAATTATTTATTAAAATTTAAAAATTACTTTCTTAAATAAGTTTGTATAGTATTTTTATTATAATATAAAATGTGAATAAATTAATTTAAATATTTTAAAGGTACCATAAAGTTGACATTATTAATTGGGGGGGTCCTGCTACGTACCTGGATGACTCATTGTGTTAGCAGCTCTATCATTCGCCACGTGGTTTGCTTCTTTTATTGCCTGCCCAAAAATCATTAATTAAAGCTAAATTTAGGAAAATGATAAATTGGGATAATAATAAAATAATAGCGCGTGAATTGCAATCCCTAGCAATTTGGTACTATTGCAGTTATTGGGACGGGGTCTTCCATCAATGATTTGGAAACACTGCTTTACAGCTGGGCTGTTTCGCCGTTCGTCTAAAAACTAGTATACTATACCCTCGTCATAGCGCGTGAAAACACGCATTTTTAGGTATTTTTAAGAAAGAGATAGATTCTTATCCCTTTTATTTTTTCATATATTTTTTTTAAAAATATTTTTTATTAACTTTTAATTATATTTATATTAAACGCATTAAATTTTATTTAAATTTTAAAATATATTTAAAATTTCAATTAAAAAAATAAATATTAATATAATATTACTTTAAAATAATAAAAAATTAAATAATACTATAATAATTAATAATTTAGAGACGGTCAAATATAAACTATAATTTAATTATTATAGGATAATAAAATATATAATTTAATTTTATATTTTTTAAATTTAATAATCAAGCCTTAACATTTTAAAAAGTATATAAATTTGATTCCCTGTAGGTTATCAATTTCCTTTATTGCCGGCGTAGGTCTTCATATAACTGCAGATAAATTTGTTAAATGAGAAAGTCTTTTTCATGGAATTATTTATTATTTATTATTTATTATTAAATCATTCTGGGTGCACCGAGATCGGCAATTTAATTTTAAATATTGGCAATTTGATGACAGTCCGTTAAACTGTATTAATTTTGTAGGATATTCATACAATTCGATGGCTACTTAATTATTAATTATTCGCATTTCCTCTTAATTTATTCTATTCTAGATTTGCATTATTGCAACAGTAATAGATTGGAATCAAAAGAATGTTTTTATAGTAATAATTAAGATTATAAATGTTGATTTCTACTATACCATAATCTCAAACGGGGCCGTTTAATGCGAATCACCACCGAAGGTAAAAGTAAAACCGGGGAAACTGGAAGGAACCGGTGGAACGGCCTCCGCACTCTTCCGGTCCAGTCAAAGGCAGGGTGTGGGGCCGTAGGTGTAGGGGGTGGGGAAGTTGTGGGCCCGGAAATGAACTGGAATAGAAAAAACATGGTATAAATCAATGGGATGTGGAACCCTCGCGTCTTACAGCCGTACCTAGGCTCGTTACCGAGTCAGATCATGTGGCACCGTGAAGCTGGTTTGGGACCTTCGTGAACGTTTGCTGTCACGTGGAGCCTTCGTGCCAGTGGCTTTTTTTCTTCTTAATCTTTTTTTTTTTTTTAAGTAATTGGAGATTCTATAGCTTCAACCGCTCACGTGACGACTCTGATTTTTTCAATTAAACAAACAAATCACCACGCTAATAATCATAAAAACACTAATAAATATTATTTACTAACGAAAATACTTGAGGAAAATAATAAAGAATAAATCAAAGACATGTAATCAAACTTGCTTCCTCCATCTTAAAATTTTTATCCATTTTATCTTTTCAAATTAAATATATATTTTTTATTAACTTTTTAATATATTCTATTTAAAAGATTTATATTCTATTAATATTAAAAAATATTTAAAAAAATTTATTAAAAATAAAATAAAATAAAATAAATTATAATAGTTAATATTATAGAAGATTCGCTCAAAGTAAAGAGTTATTGTCATAAAACTAAACTATATGGTAAGATTTGATGACAATTTAAAAAAAAAAGTTCAAACAATTATAATGTTAAAATCTAAAGAGAGAAATTTTAAAACATGTCTCTTTTAAGTCAGATAAGACCTAAATTTTTTATTATTAATGGTTAAAATCTAACATATTTTTTTATAAAATTTTTAATCATTTTATCGATAAAAATTATTTATCAATAAACTGATTACATTATCATTAAATTATTAAAAATATTATATTTATATTTATATTTTTATTATATAAAAGGAGAATAATAATATAAATAAAAAATATGTTATTTTTTCATATAAATACTCTCAAATTCTTCGTTCATTATTTTTTATAATTTATTAATTTAAATGTCGAACAAGCTATTTTTGGCACTCAACAACTCATTTTTTATTTATTATTTTTTTTAATTTATTGATTTAAATGTCAGAATAGTTGCAGTTGGCATTTATCAATTCACTTTTTCTATCTTGCAGGATTAGTATAATTTTATTTCAGTCACGTCATCATTTTATTTTCAACAATATCACTAATAAATTTATATATTAATACAATATAAAAAGCAAAATAAACAATACTTTTAAAACAGCTACAAAATAAATAAAAATTATAAAACAGAGAGTGTAGTATTTTTTATTTTATAATTTATTAGTATTATTTTATTTTTAACAATATCACTAGTAAATTTATATATTAATATAATATAAAAAAATAAATAATAATTTTAAAATAGCTAAAAACTAAATAAAAATTATAAGACAGATAGTATAGTATTTTTTATTTTATAATTTATTAGTATATAAAATTAAGATGAAGGTATATATATATTATTGAATTTCTTTTAATATTAGATTTTAAAAAAAAATCAAAACTTCTGAATTTTTAGTTTCAGTTAAGCCTGTTACATATTTTTATGAATTTGATAATATATATTTGTTTTATAAATTTTAACAAAAATGCAGTTAAAAATTAACTCATCAATTGACAAAAAAAAAAAACTTTTTCCTATGATTGTTAATTATAGTAAACCTTTTTAACTTTATTAATTTGTTTAAGATTAACAAATTTATATTTGAAAAAAAATATATATATATCAGAATTGAATGCTGTAATTAAAAGTATTATTTTAATTTTTTTTCTCCCCTTATTTTAATTTTTCTTCTCTTTCTTTCAATTTATATTTAATTCATATTTTTTCAGTTTATCTCAAAGTCTAATAAATGGAAAATAAAATCAAATATTTAAATATAAAACATAAAATAATAAATATAATTGAAATAAGTCGTGAATATGAATTAAAATAATTTTTTGATTTTTAAATAAAAGAATAGCTAATATCATCCAGTTAAATTAATTACTAAAGATTAAAATTAATATGAAAGTTGAAGTATTAAATTGATAAAATTAAAAAATTTAGTAAAATTAGAAAAAAAATATATTATTAATTATTCCACTTTTTTATTACATAATTTTGAAAAGAACAATACAATTTACAGATCAAAATGCGGTTATTATTAAATTACTAATATTTTTAAGGTTTATATATATATATATATACTTATTTTTCTAAATATTAAATAAATTCAATTTTAAAAATATATTAAATTATTTTTGAAATTTTAAGAAATTTATAAATAAATTTTTTATATTGAAGTATTTTAGATTTTTTATAATATTTAATATTTAAATTAAATTAATTAATAATTTTTTAAAATTTTAAAAATACTTTAACATTATATTTTTTTTAAATTGATGGGAATTAACAATTTTTTATAACGGAATTTTTCTAAAATGAACAATTTACAAAGAGGAAAACGTTGGACATTGACGGCGGGGCCGCTGCAGTCATGTGGTCTCCCTCATGTAGGGACATGCCTGACATTTTATATTTTTAAATCAAATATAATTCCACGCGCTGAGCCTCTACCGTCGTTTTCAGTTTTTACTGGTTAAGCAAACGGGATTCGCCAGTTTTTTTTTTTACGATGGTCAACATCTTAAGGTAGATATTTTTCCTTCAATTTATTATTTTAATTTACATTTGCTAATAATATTGTTTTAATTTTAAAAAAATAAGTAATATTTTCTTCGCTTTATAAAATTCAATTACTTTTATTTTTAAATAAAATAATAAATATTATTTAATTTTCACTCTTAAGAATTAGTTTTATATTAAATAAATGTCTATATTTGTATAAAAAGATATATTAAATTAGGCAAAAATCCAAATTTAATGAAGTGGAGACAGAATGAACTTTGTTGACTAAACAGGGCAGCAACTATAAATTGCAGAGTGATTTTACGCTTTTGTGCATGTCAACCCTTTTTTTAAATTTTTACCTTCCCATCTTATAGCGCAGTAATCAGTTTAGTCAAAATCCCATTACAAGCATTAAGGCCATGTTTGCCTTTTTGGCTTTAAAAATACTCTAACTTATATATTGCTAATTATATATTTTTTTTAAAAAAGAATAAATATAATTTTTTTTTTCATCTTATTATTTAATTTATTTTATCGGGGCTGAGCCGCGGTTGATTTTGGGAGTCTGATGGTTGGTTGGAGCTTGAGCCCCATCACGAGCCTTTTCTCTCTGTTTTTTTTTTTGTTTTTTGATTTACTGAAATGGTTATTCATTGTTAAGTGGGAAATTATATATATTTTTTATCTGGTAGGAAATGCGAGTCCCAATCCCCAATGTGCAGATTCCTCACTCTCCCTCACCTATTTGCAGAAGAAGCCCCCTTTGGTTTTTGAGCACCACCACTCACCACTCTCGATCTCAGAAACCCATATCCTCAAGCAAAACAGAGGAGATCGAGATCCAAATCATGAAAAGGGAACACCCAAATCTCTATCCTAGATTAGACCCAGCTTCTGCTGGCAGTTCTTCTTCTAGCTATTCGGCCATCCCACCTGCTAATCCCAATACCAGTACTGATACTTCTCGCAAAGCCGAGATGTGGGAAGACGAAGCTCAAGTTGATGGCGGAATGGATGAGCTTTTGGCTGTTTTAGGTTACAAGGTAAGGTCGTCGGACATGGCAGAAGTCGCCCAAAAGCTTGAACAGCTAGAAGAAGTTATGGGTCTTGTACAAGAAGATGGACTTTCTCATCTTGCTTCTGAAACTGTCCATTTTAATCCTTCTGATCTATCCACTTGGCTGGAAAGTATGCTTTCTGAGTTCAACCCAAACCCCAATTTTGATTCTGTTGTGGCTGCACAGCCTTCTTCTTTAGATGATTCATTTTTCGCTCCTCCTGAGTCTTCCACCATCACCTCTATCGATTTCGCCGACCATGTCAATCAACAACAACGGCAAGAGTATCAAAATACCAACAAGCACAACGGTCGTGGAGTGGTGTTTCATGAATCTTCATCTTCTGATTACGATCTCAAAGCTATTCCTGGTAAGGCTGTGTTTGCCCAAAATCCTCAAATTGATTCCTCCTCTTTCTCATCTCGAGATCCCAAGCGCTTAAAACCCACAACCACGACCACAGACCACCTGTACCCAGCAACGGCAGCATCATCATCGTCTTCAACCATTGTTGGTGGTGGGGGTGGTGGTTCTTTAGGTGTTTCGACTGAGTCAACTCGTCCTGTTGTCCTGGTTGACTCACAAGAGAACGGAATCCGACTCGTTCATCTCCTAATGGCCTGCGCCGAAGCCGTACAAGAAAATAATATACCTATTGCGGAGGCCCTCGTCAAGCAAATCGGTTTCTTGGCCTTTTCTCAAGCCGGAGCGATGCGTAAAGTCGCTGCCTACTTCGCCGAAGCCTTAGCTCGCAGAATCTACAGACTCTATCCTCAAAGCCCTATGGACCATTCGCTCACCGATATCCTTCAGATGCACTTCTACGAAACCGGCCCTTATCTCAAATTCGCTCACTTCACCGCTAATCAAGCAATTCTCGAGGCTTTTGAAGGGAAAAAACGAGTGCACGTTATTGACTTCTCCATGAACCAAGGGATGCAGTGGCCTGCGTTGTTGCAAGCTCTCGCGCTCAGACCTGGTGGTCCGCCGGCGTTTCGTTTAACCGGGATTGGACCGCCGTCTCATGATAACTCGGACCATCTTCAAGAAGTGGGTTTAAAATTGGCTCAGTTGGCAGAGACAATCCATGTTGAGTTTGAGTATCGAGGATTTGTAGCTAATAGTCTAGCTGATCTCGATGCGTCTATGCTCGAACTCAGACCCAGTGAGTTCGAGTCCGTTGCTGTTAACTCAGTTTTCGAGTTGCATGAGTTGTTAGCGAGACCAGGCGCCATTGAAAAGGTCCTTTCGGTGGTGAAGCAGATGAAACCGGAGATTGTTACCATTGTTGAGCAAGAAGCGAACCATAATGGTCCAGTTTTCCTGGACCGGTTCACTGAGTCATTGCATTATTACTCGACCATGTTCGACTCGTTGGAGGGATCAGTGAGCAGCCAAGATAAGGTGATGTCAGAGGTGTATTTAGGGAAACAAATTTGCAATGTGGTGGCATGTGAAGGGGCAGACCGAGTTGAGAGACACGAAACCCTCAATCAGTGGCGAACTCGTCTGGGTTCTTCCGGGTTTGTGCCGGTTCACCTCGGGTCCAACGCATTCAAACAAGCAAGCATGTTACTGGCCCTATTTGCGGGCGGAGATGGGTATAGAGTGGAAGAGAATAATGGGTGTTTGATGTTGGGATGGCATACACGGCCGCTGATTGCAACCTCAGCGTGGCGGCCGGCCAGCAAATAAGCAGTAGGTGACCGAGTCAGTAAAACTCACCGAGTCAAGTCAGGCGAGTGATGTTGAGAACAATTCAAGTTCACCAAACCCTAGTGGGGCTGTGTGTGTAGTCATGTGAATGCTGAGCTGGTAAATGGGTAAAAAAACCTGAGACCCACCACTCTCTGTAGTGTCTCAGTCTCTTCAGTGTATTTTTTTTTCAAATCATTTTCACTTGCCTTTTGTTTAGGTAAATTTTTTTTCTTTTTTTATTTTGGGCTTTTAGGTGAAAAATCTGTTTGTTATTTTTAAGGAATGTGTATTTATATATGAATATATAAATTTGTTGGTAATAACTAATACAAGATAAAAAGGAAAAATAAAACCTCCTTTTTCCTTTTATTTATCTTGTTTTAATTAAGGTTATTAATATTAATTTATTTAAAAATATTGTGAACTTTAATAAAATATTATTTAAATAAATAAAGGCTTGAGAATTTTAGTAATTTTACAAAATATTAATAAAATAATATAAGGGATATAGTATTTTATTTTTATAATAAAAGTAATAATTAATAGTAACTAATTTTATTGATAAATATAATATAATATTTATTAATTTAATTATAAAAAATAAAAGAAAGGGGAAAATAGAAATAATTTTATTTAATATGAAAATCTGCTATTGGAGGTTGTGGTAGTGGAATTTGTTATGGAGGGAAAATTAAAATGGAGGATCCACTAATATAAAATTATTGTGTTATATAATTTAATTATAGCTAATGATTTGAATTTTTTTTATAATAAATAAAGTGTAATTAAAATTAAAATTTTATTAAATATAAAATAATTTTTTATTAAAATATATTATTATATATAAAAATCATTTTTAAAATAATATTGTAATTACTATTAAAATATTACTGTTATTTAACTTTAAAATGTAATAGTAAATATTTTAATAATAAAATAAAATTGAAAAGCGAATATAAAATTAAGAGACCGATGATATAAATTCCAAATACCTAAGTGGAATTATTTAGCAAGAAGTTGAAATCCTTCCTTTCCTGCCAACTTTGCATATAAAGAGAGGCATGTGAGAATGTGGTCTTACTTAGGACATGACATATGAGAAAAGGGCAATGATGATAATAAATAGGTTTACATTATTAATTCAGCCCTATAACTAACTACTACTACTCCTACTTCTACCAAAATTCCACAAAACTACAATGGCTGCAGCTCCCTCTTTTTATTATGCCAGTAAACCAAAACCACATTCATCAAAATGTTACAAACATCTCTTTTCTTAACTTGTATTCCATTGCCAAAGTCCTTTCCTTTTTTATGCTTCTTACTATTCTCCCCCAATGTATTCCACTTTTCTTTCTTATATCATCGCATCACTCATCATTTCTTCTCAATTATTTTTTACCGAAAACAAGGATATTTCATTAAAACCAAGATAAAAGTGCAAGACTTAAAAAAATATAAGAACAATAGTAAGTTCTATATCAAAAACAAATCCTAAATTAGTGAGTCTCTAAGACTCAAAATAAAATAAGTCTAGTAGGAATAAACTCTACATACCCGATAGTCCTATCTCTCATACCCAATTTAAAGAAGTTAAAAACACCGCTTGAAAAGTTAGAAGGAACCGACCATCGAAAAAATGGCTACTAGGGCTGTAGAAGCAAAGCCCCATAATAATAGCCAAAATCTTGGTCTTTAAAAGCATATATTGACTATCGAAAGAGGAGATATAGCCAACATCCAAGACTTCTATAGAAGAGAAATCGGCACCTAAACTAAAACACTACATGCAACTAGATCTGGTGAAAGATGAAGAAGACGCTAGTGACAGGAAATCACTTCTTTACAACTTGCTCATCTTCTTACACACCCCAAGTTACTTTCTTTCTTTTTTATTTTTTTTGATACGTAGAAATATATTATAAGATTGTAACAAGCAGCAAAACTAAGCTAAAGATAACCAGATAGGATCCTGGGGAAAACATAAAAAGGATACTTGATGCCAAAGACCCCATTTTGATAACCTATCGGCCATAACATTAGCCGACAAGGAATCTGACTGAAAGAAAGATAGTGAAAGTACGATAGTGAAAGTACGACGATATAGTTGAGATAGTATAAATTGAAGCCGTAATACCCGGCTCGGTCAGGCATCGGAATTCCTACCGTCCGGTGGAATCTCGGATGTCGGATTCGTTTTGAGGGGTATTGCAAGGGAAACTAAAGTTTTCTACAAGGTTTTCTAACATGGTTTTAAGTGTTTTATGGTTTTGAAAGGAAAGGAAATGAGTTTTGAAGAGAAAAGGTCAAGGAGGGAAAAACAGAGGTTCGGCCGCCGAAGGTATGTTCGGCCGCCGAAGGTGGTAGAGTTTGTGCCCCCGAAAGCTAGGTTCGGCCGCCGAAGTTGGCTGAGTTGCGGGCGCAAGTTTGGCTGCCGAAGATAGTTGACCAAGCCACCTATAAAAGCCCCTTAGGTCGGTTCAAGAGGTAAGGTTTCTTCCTCTTCCCACCCAAGGTGAGCTCATGTCCTCCTTGAGATAAATTCATGGTTTTTGCAAGTTCTTGCATGGTTTTTAATGAGTTTTATCCTTGTTTTGAAGAGTTGTGCGCTTTGAGCAAGGTTTTGGAGTTTGAAGCTCTTGAAGCTTGGTTTCTCCATGTTTTGAAGTTAGGATCACCCCAACTCTAGTTCTTGAAGAGGTATGTGTTGATCCTTATGTTTTATGGTGTTTTAAGCAAGTTTATGGAGGGTTAAAGGGTAGGTTTGCATAGTTTGCATGAGTTGTGCATGAAGGGGTTTATGCATCCTTTATGCCTTTGTTTGCTATATGTGGTTATGTGATGTTGTGTGTGGGAGTTTAAGGGTGTTTAAGCTCCTATATGTGTGTTTAAGGGTTTGTGCATGGTTTTAAGAGGTTATATGCATGTTAAGAGGGTTAGGAAGGTTTAGGGAGGTTTGTTGGTGCATGGATCTGGGTTCTGGAGGAACTCAGGTTCGGCCGTCGAAAGGAGTTTCGGCCGCCAAACCCTTGAGGAGGTGGGATAGGCCGCCTAAACTCGCCCCCGAAGGTTTGGACTTTCGGCTTTGTCGTGGAGTTTCGGCCGCCGAACCTGCCGCCGAACATGCCTGACTTTCGTCTCTGGAGAGGACTTTCGGCCGCCGAAAGTGCCGTCGAAGGTGCCCTGTTTTGCCTTCCTTTGCATGTTTTTCCCTGCATGTCTATGGTGTTTTAGGGGGTTTTTGGGGAGATGTTTTAGAGTTATGTTAGAGTTGTTTGGCACCTCATATGAGTCCACCTGTGTAGGATCGGATCTGAGGCGAGGTGTTTAGCTTCAGTGTGAGAGTTGGTCCAGAGTTAGCCACAGCTTGGCTTCAGGTGAGTAGAACTAACTATGCATGTTTTAAAGCTAATGGTTAAAGATAGTGATAGTAGGAGCATGAGACACGCATCATGGATACCATATGATACTAGGTTGTACTGCATTAGAGATCACGAATATGCTGCATTGCATTGTTATTCTTGATGGGATGGACCAAGGCGATCTCAGTAGCCTGCAACCTGTTATGTCTAGATAAGACCTTTGGGAGCTCCGCAGTTAGGGGCCGGGCTCTAGTACATGTAGTGACCCGGGAGTCCGTAGGGGCCGGGCATCGACAAAGGGAGTTCTGGGATCATGTCTAATCCGAGATGTGAGATGTTTATGCTATGACACATTCCATGAAAGCATGTAATGAATGAACTGTTTTATGGTTTCTACTCACTGGGCTCTAGTAGCTCACCCCATTCCCTTAACTCCAGTTTTGCAGGGCCAGAGTTCAGCAGAGTGAGCTATAGGAAAAGTAGAGTGTAAGTAGGGGTTGCCGTGTTTGGCTGTAATAGCATAGCGTTTTGATAGAGTGGCATGTGGCATGTATATGGATGATTGATGTAAAGAGGAAGTGATGTTATGTTATGTTATGTATGTTTGTATAGTATAGTTGTGGACATGAGATATGAACATGATGTATATAAGAGCATGTGGTAAAGAGATAGAGTATAATGAGATAATGTCTAGAGTTGTGCTTTGCCCAGTGTATGTTGAATCCCTAGTGTATGTTGAATCCCTAGTGTATGCATGTGTCCTGTTTTACGTTTCTTGATAAAAATGTGTCAAGCTAGGCTTAACATATGATGTGTTTATAAAACTCCAGTGATCAGGGAAGAAAGGGTATAAAACCCCTTGACCCATAACGGAAAGTAAGGCTAGCCTGTAATATGTTGACCCTAAGAGAGTGGGTTCTATGTTTTCAGTTTAGTAGGAGATCACTGGTGTAGGCCTTGACGGCTGTGGTTTTACGGTTAAGCCTGGTAGTTTTACAGAAAAGGTTTTAAAAGCTAGTGTTCTAGTTGGCTCATGTATGGGATTGATCAGGTACACAGAGTTCAGTTTAGGCTTGCTACGGGTCCCAGCGGCCTTAAGCCGATCTGAATCCTAGCGCCGAGCAGTTTGGGCTGTTACAGAGGGGTATCGGTTTCCGGGCTGTTACAGATGGTATCAGAGCATAGAGCCTCTTGAGTACGGTGTAATGAGCAAAGATGCTCAGGGATTAGAGGTATCTCACATCGGAAAGAGGTTTTTGTCTTTAGGAGGGCAAGCACAATACGAAAGATCGAGAGAAAGATCATGTCCACTAGGATAGGATGCGGAGTCATGTCTTGCTTGATGATGTGTAATGCCATGGTTGATGCAGGTGCCTTTCTATTGGTATGATGGATGTTGACTGGTCCCTTAGTCCTCGATATGCTATGTTATGATATAAGATGAGTTGAGAGACCAGGTATGGCCTTTGGCATAGTTGGTCATGGCATGTTATGCTAGATTGAGGGCTTTTGGTGACAGGATCATCCATGATATATATGTTTTAGAGTTCATGTGTTTGCTACATGGACCCTATGTGAGGCTGCTTTTCATGTGCTTTGTGTGTTTTACATGGATCACATGATGTGAAGCTGATATATGCTTGTGTGCCTGTTGTGTTTCAGAAGAGTGATGATGCAAGGTGCTAGTCAGTTTGTGGAGTTAGATCCATCTGAGTGGGACGGTACGGACACCTTTTCTCCCGTTCTGCCAGGAGTGCAGTCAGGAGGAGTTGGCAGTAAGGAACCATCAAGGAACTCTGAAAGGTCGCTCGAGCTAAGCAAAGAAGGAATGAAGCAAGGAAGACTGTCCGGAGACATCATGAGAGTGGAGAGGATGGATGTGCAAAGGAGGGATGTAGGTGTGCAAGTGAATATGGATGAAGAAAGTATGGGAAAGTCGGAAGATGATGCGCAGACGAAGGATTTGAAGATCTCAAGTTCAGGAGAAGTTGAGCCCTCCCTTCTGAGCACAGCTGCTAAAAGAGAGAAAAAGAAGGTTAGAGGCCTTCGAAAGGCGAAGAAGGGCACGTTTTGGCAGAGATGAAAGGCTAGTCTAGGTGCTGGTGGTGGCTCGAGTTCTGACTCAGGCCCTAGAAGATGTCTGAGGTGCGGAAGGCTGCATCGCGGACCTTGTCGGATTGGTACTACGGCATGTTTCAAGTGTGGACAGGAAGGGCACTTTGCGCGTGAGTGTCCTACTGCGCCCAGGGTGGTACACTCCCAGTGGTTAACTACCAGAAATGGGGCTCAGGCCAGGCACCAAGGAGGAGGAGCAGGCACAGCGGACACAGTGATGCCAGGTATGCTCACTTGTTCCTGTTCTGTTGTTTTGTGAGCTCTCGTGTTTCTTTTTCGTTAGTTGCTCTAGGAGCTTTGAGCGGTTGAGTTGATCGCTTCTCGGCTTAGTGTGTCCTCTTTGGGTTAGGTAGACCCGGGTAGGATTCATCTCTGGCAAAGGTTCAGTCCAGTGTCCTTGAGAGTAGATGCCTTCCACTCGACTGTCTGGATGTCATTCGAGGGATGGCTTGGTTTTCTCTTTATGATGCTGGGGTTACCTGCGTCTGCAACGCACGGTAGTCCGGAGTTCCGGATGAATCTGAGGTAGGTGTCAGAGGGGACCCAGTAGAATGCCTAGAAGTTCGATGTCAGCTGTCAGGCTCATAGGGTGTTTAGGTTGTTAAAGTGAGTTCTTGTTCAGGTTTGAGCGGTTAGCAGGCAGGTCTGGGAACCAGCCTTATTATCGGAGTTGTGAGAGTGAGTAAGGGAGCGTAGGCGTAGTGGAGTGCTTGAAAGAAGGATGAATCCGTGAGCCTAGGAGGGTTCAGAGACAGAAGAGAGCAAAGAAAAGTAAGAGCAGAGAAGGAGGAAGAGAAGGATCAGAGGAGCGCAACAGAAGCCTGTTGCGAGTTAAATACGACGCCAGTGTAGTACAGATGAAGAAAGAAGGGCGAGGATCAGAGTGCGCAGTGGAAGCTTGTGCAGTTCTAGCGAGGCGTTACGTTTCGTTTGCTTGTTTGCCTGTTTGTTTGTTGTTTTAACATTCGGGGACGAATGTTTTTATAAGGGGGGTAGATTGTAATACCCGGCTCGGTCAGGCATCGGAATTCCTACCGTCCGGTGGAATCTCGGATGTCGGATTCGTTTTGAGGGGTATTGCAAGGGAAACTAAAGTTTTCTACAAGGTTTTCTAACATGGTTTTAAGTGTTTTATGGTTTTGAAAGGAAAGGAAATGAGTTTTGAAGAGAAAAGGTCAAGGAGGGAAAAACAGAGGTTCGGCCGTCGAAGGTATGTTCGGCCGCCGAAGGTGGTAGAGTTTGTGCCCCCGAAAGCTAGGTTCGGCCGCCGAAGTTGGCTGAGTTGCGGGCGCAAGTTTGGCTGCCGAAGATGGTTGACCAAGCCACCTATAAAAGCCCCTTAGGTCGGTTCAAGAGGTAAGGTTTCTTCCTCTTCCCACCCAAGGTGAGCTCATGTCCTCCTTGAGATAAATTCATGGTTTTTGCAAGTTCTTGCATGGTTTTTAATGAGTTTTATCCTTGTTTTGAAGAGTTGTGCGCTTTGAGCAAGGTTTTGGAGTTTGAAGCTCTTGAAGCTTGGTTTCTCCATGTTTTGAAGTTAGGATCACCCCAACTCTAGTTCTTGAAGAGGTATGTGTTGATCCTTATGTTTTATGGTGTTTTAAGCAAGTTTATGGAGGGTTAAAGGGTAGGTTTGCATGGTTTGCATGAGTTGTGCATGAAGGGGTTTATGCATCCTTTATGCCTTTGTTTGCTATATATGCTTATGTGATGTTGTGTGTGGGAGTTTAAGGGTGTTTAAGCTCCTATATGTGTGTTTAAGGGTTTGTGCATGGTTTTAAGAGGTTATATGCATGTTAAGAGGGTTAGGAAGGTTTAGGGAGGTTTGTTGGTGCATGGATCTGGGTTCTGGAGGAACTCAGGTTCGGCCGCCGAAAGGAGTTTCGGCCGCCGAACCCTTGAGGAGGTGGGATAGGCCGCCTAAACTCGCCCCCGAAGGTTTGGACTTTCGGCTTTGTCGTGGAGTTTCGGTCGCCGAACCTGTCGCCGAACATGCCTGACTTTCGTCTCTGGAGAGGACTTTCGGCCGCCGAAAGTGCCGTCGAAGGTGCCCTGTTTTGCCTTCCTTTGCATGTTTTTCCCTGCATGTCTATGGTGTTTTATGGGGTTTTTGGGGAGATGTTTTAGAGTTATGTTAGAGTTGTTTGGCACCTCATGTGAGTCCACCTGTGTAGGATCGGATCTGAGGCGAGGTGTTTAGCTTCAGTGTGAGAGTTGGCTCAGAGTTAGCCACAGCTTGGCTTCAGGTGAGTAGAACTAACTATGCATGTTTTAAAGCTAATGGTTAAAGATAGTGATAGTAGGAGCATGAGACACACATCATGGATACCATATGATACTAGGTTGTACTGCATTAGAGATCACGAATATGCTGCATTGCATTGTTATTCTTGATGGGATGGACCAAAGCGATCTCAGTAGCCTGCAACCTGTTATGTCTAGATAAGACCTTTGGGAGCTCCGCAGTTAGGGGCCGGGCTCTAGTACATGTAGTGACCCGGGAGTTCGTAGGGGCCGGGCACCGACAGAGGGAGTTCTGGGATCATGTCTAATCCGAGATGTGAGATGTTTGTGCTATGACACATTCCATGAAAGCATGTAATGAATGAACTGTTTTATGGTTTCTACTCACTGGGCTCTAGTAGCTCACCCCATTCCCTTAACTCCAGTTTTGCAGGGCCAGAGTTCAGCAGAGTGAGCTATGGGAAAAGCAGAGTGTAAGCAGGGGTTGCCGTGTTTGGCTGTAATAGCATAGCGTTTTGATAGAGTGGCATGTGGCATGTATATGGATGAGACGTGTAAAGAGGAAGTGATGTTATGTTATGTTATGTATGTTTGTATAGTATAGTTGTGGACATGATGTATGGACATGAGATATGAACATGATGTATATAAGAGCATGTGGTAAAGAGATAGAGTATAATGAGATAATGTCTAGAGTTGTGCTTTGCCCAGTGTATGTTGAATCCTTAGTGTATGCATGTGTCCTGTTTTACGTTTCTTGATAAGAAATGTGTCAAGCTAGGCTTAACATATGATGTGTTTATAAAACTCCAGTGATCAGGGAAGAAAGGGTATAAAACCCCTTGACCTATAACGGAAAGTAAGGCTAGCCTGTAATATGTTGACCCTAAGAGAGTGGGTTCTATGTTTTCAGTTTAGTAGGAGATCACTGGTGTAGGCCTTGACGGCTGTGGTTTTACGGTTAAGCCTGGTAGTTTTACAGAAAAGGTTTTAAAAGCTAGTGTTCTAGTTGGCTCATGTATGGGATTGATCAGGTACACAGAGTTCAGTTTAGGCTTGCTACGGGTCCCGGCGGCCTTAAGCCGATCTGGATCCTAGCGCCGAGCAGTTTGGGCCGTTACAAAGGGGTATCGATTTCTGGGCTGTTACAGAAGCTCTAATATCCCAAGAGACATGGGTAGGTGATTGAGACAAAGCAAAAATCAAAATAGCAGAATCAACTTCATAGATCATATGATAGTAAGATTGACTCATTGCCAACGAAGAGCTTCTAGAAGTGCTATTGCCTCGCCAACCATAAGTGAGTAACACCAAAGCTGCCTGACCAAACCATCAACTAGCTGACCAAAGTCATTGCGAATTGTAACAGCAATAGCAACACTCCAAAATTGATCTCGCTAAGCCACATCAGAATTAATCTTCAAAACACCCTTAAGAGGGGGCAACTACACGGATGAGTGGCCTGCAGTAGCAGAAGGGGAAGAATAGCCAGAAAAAACACGACAATGCTGTAAGAGAGAACTAAAAAGTAGCACACCTTACTGTATAAGCTGGATCTGGCGAAGAGTGATCAAAGATACTCTTATTTCGAGATTTTCAAATGTGCTACAGCGTGAGAGAGATTAACGACATAAGGTCTGCACAATCTGAGTCACTACCAAAATACTGCCATAACTGCTCCCACCAAGAAGAAAATCTTGGAAAACCAATTGTAGATGGCTTATAGCCACAAGAACTAAGAAACCACAAAGCTAAAGCATCTGGGCACCAGAACAAAGCATGTTCGAGTGTCTCTGGTTCATAGTAATATAAAATACAATGTGGGGATAAAGACATTCCCCTATGTACCAAGTTGCTCAAAACAAGAAGCAGTAGGTGCCAAAGAAAGAATTTAACCTTAGGAGGAATGGGCAGCGACCAAGTATGTTTCCATATGGAAGGGGAAAGAGATTGTGAAGTAAAGGGAATTAAAGAAGAACTAACAGACAGAGAATCTTGCACCAAAAGACGGTAACTAGACCGAACAAAATTGTTGCCATGTTGCTCAAAATGCGAATCAAGCAAGCCAGGAGTTAAGGATAGCTTTCACCTGAGTTGGTGAAAATAGCCGAGAAATAAGAAAATAATTCCACTGTGAAGCAGTTCAGTCAAAAAGATTAGTCATTAGATTAAGATGAAGAGGGAAATTGCTAGGCCGAGACAACCGAAAATCAACCACATTTAGACCCATGGTTCATCCCATAAAAGAGTGTTACGATCATCTCTGATATTAAAATGAACTCCTTTTGTCAAAACTGCATGACTGGCTAATAAGTCTTGCCAAATAGAAGAATTATGAGAGCGTTGAGAGGCTTTCCAAAAAGAAGATCGGAAAAAATACAGCCCTTTAATGACTTGTGCCCAAAGACTAGAAGCATGAGTCACAAGACGCCAGCTCTGTTTGGCCAAAGAAGCAAGATTAAACTTCTTAAAGTCTTTAAAACTAAGACCACCATGAAACTTTGATACCAACCCAACTAGTCCAGCTAATTTTTGGTTGATGAGTATCCCCTCCCCACCAAAACTGTGATAACAAACTATTTAATCAAGCACAAAAAATCTTTAGATATTAAAAAATAGATATAGAATAAGTAGGGATTGCTTATAAAACTGATTGGAGAAGGATAGCCCTACCAGCATGAGAAAGAAGCTTGTGTCTCCAAGATTGCGTCTTTGCCGTAAGATGATCTTCTATCCATTACAGAGCCTGTCGCTTAGACCGACTAAGGAGTGTTGGAAGTTCCAAATATTTATGAAAATATTGCATCTTCTGCATATGAAATAAAGAAAGAAGTTCTTGACATATAGGCAGAGGAGTATGTTTACTAAACAAAACTTGAGACTTATGAAAATTAATATTTTGACCCGTGATAGCAGTACTCCACCTCTAGTTCAGTACAATTGAGAGATTGAGTTTGCAAGATCAATTCTATTAAAGACGATTCAAAAAAATCGATAACATTATTAATTAGAAAGTATAAAAATAAATTAGAATAAGAGATCGAGAAGTATCGTCTAATAAACTATCGCAAATTCTATAAAGGGGGAGAAACGTAGCAAAGACACACAAGTTATAAAGTTACTTTCTTTTCTTTCACTTTCTTGGGGAAAAATAAAAATTGAAAGAGCTTTGCATTGCTATCATTGAATCAAATATCAATTAACAAATGGGAGGTTACGAATTTAAAATTGCTTCTTTTATTTTTTATTTCTTTAATTTTGAAGGGGTAGATCAATTGGATTAATAATAGATTTAATTAGCATGCAGATGATTTATGAGATCTTTCTCATGGAATGAAATCTATCTTTATTGGAAATGGAGCATATATTCTCCGGTGTTTAATACTTACATGTACATACATAGAAATTTTCTATAAATGCATGTATCCGATATAAATATTAAAATTATAAAAATTAAATGAATTAAATTATTGTAAAAATTGAATTTAAAATAATAAATTATTATAATCTAATAATAAATTTTAAGAATGTAGAGACTCTTTGATAAAAGAGGGTCATAGTAGTGGTCAAATAATAATTTTCAGTCGCCTGCGAATTCACAAAATTATATTATATGCGTGGCACAGGGCGGAAGTAGAGGTGCAGGATTGGAATCACACCGGTTTCGATAAAAATATATATATATTTTTAATAAAATTTAAAATTTTTGCATATCTAATTTCTTTCGGCATTTTTTAAAATTCTTTTACATAATTTCTCTTTCTAGTCATTAATAGTATATTTATTTTATATTATTCATCAAATTTTTTATAATAATTTATTATAATTATTAAGGAGATTATTTTTTTAATTACAACTTCGTTTAGGTTGTATACAAATTTTGGTTCCATCGGTAGACTAGCGTGTATGTGTAATTTCACTTATAATTTTTTTTAAAAAAATTATTTTTTAATTTTTAATTTATTTTTTAATTTTTAAAATCAAACACTATTATTTTTAAAATTTAATTTCGTTAAAATATAAATTTTTCTATTAAAAATTTATATTAAGTCAATAATTTATGTTTAATTAAAAAACAAAATAAATATAATTTTAAAAATATTTTTATTAATAATAAAATAAAATAATTATTATTAAATTTTTATATTATGAAAAAATATACTAGTTAATTTTTTATTTTTAAAAATATATTAAAACATTTTTATTATTTTAAAATTTTTTTTAATTAATTTATCTGTCAATTTTATCATTAAATATTTTAATATTTAATTTTAATAATTTTAAAAAATTTATTAATTAATCTCATAAATTATTAAAAAAATTATTAATTAATATTTCAAAATTATAAGTATTTTAATTTTTTTATAATATTTAACTTTTAAAATTAAAAAATAACTAAATAGTAAACTTTTTAAATTGTGAAAAATATTTTAATAGTCTTTTTTTTCAATTGGAAGTAGACAATAAACGATATTATAAAAATTATTTTTATCAAATTTTAATTTTAATTTTTAATAATTTAAATTTTATATATTTTTATTTTTATTATATTTATTAAATTAAAATTTTGAATTTATTAAAAGTTTTATTTCCTTACGAAAATTAAGTTTTTAAATTTTGATAAAATTAAAATTTAAAAATTAAAGTGTTCAGTTTAAAAAAATAGAAAGATAGATCAGTTAATTATGTTATATTTCAGTGACAATTTTTTTTATTTTTATTATATTTATTAACTTTGAATATTGATTTTATTAAAATTTTTATTTATTTATGAAAATTAAATTTAAATTTTTTAATTTATTATTTTAATTTATAAATAGAGTTTTATTGATTCAATTCACCAAAAGAATCACATATAAATTTATAAAAATTAAATTTTACACGCTCTGAAAAGTGTAATTCGATTATTTTTGCTGTACTAACGATATTTTTTATGAGATAATCTCTAATATTATAAAATTAAATTTAAGAAACTATTTAATATTGAATTTTAAAAATAAAAAAATAAATCGGTTAATTATATAAGTAAATTTTTTAAAAAGAAATTATTAATGGTTGTATTTATTTGTTGCAAGTGGAAGTACATGACCCAGATACCTAGAATATCTGTCAACATCTAAATCAGACCAGCTGGCCACCGAATTGGTGAATCTCCACATCAAGAACACCGTCTCTGTATGTCATGGTTAGCCAGTAGATTTCAATAACTGTTCCTTTGAAATAGAAAGAAAGGAAAGTTAATGGAAAGCTGAAAAACCAATTCATAATCACCCATTTCTCTTCTTCTCTGCAAAATGTGTAATATTTTCTTTAGCTATAGCTGAGACAGAGGCGCAGTGGCTCTGGAGATTTTGAATTGTCTAGCATATAGGCGCAGTGCAAAAAGAGTAGTGATTCTTACAAGCATATGTGTACATGCATTAGAAATTAAATTATATTTTATTATTAAATTTAAAATAATAAAATTCAAATTATATAATTATAGAAAATTATGCAAATGGAAGATGGGTGTGTGTTTCCAAATATTGATGTGGAATTTTATAAGAGGTGGGCCAGAATAAAGTTTTAAAATGATAAGAATCACTTCTTCACTCGTGGGTTTGAAACAGTTTTGAATGTCGGGTGCTCGTGAATGTGACCTTATTTCATTCCTATTCAAAATAGGAATTTAGTGAATAGTAATGGAGAAATTAGAAAATATATATATATAAAAAAAAGAAAATAGTAATGATTTTTTCACATTAAAATAAAAAAAAAACTTAGAAAATATAATGGCCAAGCAATTGGGATAAGTAATTCACCAACTCATAGTAATCTTATGAGCAGGTGATCCATCTCATCTCATGTCTTTTCTCTCTTCCTGGAGGGATAGAGCTCTCTCAACTTGCAAAACATGTACATAAGATAAGATCTTACTCTCTCCTCTCTATCCCTGTCTCGAATGTATTATACTATTCAAATTTGTATTTTTGAAGCCATCTCGAAGCGTGGGGAAGACCTACTACTCCCAGGTATCAGGATTGGGGAGGTGCCTTTTAATCATCGAGCTAAGCGGGCCTAGGCTGCAGCCAGTTAGAACCATTTTCTATGGTTTCTGAATAAAATCACAACCCTGGTTTAAGTAGATTGGGCCTCAAAATTCAAGCTTATTAAACATCCATGCATGGAATAAAGCCTTCTAGCCCATCATGTATGTGTTATTTTCTAAAATTGGATGGAAAGGATGAGAGGCAACCCATGCGCCTAGTGGCCTTCGAAGATCTTACTTCTCACCTTTTTCTTTATGTGTACTTGTCGGTCGCCAATTAAATTATAAATTAATAATTATACTTTCTAAAATTATTCATTTCCAATTTAATTTCATTACTTTATATTTTATTATTTTTTAATAATTTATAATATAATCTTTAAATTTTAATAAAATGTATAATTTAATCCCTATTATTTTAATAACAAATAATTTGTTTTCTAAATTATTTAATATTAAAATAATAAAAATGCAAAGTAACACTAATTGATAATGCTGGTAATGAAAGTTGCTTCTATAGAAGTGTACAAATTGCCGAGTATATAATTTTGTACGTTAGCTGAAGCGTGACAACTTCAATTGTTTTTCAAATCAAAATTGACTTCTTTCTTCCATAAACCCACCGTTTTGGGTCCATTGAAGATTTCCTAAGATTTTTTTTTTCATGAGTACCCTTTATTCTCCACATATTTTATGTTTCTTCTTTTCTACTTTAAAAGGAAAAAAAAAACCCGCAAGAGATTAACAAGAAAAAGAGAGAAAAAGCTTATTACAAGATATAATTTCCTTTTCAAATATAAATAGTTGCAGAAAATTTAAACAGAAATTAATGAGACAATATCATTATTTCTTATTCTTTTTATAAGTCGAATCTTGATAATAAATACCAAAAATTTCCCCCTTATTTGCTTAAAAAAAAAAGAAAAAAAAGAAGAGCAGAACTGCAGGAGGGTCCCCTCCACATGTCCCTCCTATATGGCTAGGATAGAGACTTGTTAACCATTCTTGCTTCTCTTGCATGCATATCTGCAATTCAGCCACAAAACAGAATTTTTTGCCATGAAACAAAACCAAAAATGGATAAAAATAAGTAGAAAGAAGTGAGAATACGCAAGTAAACAAAGTCTGTTATAAGTCACAATCGAGGATAATGGCCCCAACCCACAATGGCACATTCATCAAAACACCTCATGACTAAAGCTGCCTGCTTCCAGTATCGTCTCTCAAATTTTAGATATGGTCACACTCAAATTTCTTATTTTTAATTTGTTATCATAAAACTTTTCACCTTTAAAATTCTTATATAAAAATTATTCAAACCTTTTCCATTAATTTATCTTAAAAACTGATACATAACAGCGTTATTGAAGTGTCACATAAATTATTATTAATAATATTATATATTTTGTCTATAAAAACTTTACAATAATTAAAATAATTTTCTTAATAAAATTTAAAATTATATTCTATCAACGAGGCAAGTGCGAAAAGCATTAAGCTTGAATCGCTGCGATGATAATAAAATTGACAAGGACAGGTCGTATGATCTCCGTGCAGTATCTTTTGTACTATCATGCTCAATTTCTTTTTCCATTCAATGAGAGAATCGATAATTTACCTGCAGCTGCATCAACCCCACATTTTCTCTTAGATATTTTTCACTCATATGAATCAATTTCATCATTAATTCATTTCATTCAAGAATTAATATCTTGTTTTCTTCCATCCCTAACACGGACAGTACATTACAATGAAATTTGACCATTTTGAGGAACACACAAGAGTTAACGAAAGCAGCCGGAAACACTCAGTGGGTGGAATCCAATTTTCAGCGCAAAGAGTTGACGGATTCATCGTACCCGCATGAGAAACCAATGTCAGAGATCGGAAATACATTCACAATTTCACACTGTGCAAGAATCTGCCATTATTAGCTAGCAGTATTCAATTACAATTATTCATTGAAAATAATAAGATAGATTAATAAAACACCCACAAAAGATGTCTACTTTATTCCAAAGGACTTGTCAAAAGACAAATTTATTGCCAGAATAACGAACTCACGTTTCTGAGTCGAATCAGAAACAGAGATCTGATAATAACGAAGGAAACATAATCAACCATAAAATCCAACGACATTGAGAACTGATAAGAAGATGGTTTCTTGCATCTCTTCAAACTCAATTAATGAGAAGAGATCTTGAGACTGCGGGACTTGTTAATCCATGACTTCCAACTCCCACTCGCCTTTTGAGTAATTGCTGAATTTGATCTAGCATTATTGTCCACCTTCACTGGCTGTGGCTTCTTGCATAGCATAAAATTGCGACATCCCAGTGATCCTATTGTTTCCCATGGGCTCAGAGCTGCAATAGAATAAAAAAATTTACAATCCAATTCTCAATACCCAACAACAAACACAACCATAAACAATTCATCTATGCTTTTTCTGCTTTGAACCTGAGATTGCTTCTCAATTCAACCAGAATCTAGTCGATTTTTTTGGGTGATTTGGATTGAAAAATTGAACGGTTTCCAAATTGAAACAAAATTGAAAACAAACTGCAGGAGGGTTCAGAATTTGCTTACCACCTGACCCAGCATTGGGACAATAAAGGAAGAAATCGTTAAGATCAGAGCCAAGAACAGGAAGCCGACCCTCACGCGCATAAGATTTGAGGGCAGTATCAATAACAGCAGTGACGACCTCTTCCTCATTCACCACAAAACGAATCGGTCCGGCACTCCCCAACACTGTCACACTAATCAACAGCCGTTTGCCCTTAGCCGGCTGATTCTTCTTCTGCTTGTAAAGCAACATTGTTCTTCTTCGAAATAACAACAAATCTAAATCAAACCTCTCTGGTTTTCTCAGGGAAATCGGGAAAAAAATAAATAAAAGAAGATCTCGATAGAGATAGAATAATGGTTAAAAACAAAGAATTGAGATTCTTTATGCTCTAATTTTCCGCAAAAAAATTATCCAAAACAATGAAAATCAATATGGATTGAGAAGTTCAGGGGTCGACGCCGAGGCAGCGGTAGTACCAGCCTTCCTTGCAAGATCCGAAAGCGAAAGCAGAGGCAGCAGAGACAACGCTCGCCCTTGATTGACAAAGGGAGAGCATGTAATTACTACTACTTAAGATTTCCACCATTCACAACGACAACAAAAATGTCTTGTTTCTTTTGGGGATCTATTTCGTTGATAAGGACGAAACAGGGGGCGGGTTTCCGATACCCAAGAAAAAGAAGAAAGCTTTCCGGCAAGGAAACGGTGGATTATTGGGAATTTTGTTGAAGAGGGAACTAGGATGGAGCTGGTGATATGGGTTTTGGATTATTTATATGGAAAAAGGGTGGATGGTGGGGCTAGGGTTAGGGTTTGGTTTTGTTGAAACAGAAAATCAAGCGGTGTATTTTGTGTGGTTAAATTGGATTTGAATTTTTCTTAAGCGTGTTTCCGTTCCGCTATCATGCGCCGACCATTGCTTAGCGAAATCCTCTTTCATTTAGGAAACCCGTTGCTTTTGGAAGCTTCATGTCCTTTTCCGTAATTTCCTCATTTTCTATTATTCTCGGGGTTTCCTCTTAACCTTCTCCAGCCGGCTTACTCAGCCCCCATCTTTTTCTCTTTTTCTCTTTTTCTCTTTCTTTTTCTTTTTTGTAGTATACAAAAACATTCATTAATTTAACCTTTCTTGTCTAGTCGTTTTATAAAAATATTTCTCATGTTTTCTTATTTAATTATTTTTAGAATTTTTAAAACAATTAGTTAATAAAAATATTTTTCATAATTTAAAAAATTAAATTATTATTTTTAAAAAATGTCCTTTAAAAATAATTTTCTACAATGTTTAAAACCAGTATATTTACACATGTGCACCGCAACAAGATTTGGTAAAAAATTGAATTATTATTTTTAATTAAGTTAAAATTTTAATTAATAGATAATATCTATTCACGTAGATTTAAAATTTTTCATAAGGGTTTAAAATTTTGAGTTAGTTTACGAATTATAAGTTTTATATTTTACTTATTTAGTTTAATTATATTTTTAGAAGTATTTACTAATAATATATTAAATAAATATTTAATGATAATTGATGTTCGGAGATTCAGATAATAAATATATAATAATTATGTAATGTTAGGTGGAAAGGAGAGTATTTCTTTTATTTTATTATTTTTTTAATCAGTTAACTATGTTTAACGGTCTCTCTGCTGTATATTATCTGTCTCTATTGAATAGATTCGCACGTATGAATGGCGTCAGACGTTCTCTCCACGCCAGACGGCCATTTAATTCCTCTAATACATAAGTAGACAGGCTACGAGGTGACTGAATCTGCTATTTTTCTCATATCACATCATTAAATTGAACTCGTGGTTGGTATACCTAAATTTATGAGTAATCCGTTCTATTTTTTGAAACTGTGTTTGCTCGACAGAAAGGCTTCCTAAATTTTAGACTATGACAACTTTTATAGATCCATCATTCTATCCGCATAATATTCCTCGCGAGATATCCGACGGTTATCAATAATAATTCATAAAATATAAATATAAAATTATCTATCATCTCTGTTTTCATAAAAATTAATATTATATAGGAAAAAGGTAAAAGAAAATGAAAATGACCCGATATTATAAAAATCTGCCATATATCGATATGGGATATTACCACAGTAGCCTGTAGGCAGGTGGTCCAGAACTTCAGATTTTTTTTTTTTTTTTTTTTTTAATTTAAAGCTATTCCTTAATGAAAAGAGAAATGGTGGAGCTCCAATCCAGACAACTGAAGTTGATAGCCATCTAAAATCAAATTATTTAATATTTTATTCAATAAACTATAACTCAATTTATTTTAATTTTAATTAAGAGAATTAATAATATAAATATTTAAAAATTATAAAAATTAAATAATATATAAAAAAAATTATAGACATTAAACAATATAAATAATTTATGATAAATATTATTTTTTTAATAAAATAATTAAAAAATTAAATTTTATAAAATATATAAATATTTTAATTAATTTATAGATTCGCTGACTTTATAATTATAAAATTTTAGTATTATTAATGCAACGATTATTAATGGAGATGATGATTTTTTATTATTAAGAAAATGTATTATTTAACTTTTTGAGATTGCTATTATTAATAAATTATTTTTTATATTTTTAAAAATTTATTAAAATATTTAATTTTTATTTTTATAAAATAATTTTTCATTTTTTTTATTAAAAATAAATAAAAAATAAAAAAAATTTAATTTAGTTTTACTTTTAAATAAAATATCTTATTTAGTCCTTTAATATTACTATTATTAATAAATTAATCTTTATTTTTTTAAAAATTTATTAAAATATTTTTATTTTTTTTCATATCTATTAAAACGTTTTTATCATTTATTTACATTAATAAAATACTCCCTCCTCTGTTTTTCCTCACCTTCTTTCTCTTCCTCTTTCACTACATTCTCTTTAAGAGAGAAAAAAAATAAGAAAACGGACGATAATAAAGGAGAAAAATAAAAAACAAAGAAAATAAGAAAGTAATAATGATAAAAAGAAAAACAGAAAAAATAATTATCTCCTCTCTGTTTTTGAAAAATAAAAAATAAAAAATTAAATAAGAAAAAGAAGGAGAAAAGGAAAGTATCGATAAATAAAAAGGAAGTGGAGAAGGAAAAAACAAATGATAATTTAATTTTTTATTATATTTTTAATAAGAAAAATGGGTAAAAAGATTATTTTATTAATTAAAAAAAATAAAATATTTTAATAAATTTTTAAAAATATAAAAACTTACTATTAATAATAATAATATTTAAAAATTAAATTATAAATCTCTTCCATTATTATTATTATTATTATTATTATTATTATTATTATTATTATTTAAAAAAAATAAAGGGATGGTTTGTTATGTGATAATTTTCTTAACAAGGACCACGCTACCAATTCTGAGAAACGAGTCTGCTCCATGCAGCTCCTATGTTTGGAGATCTGAGTTTCTTTGTCTTTTTTTTGATGTTGTTTATCCTTTAATTCATATGGTGATGCATGTTAATGACGACAGGGAGCGCCCAGCTAAAACATTTTATATGACAGTTACAGAGATTGACAGTATTGGATCCATTGGTACCTTAAGCCCACCTTCCACCAAGATCTTCTCTTGATCTTGCATTTATATTAGGCGCCAAACCTTGCCGACTAATCGGCTTTTGTATCTCTCCATTATCTTATCTTTTCTGTTTAGTCCATTGAATGTACGCAATCATTATTGGAAAATTCTTACAGGTATATATTAATTTAAATATTTAATAAATTAAAAATTACAATATTATATTAATATATAATTTTATTATATTTTAAAAAAATTATGTTACATTATCTTAAAATTTAATGCTATATATATTTATATCTACTTTCAAAGGCATTGCAAATTAATCTTCTCTCTAAACACTAACCACAAATTTAAAGGCAAATTATAATTAGTTTTTATAATTTAAAGTACTATATATTAATATTCTCTCACATTGTAAACGAATATTGAAGGATTCAATTGATAAATAAAAAAGTATGAATTTTATATTTAAAAATTATTATAGACCAAATTTGGATAAATGATTAATGTTAAACATAATTAAGTCATGATAATTAAAAATTGGAAAAGAATTAGTGGTTGGAGACAGATAAGCAGATTGGTGATATGTACGGTTTTTTAGTAGGAAATTTGGTGTCAATATGAGCACGTGGCAGCCGTTATGTCCGACACTTCAACTCATCATAACTGCCACTTGGCTCATCTTCTTCGAAACAATTAGGTAATTTTATAATATAATATTTGAAAATGCGGCAAAAAAGCTGCAATTCGCTCTATCTTGCAATAAAAAACAATTTATTCTGTTAGAAAAAAAATAGTATTTTTATTAATATTTTTTATATAAATTATCTATAATATTATAAAATATTATAAAAAATATGAAAATTTAAAACGTGTATATATAATTATATATGTACATAAAAACATGAAAACATATTTCCTAAATATAAAACAATATGCACAGTTTGTTTCTTGTTAATTTGTTGGCCACTTCTTTTTATTATTATTATTATTATTATAAATAAATCCAATGAATTTAATATTTCAAAGTTAAAAATTATAATTAATAATAAATATATTATTATTATTATTGTTTAGATGTAAAAAATCACTATTAATTCAATCACAATAAAAAAAATTTATAAATTTAAAAAACAGAATGCAAAGCGAAGAGAGACCGCACTTTTGACTTATTTTAGCTTTAATATATATTTTTATTTTAACGGGTATTAAAATAAATGATTTTATATTTTATATTTTTATTTTATTTATTTAATAAATTTATAAATTAGTTTGTAAAGATATTTTTTAAAATAAAATTATGAATAAATTAAGTTGATTATCAATCGTTCAATATTTGATTCAATGAAAGCTCAATATATGAGTGGAATAGAGAACTCCTTTGTATTTCTTCTACGCGGGACTCTTTATCCACGTGCAACTTTAAAAGCGAGGGCATAGCAAGCTTAGCGGTGGGAATACACGTGTAAGCACGAGAGGCTTTTGACGTAACATGCACACGTGTTGCAGTCCAAACAATTAAAAGCCAGAGATAGGACAGCTGGGTCCATTTAAATATGCTTCCTCCATGTATGCCATGGTCTTTTGCACAACATAATTTTTTATTTTTCTATCTATCTGAAAATTTTCCATATCGGAGCTTGTGGCGATGGAGAACATTCTTGGTCTTCTCAGGATTCGGGTGATAAGAGGGGTAAATCTTGCAGGTCGTGATCTCGGTGGCAGCGATCCTTATGTGGTAGTCACCTCCGGAGACCAGGTCTCCTTCTATTTGCTTTCATTTTCTTTCCCTTTCTTTTTCATTTTTAGTTTTCCTGGATCTTTTGATTTCCTCATTTATGCTTTATCTATATATATATATTTGTTTTTACCTGTTTTCTAAATGCTCTATTTGATTATCGATTGAAAGAAATCGGTTTGGTAATTAATTACGGCTAAAGGATGAATGCCATTTAACCTATTTCTAAATAAACTTACGAGTTTCGTTTTATGTTAAATTTAGTCCCGAAATTAAATTGTTTAGGTCATGTTTCTTAATTTCCTAACTTAAATAAAATTTTAAAAATTTAATTTCTGGGTTGAGTTTCTTGATTTATTATTTTATCTCAATTAAGAAGTTTAGTTTGTTATTTTTAAGCTCAAGAGAAATATTGCTGTTTCATAGGCCAATTGTGAAATTCTTCTTGTTACTCTCTTCTGATACCTTATGAGTTGAAGCAGGTACTGAGGATTCGACCTGTGAAAAATAACAACAATCCTGAATGGAATGAAGAATTAACTCTTTCCATCACAGATTTGGATGTTCCTATAAAATTAGTAAGTGATTCCTGCATCATTATGAATCAAGAATTTTATGAGAAATCAATCAAGAATTTCCCCTGCAAAATTTTATTTTCCTTTGTAGGAAGTTTTTGACAAAGACACATTCACCAAGGATGACAGGCTAGGCGATGCAGACATTGACATCAAACCATATATAGAGATACTTAGGATGGGCTTAGAAAATCTCCCAAATGGCTGTGTAGTGAAACGAGTTCAGCCAAATAGAACCAACTGCCTTGCTGATGAAAGCCATATGGTGTGGAACAATGGCGAAATCACCCAGGGCATGCATCTCAGATTGAGAAATATGAAGTGTGGTGAAGTGGAGATTCAAATTAAGTGGATCAATGTTCCTGGTAGCAAGGGATTGCAAATTGACTCTAGCAGCAGCTAAACATTTTGATCTTATTGTTTTGTGATGTTTGTATGGGCTCAAGCTTCGTGACCTTGCTTGAAATGAGATTTAGCAACTATAATAAACACAGAGAGATGATGTTTAGCTATCTATGCTCCTGCGTTACTGTGAGAATCGTGTTGTGGCCAGTTTCTTCTACTGGAAACCGTCTATGCAATGTGTATTTTGCTTACCACATAAATTTTAACCTCACTGACTGGGAAGGATTTTCCTGCTTTTCCCATTTCGTAGTCTGCTCATAATATGCTGCGAATGTGGTAGCCTGTCTACTTGTTATCCAGATTATGGACCCCTTTTGAAAATTCAGCTAAAATTGGCACATGGGCTTGGGCCAAAATCTGCTTTACCAAATTGGCGTATTCTTAAACCACCGAATCTGCTATCTCCACTATAAAAAAAAGAAAGAAATAGCACAGTGAAAATTATAATTTTATTAAATATAAAATAAATTATTTTTAAAAGGTATTATTATATATAATGAAAAATTAAAATTTTTTACAATAATTTAAAATTATTGCTAAATTATTGCTTAATAATATGAAGATACATATGCATAAACACTAAAATATAATAGTGTGAACCGTCATTCTTGTCATGCTGTTTCCTGGGTCATGTGTTAATTGGAATTTATGACATCCTAACCAAATGTAATAATCACTTTAGTAACTCAAAAGTATCATATGCCAAGATCTAAGAACAAAGAACAAGACAATAAGACAACATCAGCACATCTATCCTTTCAAATTTATTATTTGGACTTGAGTTTTAACTTGTAATGAATGCTATTCTCCCTTTTTTTGGCAACCCTTCTAATTAGAACCGTGCGAGAATAATGGAATATTCTCTTGTTCATCTCACATGTGGAGAAATATCAACTCCTGCATGGCTGCATCTTGTGATAGAAAATACAGAACATGGCTTAAACAAAAAGGAAAAGAAAAATCTACAGGCCTTTGGAAGTTTGTATAATAGATATTTTTCTTTTCTTAAGGATGCTATGAGTTGTAGGGTTATAATTTCTTTGGTTAATTGTTAATACCTTATCCTCTCAACTTACCAAAAATCTTCTCTTGAAGAACAAAAACTTTTCAAACTAAGCAAAGTAAGTCAGCCAAGTTCAGCATGGCTTCTGCTCCAACATCCTCCATATCCCTGCAAAGCAATGCCCCGAGAACGAGTTTCCCATCTTCATCATCATCAGCAACAAAGCAATTTCAGACTAATCTTAAATTTTCTTTTTCTCTCCACTCAACTAAAGTTGCACGCATAAAATCTTCAAGTACTACAAATTACAATGAAGTTGTTATTGATGAAGAGATGGATAGGATCAGGAGGCTTCAAAATGGTTCCGATGTTCGTGGGGTAGCATTGCAAGGCGAGAAGGGCAGGACGGTGGATCTTACTCCTCCGGCGGTGGAAGCCATCGTTGAGAGTTTTGGGGAGTGGGTTATCCAGGGCTTGGAGAAGGAACAAGGACGAGTGGTGGAGGATGTGAGGGTCTCACTTGGCAGAGACCCCCGAGTATCAGGAGCTTCTTTGAGTGTAGCTGTGTTTGCAGGCCTTGCTCGTGCTGGTTGCATGGTGTTTGATATGGGACTGGCTACCACTCCAGCTTGTTTCATGAGTACAATTCTACCTCCATTTGCCTTTGATGCTTCCATTATGGTAAACTAGAAACCACCGAAGTTTTTCAAATAGAAAAGTTTTTAAATATGGTATGCTGAAGTGGTGGTTTGCAGATGACAGCGTCGCACTTGCCATATACTCGTAACGGCTTAAAATTTTTCACTAAGAAAGGAGGGCTAACTTCGCCGGAGGTGGAGGAGATATGTGACAAAGCGGCTCGGAAGTATGCAAATAGGCTTGCAAAAGTATCAAAAATGCTCAATACTCCGCCAACGAGAGTTGATTTCATGAGCACTTACGCCAAGCATCTACGAGACATCATCAAGGAGAGAGTGAACCATCCCTTGCACTATGACACTCCTCTTGAAGGATTTCAGGTTTATTTTTAATTATTTTGTCTCATTTTATTATTTTTTTTCTTCTCTATATTCTTCAGCAAGAATGCATACTCACACCTATCCCATATTGCATTATCTTTTCTTCCGTCTCCTGGGAATTTTGGGAGTCGGGGCGGAGATGTGTGGTGGTGGCGAAGCTATTGGTCGATACGTTGTCTTTTTGTATTGCGTTATTGAGTTCTCGCATCTTATTCACACTAAAAAAAGACAAAAAAAAAAAAAAATCATATTTTTGTTGTGGGCCCAACCCAAGAAGATCAACATCTGCAAGACCCATGATCCATTTTTCTAAGTAAGCTTGCCTTTACTAAAATGGCCTAAACTATCATGTTTAAGCTTTGACATTAGGAATAGTAATAGATTGGGTATTTCAGCGTATTTGTTTGGATCAAACTCTAATAAATTTAAAATAGATTTGAGATATATTCAAATAATTTAAAATACATTTAATCAAATTTGATAGGTTTCTGATATTGAACCCCTGTTTCCGTACTTATATTCACTTCTCTCTTTCACAAGTTACTTAAAATTGCAGATAATAGTAAATGCTGGAAATGGATCAGGAGGATTCTTCACATGGGATGTTCTAGACAAGCTTGGAGCAGACACCTTCGGTTCACTTCACTTAAACCCAGATGGAATGTTCCCCAACCACATTCCCAACCCCGAGGACAAAACAGCCATGGCACTGACCAGAACTGCCGTGTTAGAAAATTCAGCTGATCTCGGAATTGTTTTCGACACAGACGTAGACCGCAGTGGAGTTGTTGATAATAAAGGCAACCCAATCAACAGTGACAAGCTTATCGCTCTTATGTCTGCTATTGTCTTGAAGGAACATCCTGGTACTACCATTGTTACCGATGCTCGAACAAGCATGGCTCTTTCAAGATTTATAACAGATAGAGGTGGTCAGCATTGCATGTATCGTGTTGGTTATAGAAATGTGATTGATAAAGGTGTCCAGCTTAATAAAGATGGCATTGAAACACCTCTCATGATGGAAACATCAGGACATGGTGCTCTTAAAGAAAATCATTTCCTTGATGATGGTAAGTTTCGTGCATCTTCTTTTAAAGAAAAGTTACATGCGACATGCACGTACAATTAACATTAGTTGATGCCAATTAGTATTTTCGCCAGTTCATCACCTAAAAGTTGTATTTTTCAGGGGCTTACATGGTGGTAAAGATCATAATTGAAATGGTACGTATGAAACTAGCAGGATCAGATGAAGGCATTGGAAGTCTCATAAGTGATCTTGAAGGACCTTTAGAATCAGTAGAGCTAAGGATGAACATAATCTCTGAGCCAAGAGACGCTAAAGCAAGAGCTGTTGAGGCAATTGAAAAATTTCGAAGCTATATCGAGGTACATATAAATCCATTACAAGACAACCTTCTACTAGGTGAAAACTAAAATGGACATCTAGATATAGCTTTGATTCATGAACATGGACACACTTCGCAGGAGGGGAAACTCGAAGGCTGGGAATTAGACGCTTGTGGAGACTGTTGGGTAAGCGATGGTTGTCTCGTGGACTCAAACGAAACTCCAGCAGCTGTGGATGCATATATGTACAGGTGCAGTAGAAACCAACATGCATGAGAGTTCCAAGCTTCTGGGATTTGCATATATGATTCTTGAACATGTTGTTTCTTCATTAAAACGACGTTGTTTGTATTGTTCCACGAACAGGGCTAAGGTATCTGATAAAGAACATGGAGAGTACGGTTGGATACACATGAGACAGAGCATCCATAATCCAAATATTGCTGTAAATATGCAGTCAATGGTTCCTGGAGGATGCCTTTCTATGACAAAAGTTCTTAGAGACAGGTACGTATGTGACGTTTCCTTATTTGGGTTTCTGCAAATAATTTAATTATGGGAATGCTTATAGTTTGTTGATTGATGGTGTCAGATTTCTCGTGGCAAGTGGAGTAGACAAATTCTTAGATGTCTCTCAGATCGACAAGTATGCTGGTACTGGACTAGTGAAATAAGATGAAGAAAAGATATTGAAACTGGGTTAATTATGACGTATAGGTCTATGAGAAAAAAAGAAAGTTATGATGTATAGGTACAGTTTTCTATTGAAAATTCATCAACTCTCTAAGAAAAACATACCTCTGCCTCTATATCTATAATTTATCATTTTTTTCCCAACTCGAATTCGTTTACGTAAATTCAAAAAATTTCTAACGCATAGATAAGTGAGTTTTACTCTCAATCAGAATAATTTGATACATTGATAATAATATAAATAATAATTTTTTATTATAAAATTTAATTTAGCAGTATTACTCTCAATCAGAATAATTGCAAAAAAAAAAAAGAAATCCAGTAAATAAGAAGGCCTGTTGATAGAGTTAGAGCCCTATCCGTCCCATTTGTGAAAGATGCCCATTACAAGTTGAATTAATTTCATGCATACATTCAATTGGTTCACACAAGCAGTAGCGGACTCGGAAAGAGAGAGAAAGCGCAGCGCGGCACGGAAAATGGTGGCCGGCAGAGGTCGTGTGTCTCAACACTCTCTTTCAGCTATAGTAATTTTTTTAAGGTCTCCTTTTGCAGGTTTGATGTTTTTGCTGTGTGGATGTTTTTTAATCTGTTTTTTATTTTTTGGTTCGTTTTCGGTATTTTTGATCTTGAAACTTTTTTTGATACAAATGTTTGTTCATCGGTAGTTTTGGTAGTGGTTCGCTGTGTTGTTTTGCTGGAAGTGACGAAAGTTAAATGAAAATGAATGTCGAAGCACTGATTTGCTCTTTGAAAGTGGCTTCATGGCTATACAAATTGAAAATGTCATGCGTGAATCCTTTTTGGGCAATAGTGACATTGAATTTACGGAAACTTTGTTCGGCCGTTGATTTATTGTTCCAAATTAGATAATTTGGGCTAAAAAGAAATTTAGTAATGGGCTTGATCTTGAATTTGAAAGGAAGAAGAATGACAGTATGGGTTTACCCATTGGGCTTGGTCTTGATCTTTAAATGAAAGCCTTGGTGGGTTTAGAGCCTATGCCCAATTAGGTTCTAAACCATATGGTCCACTTGTTTGGAGCACATGAAGCCCACATGGCTTATATGGCTTGAGAAGTCACATAAGCCATGTGTCTTAGTAAAAGCATTGATGGATGTCTGCACTTGAGCTTTCCAATTGTCTTCAAATCATCATCTATTTTATAGAATATTAATGAAAAGAGGGCTCAACACAAAAAACTTAATAATATTTATTATTAAAAAAATCCTTTCTATTATAACTGTAACATGGAAATTTATAAAAAAATAATATTAACATAATAATTTAATATAATATTTACTTTAAAATTTATTTTTTAAAAATTAAATTATTTAATTTATCCGCTATAAAAATAATATTTTTATTTTATTTTTCCTCCATTTAAATAATTTAACATATTATCTATAAAAATAATACTTAATTTATATTTAAATATTTTTAAATTTAAATCATTTACTTTATTATCTATTAAATTTATATTTTTTAAATCAAATTATTTTTTAAATTTAAAGAGTCTAAAAAACTCATTCATTAATAAACACTTTTATTTATAAAAATTTAAAATTTATTTTTTTATATTTAAATAATTTCAGTTATATAAATATATTAAAAAGTAATTAAGTGAAATAATTATTTTTTAATGATAAAAATAATATATCAAATTAAATGACGTAATAAATGAATAATTTTAAAAAAAATTTATATATTGAGTTAAAATTTTAAAAATAAAAAATAAAAAATAAATTTTTTAAATTAAAAAAAAAGAAAATAAAAAGATAAAATAAAATAAATTACTAAAATTAAATAAATAGTATTAAAGACAAATAAAAATTTATTTGATAAAAAATTAAAAAATTTAATTTTATTAATAAAAAATAATTTAATTTAATTAATTTTAAAATAAAAATTACTAGTAAATTTTTAAATATATAAAAATTTAATAATAATTTTTTTACCGTATATAAAACTATATAAATATATAAAAATTTAATAATAACAAGTTGCAATCCAGAACATCGTGGAACGTTATAGCAACTGCCCTGGAGAGAATATATGTAAAAAATTTATTGGGTCCATTTCAAAAAAAAAAAAAGTAAAAATTATTGGGTATATATTCAGTCAATAAATAAATAATATATTAATAAAATTATAATAAATTTTATATTTAAATTTGAATTATTAATATTTTATTAATTAAATAAATATAAATAATAGTGTAAATAAAATATTTACGATTATAAATATATAATAAAAAATATCACGCATACTAATATTTTTTTGGATATTATTGTAAATTTGTGTTTTTGAGAAACATCGCTTTCAGATTGATTTTCTGAAAGGTCTAATTGCTTAATCTGCAATGTAAAAATTAAAAAAAAAAAAAAATTTTAAAAAGGACAAAAAATCTCTATTTCCGTTTGGAGTGAATCTCATGTGCATGCAATTATTAACCCTTCACTGGGACAAAATAATATATCAATAATAGACTCAACGCACAATAAATACATAAAAAATAAATAAAATATATTAATTATGAATTTCCTTTGGAAGAGACCATTGCAATTATTTGATATAAAATAATTACGTCAAGATTAATATATAACTGCATAAAATTTTAAAATTAACAGTTTAATCCTTATTTTATACTGTTAAATTATTTTTTTTAAAAAAATAAATGATTTAATCTCTATTTTTAATTTTATCAAATTAAAAGACATACGTATTAATAGAGTTAAAATATAGATATTAAATTATTAAATATATACGTTTAGTCTAAAGTTTGATCCAAAAATTCAAAGAGATTAGACTAATTGAGAGATTCAATTATTGAGTGGAGACAATATGACGTGGCAAAAAAGGAAATCTGGAAATAAAAAATAAGGGGCAATCATTGAGTAGGGTTTAATTTGTGGTGCATCTAGACTTGTAGGGAGGGTTAAAAAAATTCATATAAAATAATTAATAAAAATATTTAAATAAAATTACTTTTAAAATATGATGATAATGATAAAATGTAATATTTCTGAAACATCTTAGATTAATATTTTAAATATTTTATTAGAAGAATAATTCCAACAAATAACAGTGCCTTTCTTCACGAAGATCATAACCATAAATTTTATACTTATGTTAGATACATGGTGTGGTTTGCAACTAATTAAAGACATTCTGTAATTGATCTGCTGGAGCATCGATCTCAACATTTGTCTCCGATTTGCCCAATAGCGTCATTTTTGCTTTTTAAGAAAAAGGAAATATGGAGAGAGAGTTTTTGGTAATGCTTATGCTGCTTTAGTATTGCTTTTTTTATATAGAAGTGGCATGAGCTTAGTTGCCATATATGTATTTTTAATATAGTAGACATCTTTCCTACTCAATTATTAAGCATTGACTATTGTGAGTGATTTCAGTTAGGGTTTGTGTTATGGGATGAAAAATGTTACTATGCCTTACATAATTATATATCTCATTCTCAGAAAAATAAATTTATATTTTCTTCTTTTATTTTAAACAATATATATATATATACACGCTATTGCTGCATATTTTTATTTTTTATATTAATATAAATAATAAATAAAAAATTTTCTAAAAAATTATTTTTATTCTTAGAAAATATTTTTTAAAAATTTATTCTTTATAAATAGGGGCTATATCCTCTAAATTATGATATATATTAGTGTGCCTTGATAAGATCATAATCTTCTAATTTTACGCATCATACTTGATTATTTTTCAATATATTTTAATAAACTTAAAATTAATTGAAAATCCTAAAAAAATTAGATTTGATCAATGCTATTAATCATCGTTTGAAACAGAACAAACGACCGGTGAAGAGATTTTTGGATATGAATATCATAGTAAGGTACTAGAGTTCACTTTTATATATGATATCTTCTTTACTTGTTAAAATTCAAATTTTTAATTTTTATAATAAAAATTTGAAGAAATAAATTTAAATCAAAGTCCATAAACATCGATTAGATATTAAAAATTTATATAGATATTGATAAAAGAAGCGTAATTATTAAAAAACACACAAACATAGTTTTAATATTTAAAACGTTACTGATACAAGTTCATATGCATTATAGATACAAGTTTATATGCAAAGATGCATTGTCCTATGGATACAAGTTCATATGCAAAGATGCATTGTCATTGGTGCTTCATTATAGAGCACTTATTTAATTATTATGCAAACCACATATTAGAGCATAACATGTTCCATGATTATTTCTTCTAACATTTCACGAGATGAGCAGAAACATCCTTACTAAATTGGACAAGAAACTCTAGCAAGGAGTAAGGATCTCGTATATTCTCATGGATCTTCTCATATTCTACGGTCCAACGCGCCACACTGCCCTCTCCTTTAGGTGTAGCTTGAACGGTCAACTTGAAACTCTTATATTCCTTCAACAAATCTCCTTCGATCACTTTAAAGACGGTTAACAAATTCACATCATCTATGGTTTCAATTACTTCCTTAGCCACTTTAGCAGACCCATCTGTTTTTCATTTTATACTTATTAATAATTTTTAGAAGAAAAAAGGAAAAATACAATTGAAAAAGATTAAACGCTTACCATGGAAATATTTCCAGCAGACAATAGAGCCTTCCTTACCCCATTCACCTTCATGAATATCACAACCATGAATATGGTGAGGGGACATATTGGATATATGGTGTGGTCGACAACTGAAGACATCATGAAACTGATCTGCAGGAGCATCGATCCCAAACTGTGCCTCTAGTTTGCCCCATAATGTCATTTTTAGCTTTTGAAAAAAGAAAGATACAGAATTTCTGGTGATGCTTATGATCACTAATGAATCTAATGATGCATGCAGTCCTTTGGCATTGCTTTCTATATATAGAAGTGGCATGAGCCTAATTGTCATTTATATATTTATTTATTTTAATATTATAGAAATATTTTCATACTCAATTATGCAGATGTGACTATGTTGAGTAATTTCAATTAGAATGTGTATTATGGGATGAAAATTATTGTAAATAATAGAAAATAAATTAAAATGATAATATAAATACTTATAAACTAATTTGAAATTATAAATATTTCAATATTTCAATAAAAATATAAATAAAAATATATTCAAAATAAATTTAATATATGAATAATTAAATCATAAAAATAATTAAATATATAGAGGGATTCCTTAATCGGGGACAATATTTGTGAAAGTGTATTTTCAAATGTTTGGGGGAAATGTTTTTTGTGATATTTTTTTCTGGATATTATAATATGATAATTATTTATAAAAAAATTTATAAATATACTTTATATTTTGAGTATAATAAAAATTTAAAGAAAAGGAGCAATAATAATGAGTGATAAGATTTCTTTTAATCTCTTACGATATTTGTAAAAAGTGTTTTAAAATTATTGATTTTTTTTTTTGTGATAAGATTATGTAAAGTTGGGCAAATATTTATTGTATGGTTTAAATAAAGTAACTTTTCAGTCCTTAAATTAATTAATAAAAATATTTTTTTTATTTATAAAACAAATAGTTTAATTCTTGAATTATAATTTTTCTTTACCTAAATCTCAAATCCTTCCATATATTTTATTGGTAATTAAATAGAGTTCTTAAACTAAATAAAATTATTTAAAAAAATCTAATTGAAACTCAACGTTTAAGCAAGTTTTTTCATACGATACATCTCTAACTCTATTTAAGTTTAGTGAGATAAAACAATTATCACAAATAGAAATAATAAGATAATTTTATTTCATTTTTAATGTTAAATTTATTTTAAAATTTCGTTAAAATTTAATTTAAATTATTTAAATTCATATATAAAAATGAGTTAATTTTAATAATTAAATAAAATATTTATATTAAAGTTTAAGTAAAATATTTATTTTTTAAATAAGATTAGGTATTTCTAGCTATTCGAAGAGGGTGCCATAACTCATAGAGGAGTTGAGCATTATTTGATGAAAAATTCCATAGAAATTTTAATATATAAATATGATACATAAATAAATAATATATTATTTTAAATTATATTAAATCCCATATTTAATTTATATAGATATATAATTAATAAGTGAAAATGTGAATATATACGCGGCTAAAATATCTTTCAATTTTTTTTATGTATATAGAATACTCAAAAGAAATGATTAATAAAAATTATTTTACTGATAAAAATATTAAATTATTTTTAAAGACAATAATTTATTTTTTATAAATAAATAGAATCTAATGCATCCAAATTATGATGTCTATTACAATATGTATGAATAAAATCATAGTCTCTGATTTTATGTATCATAATTAATTATCAACACATATTGATAAATTTAAAATCGATCAAAAACTTTTAAAAAATTAGCTAGATCGATAGATGCTACTAATTGATTATTTATTGTCTGAAAAAACAGCAAAGAGATTCTTAGATATGAATATGTGATGATCATATTCCATGATCATTTCTTCCGGCATTCCACGAGATGAGCAGAAATATCCTTACTGCAATGGATAAGAAATTCCATTAATGTATGGAGATCTGATATATTTTCATTCAACTTCTTATATTAACAAGGTCCAATGCACCAAACTGCCATTTCTTTTGGGTGTAGCTTGAACAGTAGCTTTGAAACTCTTGTACTCCTTCATTAGATCTCTGTCGATCATTTCATAAGTGGTTGATAAGTTCACATCATCTATAGTTTCAATCACCTCTTTTGCCACTTTGCGAGATCCATCAATTTTTTATTTTTATACTTATTAATAAGTTTCAGAAATCTGCGAATGTCGACAGGAACATTCGGCATAACACAAAATTATTTAAATCTTGAAACTCCAGGGTCGTCCTGAAAATGGCTAGATGGCTTCAAGGGTCTGCTGTCCCGTAATACTTATCCAAATAGGACAACTTGAACTTAGCGGGAAAAGTTTTCACCAGTATTTTTTCCGAAAGAGGCGAGACCCCATCCAAACTATAATCCTCTTCTTGTTTTCTTTAATATCTTTGTATGGCTCGTACTAGCTTCCAATTCACTTCTTTTGAAACCTCATTTGATTTATCTTCAGATTCACACTTACCTTTATGCCGCATTTTAGGTGCTTCTATCTTGGCTTTGGGGGTGTTTACGAAAGTCTCATCTCTTCTTTCAGAGTCCATCTTAGACGCCTCTTCTTGGGTCTTATACTGCCCGAGAGTGGCCTGCAACCTTTAGATATACTGGATTATTTGCTCATTATTCAAATTATTAAGGTCTGCTTTATTGATCATTGGATGCATGTTCTCTCGGTTATTTGGGATAGAGGAAATAATGACCCCCTCATTGGTAATGGTATTGTCAGCAACTGTAGGGTTTTCAGCCATTTCGAGTGAGGAAAGACGATAGGAAACTGGGCCTGATCCAGGAGTGAGTTTAAAATACCCGGCTAGACTCCGGCATCGGAATTCCTACCTTCCAGCGGAATCTCCGTTGGAATCTGAAATTCTCGGATGTCGGAGCCTTCTAGAAGGGTAAAATAAAGGTTTTCTAAAATGTTTTTATATATTTTTATGGTTTTAATGAAAAAAGAAATTGAGTTTTGAAAGAAAAGACCAAGGAAGGAAAAGCCAGGTTCGACCGCGGAACATTGGGCTCTTGTGGAAGCACCTTTGGCCCCTGAAGGTGGTCTGGCCAGCCACCTATAAAAGGCCCATTATCCGAAAATGGACAAGTTTTCTCTCTTTATTTTCTGACATAGGTGAGATTTCGCCCTCCTTTGGTTGATTTTGTGTTTTCCTTCATTTCCTTTAAGTCTTGATGAGCAGTTTTTACCTTTGTTTTGAAGATTTTAAGCTAAGATCAAAGTTTTGAAGCTTGGAGACCCCCAGAGCTCGATTTCTCCCAATCTCCAAGTTTGGATCACCTCTCCTCTCGATCTTCAAGAGGTAAGTGTAGATCTATACCTTTTTATGTTTTAAGTAAGTTTTAGGAGGTTTTAAGGGTGTTTAATGCATATTTAGAGTAGATCTAAATGTTAGGGTTTATGTTAGTTTAATGTTAAATGTGATGCTATGTTGATGTTTGTTGGGGGTATAGGCTAGTTTTAAGCCCCTATAAGCTCGAATATGTATTTATGCATGCTTTAGAATAGTTGGATGGGTGTTGGTGAGGTTTGGATGGCTGAATACATGAGGCAAAATCGGGTTCTGTCGTCCTGGAGAACCCAGGTTCGGTCGCCGAACCTGCCAGAGGAGGTAGTTTTGACCGCCTAAACTCGCCCCTGAAAGTTAGACTTTCGACTCTGGAGGGGAGTTTCGGCCACCGAACCTGCCCCCGAAGGTGGGTGACTTTCGAGTCTGTGAAGGCTTTCGGCCGCCGAACCCTGCCCCCGAAAGTGCCTGACTTTCGGCTCTGTAGGGACCTTCGGCCGCCGAACCTGCCGCCGAAAGTCTCCTGCCTAGCCTTCCTTTGCTTGTTTTGTGTGCATGTTTTATGATATTTTAGGGGGTTTTTGGGGAGATGTTTAGAGTCATGTTAGAGTATGTTTGGTCCCTCATTTGAGTCTACCTGTGTAAGATTGGACTTGAGGAACCGAGGTGATCAACAGTGAGTTAGCTATTCTAGAGTCAGCCAAAGGTGAGTAGAACATAACTCTTTCTTTTTTTAAGCAATCAAACTTTTAAGCATGCTCATGCATCATGGATACCATGTTTATGTATTAGGTTGTGGCATTAGAATTCACGAATATGATGCATTGCATAATTTGTTGTTGTTGTGGATGGATATTGGATGACCCACTAGCCCTCAATATGATATGATATGGTATGTAAGAAAGTCCAGGGCTGCCCATGCCATGCGTCTTGGCATTATATTATGTTTAAGAGGAAGTCCTGGGGAGCCCCGTCGAGGGCCGGGCACATTGAATTATGTAGAGGGTTATTGGTGACAAGTCCATCCTTGTTGTGAATTGTTTGTGTTGTGACGCATTTCATAAAAGCATGTGTTTTATTAAATTGTGTTTTACTGTTCTACTCACTGGGCTTTTGTAGCTCACCCTTTTCCCCTAACCCCCAGGTTTGCAGGGTCAAAGATAGCATGAAGTCAGCAAGGGTAATGGCTATGTCATGTAATAGATTAGTAGTGGACATGAAATGACATGTAATGTAATGTAAGGTATTATTCAGTAATGTAATGCGGATTAGTATTGTGCTTGGCCCTAATGTATGGTTAATCCCTTTTGGTACATGATCTTTATGAAATATTTTTAATGATGATATATGTTGAACCAAGCTTGATGTATGAGATGTTGACCCAACTAGAGCATTTGATGAGGGCTCCAGTAAGGGATTTTATGTATACAGTTATGTTGCATGCATAGGTCAAACTTGGTATATGAAAAATTTAAAGTTTTTATGAAAATGTATGATCATGTATGGGATTTTAGCAGGTATACAGGATGTATGTTAGGCTTGCTACGGGTTCCGGTGACCTTAAGATCCTAGCGCCGGTAGCGGTCCGATTTTCGGGTCGTTACACCTTTATGCCGCATTTTAGGTGCTTCCATGATGGCTTTGGGGGTGTTTACGGAAGTCTCATCTCTTCTTTCAGAGTCCATCTTAGACGCCTCTTCTTAGGTCTTATACTGCCCGAGAGTGGCCTGCAGCCTTTAGATATACTGGATTATCTGCTCATTATTCAAATTATTAAGGTTTGTTTCATTGATCACTGGATGCATGTTCTCTCGGTTATTTGGGATAGAGGAAATGATGACCCCCTCATTGGTAATGGTATTGTCAGCAACTATAGGGTTTCCGGCCATTTCGAGTGAGGAAAGACGATAGGAAACTGGGCCTGATCCAGGAGTGAGTTTAATGGATCTTTCTCGACAATGGAACCAAATGATGTTGCTAAGATTGGATTGATGACGTAGTCGAAATGGAACTGAGCTGTAATTGGCTAGAACCTACAAAAGAGAAAACGTGAGGTGGTGGTGGGTGCCCACGACAGTCTATGTGATGCTGAAATCAGTGTTTAGAAGAACAAAGAGAATGCGAAGGATTATTTAGAGTTTGAATAGTATTAGAAATAGCATACATTTTCTCTGAAATCGTTCTCATTTTATACTGTAAGGGATGAAGATAAATATAGTGTTTTGTGAAAATTCGGCAATAATGTGGCCGACTGCTCAATAATGAACAACGTCAGCTAATTAGATTAGTAATCCCACGATCTCTGACAAAGTAGAAATGTGCCTAATAACAGTAACTCTGTCAAGACTCGGCCTATCCTGGGAGGGCGAGTATTGATGATAGTCTGCGTGTTAAAGTATTCGGGTTTCCTCCTGTAGTGAGACAACGTTTTTTTACTTGTTAAATTTTATCACGTGATTCCTATTCTATAGTGACAACTCATAACTTTTTTTGGACTAATGTTATGTAACACCACTATGTTCGCAAACACTTTTACTGATATTGTTGCAAATTTGTGTTTTTGAGAAATATTGCCTTCAGATTAATAGGCCTATATTCTCTGAAACGCCTAATTGCTTAATTGTAATTTTTTTCTCTGCAATGTAAAAAAAAAAAAAAAATTCCATGGAAAAAAATCTTATTTCCGTTTGGAGTAAATCTTCTATGCATGCAAATTGGGACAAAATAATAGATCACATTTTTCAAATTTTGAATTATTACTTGCATGTTGGACCCTTTTATAATATACTCAACACACAATAAATATATAAAAATAAATAAAATATATTAATTACAAATTTCCTACGGATGAGACCATTGCAATTACTTGTTATAAAATAATTAGGTCAAAATTAATATATAACCGCATAAAATTTTAAAATTAACAGTTTAATCCTTACTCTATGCTGTTAAATTATTTTTTTTTAAAAAGTAAATGATTTAATCTCTATTTTTTTAATTTTATCAAATTAAAAGACATATAATAATAGAGTAACACAAACACATGACATAGATTTTAGGCAAGTTTTTCTGCAACAAAATGTCCCAGCCACTTGTGCTTCATTATAGAGCACTTATTTAATTATTAAAAGAAATATCACGCGTTGCGTTATGACATATTCTCATGGAATTTTTTTTGACATTCCACGAGATAAGCATAAATATCTTTACTTAAGTGGATAAGTAGTTCCAGTAATGTATTAGGATTTGGTATATTCTCATGGAATTTTTCATATTTCAAAGTCCAATGCGTCAAACTTCCCTCACCCTTGGGTATAGCTTAATGATCAACTTGAAACTTCTGTACTCCTTCAATAGATCTCCTTCAATCACTTTGAAGGTGGTTGACAAGTTCACATCATTTATGGCTTCAATTATCTCTTTAGCTACTTTACGAGATCTATTTATTTTTCATTTTAATACTTAATTAATAATTTTTAAAAATTACAAAAAAAATTAAAATAAAAGCTAAAGAAAGTTTCAATTGAAGATTTAAGGCTTACCATGAGAATAACTCCAGCAAACCACAGTGCATTCCTTACCCATTCACCTTCATGGAGATCACAACCATCAATTTTATTGGGACTCATATTGAATACATGTGTGGTCTGCAACTAAAGACATCGTGAAATTGATCTGCTGGAGCATTGATCTCAACATCTGCCTCCAATTTGCCCAATAGAGAGTTTTTGGTAATGCTTATGCTGCTTTGGCATTGCTTTCCTTATATAGAAGTTGCATAAGCTTAGTTGCCATATATAAATATATATATATATATATATATATATATATATATATATATATATATATATATATATATATATGTTTAGAGATCTTTCCTACTCAATTATGAAGCATTGACTATTGTGAGTGATTTCAATTAGGGTTTGTGTTATGGGATGGAAAATGTTACAATGCCTTATATAAATAATTATATATCTCATTCTAATAAAAATAAATTTATATTTTCTTCTTTTATTTTAAACAAATATATATATATATATATATATATATATATATATATATACTGTGCGATTGCTGCATATTTTTATTTTTTTATATTAATATAAATAATAAATAAAAATTTTCTTAAAAATTATTTTTATTCTTAGAAAATATTTTTCATAATAAATATTTTTTAAAATTTTATTCTTTATAAATAAACAAAGGCTACATCCTCTAAATTATGATATATATCAGTGTGCCTTCATAAGATCATAGTCTTCTAATTTTACATATCATACTTAATTATTTTTCAATACATCTTGATAAACTTAAAATTGATTGAAAATTCTAGGAAAATTAGATATGATGCTACTAATCATTGTTTGAAACAGAGAAAACAGCCGGTGAAGAGATTTCTGGATATGAATATCATAATTTATGTCGATAAGTTTTCATGAGTATTTTTCATTCTATGTTAAATTTTAAGTTGTTAGAGTTCGCTTTGAATTTTTAATTTTTTATAATAAAAAATTAAAAAATAGATTTAAATCAAGACGAATCAACATCAATTGGACATTAAAAATTTAGATAGACATTAATAAAGGAAGTGTAATCATTAAAAAAACACAAACATAGTTTTAAGATGTAATACATTGTAGATATAAGTTCATACACAAATATGTTTGTCATTGATGCTTCATTATAGAGCACTTATTTAATTATTATGCAAATCACATATTAAAGCATAACATGTTCATGATCATTTCTTCGGATATTTCACGAGATGAGCAGAAACATCCTTACTAAATTGTACAATAAACTCTAGCAAGGAGTAAGGATCTCGTATATTCTCATGGATCTTCTCATATTCTAAGGTCCAACGCACCACACTGCCCTCTCCTTTAGGCGTAGCTTGAACGGTCAACTTAAAACTCTTATATTCCTTCGACACATCTCCTTCGATCACTTTGAAGACGGTTAACAAATTCACATTTTATATGGTTTCAATTACTTCTTTAGCCACTAGAACAGACCCATCTGTTTTTCATTTTTATACTTGATTAATAATTTTTTTTTTTTTAAAAAAATTACAATTGAAAAAGATTAAACGCTTACCATAGAAATATTTCCAGCAGATAATAGTGCCTTCCTTACCCCATTCACCTTCAAGAAGATCAACACCAAGAATTTTGTGAGGGGACATATTGGGTATAAGGTATGGTTGGGAACTGAAGACATCATGAAACTGATCTGCAGGAGCATCGATCCAAAAATGTATCTCTAATTTGCCCCATAATGTCATTTTTAGTTTTTGAAAAAAGAAAGATACAGAGTGAGTTTCTGGTGATGCTTATGATCACTGATGAATCTAATGATGCATGAAGTCCTTTGGCATTGCTTTCTATATATAGAAGTGGCATGAGCCTAATTGTCATTTTGAGTGATTTCAATTAGAATGTGTATTATGGGATGAAAAATATTGCAAATGCCTTAAATAATTTACTTTCATTAAAATTATTATTATTATTATTAAGTGAATGTATAGTAAAATATTGGTTAAGGAAAAGGAAAAGGCAAGAAGATAGAGGAAAAATAAGATGTAATATAATTGACATTTCATTAAATAATAAATTAAATTTCATTTGCAATGAAAAATTAATTTTAAAATTATTTAAAAAAGAGAATGATAATAATTTATGTAAGTTTAATAATTTAAATAGTTAAATAATAGAAAATAAATTAAAATGATAATATAAATACTTATAAACTAATTTGAAATTATAAATATTTCAATATTTTAATAAAAATATAAATAAAAATATATTCAAAATAAATATAATATATGAATAATTAAATCATAAAAATAATTAAATATATAGAGGGATTCCTTAATCGGGGACAATATTTGTAAAAGTGTATTTTCAAATGTTTGGGGGAAATGTTTTTTGTGATATTTTTTTCTGGATATTATAATATGATAATTATTTATAAAAAAATTTATAAATATACTTTATATTTTGAGTATAATAAAAATTTAAAGAAAAGGAGCAATAATAATGAGTGATAAGATTTCTTTTAATCTCTTACGATATTTGTAAAAAGTGTTTTAAAATTATTGATTTTTTTATTTGTAATAAGATTATGTAAAGTTGGGCGAATATTTATTGTATGGTTTAAATAAAGTAACTTTTCAGTCCTTAAATTAATTAATAAAAATATTTTTTTATATTTATAAATCAAATAGTTTAATTCTTGAATTATAATATTTCTTTACCTAAATCTCAAATCCTTCCATATATTTTATTGGTAATTAAATAGAGTTATTTAACTAAATAAAATAATTTAAAAAATCTAATTGAAACTCAAGTAATAATGAATCTAACATTTAAGCAATCTTTTTCACACCATATATTCTGAGTGAGCATTTGATCGATTTAATTCAAAATCAAATGGAATTGAATAATATAAAATTTAAAATTTTGATATTTATGAAAATTGAATTGATTTTAATAAAAAATCAAATAGAAATAAACCAATATGATTCGATTTGATTCAATTTCATTTGATCGGTTTGAACCTCTAATAAATTTTTTATATTTTACATTTTATTTTTAATATTTTAAAATTTAATTAAAATATTTTAACATTAATATGATTTAATCTCTATATTATTGAAAATAATATACTATTATCACTAATCGGTTCATTTTGGTTTTTTCATTTTTTTCTGATAAAATTGTACCAAATTTAATCAAAATTTTTGAAATTAAAAATTAAATTGAACTAAACTGAATAAAAAATCAAACTGAATTTTTAAATTAATTAAATTTGATCAATTTTTTCAGTTTGAACTAAATACTCTAAATATGTTTATCACTCACTTTAGTTAAAATTATTTGTGAGATAAAACAATTACTACGAATAAAAGTAATAAGATAAATTGTGAATTGGCTCTTTTTTGTGTTAAATTTATTTTAAAATTTAGTTAAAATTTAATTTAAATTATTTAAATTCATATATAAAAGCGAGTTAGTCTTAATAATTAAATAAAATATTTTTATTAAAGTTTAAGTAAAATATTTATTTTTTATATAAGATTAGGTATTTCTAGCTACTCGAAGAGGGTGCCATGGAAATTTTAATATATAATATATTATTTTAAATTATAGTAAATCCCATATTTAATTTATATATATATATAATTAATAAATGAAAATGTGAATATATACATAATCTAAAAGTGCTGCTACTTCTAGCTTCAATGAATTTCAGAGGAAATTACGCGGCTAAAATATCTTTCAATTTTTTTATGTTTAAGAATATTCAAAAGAAATGATTAATAAAAATTATTTTACTGATAAAAATATTAAATTATTTTTACAAATAAAAATTTATTTTTAACAAAAACATAAATTAGGGCAAAACACAAATCTAACCATTACATATTACATGTCCACTACTATCTATTACATCAACATAAATATCACCATTGCCGACCTCCTGTGCTATCTCTGACCTGCAAATCTGGGGGTTAGGGGCAAAGGAGTAAGCTACTAAAATCCAGTGATCAGAACAATAAAACAATTTAATAAATATATGCTTTTATGAAATGCACTACAAACAAACAATTCACATCACGGATGGACTTGTCACCAGTAACCCTATACATATCCAAATAATGTCCGGCTCTCAACGGAGCTACTCAGAACTTCTTCTTAAATATAACATAACATGTCCAACTGTGCCAAGGGCTTAGAATGGGCCTCGACCTGTGTAATACCTGTTAGTGTATATGCCCTAAGCCATTATCTTGGACCTTTATATATGTCGTTTTGTTCATTAATAAAAGAGATTTTTATCATTATTATTTGTTTGCATGTTACATAATAATGATTATCATCCCTGGTTACTTATTATTATATTGATAATAATAAAATATAACTGGTATGATTATTGATTGATAATCATGAGATGATTATGTATATGTTGATATAATTCAATAATCATAAATACTTGTTAGAGAACAAAGTATTGGATGGACCCGCATTGAGATCACTACATGGGTCATTGTCATAAGTGAATCTCAAAGTAGTTATGTCTTAATCATTTAACTTGAGATTGTCATAGTTTCCAATATAAGGACTGTTATGTTTTGACATAACCAAACGTTGTCTTTAATCGGATAATCATAAAGGTTATGATTGAGCATAATAGAAATTATGTAGAGGAAAATGAACAGTCAAGATAGGATTTGTCCCTCTCTATGAGAAATATATCTTTTGGGCCCCTCGATAAGTGAGACTGAGAAATGCATGGCCATGCTCAAATGAATTGATAGTGTGATCAATATCATTTGAATTTATCAGTCTACTTACAGATCGAGAAATCATAAGTTTGAACATTATAAGTTTGACATTGATCATGACTTATGTTCAAACTAGATATCGTGTGACAAAGGGATTAATACATGTTCTATTTAATAGGCTTTATCGGACTATTGATCCTCATATTAGTTGGGTAGTCATAATGTCTTGCTAGAGGCCACTTATGATTTATAGGCCTTATTGAACTGGGCCTATTGCCAATTAATATGAGCCTATTGGGTCACACACAAGAACGTTGTTGATGTGCTATATTAATGGGCTAAAAGCCCATTAGTATAATTAATAATAATAATGTGTTATTATTATTAATATTAATTATTTATTATTATGAGATAATAATATTTAAAAGATCTGCAGTCTATCTGTAACTGTTACAGATAAAGTACTCTATCACATAAAGATATTTTGAGTATCTGTGAGATTGTGATAGTGGGTTCTGAACACAACTCTTTTAGGAAAAGAGTTGTACAATTCTTTTAGGAAAAGAATTATAAGAAAAACACAACTTCTTTTAGGAAAAGGAGTTGTGTGAAAATAAAAGACTGAGACATATAAATACTCCTTCTACAGATTGAGTAAGTTGATGTTAAGTTTTGAGAAAACTCAGTCTAAAAGATTGTAGATTGTGGAGCACATGATTTATCCATTTTTGAAAGAGCTAGCACTCTAGAAGGATAGAAGACGTTCGTGTGGATACCATAGAGGGTGTTCGTTTAAAAAGGCAGCACCATCAGTCCGCCAGTGTATTCTTATAAGATTAACATGTTAGTCTCATATTATTCTTATGATTTAAACGAAGCACTCGGATTCTGGAAAGGAAATCCAAAATTTTATTTTTTTGCTGCGCAATTGGATTGCAATAATTTCAGGATTTCCCAACAGTGATATCAGAGACTATCTGTATTTTTCGTTTAAATTAATTATGTCACGATTGATATTATATATACGATATATGTTTATTAAAATGACATGATAATTATGGTTAAATTTATGGATGAATGATTGGATCATTTAGATTGTTAAAAAAATTAAATTAAAAATTTTCTTTTACATCTAGAATCAAAATTGTTTTGATTCGTTGTTTTAAGTTTTAATTGTTAAAATTAAAACAACAATAATAAAAATTATAAAAAAAAAAAAGGAAATCAATTTCTGGAAAAATCGTGTTCCTCGCCATGGTCAATCAGAGGACACCCAATGACGGGCGTCGGACGCCTGTCACCGGCGTTGCACTGACGGAAGGCCGCACGCCGCGGAGGGCCGCGCGACCAGGGGATCGCGCGACCGGAGGGTCGCGCCCCCCCGTGGGTCGCGCGACCGGTGGTCGCGCAACCCGGGGGGTAGCGCGACTGGAGGGTCGCGCCTCCCCGTGGGTCGCGCGACCGGTGGGTCGCGCCTCCCTGTGGGTCGTGCGACCGTGAGTCGCGCAACCCGGGGGGTAGCGCGACTGGAGGGTCGCGCCTCCCCGTGGGTCGCGCGACCGGTGGATCGCGCCACCCAGTGGGTCGCGCGACCCAAGGGCTAGCGCGCCCGGGGATCGCGCGACCAGTGCCTCGCGCGCCGGTGGGCCGTGCATCGGTGGTTCGCCCGCCGGTGAGTCGCGCGACGGTGAGGGCAACGGCCGGAGAGTCCGGCGGGCTTCTGGACCTTCGGGCAGGAGCTGGGGGAAGAAGATGATGCCCCAAAATTACGTTTTTGCCCCTGAAAATAATAAAAAATAATAATAATAATAATAATAATAATAAAATATTATTTTCTTTTAGTCGTTAAATTAAATTTAAATAATTATAATTTTATTATTATTATTTTTAGTCTTTAAATTAGATTTAAATGACTATATTTTATTATTATTTTTAGTCTTTAAATCAAATTTAAATGACTATATTTTATTAGTATGAGATATTATGCATCATTGTATATATATATATATATATATATATATATATATATATATATATATACATATTGGATGCTATAATATATATACATATGTAAGATAAAATAATTAAAATTAAAATTGAACCCTCACTCTAAAATTTTAAATTTTAATGCCACCCATATATTAAAAACCTATCAAGACTAAGATCACCAAAATGCAGGTTTTGCCAAAGCAAAGTGCATTAGGTTATCCTAGTAAGGTAGGATGAGTAATGGTTACTAATTTATTTAATTTTGGTTGAGCTTAATTAGGCTATCAAAACGGTTTTGGGCCTAAGGTATTAGATGGGGTATAACATGCATTTAACATATGATGTCAATACCTCATAATTTAAGAGTTACATTAGATGTAATTGGTAAGGGGTTACCTACCTAAATAACTTAATTCTAAGCGTCATGCCAAAGCTGACTTAGAATTAGGTGAAATATGGATCTTAGCCCACTAAAATATTATTATTATTTTGAGGGTTATATTTTAGTGGGAGATTATTATCACCTCAATATTAATTTGTTTACTAAATTAATTATGTTTGCATATTTTTGTAGATAATTATGGTTGCTAATAACAATTCCATCTTATCACTGCGATCTATCCTTGAGAAGGATAAACTGAAAGAAAATGGGACTAATTTTGTTGACTGGTTTAGAAACTTGAGAATTGTTCTCAAGCAAGAGTAAAAGTCCTACGTGCTTGATGAAACTTTCCCTGAACCACCTCCTGCTGATGCTACTAATGCTGTTAAGAACAAGCATAAGAAGCATATGGATGATTCTAATGACATTGGATGTCTTATATTGGCAACTATGTGCCCAGAACTTTAGAAGGATCTGGAGCACCTTGAGGCCTATGAGATGAGTGTCCATCTCAAACAGGCTTTCCAACAACAAGCTAGGCAGGACAAGTATGAAACCACCATCGCATTGCATGATTGCATAATGGCTGAAGGTGATTCAGTTAGTGCTCATGTTTTAAAGATGAAAGGCTACATTGATCACCTTGCTAGGCTTGGCTATCCTCTGAGTTTAGAACTCTCTACGGATTTGATCCTACAATCTTTACCTGGCATTTTTCTTAGTTTGTCATGAACTATAAACATGAACAATATGGAGAAATTCATTCCTGAGCTGCATGGAATGCTAAAGACAGCTGAGATAAATGTTGGGAAAAGGCCTACCCAAAATTTGAATGTCAATAAGGGTAAGCCCATGAAAAATAAGAGGAAGCCCAAGTCTAAAGGTGGTAATGGGCCTAAGGGACGAAGCAAGCCTAAATGGCAATCCAAGGCAAAAATTTCCTAAGGAAATAGTACCTAAAGAAGGAATTTGCTTCCATTGCAAGGAACCAGGGCATTGGAAGAGAAATTGCAAACTCTATTTGGATGAGTGCAAGAAGAAGAAGAGTAGTGAGACTACGACTTCAGGTATTTATGTTATAGATATTAATTTATCTATTTCTACTTCATGGGTATTAGATACCGGATATGGTTCTCACATTTGTGCAAATGTGCAGAGTCTCAAAAGGAGTAGAAAACTGAAAAAGGGCGATGTGGACCTACATGTAGGCAATGGAGCAAGAGTTGCTGCCATAGCTGTAGGGACATATGAACTTGTGTTGCCCAATGGGCTTTTGCTAGTTCTGAACAATTGCTTTTATGTTCCTACTTTGAGTAGGAATATTATTTCAGTTTCTGTTTTGGACGATGAAGGTTTTTCATTTCTTATTAAGAATAAGAAATGCTCCATTAATAAAGATGATTTGCTTTATTGTATTGCAAATTCATATGATGGCCTTTATGTCCTTAATCTATATGATTCTAGAGACAATAATATCTATAACATAACTTCTAAGAAAACTAAGCCAAATGAGTTAAACCCAACATATTTATGGCACTGTCGTCTTAGCCATATAAATGAGAATCGCATATCTAAGTTCCATAAAGATGGTTTATTAGATTCATTTGATTTTGAATCATTTGAAAATTGTGAATCTTGTTTGCTTGGTAAGATGACAAAGGACCCTTTTACTGAACAAGGTCAAAGGGCTTCAGACTTATTGGGCTTAGTACATACAGATGTATGTGGCCCACTAAGTATTAGTGCTAGGGGAGGTTATCAGTACTTCATTACATTCACTGATGATTTCAGTAGGTATGGCTATGTCTACCTAATGAAACACAAGCATGAATCTTTTGAAATGTTTAGAATTTTTCAAAATGAAGTACAAAATCAACTTGGTAGAACTATTAAAATGCTTCGATCTGATCGAGGTGGTTAATATGTGAGCCAAGAGTTTGATGAACATCTTAGAAACTGTGGAATTGTTTCACAATTAACTCCTCCAGAAAGTCCACAATGGAATGGTATTTCTGAAATGAGAAATCGAACTTTATTAGATATGGTTTGATCTATGATGAGTCCAACGAATCTCCCTTTATCGTTTTGGGGTTATGCCTTGGAAACAACTGTATTCATTTTAAACCGAGTACCATCGAAAGCGGTTGAAAAGACACCATATGAGTTATGAACTGGGAAAATGCCCAATTTGTCTTTTCTTAAGATTTGGGGTTGTGAGGCTTATGTGAAACGCCCGATTTCAGATAAGCTAGCTCCAAAATCTATCAAGTGCAATTTTGTGGGGTATCCTAAGGAAACCAAAGGATACTACTTCTATACTCCCTCAAAGAACAAAGTGTTTGTTGCTCGAAATGGTACCTTTTTGGAAAAGGAATTTATCTCTCAGAGATTCAGTGGGAGTACAGCGCGACTTGAGGAAACTCAAGCACCACAAGAGAGCATTGAACCGCCGATAGAACCACTTTCAGAACCACAAACAGTTGTGGAAACTGAAAGGGTGACACAAGTCCCACGCAGATCTGATAGGACACGTCATTAGCATGAGAGATATGGATTTCTCATGACTGATAATCGTGAACCTTTGCTCATTGATGAAGATGAACCTTGTGTTTACAAGATGGTTAGTGGGAGTGTAGTTGTGTTTCTAGTCTTATATGTGGATGACATATTAATCATTGGAAATGATATCCCTACCTTGCAAAAGGTTAAGACTTGGTTTGGGAATTCTTTTTCAATGAAGGAATTAGGTGAGGCCGCATATATCCTTGGTATTAAGATCTATAGGGATAGATCCAAGAGGATAATAGGTCTGAGTCAAAGTACTTATATTGACAAGGTGCTGAAAAGGTTCAGCATGCAAGATTGCAAAAGAGGATTCTTGCCCATATCTCATGGTATTCATCTCAGCAAGAATCAATGTCCTATGACATCTGATGAGCTAGAACGGATGAATAAGATCCCTTATGCTTCTGCTATTGGATCTATCATGTATGCCATGTTATGTACCAAACCAGATGTCTCATATGCCTTGAGTACAACGAGCAAATATATGGCAGATCCCGGTGAAGGTCACTGAACAGCTGTTAAGAATATCCTAAAGTACCTTAGAAGGACTGAGGATGCATTCCTAATTTATGGAGGTTTGGAAGACGAGTTAGTTGTAAGTGGTTACACAGATGCTAGTTTCCAAACCGACATAGATGACTTCAGATCGCAGTCAGGATTCGTATTCACTTTAAATGGTGGAGTTGTTAGTTGGAAGAGTTCCAAGCAGAGCACTATAGCAGATTCTACAATAGAAGCTGAGTATATAGCAGCATCAGATGCAGCTAAAAAGGCAGTTTGGTTGAAGAAATTCATCTCAGAGATGGGAATGGTTCCTAGCATTGCAAATCCTATGGACCTTTATTATGGTAATAACGGTGCCATAGCACAGGCAAAGGAGCCCAGATCTCACCAGAGATCTAAACATATACTCAGGCGATATCACCTTATTCGAGAGATCATTGATAGAGGAGATATCAAAATATGCAAAGTAGACACAAATGACAACATTGCAAATCCACTGACCAAGCCTCTTTCACAGGTCAAGCATGATCAACACACTAGGTCTATGGATATTAGATACTTATATGATTAGGCCTAGTGCAAGTGGGAGATTGTTAGTGTATATGCCCTAGGCTATTATCTTGGACCTTTATGTATGTCGTTTTGGTCATTAATAAAAGAGGTTTTTATCATTATTATTTATTTGCATGTTACATAATAATGATTATCATCCCTGATTACTTATTATTATGTTGATAATAATAAAATATAACTGGTATGATTATTGATTGATAATCATGAGATGATTATGTATATGTTGATATAATTCAATAATCATAAATACTTGTTAGAGAACAAAGTATTGGATGGACCCGCATTGAGATCACTACATGGGTCATTGTCATAAGTGAATCTCAAAGTAGTTATGTCTTAATCCTTTGACTTGAGATTGTCATAGTTTCCAACATAAGGACTGTTATGTTTTGACATAACCAAACGTTGTTTTTAATCGGACAATCATAAAGGTTATGATTGAGCATAATAGAAATTATGTAGAGGAAAATGAACAGTCAAGATAGGATTTGTCCCTCTCTATGAGAGAGATATCTTTTGGGCCCCTCGATAAGTGAGACTGAGAAATGCATGGCCATGCTCAAATGAATTGATAGTGCGATCAATATCATTTGAATTTATCAGTCTACTTAGAGATCGAGAAATCATAAGTTTGAACATTATAAGTTTGACATTGACCATGACTTATGTTCAAACTAGATATCGTGTCACAAAGGGATTAATATATGTTCTATTTAATAGGCTTTATCGGACTATTGATCCTCATATTAGTTGGGTAGTCATAATGTCTTGCTAGAGGCCACTTATGATTTATAGGCCTTGTTGAACTGGGCCTATTGCCAATTAATATGAGCCTATTGGGTCACACACAAGAACGTTGTTGATGTGCTATATTAATGGGCTAAAAGCCCATTAGTATAATTAATAATAATAATGTGTTATTATTATTAATATTAATTATTTATTATTATGAAATAATAATATTTAAAAGATCTGCAGTCTATCTGTAACTGTTACAGATAAAGGACTCTATCACATAAAGATATTTTGAGTATCTGTGAGATTGTGATAGTGGGTTCTGAACACAACTCTTTTAGGAAAAGAGTTGTACAATTCTTTTAGGAAAAGAGTTGTACAATTCTTTTAGGAAAAACACAACTCCTTTTAGGAAAAGGAGTTGTGTGAAAATAAAAGACTGAGACATATAAATACTCCTTCTACAGATTGAGTAAGTTGATGTTAAGTTTTGAGAAAACTCAGTTTAAAAGATTGCAGATTGTGGAGCACATGATCTATCCATCTTTGAAAGAGCTAGCACTCTAGAAGGATAGAAGACGTTCGTGTGGATACCATAGAGGGTGTTCGTTTGAAAAGACAGCACCATCAGTCCGCCAGTGTATCTTTCTTATAAGATTAACAGGTTAGTCTCATATTATTCTTATGATTTAAACGAAGCACTCGGATTCTGGAAAGGAAATCCAAAATTTTATTTTTCCGCTGCGCAATTGGATTGCAATAATCTCAGGATTTCCCAACACCTGTGTAATACCCGGCTAGATTCCGGCATCGGAATCCCTACCTTCTGGTGGAATCTTCGTTGGAACCGGGAATTTTGAAGATGCCAGAGTCTTCTAGAGGGGTAAAATGTGTTTTCAAAAATATTTTACTGATTTTATGGTTTTAAATAGAAAAGAAATTGATTTTTGAAAAGAATAGGCCAAGGAGGCATTTGCCAGGTTCGGCCGCCGAACATAGGGCTGTTTCTGGAGTGCTTTAGGCTTCCGAAAGTCTTGAGGGCAGAAACCAGGTTCGGCCGCCGAACCTCAAGTTCGGCCACCGAACATGCATGAGTTTAGGGGGCACGTTAGGCTGCCGAAGGTCTTTGACCAGGCCACCTATAAAAGCCCTTAGACCGAAAATGGGCGAGTTTTCTCCCCCACTCTCGAGCTCAGGTGTGTTCATGTCCTCCTTTGGTCATTTTCATGTTTTTCTTCATTTCCTTCATATTTTTATGAGCTTCTTGGTTGCTTTGAAGAGTTTTCAAGCTTAGATCTAAGTTTTGTGAGCTTGGAGACCCAAGGAGTAGTTTCCTCCCATCTCCAAGTTAGGGATACACCAACCCTCGATCTCCAAGAGGTAAGTGTAGATCTTTGCTTTCCTTTATGTTTTAATGAAGTTTTAAGAGGTTTTAATGGTTGAGTGTGGGTAGATATACATGTTTAGGTTTTTGTGGGTTTTATGCCCAATGTATGCTTATGCTTGTTTATGTATGTTTATGTGAAGTTATGTTGAAGGTTTAAGCTAGTCTATGCATGTGGGAGAGTGTATGCATGATTGGGAAAGAGCAAGTGAAGTTTTGGGTGATTTTGATGGTTTTGGCTTATGAGGGTCATAGGCTCTCTATGCATGCTCTATGATGTTCTTTGTTGGAGTTTAAGCTTGTTTAAACTCCTTTGTGCATGGTTAAGGGTTTATGCATGTTTTTAGGAAGTTGGGTGCTTCTTTGGGGTGTTTGGAAGGTTTGGGAGGCTTGAATGCATAAGAGGCTGAGTTCTGGATGAACTCAGGTTCGGCCGCCGAAGGTAGTTTCGGCCGCCGAACCTGCCTATGGATGCATGGATTGGCCGCCTAACCTTGCCCCCGAAAGTTGAGTTTTGGCTTGAAAGCAGACTTTCGGCCGCTGAAGGAAGGTTCGGCCGTCGAAAGTGCCCGAGTTTCGTCTCTGGAGGAAGGGTTCGGCCGCCGAAGGTGCCCTGTCCAGCCTTTTCACGGTTGTTTTCTATGCATGTTTAAGTGATGTTTTAGGGGGTTTTTGGGTAGTTGTTTATGAGTTGTTAGAGTGTGTTTGGCACCTCATTCGAGTCCACCTGTGTAGGATCGGACCCGAGGGACCGAGGAGGCCATCAGTGTTAGCAGTTGCAGAGTCAGTTCAGCGTCTGCCAGAGGTGAGTAGAACGAAACTAAATCTTTATTTTACGAAATTCAAATGCCTAAAGCATGTTCATGCATCATGTTTATATGTAATAGGTTGATTGCACTAGTTACACGAATATGACGCATTGCATTATTTACTGTTGATGTGGATGGACCAAGGCGACCCCAATAGCCCTAGATATGTTATGTTAATGAAGTCCTGAGGAGCTCGAAGGGCCGGGCATAATGAAGTCCTGAGGAGCCTGAAGGGCCGGGCACCATGTTGTGTTATAGACAGAGGGAGTTTTGGTGGTCATGTCCAATCCGTTATGTGAAATGTTTGTACTGTGACGCATTTCATGAAAGCATGTAATTAATGAACTGTTTTCTTTGTTTCTACTCACTGGGCTTTTTAGCTCACCCCTCTCCCTTAACCCCAGTGCTGCAGGTCTGCAGTCGTTCGGGAGGTCTCAAGAGTTAAGGCTTTGCTTTAGTAATAGATTAGTACTTTTAGTGTGGACATGTATTATAAATTGATATAATGTATTGCAAGATAATGTAATGAAATGCAACATAAAGTAGAGTTATGTTTATGGATTAGTATTGTGCTTGTTCCTAAGGTCTGGTTAGTCCCTTTTTAGTACATGATGTATGTATTGGTTTAATGTTGAGTTGTGTTGAACCAAACTAGTGGCATGTGTTGTTTACCACGCTAGAGTATTTGATGAGGACCCTAGTGGAGGTCTTATGTTTGTGGTTTGATGCATGCACAGGTTAGGTTCTAGTTCTTTGGATGTGTCTCCGGCTTGATGTATGTTATGTTGACCCAGCTAGAGTTTTGATGAGGGCTCTAGTAGGGGGTTCTTTATGTTTCCAGTTGTGTCGCATACAGGTCAAGCTCGGTCTATACATCTTATGTTACAGTTTTTATATTAAAGTTTTGATCATGTATGGGATTTAACCAGGTAATAGGAGGTATGTTCGGCTTGCTACGGGTCCCGGCGGCCTTAAGCCGATCTGGATCCTAGCGCTGGTAGCGGTTCGGGCCGTTACAGAGTGGTATCAGAGCTTTGGGCCTCATCAGTACGGTGTGTTGAGCAAAGATGCTTAAGGATTAGAGGTATCCCACATCAGAACGAGGTTGGTTTAGAGGTCATAGAAGGGCAAGCACAATAGGAAGAATCATGTCCACTAGGATAGGATGTGGAGTCTTGTATGAATGATGATGTGAAATGCCATGATGTTATGCTATGTATGTATGTATGATATGCTATGTATGCTATGTTTGTTGTAGGTTCATGTGTTTCCACCTGAATCGTATGATGCTGATGATTGTTTGTATGCTTGTGTGTTGTTCTTCAGAGGAGCCAGAATGCGAGGTGCTTGTCGATCTGTGGAATCGACTGGAGTTCCATCTGAGAGGGAAGGTATGGATACCTTTCCCCCTGCTCTGCCAAGAGCGCAGTCGTGGGGAGTCAGCAGATGGGGAACATCAAGGGACCCTGGAAGGTCTTTTGATGTAAGCAGAGAAGGAATGGCTCCAAGAAGGATGTCAGCTAGTATGAGGGAAGTAGAGTTGGGTGTTCAGAGAAGAGATGTCAGTTTGGGAATCAGAGTGCCAGAAGAAGGTATGGGAGATTCTCAGGAGGATGCTCGGACTCAGGATTCCAGAATCTCGGGTTCAGGAGGGATTGATCCCTCCACTCTGAGTACAGCCTCCACGAAAAGCAAGAAGTGGGGCAGAACCCTGAGGGGGAAGAAGAAGAAGTTTTGGAAGAATTTAAAGGCTAGTCTGGGTTTTAGTGGCTCAAGCTCTGGCTCAGGCAATTCAAGATGCATGAGGTGCGGAAGGCCGCACAAGGGAGTCTGTCTGATTGGGACTAATCTATGTTTTAGATGTGGTCAGGAAGGGCGCATGGTACGTGAGTGTCCCATTGCTCCCTAGTTGGCACAGTCTCAGCGGGCAACTTCAGGTAGAATGGCTCAGCCAGCAGCTCCAGCCATGGTTCAGGTTAGTGGTCGAGGCAGAGGAAGAGGGTCAGCCTTTTCTTTTGAAGGTTCCCGTGGAGAAGGTCCGTCAGCTTCAGCTCGAATCTTCACCCAAGCTCAGCAGGAGGCAGACACATCGAACATGGTGGTGCCAGGTACGCTCACTTTTGAATGTTCTGATGTGTATGTTTTGTGAACCCTGGAGTTTCTCTTTCTTTAGTTGCTCTAGGAGCCGTCGAGAGGTTGAGTTAATAGCTTCTGGGCTAGAGTGTTTTCCTTGGGTCAGTGGACCCAAGTGTGATCCATCTGTGGCAGAGTCAGTCTGCCGGTCCAGTTCAGTGCCAGTTGAGGGTAGATGCCTTCCAGCCGACTTTGAGGTCCTAGACTTGACTGTCTGGACGTCAATCGAGGGATGGATTGGTTTCTGCTCGTGGTGCTATCTTGGTCTGTAGAGACAAGGTAGTCAAGTTCAGAGGACAGGATGGGTCAGAGGTAGTCTGTTGAGGGAACACAGTAGGGATGCCTAGAGGTTTGATGTCAGCCTGTCAGGTTCGTAGGGTGCGTAGGAGGGGTTGTCAGAGGGTTCGAGTTCTTGTTGAGAGTTTAGCAGTCAGGTCGGGGAACCAGCCTCAGTGTTAGTTGTTAGAGAGAGTTCTTAGTTGTTTTCCCGGGCTAGTTGTCAGGTTTACCACCTGTCAGGGAGTTAGAGTTGAGCATAGGAGTGGTGTCTGGACCTAAAACCATTTCTATTCTCCCCTACAGGATGGCGCCAGCATAGAGAAAGGTAGTAGTCAGAGTAGAGGCGAGACTTGGTAGACAGGGGTTTTATCCAACCTAGTACCTCACCCTGGATTGTTCCAGTGTGGTGGAGGGAAAAGAAGGATGAATCCTTGAGACTTTGTAACAACTGTAAGCAGTTGACCAAGGTCACTACTAAGGGCAGGTATTCCCATGCAGGATGGATGATCTATTGGGACAGCTAGTCGGAGCTATTTGTTTTCCAAGATAGATCTGAAATCCGGGTACTACCTGTGAGAGGTAGAGTTAGTTTTGGGTTAGCAGTGAGAAGAAGCCAGTTAGTGAAGATGAAGAGAAAAGAGTAAGGATCAGAGAAGCGCAGCGGAAGCCAGTGGAGTTTAGGAGAAGGTTGGGTATTGCTAAGGTGTTTCTTTTGGGATAAGGTGTGCCTGGGAGACCCGGAAGTTCTTGCTCCAGTAGTATCTGTGTCTCTCTTTAGAGAAAGGGTTTTAGGTTTGCTTGCTTGTTTGCTTGCTTGATGTTATGTTTTGAGAATGCCTGTTTGTTTGTGTAACATTCGGGGATGAATGTTCTTAAAGGGGGGAAGAATGTAATACCCGGCTAGATTCCGGCATCGAAATCCCTACCTTCCGACGGAATCTCCGTTGGAACCGGGAATTTTGAAGATGCCAGAGTCTTCTAGAGGGGTAAAATGTGTTTTCAAAAATGTTTTACTGATTTTATGGTTTTAAATAGAAAAGAAATTGAGTTTTGAAAAGAATAGGCCAAGGAGGCATTTGCCAGGTTCGGCCGCCGAACATAGGGCTGTTTCGGGAGTGCTTTAGGCTTTCGAAAGTCTTGAGGGCAGAAACCAGGTTCGGCCGCTGAACCTCAAGTTTGGCCGCCGAACATGTATGAGTTTAGGGGGCATGTTAGGCTGCCGAAGGTCTTTGACCAGGCCACCTATAAAAGCCCTCAGATCGAAAATGGGCGAGTTTTCTCCCCCACTCTCGAGCTCAGGTGTGTTCATGTCCTCCTTTGGTCATTTTCATGTTTTTCTTCATTTCCTTCATATTTTTATGAGCTTCTTGGTTGCTTTGAAGAGTTTTCAAGCTTAGATCTAAGTTTTGAGAGCTTGGAGACCCAAGGAGTAGTTTCCTCCCATCTCCAAGTTAGGGATCACACCAACCCTCGATCTCCAAGAGGTAAGTGTAGATCTTTGATTTCCTTTATGTTTTAATGAAGTTTTAAGAGGTTTTAATGGTTGAGTGTAGGTAGATATACATGTTTAGGTTTTTGTGGGTTTTATGCCCAATGTATGCTTATGCTTGTTTATGTGAAGTTATGTTGAAGGTTTAAGCTAGTCTATGCATGTGGGAGAGTGTATGCATGATTGGGAAAGAGCAAGTGAAGTTTTGGGTGGTTTTGATGGTTTTGGCTTATGAGGGTCATAAGCTCTCTATGCATGCTCTATGATGTTCTTTGTTGGAGTTTAAGCTTGTTTAAACTCCTTTGTGCATGGTTAAGGGTTTATGCATGTTTTTAGGAAGTTGGGTGCTTTTTTGGGGTGTTTGGAAGGTTTGGGAGGCTTGAATGCATAAGAGGCTGAGTTCTGGATGAACTCAGGTTCGGCCGCCGAAGGTAGTTTCGGCCGCCGAACCTGCCTATGGATGCATGGATTGGCCGCCTAACCTTGCCCCCGAAAGTTGAGTTTTGGCTTGAAGGCAGAGTTTCGGCCGCCGAAGGAAGGTTCGGCAGCCGAAAGTGCCCGACTTTCGTCTCTGGAGAGGGACTTTCGGCCGCCGAAGGTGCCGCCGAAAGTGCCCGAGTTTTGTCTATGGAGGAAGGGTTCGGCCGCCGAAAGTGCCCTGTCCAGCCTTTTCATGGTTGTTTCTATGCATGTTTAAGTGATGTTTTAGGGGGTTTTTGGGTAGTTGTTTATGAGTTGTTAGAGTGTGTTTGGCACCTCATTCGAGTCCACCTGTGTAGGATCGGACTCGAGGGACCGAGGAGGCCATCAGTGTTAGCAGTTGCAGAGTCAGTTCAGCGTCTGCCAGAGGTGAGTAGAACGAAACTAAATCTTTATTTTACGAAATTCAAATGCCTAAAGCATGTTCATGCATCATGTTTATATGTAATAGGTTGATTGCACTAGTTACACGAATATGACACATTGCATTATTTACTGTTGATGTGGATGGACCAAGGCGACCCCAATAGCCCTAGATATGTTATGTTAATGAAGTCCTGAGGAGCCCGAAGGGCCGGGCATAATGAAGTCTTGAGGAGCCCGAAGGGCCGGGCACCATGTTATGTTATAGACAGAGGGAGTTTTGGTGGTCATGTCCAATCTGTTATGTGAAATGTTTGTGCTGTGACACATTTCATGAAAGCATGTAATTAATGAACTGTTTTCTTTGTTTCTACTCACTGGGCTTTTTAGCTCACCCCTCTCCCCTAACCCCAGTGTTGCAGGTCTGCAGTCGTTCGGGAGGTCTCAAGAGTTAAGGCTTTGCTTTAGCAATAGATTAGTACTTTTAGTGTGGACATGTATTATAAATTGATATAATGTATTGCAAGATAATGTAATGAAATGCAACGTAAAGTAGAGTTATGTTTATGAATTAGTATTGTGCTTGTTCCTAAGGTCTGGTTAGTCCCTTTTTAGTACATGATGTATGTATTGGTTTAATGTTGAGTTGTGTTGAACCAAAATAGTGGCATGTGTTGTTTACCACGCTAGAGTATTTGATGAGGACCCTAGTGGAGGTCTTATGTTTGTGGTTTGATGCATGCACAGGTTAGGTTCTAGTTCTTTGGATGTGTCTCCGGCTTGATGTATGTTATGTTGACCCAGCTAGAGTTTTGATGAGGGCTCTAGTAGGGGGTTCTTTATGTTTCCAGTTGTGTCGCATACAGGTCAAGCTCGGTCTATACATCTTATGTTACAGTTTTTATGTTAAAGTTTTGATCATGTATGGGATTTGACCAGGTAATAGTAGGTATGTTCGGCTTGCTACGGGTCCCGGCGGCCTTAAGCCGATCTGGATCCTAGCGCTGGTAGCGGTTCGGGCCGTTACAGAGGAGTATCGGTTTCCGGGCTGTTACAACCTAGACTTTCTCTTACATCGTGCCAGGGGCGTAGAATGGGCCTCGACCTGAACTTTCGTATCATATCATATCATATCATATCATCTCGAGGGCTAGTAAGTCATCCAATATCCATCCACATCAACAGTAAAAATGCAATGCATCATATTCGTGAATTCTAATGCAAAACATCCTAATACATAACATAGCATTCATGATGCATGAACATGCTGAAAAATTTAGTTACTTTAAAACATAGTTCAGTTCTACTCACCTCTGGCTGGCTCTGGAACAGCTAACTCACTGCTGGCTTCCTTGGTTCCTCGGGTCCTATCCTACACAGGTGGACTCAAATGAGGGACCGAACCAACTCTAACATGACACTAAACATCTCCCCAAAAACCCCCTAAAATATCATAAAACATGCATAGAAAACAAGCAAAAGAAGGCTGTATAGATGACTTTCGGCGGCAGGTTCGGCGGCCGAAAGCCCCTGCAGATCCGAAAGTCAGGCACTTTCAGAGGCAGGTTCGGCGGCCAAAGGCCTTCACAGATCCGAAAGTCACTAACCTTCGGGGGCAAGTTCGGCGGCCGAAACTCCCCCACAGATCCAAAAGTCCATCTTTCGGGGGCGAGTTTAGGCGGCCAAAGTTGCCTCCTCTAGCAGGTTCGGAGGCCGATCCTTGCTTCGGCGGTCGAACATGGGTCTTCTTGGGTGACAGAACCCGATTCTGCCACCATGCCCAAGCCACTAAAACTCACCAAAACACATATCCAACTATTTTAAAATATGCATACACATTTCAACATGTATAAGGGGCATAAAACTAGCCTAAACCCCAACAAACAACACATAAACATCACATTAAGCATAAAGCTAACATAAACCCTAACATAATATCCTACTAAAAAATATGCATTATATACCCTTAACCCCTTTTAAAACTTACTTAAAACATAAGAATAGATGAGGATCTACACTTACCTCTTGAAGATCAAGAGTAGATGTGATCCGAACTCAGAGATGAGGAGAAAATGGTCTCCGGAGGTCTCCAAGCTTAAAAAATTTGATTTAAGCTTAAAATCTTCAAAACAAAGCAAAAACTTATAAAAAATCTTGAAGGAAAATATAAAATCAACCATGGAAGGGCAGAGCTTCACCTATACCCAAAAATGGAGAGAGAAAACTCGCCCATTTTCGGACAGGGAGCCTTTTATAGGTGGCTGGCAAGACCACCTTCGGGGGCCAAAGGAGCTTCCGCAACCGCACCATGTTCGGCGGCCGAACATGAGGTTATTGTGAGTGATTTCAATTAGGGTTTGTGTTATGGGATGGAAAATGTTACAATGCCTTAAATAATTATATATCTCATTCTAATAAAAATGAATTTATATTTTCTTCTTTTATTTTAAACAATATATATATATATATATATCTGTGCGATTGCTGCATATTTTTATTTTTTTTATACTAATATAAATAATAAATAAAAATTTTCTTAAAAATTATTTTTATTCTTAAAAAATATTTTTCATAATAAATATTTTTAAAAATTTTATTCTTTATAAACAAACAAAGGCTACATCCTCTAAATTATGATATATATCAGTGTGCCTTCATAAGATCATAGTCTTCTAATTTTACGTATCATACTTAATTATTTTTCAATACATCTTGATAAACTTATAATTGATTGAAAATTCTAGGAAAATTAGATTTGATCAATGTTACTGATCATTGTTTGAAATAGAAAAAACGACCGGTGAAGAGATTTCTGAATATAAAGATCATAATTTATGTCGATAAGTTTTCATGAGTATTTTTCATTCTATATTAAATTTTAAGTTGTTAGAGCTCGCTTTGAATTTTTAATTTTTTATAATAAAAAATTAAAAAAAATAGATTTAAATCAAGTCGAATCAACATCAATCGGACATTAAAAATTTAGATAGATGTTAATAAAGGAAGCGTAATCATTAAAAAAAACACAAACATAGTTTTAAGATTTAATACATTGTAGATATAAGTTCATACACAAATATGTTTGTCATTGGTGCTTCATTATAGAGCACTTATTTAATCATTATGCAAATCACATATTAAAGCAGAACATGTTCATGATCATTTCTTCGGACATTTCACGAGATGAGCAGAAACATCCTTACTAAATTGGACAATAAACTCTAGCAAGGAGTAAGGATCTTGTATATTCTCATGGATCTTCTCATATTCTAAGGTCCAACACACCACGCTGCTCTCTCCTTTAGGCGTAGCTTGAACAGTGAACTTAAAACTCTTATATTCCTTCAACAGATCTCCTTCGATCATTTTGAAGACGGTTAACAAATTCACATCATCTATGGTTTCAATTACTTGCTTAGCCACTTTAGCAGACCCATCTGTTTTTCATTTTTATATTTATTAATAATTTTTAGAAAAAAAAAGAAAAATACAATTGGAAAAGATTAAATGCTTACCATGGAAATATTTCCAGCAGACAATAGCGCCTTCCTTACCCCATTCACCTTCATGAAGAGCACAATCATGAATATTGTGAGGGGACATATTGGATATATGGTGTGGTCGACAACTGAAGACATCATGAAACTGATCTGCAGGAGCATCGATCCCAAACTGTGCCTCTAGTTTGCCCCATAGTGTCATTTTTAGCTTTTGAAAAAAAAAAAGATACAGAGTTTCTGGTGATGCTTATGATCACTAATGAATCTAATGATGCATGAAGTCCTTTGGCATTGCTTTCTATATATAGAAATGGCATGAGCCTAATTGTCATTTGAGATATTTTTCTACTCAATTATGAAGCTGTGACTATTTTGAGTGATTTCAATTAGAATGTGTATTATGGGATGAAAAATATTGCAAATGCCTTAAATAATTTTCTTTCATTAAAATTATTATTATTATTATTAAGGAAAAGGGAAAGGCAAAAAGATAGAGGAAAAATAAGATGTAATATAGTTGACATTTCATTAAATAATAAATTATTTTTCATTTGCAATGAAAAATTAATTTTAAAATTATTTAAAAAAGAGAATGATAATAATTTATGTAAGTTTAATAATTTAAATAGTTAAATAATAGAAAATAAATGAAAATGATAATATAAGTACTTATAAACTAATTTGAAATTATAAATATTTCAATATTTCAATAAAAATATATTCAAAAGATTATAACGATAATTAATGTAAATTTAATATATGAATAATTAAATCATAAAAATAATTAAATATATATAGGGATTCCTCAATCGGGACAATATTTGTGAAAGTGTATTTTCAAATGTTTGGGGGCAAATAAAGGTGAAATGTTTTTTGTGATATTTTTTTTCTGGATATTATAATATGATAATTATTTATAAATATACTTTATATTTTGAGTATAATAAAAATTTAAAGAAAAGGAGCAATAATAATGAGTGATAAGATTTCTTCTAATCTCTTACGATATTTGTAAAAAGTGTTTTAAAATTATTGATTTTATTTTTTTTGTGATAAGATTATGTAAAGTCATGGGCAAATATTTATTGTATGGTTTAAATAAAGTAACTTTTCAGTCCTTAAATTAATTAATAAAAATATTTTTTTTATTTATAAATCAAATAGTTTAATTCTTGAATTATAATTCAAATCCTTCAAATTCCTATCAACCTTCCATTATGGAATTGTAAAATAACTAACGCTTAATAATATTTCTTTACCTAAATCTCAAATCCTTCCATATATTTTTTTGTAATTAAATAGAGTTCTTTATCTAAATAAAATTATTGGATTTCCATATATTTTTTTGTAATTAAATAGAGTTCTTTATCTAAATAAAATTATTAAAAAAATCCAATTGAAACTCAAGTAATAATGAATCTAACATTTAAGCAATCTTTTTCACAATATATATTCAGGGGTGAGCATTTGATCGATTTGATTCAAAATCAAATGGAATTGAATAATATAAAAATTAAAATTTTGGTATTTATGAAAATCGAATTGATTTTGATAAAAAATCAAATAGAAATGAACCAATATGATTCGGTTTGATTTAATTTCATTTGATTGGTTTGAATTTTTAATAAATTTTTATTTTTTACACTTTATTTTTAATATTTTAAAATTTAATTAAAATATTTTAACATTAATATGATTTAATCTCTATATTATTGAAAATAATATACTATTATCATTAATCGGTTCAGTTTAATTTTTTCATTTTTTTCTGCTCAAAACCGTACCAAATTGAAATAATCAAAATTTTTGAAATTAAAAATTGAATCGAACAGAACTGAATAAAAAATCAACTGAATTTTCAAATTAATTAAATTTATCAATTTTTTTTTCGGTTTGAACTAAATACTGGACACCCCTAAATATATGTTTTTCACTCACTTTGGTTGAAATTATTAGTGAGATAAAATAATTACTACAAATAAAAATAATAAGATAAATTGTGAATTATCTTATTTTTGTGTTAAATTTATTTTAAAATTTAATTAAAATTTAATTTAAATTATTTAAATTCATATATAAAAGCGAGTTAGTCTTAATAATTAAATAAAATATTTTAATTAAAGTTTAAGTAATTAAAATATTTATTTTTATATAAGATTAGGTATTTCTAGCTACTCGAAGAGGGTGCCATAACTCATAGAGGAGTTGAGCATTATTTGATGAAAAATTCCATGGAAATTTTAATATATAAATCTGATACATAAATAAATAATATATTATTTTAAATTATAGTAAATTCCACATTTAATTTATATATATATATAATTAATAAATAAAAATGTGAATATATACGATCATCTAAAAGTGCTATGCTACTTCTAGCTTGAATGAATTTCACAGAGGAAATTACGCGGTTAAAATATCTTTCAATTTTTTATGTTTAGAATATTCAAAAGAAATGAATAATAAAAATTATTTTACTGATAAAAATATTAAATTATTTTTAAAGACAATAATTTATTTTTTATAAATAAATAGAATCTAAATCCTGCCTCCAAATTATGATGTCTATTACAATCTGTATGAATAAAATCATGGTCTCGGATTTTATGTATCATAATTAATTATCAACACATATTGATAAATTTAAAATCGATCGAAAACTTTCAAAAAATTAACTAGATCAATAGATGCTACTAATTGATTATTTATTGTTTGAAAAAACAGCAAAGAGATTCTTAGATATGAATATGTGATGATCATATTCCATGATCATTTCTTCTGGCATTTAGCAGAAATATCCTTACTGCAATGGATAATAAATTCCATTAATGTATGGAGATCTGATATATTTTCATTCAGCTTCTTATATTAACAAGGTCCAATGCATCAGACTGCCATTTCTTTTGGGTGTAGCTTGAACGGTAGCTTTGAAACTCTTGTACTCCTTCATTAGATCTCTGTCGATTATTTTGTAAGTGGTTGATAAGTTCACATTGTCTATGGTTTCAATCATCTCTTTTGCCACTTTGCGAGATCCATCAATTTTTTATTTTTATACTTATTAATAAGTTTCAGAAATCGTGAGCGTCGAAGGGAATATTCGGCATAACACAAAATCATTTAAATCTTGAAACTCCATGGTCATCCTGAAAATGGCTAGATGGCTTCAAGGGTCTGTCGTTCCGTAATACTTATCCAAATAGGGCAACTTGAACTTAGCGGGAAAAGTTTCCTCTAGTATTTTTTCTGAAAGAGGCGAGATCCATCCAAACTAAAATCCTAAGTCTCTGCCCTTGAAACCCCAGTGGACACGTTTTAAAGCAAAACCGTGCGGCCTTGAGCCAAAGCGGACAATATTCACTGGTGTGGATCCAGGACCCAGATGACATTACGTCATCAGCTTCCAATCCACTTCTTTTGAAACCTCATCTAATTTATCTTCAGATTCACACTTACCTTTATGCTGCATTTTAGGTGCTTCCGTCTTGGCTTTGGGGGTGTTTACGGAAGTCTCATCTCTTCTTTCAGAGTCCATCTTAGACGCCTCTTCTCGAGTCTTATACTGCCCGAGAGTGGCCTGCAACCTTTGGATATACTGGAGTATCTGCTCATTGTTCAAATTATTAAGGTCTGCTTCATTAATCATTGGATGCATGTTCTCTCAGTTATTTGGGATAGAGGAAATGATGACCCCCTTATTGGTAATGGTATTGTCAGCAACTGTAGGGTTTCCAGCCATTTCGAGTGAGGCAAGACGATAGGAAACTGGGCCTGATCCAGGAGTGAGTTTAATGGATCTTTTCCGGCAATGGAACCAAATGATGTTGCTAAGATTGGATTGATGACGTAGCCGAAATGGAACATAGCTGTAATCGGCTAGAACCTACAAGAGAGAAAACGTGAGGTGGTGGTGGGTGCCCACGACAGTCTATTTGATGCTGAAGTCAGTGTTTAGATGAACAGAGAAATGCAAAGAATTACTTAAAGTTTGAATAGTATTAGAAATAGCATACATTTCCTCTGAAATCGTTCTCCTTTTATATTGTAAGGAATGAAGATAAATATAGTGTTTCCTGAAAATCCAATAATAATGTGGCCGACTATTCGATAATGGACATCGTCAGCTAATTAGGCAAAATAGAAATGTGTCTAGTAACAGTAACTCTGTGTCAAGACTCGGCCTATCCGGGGAGGGCGAGTCTTGACGATAGTCTGTGTGTTAAAGTATCCGGATTTCCTCCTGTAGCGAGACAACGTTTTTTACTTGTTAAATTTTATCATGTGATCTCTATTCTATAGTGACAACACAACTTTTTTTGGGCTAATGTTATGTAACACCACTATGTTCGCAAACACTTTTATTGATATTGTTGCAAATTTGTGTTTTTGAGAAATATTGCCTTCAGATTAATAGGCCTATTCTCTGAAAGGCCTAATTGCTTAATTGTAATTTTTTTCTCCGCAATGTAAAAAAAAAAAAAAAAAATCCATGGAAAAAAATCTTATTTCCGTTTGGAGTAAATCTTCTATGCATGCAAATTGGGACAAAATAATAGATCACATTTTTCAAATTTTGAATTATTACTTGCATGTTGGACCCTATTATAATATACTCAACACACAATAAATATATAAAAATAAATAAAATATATTAATTACGAATTTCCTACGGATGAGACCATTGAAATTAATTGTTATAAAATAATTAGGTCAAAATTAATATATAACCGCATAAAATTTTAAAATTAACAGTTTAATCCTTACTTTATGCTGTTAAATTATTTTTTTAAAAAAAGTAAATGATTTAATCTCTAATTTTTAATTTTATCAAATTAAAAGACATATAATAATAGAGTAACACAAACACATGACATAGATTTTAGGCAAGTTTTTCTGCAACAAAATGTCCCAGCCACTTGTGTTTCATTATAGAGCACTTAATTAATTATTACACGAAATATCACGCGTTATGACATAACATAATCTATGATAATTTCTTTTGATATTCCAGGAGATGAGCATAAACATCTTTACTTAAATGGATAAGTAGTTTCAGTAATATATTAGGATCTGATATATTCTCATGGATTTTTTCATATTTCAAAGTCTAGTAATATAATTTGAGTCAGGGTTTAATTTATGGTGCATCTAGACTTATGGGGAGGATTAAAAAAATTCATATAAAACAATTAATAAAAATATTTAAATAAAATTATTTTTAAAATAGGATGATAATGATAAAATGTAATATTTCTGAAACATCTTAAATTAATATTTTAAATATTTTATTAGAAGAATAAATCCAGCAAATCACAGTGCCTTTCTTACCCATTCACCTTCACGAAGATCATAACCACGAATTTTATCGGGACTCATGTTGGATACATGGTGTGGTCTGCAACTAATTAAAGACATCGTGAAATTGATCTGCTGGAGCATCGATCTCAACATCTGCCTCCGATTTGCCCAATAGCGTCATTTTTGCTTTTCAAGAAAAAGGAAATATGGAGAGAGAGTTTTTGGTAATGCTTATACTGCTTTCTCATTGCTTTCTTCATATAGAAGTGGTACGAGCTTAGTTGCCATATATATATTTTTAATATAGTAGAGATCTTTCCTACTCAATTATTAAGCATTGACTATTCTGAGTGATTTCAATTAGGGTTTGTGTTAGGGGATGGAAAATGTTACAATGCCTTAAATAATTATATATCGCATTCTAATAAAAATAAATTTATATTTTCTTCTTTTATTTTAAACAATATGCGATTGCTGCATATTTTTTTTATATTAATATAAATAATAAATAGAAAATTTTATATAAAAATATATTATAATACTATTGATTTGATATACACAAATATGAATATATATGATCGCTTAAATGAATTTCAAAGAGGAAATTAAGTGGTTTGTTTGCATGAAAATGTTTTTAAATTTTTTGATATTTGAAATATTGAAAAAGATTAATTAATAGAAAATATTTTAGAGAAAAAATTTATTGACTTCATTTTTTAAAATCACAAATAAAAAAGTTATTTTCTTAAAAATTATTTTCTTAAAAATTATTTTTATTCTTAGAAAATATTTTTCATAATAAATATTTTTTAAAAATTTATTCTTTATAAACAAACGAGGCTATATCCTCTAAATTATGATATATATAAGTGTGCATTGATAAGGTCATGGTTTTCTAATTTTACATATATACTTAATTATTTTTTAATACATCTTGATAAACATAAAATTGATTGAAAATCTTAGGAAAATTAGATTTGATCAATGCTACTAATCATTGTTTGAAATAGAAGAAACGACTGGTGAAGAAATTCCTAGATATGAATAGCATAGCTTATGTCGATAAATTTTTATGAGTATTTTTCATTCCATGTTAAATTTTAAGTTGTTAGAGCTCGCTTTGAATTTTTAATTTTTTATAATAAAAAATTAAAAAAATAGATTTAAATCAAGTCGAATCAACATCAATCGGACATTAAAAATTTAGATAGATATTAATAAAGAAAGCGTAATCATTAAAAAAAAACACAAACATAGTTTTAAGATTTAATACATTTTAAGATTTAATACATTGTAGATATAAGTTCATACACAAATATGTTTGTCATTGGTGCTTCATTATAGAGCACTTATTTAATTATTATGCAAATCACATATTAAAGCATAACATGTTCATGATCATTTCTTCGGACATTTCACGAGATGAGCAGAAACATCCTTATTAAATTGGACAATAAACTCTAGTAAGGAGTAAGGATCTTGTATATTCTCATGGATCTTCTCATATTCTAAGGTCCAATGCACCACGCTGCCCTCTCCTTTAGGCGCAGCTTGAACAGTCAACTTAAAACTCTTATATTCCTTCAACAGATCTCCTTCGATCACTTTGAAGACGGTTAACAAATTCACATCATCTATGGTTTCAATTACTTGCTTAGCCACTTTAGCAGACCCATCTATTTTTCATTTTTATATTTATTAATAATTTTTAGAAAAAAAAAAAGAAAAATACAATTGAAAAAGATTAAACGCTTACCATGGAAATATTTCCAGCAGACAATAGCGCCTTCCTTACCCCATTCACCTTCATGAAGATCACAATCATGAATATTGTGAGGGGACATATTGGATATATGGTGTGGTCGACAACTGAAGACATCATGAAACTGATCTGCAGGAGCATTGATCCCAAACTGTGCCTCTAGTTTGCCCCATAGTGTCATTTTTAGCTTTTGAAAAAAGAAAGATACAGAGTTTCTGGTGATGCTTATGATCACTAATGAATCTAATGATGCATGAAGTCCTTTGGCATTGCTTTCTATATATAGAAGTGGCATGAGCCTAATTGTCATTTAAGATATTTTCCTGCTCAATTATGAAGCTGTGACTATTTTGAGTGATTTCAATTAGAATGTGTATTATGGGATGAAAAACATTGCAAATGCCTTAAATAATTTTCTTTCATTAAAATATTGTTGGTCCCTTATCATAAGAGATTTTAAATATATTTTAATATATCTCCTTTCCATCAAAATAAATTTATATTTATTACATTAATATAATAATAAATAGAAAAGGTTTACATAAAAATATATTTTGAGCAGTTATATAAGAGTTTGTTTTTAGCATATAATATATTATCTGCTCGTCAAAATTTGAATATATATATTCTTTTTCCAATAGTAAATTGAAGAAATGAATTTAAAGCCATTAATATGAGCAACGACTATAAATCAAATATTTAGATTGATATATAAATAGTATCAGACATTTTGATATTGGAGTAACACAAACACATAACATAGATTTTAGGCAAGTTTTTTCTGCAACAAAATGTTCTAGCCACTTGTGCTTCATTATAGAGTACTTATTTAATCATTACACGAAATATCACGCGTTATGATATAACATAATCTATGATAATTTCTTTTGACATTCCACGAGATGAGCAGCAAACATCTTTCTCAAGTGGATAAGTAGTTCCAATAATGTATTAAGATCTGATATATTCTCATGGATTTTTTTATATTTCAAAGTCCAATGCACCAAACTTCCTTGAATGATAAACTTGAAACTTTTGTACTCCTTCAATAGATCTCCTTCAATCACTTTGATTGAAGGTGGTTGACAAGTTCAAATCATGTATGGTTTCAATTATCTCTTTAGCTATTTTACAAGATTTATCTGTTATTCATTTTAATACTTAGTTAATAATTAAAAAAAAAAAAACTAAAATAGAAGCTAAAGAAAGTTTCAATTGAAGATTTAAGGCTTACCACGAGAATAATTCCAGCAAACGATGGTGCCTTCCTTATCCATTCACCTTTACGGAGATCACAACCATGAATTTTATTGGGACTCATATTGGATACATGGTGTAGTCTGCAACTAAAGACATGGTGAAATTGATCTGCTGGAGCATTGATCTCAACATCTGCCTCCAATTTGCCCAATAGCGGCATTTTTGCTTTTCAAGAAAAAGGAGATGTGGAGAGAGAGTTTTTGGTAATGCTTATGCTGTTTTGGCATTGCTTTCCTTATATAGAAGTTGGATGAGCTTAGTTGCCATATATTTCCTACTCAATTATGAAGCATTGACTATTGTGAGTGATTTCAATTAGGGTTTGTGTTATGGGATGGAAAATGTTACAATGCCTTATATAATTATATATCTCATTCTAATAAAAATAAATTTATATTTTCTTCTTTTATTTTAAACAATATATATATATATATATATATATATATATATATATATATATATATATATATATATATATATATATATATATATATATATATATTTGTGCGATTGCTGCATATTTTTATTTTTTTATATTAATATAAATAATAAATAATAAATTTTCTTAAAAATTATTTTTATTTTTAAAAAATATTTTTCATAATAAATATTTTTAAAAATTTTATTCTTTATAAACAAACAAAGGCTATATCCTCTAAATTATGATATATATCAGTGTGCCTTGATAAGATCATAGTCTTCTAATTTCACGTATCATACTTAATTATTTTTCAATATATCTTGATAAACTTAAAATTGATTGAAATTTCTAGAAAAATTAGATTTGATCAATGCTACTAATCATTGTTTGAAACAGAGAAAACGACCGGTGAAGAGATTTCTGGATATGAATATCATAGTTTATGTCGATAAGTTTTCACGAATATTTTTCATTCTATGTTAAATTTTAAGTTGTTAGAATTTGCTTTGAATTTTTAATTTTTTATAATAAAAAATTAGAAAAATAGATTTAAATCAAGTCGAATCAACATCAATCAGACATTAAAAATTTAGATAGATGTTAATAAAGGAAGCGTAATCATTAAAAAAAACACAAACATAATTTTAAGATTTAATACATTGTAGATATAAGTTCATACGCAAAGATGCATGTTTGTCATTGGTGCTTCATTATAGAGCACTTATTTAATTATTATGCAAACCACGTATTAGAGCATAACATGTTGCATGATCATTTATTCGAACATTTCACAAGATAAGCAGAAACATCCTTACTAACTTGGACAATAAACTCTAGCAAGGAGTAAGGATCTCGTATATTCTCATGGATCTTTTCATATTCGAAGGTCCAACGCACTACACTGCCCTCTCCTTTAGGCGTTGCTTGAACAGTCAACTTGAAACTCTTATATTCTTTCAACACATCTCCTTCGATCACTTTGAAGACGGTTAACAAATTCACATTATCTATGGTTTCAATTACTTCCTTAGCCACTAGAACAGACCCATCTGTTTTTCATTTTTATACTTGATTAATAATTTTATTTAAAAAAAAAGAAAATTATAATTGAAAAAGATTAAACACTTACCATAGAAATATTTCCAGCAGATAATAGCGCCTTCCTTACCCCATTCACCTTCAAGAAGATCAACACCATGAATTTTGTGAGGGGACATATTGGATATAAGGTATGGTCGGGAACTGAAGACATCATGAAATTGATCTGCATGAGCATCGATCCCAAATTGTGCCTCTAATTTGCCCCATAGTGTCATTTTTAGTTTTTGAAAAAAGAAAATACAAAGTGAGTTTCTGGTGATGCTTATGATCACTGATGAATCTAATGATGCATGAAGTCCTTTGGCATTGCTTTCTATATATAGAAGTGGCATGAGCCGAATTGTCATTTGAGATATTTTCCTACTCAATTATTAAGCTGTGACTATTTTGAGTGATTTCAATTAGAATGTGTATTATGGGATGAAAAATATTGCAAATGCCTTAAATAATTTTCTTTCATTAAAATTATTATTAAGGTAATGTATCCTAAACTATTGGTTAAGGAAAAGGAAAAGGCAAGAAGATAGAGGAAAAATAAGATGTAATATAGTTGACATTTCATTAAATAATAAATTAAATTTCATTTGCAATGAAAAATTAATTTTAAAATTATTTAAAAAAGAGAATGATAATAATTTATGTAAGTTTAATAATTTAAATAGTTAAATAATAGAAAATAAATTAAAATGAAAATATAAATACTTATAAACTAATTTGAGATTATAAATATTTCAATAAAAAAGATTATAAATATACTTTATATTTTGAGTATAATAAAAATTTAAAGAAAAGGAGCAATAATAATGAGTGATAAGATTTCTTTTAATCTCTTACGATATTTGTAAAAAGTGTTTTAAAATTATTGATTTTTTTATTTGTAATAAGATTATGTAAAGTTGGGCGAATATTTATTGTATGGTTTAAATAAAGTAACTTTTCAGTCCTTAAATTAATTAATAAAAATATTTTTTTTTATTTATAAATCAAATAGTTTAATTCTTGAATTATAATTCAAACCCTTCAAATTCCTATCAACCTTCCATTATGAATTGTAAAATAACTAACGCTTAATAATATTTCTTTACCTAAATCTCAAACCCTTCCATATATTTTATTGGTAATTAAATAGAGTTCTTTATCTAAATAAAATAATTAAAAAAATCTAATTAAAACTCAACATTTAAGCAAGTTTTTTCATTTTATTTAAGTTTAGTGAGATAAAACAATTATCACGAATAGAAATAATAAGATAAATTATAAATTTAAATTTTATATCATTTTTAATGTTAAATTTATTTTAATTAAAATTTAGTTAAAGTTTAATTTAAATTATTTAAATTCATATATAAAAGCGAGTTAGTCTTAATAATTAAATAAAATATTTTTATTAAAGTTTAAGTAAAATATTTATTTTTTATATAAGATTAGGTATTTCTAGCTACTCGAAGAGGGTGCCATGGAAATTTTAATATATAAATCTGATGCATAAATAAATAATATATTATTTTAAATTATAGTAAATCCCATATTTAATTTATATATATATATATAATTAATAAATGAAAATGTGAATATATACGAGAATCTAAAAGTGCTATGCTACTTTTTAGGGTGAGCATTCGGTCGGTTCGATTTAAAACCGAATCGAACTGAATAAATCAAAAATTGAAATTTTAGTGTTTATAAAAATCAAACCGAACTGATTTTGGTCAGAAACTTAATCGAACCGAACTGGTCTGATTCGGTTCGGTTTAATCGGTTTCGATTTTTAATAATTTCTTTTTATTTTTTACACTTTATTTTTAGTATTTACAAATTTAATTAAAATATTTTAATCTTAATATGATTTAATTTCTCTATATTATTACAAAAATATATTATTATCACTAATCGGTTCGGTTCGGTTTTTTCGGTTTTTTCTGATCAAAACTGAACCGAACCGAAATAACTGAAATTTCTGAAATTAAAAACCGAACCGAACCAAAATATATAAAAAACCGAACTAAATTTTTAAATCGATTTGATTCGGTCGATTTTTTCGGTTTGAACCGAATACTACTCACCCCTACTACTTCTAGCTTGAATGAATTTCACAAAGGAAATTACGCAGCTAAAATATCTTTCAATTTTTTTATGTTTAGAATATTCAAAAGAAATTATTAATAAAAATTATTTTACTGATAAAAATATTAAATTATTTTTAAAGTCAATAATTTATTTTTTATAAATAAATAGACATCTTGGGACCTTTTCCTAAAACCATGAGGCAGAAAAAGTTTGTGGTGGTGGCTGTGGAGTATTTCTCAAAATGGCTAGAGGCGGAGGCAATCCCCACAATTACAGCCTGAAAGATGATAGATTTTGTCTGGGGCAACATCATATGTAGGTTTGGGATACCAAGAGTACTCATATCGGATAATGGCAGACAGTTCGACTGCAAGACCTTCAAGGAATTCACAACGAATATGGGCATATGGCATAAATTCTCCTCGGTGGCACACCCTCAGGCCAACGACCAAACCGAGGTTACTAACAGAGCTATCCTCCAGGGACTAAAAAAGCGACTTGATGGAGCTAAGGCAAATTGGGCTGATAAACTCAATAGCATCCTGTGGGCACTCCAAACTACCCCTAGGACGTCCACCAAAGAGACGCCCTTCGCACTCGCATTTGGCATTGAGGTCGTAGTTCCAATCGAGCTACAAGTCCCTACACATCGAGTCCAGTTCAATGACGAGAACGCCGACATTGATAAACTGAGAAGTAATCTGGATGCCTTGGAACAAATCAGGGAGGAAGCTCAAGTCCGTACTGCCGCCTATCAACAAAGAGCGGTTGGTTATTACAATCAAAGGTTCAGAGAAAGAAGCCTGAAGGTAGGAGATCTAGCCCTGAGAAATCTGGAAGCTACTGGAAAGAGAGCGGCAGTAGGAAAACTGGCGCCGACCTGGGAGGGCCTGTTCAGAATAGTCAAAGTGGTTAAGCCAGGGGTATACCGAATTGAAGACCTACAGGGAAACCTGGAACCCCATGCTTGGAATATCCAGCATCTGAAGAGGTATTTCCCTTAGAATATTTATAACATGAAGAAAATTATTATATTTTGAGAATATGAATGAATTGAATAACACCATTTTTAGCAAGCAAAATTATTTCTATTATTATGCATCTTAAATTTTCTTTGAGAAATAAAGAACAGATGCTAGAAGACTTCAGTGAGGTAGGTGACTGGGCTCCCCAAGTGCCTCCGGCACCATTAAATCGGCTGAGACGACGAAGCGACAGTAAGGCCACAGTGCCTGAATCTTGTGCAAGACCTCAGTGAGGTAGGTGACCGGGCTCCCCAAGTGCCCCTGGCACCATTAAACCGGCTGAGACTACAAAGCGACAGTAAAGCACGTCCTCACCATCAGAGTCTACTTTGGCAACTCGGAGTTCAGCCAAAGGGGTGGAAGGGGCATGTTTGGCTTCCCTCAAGCCTCGATTGAAACCGGAGACGAACATGCGGAAGCCCTTATGCCATATCGCATTCTTCATGTCATCAGAGGCTTTGTATTCCGCAAGTCACTCCTCGCAGGCCTCTGCTATCTTGATTTTCAACTCAGAAGAGTCTTTATAGCTTTGAAGACGAGCTTCACAGGCTTGCTCGATCTCTTTCTTCAGCTCGACTGACTCCTTATACTCCCTCAGCCGCTCCTCACACTCCAACTGGACCCTGTCTTCAGCAAGCTTAGCATCCTCGAGCAGGGCTGCACACCTCTTCTTCAAAGCCTCGACTTCTTGGCTAAGGTACTGATTTTGGAGTTTAGATGCCTCAGCTTCTGAAGTCAAGTCTTTAAAGTTATCAGCTTGCTTGGCTAGCTCCTGCTCGAGGACCACGACTCGAGCTAGGGCTTCATCGCTCTGGGCCCCCACAACATTAATATTTGTCTTCAATAGCTCGTGCTGGTGCCGGGCCTCATCCCTTTGGCTCATGGCCTCATCCCTCTCCCTTTGGACCTCTTCCAAAGAGGACAGTTGTTTTAAGGCTTCTTCATGACCACTCTCCGCAGCAGCTGCCCTCTTAGCAGCCCCCTCTAGAGCCTCTTGGTATGGGCTAGCTCCTCCCTAAGGGTCTTCAGATGCCCCTGAGCAGCAACAAGGTGACCCTGGGCATCGTTGGTTGCGATCAAATTTTCTTCAAGACGCGCCTCTTCAATCTGGTGGTCCACAGTGCTCCAAGTGGACTCGTCTCGGGCGTCTACCTCCATAAAGAGGTCCATCAGCTAACACAGAGAGAAAAAAATATTAAAATGATAGACAACGGAAATCGAATGAAAGAATTCGAAAGTAAGAAGAACAACTTACCATCAGGAGCATCCCCTTAATTGTACCCCCTAGCTCCTCTCGAGTCCAAGATTGGAATGCTACTTGCTCTCGTGTAGAACTCGCCAAAAGGCCAGTGAGAGCAAGCAGACGAGGATCCGAAGCTTCTGTGACCCTGCCAAACATCCGCTCCTGTAAGATTTCTGCAACAACGCTCGCCGGAGATTGATGAGTGATGTTCTCCGCGTTTAAAATGTCATTGTCGAGAGCAGACAGCAGAGGCACCACAGAAGTCTCCTTCTTCTTCTCAAGAGGAGGCAGAGCTGGAGCTGGTCTCTTGGATGTCCGAGACTTCTTAGAAGCAGGAGCCGAGGCAGGAACTTTAGAAGGAGGCAGACGCTTGCTCCCGGACCCTTCACAGCGCCCTCAGAGACGGCCTCATCAACTGGCCTGGGCTCTCCCTCCTCAGTAACGGGGGTGACCTCAACAGAAGCCCCCTAGGCATTTTCACCAGCAGGGATAATCTCCATCCCCCCTTCAGGAGCCCTCTCCTCAGTTGCGGAGGTCTCCAACCTCTCCTCAGGAACGTCTATCCTCACCAGCTCGGTGCCTTCAACCGGCCTGGCGGCGACCCTGGGAGCCTTTATCGCCCCCTCAGTAGAAGCCCACTGGGACCTGTGGGCTTGAGAAGACTGAGGAGCCAAGCTTGACCTGCTACGGTTGGAAGGTCTAGAGGTCCTAACACCTCGGGAGCTTGGTCTGGAGGCCTGCAAAGGAGCTAGGGCTGGGGCAGCAGGCCGGCCACCCGACCTGGAGGAAATGACTTCAGCCACCCTCTGAGTAGTCTCCCCCACTGATTGCCCAGCTCGGAGGGCATCTAACGTAGCATTCATGCTCTCCCGAGATAGCATAAAGTTCTTCGGGGGCTTGATTTGGTCCATTTTCACGTCAAAAGTTGCAAAGATTCAAAACTAAAACGGATTAGAACAGCCTTCAGTGAAAATCACAAAGAAGAAACAAAGCAGTTAGACAAGGGACAATACTCGCGTCTTGGATATCCCGAAGATTGGACGCAAACATACATTTTTCGACATCATACTTCTTATCCGCAGAAGTCAGTCGAAGGAATCCAACCTGCTCAGAGAGACTCAACTGAGGTAGGTCATTGCAACCTAGAGAGACATCCTCCCAGGAGAGATCCACCCCCCAAGACAGCCCGGAGTCTTTCTTCAACTCCACTACCACGAAACCCTCGATCCAGCCCTTTATGGAATCTTTATAACCCGTAAAAATGGATAACCCACCACGTGGGGCGAAATAATAGAAGCACTGACTTGCCCTGACGAGACGGAAAAAGGTTACAAACAGACGCACCGTGGGCGTTAATCCCCAACTCAAACAGATAGATTCAAAAGAACACATAAACAAAATGGAGTTGGGAGATAGCATCCGGGGGTTATCCCGAAGTACTGGAAGACTTCGATAAAGAAAGGAGTAAAGGGAATAGTTAAACTGTTGTAATACCCGGCTAGACTCCGGTATCGGAATTCCTACCGTCCGGTGGAATCTCGGATGTCGGAGACCTCTAGAAGGGTAGAACCATGTTTTATAGAAATGTTTTCATGCATTTTAAATGATTTTAAGTGTGAATTAAATGAGTTTTGCATGAAAAGTCTTTGGAGGAAAACCCAGGTTCGGCCGCCGAAAGTCAAGTTCGGCCGCCGAACATGCATGCGTTTTGGAGGCACGTTAGGCCCCCGAAAGCTTGAGTGAGGGAAGTCCAGGTTCGGCCGCCGAACCTCATGTTCGGCCGCCGAACATGGCATGCATGCGGAGGCACATTCGGCCCCCGAACGTGGTCTGGCCAGCCACTATAAAAGGGTCCCTTAGCCGAAAACGGGCGAGCTTTTTCCCCATTTTCGGCCAAGGTGAGTTTCCGCCGTCCCTCACCCATTTTTGATGTTCTTCCTCTAAATCTTTCAAGATTTTCACTTGTTTTCCCTTGGTTTTGAAGATTTAAGCTTTTGAAACAAGTTTTGGAGCTTTGGGAACTCAGGAGCTCATTTCCGTGGATCTCCAAGTTTAGGTCGTCTCCCTCTCGATCTTCAAGAGGTAAGAGCCGATCTTAAGCTCCTTATGTGTTTTAAGTAAGTTTTATGCTAGATCTATGGGTAGAAATGCATGTTAGGTTATATGTTGAGTTTATGGGTTATTTTGATGATTTGAGCAATGTATGTTGATTTTTGTGTGTTTGAAGTGTTGTAGTTGGGGTATATGATAGTTTGAGACCCCTAGGTGTAATGTATGTGTGGTATGCATGTTGTAGAACGAGATTATGCATGATTGGAGGTTTTGGGAGGCAAGAGGTTCGTTTGAACCAAGTTTCTGCCATTCTGGCAGAAACCAGGTTCGGCCGCCGAAGGGAGTTTCGGCCGCCGAACCCCCTTTGTGGAGGCAGCATTCGGCTGCCGAAGTTGCCCCCGAAAAGAGACTTTCGTCTCTGTCTGGGACTTTTGGCCGCCGAAGGTGCCGCCGAAAGTGCCTGACTTTCGGATCTGTCCAGGACTTTCGGCCGCCGAAGGTGCCGCCGAAAATGCTCTGTTCAGCCATTTCATGCATATCTCTATGTGATATTTTCAGGATGTTTTAGGGGGTTTTTGGGGAATATTTTAGAGTTATGTTCAAGAATGTTTGGTCCCTCATTTGAGTCCACCTGTGTAGGTTCGGACCCGAGGAACCGAGGACCCCAGCAGTGAGTTCAGCTGCTTCGGTATTGTCAGAGTCAGCCAGAGGTGAGTGGAACTAAAATTTAATCTTTTAAAATTAAATGCTTTATCATGTTTCATGCATCATGATTATGCAATAGGCTGATTGCATTAGTTTTCACGAATATGCCGCATCGCATAAATTGTTGTTGATGTGGGTGAATGTTGGATGACCCAATTAGTCTAAGACAGGAAGACCAGGACCCATGCTACGGCCTGGCACAGAGTAAGAAAGACCAGGCCCCAGTCTACAAACAGAGTAAGGAAAGACCAGGATCCCATCCTATGGTCTAGCACGGTTGTGGGACTTGAAGACCAGGAGCCCAGAGGAGGCCCTGGGAAAATGGTAAGTAATGTATGTTCTGACAGGAAGACCAGGACCCCATTCTACAGGCCTGGCACAGAGTTAACTTGGACTAATTGGTGACAAGTTCACCCAACCCTTATGTGAATTGTCTGTGTTATGATGCATTTCATAGAGCATAGTGTTAATGTGTTTTAATAGCTCTACTCACTGGGCTTTTAGCTCACCCCTCTCCCTTTTCCCCCAGGCTTGCAGGTACAGTATAGTGCGGGAGTTCGGATAGAGTAAAGAAGTCATGCTTATGTAATAGCTAGTAATGGACATGATTAAATTGTGATGTAAAAGTACAGTATAGTTATGTAATGAAGTTTATGGATGTTAGTGTGTGCTTGACCATAGATTGATGTATCCCTTTCATACATGATCATAGAGATTTTGATGATGTTTATGTAAACCAACTCAACAGATGTATGTCACCCATTTGGGGGCACAGATGAGATCCCACAGAGGGATCAAAGTTATGTTTATGTTTATGCACAGGTTGAGTTGGTTGATGAGTATGGAAAGAAAAGTTTTAAATTTTCATGTATGTTGTTGATCATGTATGGGATTATACAGATTCACAGGTTTTATGTCAGGCTTGCTACGGGTCCCGGCGGCCTTAAGTCGACCCGGATCCTAGCGCCGGTAGCGGTCCAATTTTCGGGTCGTTACAGAATGGTATCAGAGCCCTAGGTTCATATGGTCGGACCTAGAGTGTCGGGCTCATAGAGGTTATAGAAGGTCAAGCACAATAGGAAAAGATCATGTCCACTAGGATAGGATGTGGAGTCCTGTCTTGCATGATGATGTGAAATGCCATGATTTTATGCATGTGCATTAATGATATGCTATGATATGTGATGTATGTGATGAGGGTTCATGTGTGCCCACATGAACCATATGATGCTAATGTTGCTTGTGATGTGCACTGTTTTTCAGAAAACAGGATGAGAGGAACTCGTCGATCAGCAAGATTGACTGGAGTACCACCTGAGGATGAGGGCATGAGCGCCCGTCCTCCAGCATTGCCTAGGGCAATGTCTAGTAGGTCTAACAGAGAGAGAGCAGCAAGAGACCCTAGAAGGTCGTTGGATCTGGGTAGAAGCAGATCAGTCAGAGGAACTGTTCAGGGAGGAGCGTCAGAGGATATGGGGGATGATATGGACGTAGAACAGAGGAGGGATGGCAGTTTAGGAGTCAGTATGTCAGAAGAAGGAATGGGAGAGTCCCAAGGAGGCACTCAGGCCTCGGGATTTGTACAGCCACCTCACTACCCACATTTCTCACAACATCCCGGGTATTCGATGGGAGGTACATCGGATTACCCTAGTTTCACCCCTTATCCCACACAGATGCCATACCCACCATACTACCCACCGTACTCTCAGTACCCAATGTATCCACCTCCACCCTACTATCCAAATCCAGCAAACCCTACCTCAGAAAATGTTGCACCACCTCCACCACCTGCAGAACCAGCAGCCCCAGTTGCTCAACCACCTAGACCTAGCTCAGCCAGTGGGAGCAAGGTTAAGATGACAGACTATATGAAGCTGGGTGCTCCCCAGTTTGAAACCGGTGATGATCCGTTCGTGTACTTGGAGCGGGTCAAGGCAATTACAGACGAGATAGGGGCGGATGACAGTAGAGCCATTCAGATGGCTGGGTTCACGCTTAAGTGCTAGAAGGCACGGGAGTGGTTCAAGAATTATGTGAACCCGAGAGTGGACAGCATGACTTGGGAAGAGTTTGCAAACGAGTTTGCAGGATGGGCTTTCCCTGATAGTTCAAGGAAATTGAAGATGATAGAATTCGAGCAGTTGAGGCAGACTGATGACATGAGTGTAGACGAATATACTGACAGGTTTATGGAGTTGCTGCCATTTGCTGGGCAGGACCTTAGCACAGACCAGAAGAAGTCGAGGAGGTATATCATGAAGCTCCATCCCAGGTATTCCTCCTTGGTACAGTCAGCAGATAGAGAGAGTTTTCACGCCATAGTAGATATGGCTAGGAGAATGGAAGCTAGTGCCATCATTCAGGGGACAGTTAAGCAGTCAGTGGCACAAGCTTCTGGTTCTAAAACTCCAGGTGGGGGAAGGTTAGATCCCTCTACCCTGAGTGCAGCAGCTTCAGGCAGTAAGAGATGGAGTAAACCCAAGGGTAAGAAGAATAAGTTCTGGAACAAGGTCAAGTCTAGTCTGGGATTTGGGAGTGGCTCAAGCTCTGGTGCGGATAATGCAGTTTGTGCAAGGTGTGGTAGGCCACACAAGGGAGTATGTCGGTTTGGGACGAACGCCTGCTTCAGATGTGGTCAGGAGGGGCATATAGCTCGAGATTGTCCAAGAGCGGCCCCGATGGCTCAGTCCCAGCAGACAGCTTCAGGCAGTGTAGTGCAGCCAGCAGCTCCAGCCATGACTCAGGCCAGTGGCAGAGGCAGAGGGAGAGGAGCAGCCTCTTCTTCAGTGGGTTTCAGAGGTGAAGGTCCATCAGCCCCAGTACGGATCTTCACAATGACACAGCAGGAGGCAGACGCATCCAACACCGTGGTGGCAGGTAATCTCGTCATAGGTTGTTCGGATGTTTATGCATTGATGGACCCTGGTGCATCTCATTCTTTTATTGCTCCGAGGGCCGTAGAGAGGTTGGGATTGATGATCTCTGGGTTAGAGTGTCCTCTCTGGGTCAGTGGACCCAAGTGTGATCCATCAGTGGCAGAGTCAGTCTGTCAGTGTAGTCCAGTTTTTGTTGAGGGGAGATGCATGTCCGCCGACCTTGTGGTTCTAGATTTGACAGACTTTGACGTCATTCTAGGGATGGACTGGTTATCTACCCATGGTGCTACCTTGGACTGCAGGGACAAGGTAGTCAGGTTCAGAGGTCAGGATGGATCAGAGGTTGTCTTCAGAGGAGACAGGAGGGGTACACCTAGAGGTATGATCTCAGCTCTTCAGGCTCGTAGGTTGCTTAGGAGGGGATGTCAGGGGTATTTGGCTCATGTGAGAGAGCTTAATAGTCAGGTTAGAGAGCTCGCCTCGGTGCCAGTGGTTAGAGAGTTCTTAGATGTGTTCCCAGACGAACTGCCAGGTTTACCACCTGCTAGGGAGATAGAGTTCGAGATAGAACTAATGCCTGGAACCCGACCGATCTCTATCCCTCCCTACAGGATGGCGCCAGCAGAATTGAAAGAGTTGAAGGAGCAGTTGCAGGAGCTGGTAGACAAGGGCTTCATCCGACCGAGTACCTCACCTTGGGGCGCTCCGGTTTTGTTTGTGAGAAAGAAGGATGGATCCCTTAGACTTTGTATCGACTACAGGCAGTTGAACAAAGTCACTACCAAGAACAAGTACCCATTGCCAAGGATCGACGATCTATTTGACCAGCTAGCAGGAGCGGGTTGTTTCTCCAAAATAGATCTGAGATCGGGGTACCATCAGTTGAGGATCAGGGAAGAAGACGTGCCAAAGACAGCTTTCAGGACCAGATATAGGCATTTTGAGTTCCTTGTGATGCCGTTCGGGTTAACTAACGCCCCTGCAGCATTCATGGACCTCATGAATAGAGTGTTTAGCCAATACCTGGATCACTTCGTTATTGTCTTCATAGATGATATCTTAGTGTATTCCAGGAATGCAGAGGAGCATGCCCATCATCTGTGGTTGGTTCTACAGACCTTGAGGGAACATGGCTTGTATGCCAAGTTCTCCAAGTGTGAGTTCTGGCTAAGGAGCATTTCATTCTTGGGGCATGTAGTGTCAGAGAATGGGATTGAGGTAGACCCCAAGAAGACAGAGACTGTGGCTAACTGGCCTAGACCCACTTCAGTGACAGAGATTAGAAGTTTCTTGGGTTTGGCAGGTTACTACAGGAGATTCGTTCAGGACTTCTCAAAGATAGCAGCTCCTCTGACCAGACTAACCAGGAAGAATCAGAAATTTCTGTGGACCGACCAGTGTGAGGAGAGTTTTGAAGAGCTCAAGAAGAGGTTGACTTCAGCACCAGTTTTAGCTCTGCCATCTAATGGTGAGGACTTTACAGTCTTTTGTGATGCGTCCCGTGTGGGACTGGGTTGTGTGCTTATGCAGAATGAGAGGGTGATTGCTTATGCTTCTAGGCAGCTGAAGAAGCATGAGTTGAATTACCCCACGCATGACCTTGAGATGGCAGCAGTAATCTTTGCACTCAAGATGTGGAGGCACTACCTCTATGGGGTAAAATGTGAGATCTTTACAGATCATAAGAGCCTGCAGTACATCCTGAGTCAAAGAGATTTGAACTTAAGACAGAGGAGATGGGTAGAGTTGCTGAGTGACTATGATTGTAAGATTCAGTATCATCCGGGTAAGGTGAATGTTGTGGCTGACGCCCTAAGCCGGAAGTCACTAGGCAGTCTATCCCACATCACGGTAGAGAGAAGACCAGTAGTGAAGGAGTTTTACAAGCTCATTGAGGAAGGTTTACAGTTGGAGTTGTCTGGTACAGGTGCTATGGTTGCTCAGATGAAAGTGACGCCCGTGTTTCTGGAGCAGGTGGCTCAGAAACAGCATGAGGACCCAGAGTTAGTGAAGATTGCCAGGACTGTTCAGTCAGGCAAGGACAGTGAGTTCAGATTTGACAATAAGGGGATCCTCCGCTATGGGAGTCGATTATGCGTACCAGATGACATAGGGCTAAAAGGAGACATTATGAGAGAGGCTCATATTGCAAGATACAGCATTCACCCCGGAGCCACCAAAATGTATCAGGATCTGAAGAAAGTTTATTGGTGGCCAGCTATGAAGAAAGAAGTGGCACAGTTTGTGTCAGCCTGCGAAGTGTGTCAGAGGGTGAAGCTGGAACATCAGAAGCCGGCTGGAATGCTTAACCCGCTACCTATTCCAGAGTGGAAATGGGAGAATATAGCTATGGACTTCGTAGTGGGGTTACCGGCAACGTCCAACAGATTGGACTCCATATGGGTGATTGTGGACAGACTCACCAAATCTGCTCACTTCATCCCTGTCAGGAGTGGCTACTCTGTGGACAAGTTGGCGCAGGTGTACGTTGATGAGATAGTCAGACTGCATGGGGTTCCTGTTTCTATAGTATCAGATAGAGGGCCCCAGTTCACCTCCAGGTTTTGGCGGAGTCTGCAGAATGCTATGGGTACTAGATTGGATTTTAGCACTGCCTTCCATCCACAGACAGACGGACAGTCAGAGAGGACCATCCAGACCATAGAAGATATGCTGAGAATGTGTGTGCTGGACTTTGGCGGTTCTTGGAGGCAGCATCTACCTTTGGTGGAGTTTGCCTACAATAACAGCCATCATACTAGCATCGGGATGGCTCCATATGAAGCTTTATATGGGAGGAAGTGCAGGTCACCTGTTTGCTGGGAAGAAGTTGGAGAAAAGGCCTTGGCAGGGCCTGAGCTAGTAGAGATCACCAGCAGGGTGGTACCCTTAATCAGAGAAAGAATCAAGACTGTTGCAAGCAGACAGAAGAGTTATGCAGACATCCGCAGAAGACTAGTAGAGTTTCAGGAGGGGGATCTGGTATTGCTTAAGGTGTCTCCAATGAAAGGAGTGGTTCGGTTCGGGAAGAAGGGTAAACTGACTCCGCGGTACATCGGACCCTTTGAAGTCTTGCAAAAGATTGGGAATGTATCGTACAAGCTGGATTTACCTGCTTCAATGAAAAGAATCCATCCGGTTTTCCATGTTTCTATGTTGAGGAAGTTCGTGTCAGATCCGGGCAAGGTTCTTAGTGAGCCTGATGTGGAGATCCAAGAGGATCTCACCTATGTTGAGCAGCCAGTACGGATCCTAGACACCCAGATCAGAAAGCTGAGAAACAAGGAAATCCCGATGGTGAAAGTCCTGTGGAACCACCACAATATGGAAGAATGCACTTGGGAGACACGGGAGTCTATGCTCCGGCAATATCCTCATCTCTTTTAAGGTTAGTCTACTTGTGTTTTATGTGTATGATATGTTGTATGCCTTGCATGTGCTAGTGAGGAACATTCGGGGACGAATGTTCTTAAGGGGGGAGAATGTAATACCCGGCTAGACTCCGGTATCGGAATTCCTACCGTCCGGTGGAATCTCGGATGTCGGAGACCTCTAGAAGGGTAGAACCATGTTTTATAGAAATGTTTTCATGCATTTTAAATGATTTTAAGTGTGAATTAAATGAGTTTTGCATGAAAAGTCTTTGGAGGAAAACCCAGGTTCGGCCGCCGAAAGTCAAGTTCGGCCGCCGAACATACATGCGTTTTGGAGGCACGTTAGGCCCCCGAAAGCTTGAGTGAGGGAAGTCCAGGTTCGGCCGCCGAACCTCATGTTCGGCCGCCGAACATGGCATGCATGCGGAGGCACATTCGGCCCCCGAACGTGGTCTGGCCAGCCACTATAAAAGGGTCCCTTAGCCGAAAACGGGCGAGCTTTTTCCCCATTTTCGGCCAAGGTGAGTTTCCGCCGTCCCTCACCCATTTTTTATGTTCTTCCTCTAAATCTTTCAAGATTTTCACTTGTTTTCCCTTGGTTTTGAAGATTTAAGCTTTTGAAACAAGTTTTGGAGCTTTGGGAACTCAGGAGCTCATTTCCGTGGATCTCCAAGTTTAGGTCGTCTCCCTCTCGATCTTCAAGAGGTAAGAGCCGATCTTAAGCTCCTTATGTGTTTTAAGTAAGTTTTATGCTAGATCTATGGGTAGAAATGCATGTTAGGTTATATGTTGAGTTTATGGGTTATTTTGATGATTTGAGCAATGTATGTTGATTTTTGTGTGTTTGAAGTGTTGTAGTTGGGGTATATGATAGTTTGAGACCCCTAGGTGTAATGTATGTGTGGTATGCATGTTGTAGAACGAGATTATGCATGATTGGAGGTTTTGGGAGGCAAGAGGTTCGTTTGAACCAAGTTTCTGCCCTTCTGGCAGAAACCAGGTTCGGCCGCCGAAGGGAGTTTCGGCCGCCGAACCCCCTTTATGGAGGCAGCATTCGGCTGCCGAAGTTGCCCCCGAAAAGAGACTTTCGTCTCTGTCTGGGACTTTCGGCCGCCGAAGGTGCCGCCGAAAGTGCCTGACTTTCGGATCTGTCCAGGACTTTCGGCCGCCGAAGGTGCCGCCGAAAATGCCCTGTTCAGCCATTTCATGCATATCTCTATGTGATATTTTCAGGATGTTTTAGGGGGGGTTTTTGGGGAATATTTTAGAGTTATGTTCAAGAATGTTTGGTCCCTCATTTGAGTCCACCTGTGTAGGTTCGGACCCGAGGAACCGAGGACCCCAGCAGTGAGTTCAGCTGCTTCGGTATTGTCAGAGTCAGCCAGAGGTGAGTGGAACTAAAATTTAATCTTTTAAAATTAAATGCTTTATCATGTTTCATGCATCATGATTATGCAATAGGATGATTGCATTAGTTTTCACGAATATGCCGCATCGCATAAATTGTTGTTGATGTGGGTGAATGTTGGATGACCCAATTAGTCTAAGACAGGAAGACCAGGACCCCATGCTACGGCCTGGCACAGAGTAAGAAAGACCAGGCCCCAGTCTACAGGATCCCATCCTATGGTCTAGCACGGTTGTGGGACTTGAAGACCAGGAGCCCAGAGGAGGCCCTGGGAAAATGGTAAGTAATGTATGTTCTGACAGGAAGACCAGGACCCCATTCTACAGGCCTGGCACAGAGTTAACTTGGACTAATTGGTGACAAGTTCACCCAACCCTTATGTGAATTGTCTGTGTTATGATGCATTTCATAGAGCATAGTGTTAATGTGTTTTAATAGCTCTACTCACTGGGCTTTTAGCTCACCCCTCTCCCTTTTCCCCCAGGCTTGCAGGTACAGTATAGTGCGGGAGTTCGGATAGAGTAAAGAAGTCATGCTTATGTAATAGCTAGTAATGGACATGATCAAATTGTGATGTAAAAGTACAGTATAGTTATGTAATGAAGTTTATGGATGTTAGTGTGTGCTTGACCATAGATTGATGTATCCCTTTCATACATGATCATAGAGATTTTGATGATGTTTATGTAAACCAACTCAACAGATGTATGTCACCCATTTGGGGGCACAGATGAGATCCCACAGAGGGATCAAAGTTATGTTTATGTTTATGCACAGGTTGAGTTGGTTGATGAGTATGGAAAGAAAAGTTTTAAATTTTTATGTATGTTGTTGATCATGTATGGGATTATACAGATTCATAGGTTTTATGTCAGGCTTGCTACGGGTCCCGGCGGCCTTAAGTCGACCCGGATCCTAGCGCCGGTAGCGGTCCGATTTTCGGGTCGTTACAACTGTAGTCTCTTTGTTTAACAAAAAAGATTAAGGTGAGATCTTTCTGGGGATCTATCAAACCGGAAGGAGGAGGATCGGAAAGAATGATCCTCTCGTTCCGGTAAGGAGCTCGAATATGGCAGAGGGGAGTGTCCAAATACTTCCGAGAAAAGAAGTTCGTCAAGGTAGAAGGGGTAATACAAGACTCTAGATTAAAGACTTCAGGAAGCTTTGGGCCTTCCATGGAAGAATGAGAAGCGTACCTTGAAAACAAAAAGGGCAGAGAGACAGAGCTAGCGATGCGCACGGAGAACAGAGAAAAGCAAGAGTTTGGAGAAGACGGAGAGAATTCGAAATTTAAAATGACAATGAGATGAAGATGTGTTTTGAGGAAAACTGTCCTTAGGCAGCGCGGTCATTATGATCCTCGATATTTACCCCCTCATCATTCGTACAATAACTGATGAGAAGGTAAAGGGGCAATTGATGACCGCTGGATTTCACTACCCTGGTCTGAGGCCTGGCCCATGACGACAGTTCTTTACTTGAAGGCTTTTTAGCCCCCCGCATGAATCAGGTCCAGCCCACTAGGCCTTAAGACCGGACCCCTTCTCAGATCTCTCAAATCGGGCCGGCCCAGTCTTTTCGGCCCTCAGCTTAGACCTCCTCTGGGCTTCGGTCCTAATCTCACCTTCCAGGCCGGTCCGGAGGAGAAAAGGTGGCCAGCCCATTCATCTTGTGGGTCCATCCGCATGCGTACCAGGGGGGAATTAAATGGCCGTTACGCATGAAGCAGAGATCTGATATTCTTGTACGTCTGTATCCGTATGGCAGAGACATGTGGTCCAATAGCATTGAAACCGTTACACGTCACTGACAGATAAAGGAAAAGAATAAAAGGGGAGAAGCATTCTTCTCTCAGACTAAACTTAGACAACCTTGTAAAAGCCTATTTTCTGGATCTCAGATCATCACATACTTAGTAATTAAATTTACACATTCAATAAACTAACTACTATAATTAAACCGATATCATAAAAAGTATATGGGTATTTTTGATAAATTTTAAATGATAATAAAAATTATTATTATTATTATTATAATAATAATAATAATAATAATAATAATAATAATTATTATTATTATTATTATTATTATTATTATTATTATTGTAATGTATCCTAAAATATTGGTTAAGGAAGGAAAAAAGAAAAGACAAAAAAGATTGATAAAAAATACGCTGTAATATAGTTGATATTTCACTAAATAATAAATTAAATTTCATTTGCAATGAAAAATTAATTTTAAAATTATTTAAAAAAGAGAATGATAATAATTTATGTAAGTTGAATAATTAAATAGTTAAATAATAGAAAATAAATTAAAATGATAATATAAATACTTATAAACTAATTTGAGATTATAAATATTTCAATAAAAATAAAAATATAAATATATCCAAAAGATTTTAACGATAATTAATGTAAATTTAATATATGAATAATTAAATCATAAAAATAATTAAGTATATAGAGGGATTTCTCAATCGGGGACAATATTTGTGAAAGTGTATTTTCAAATGTTTGGGGGAAATGTTTTTTGTGATAATTTTTTTCTGGATATATTAATATGATAATTATTTATAAAAAAATTTATAATATACTTTATATTTTGAGGATTAGAATAAAAATTTTAAGAAAAGGGGCAATAATAATGAGTGATAAGATTTCTTTTAATCTCTTACAATATTTGTAAAAAGGTATTTTAAAATTTTTGGGGGCAAATAAATGTGAAATCTCCATATTGATTTTTTTTTTTTTTTATGATAAGATGATGTAAAGTCATGGGCAAATATTTATTGTATGATTTAAATAAACTTTTCAGTCCTCAAATTAAATAATAAAAATAACTTTTTATTTATAAATCAAATAATTTAATTCCTGAATTATAGTTCAAACCCTTCAAATTCCTATCAACCTTCCATTATGAAATTGTAAAATAACTAACTTTTAATAATATTTCTTTATCTAAATCTCAAATCCTTCCATATATTTTATTGGTAATTAAATAGAGCTCTTTAACAAAATTAAATAATTTTAAAAAATCCAATTAAAAGTTAATATTTAAGCAAGTTTTTTTATATGATGTATGCGCGTATTTAAGTTTAATGAAATAAAATAATTATCACCAATAAAAATAATAAGATAAAGTATAATTAAATGTTAAATTTATTTTAAAATTTAGTTAAAATTAAATTTAAATTATTTAAATTCATATATGAAAAGAGTTAGTTTTAATAATTAAATGAATTATTTATATTAAAGTTTAAGTAAAATATTTATTTTGATATAAGATTAGGTATTTCTAGCTACTCGAAGAGGTTGCCATAACTCATAGAGGAGTTGATACATAAATAAATAATATATTATTTTAAATTATAGTAAATCCCACATTTAATTTTTTTTTTTGAAATGGTCCCACATTTAATTTATATATATATAATTAATAAATGAAAATGTGAATATATACGATAATCTAAAAGTGCTATGCTACTTCTAGCTTGAATGAATTTCACAGAGGAAATTACGTGGTTTTTATGTTTAGAATATTCAAAAGAAATAATTAATAAAAATTATTTTATTGATAAAAACATTAAATTATTTTTAAAGACAATAATTTTTTAAAATTAAATTATATTTTTAAAATAATATTTTTCATCAAAAATATTTTACAAATATAATTTATTTTTTTATAAATAAATAGAATCTAAATCTTGCCCTTCAAATTATGATGTCTATTACAATATGTATGAATAAGATCATGGTATTTGGTTTTATATATCATAATTAATTATCAACGCATTTTGATAAATTTAAAATCGATCAGAAAACTCTAAAAAAATTAACTACATTAATATATGTTACTAATTAATTATTTATTGTCCGAAAAAACAGAAAGATATTTTTAAATGTGAATATGATGAGATTAATTTTGTTTTTTATGTTAAATTTTAAGCTACTAGAGTTTGTTTTTGCCTTGTGATGTGCTACTTACCCGTTAGAATTTAAATTCTCAATTTTTTTGTAATAATAAGTGAGAAAAAAATTTACTTAGTAAATCAAAGATTTAAATAGATACTAAGAAGAGGAAACATAATTTAATACATTATAAGTTCATATGTAAAGATGTGGTTGATATTAGTGCTTCATTATAGAGCACTTATTTAATTATTAGGCAAATCACACATCATCAGAAAGTAACATATTTCATAGTCATTTCTTCTGGCATTCCACGAGATGATCCTTACTGCAATGGATAAGGTATGCCGGGTCGCCCGCGTGCCCAAACTCAGTAAGAAAGAAGCTGGCCCTAGTGATGGGATGAGGTGAGAAACAAGCAGGCCCAATCCCTTTGCAGCCCTATTCGCATACCTATTAGGGACAATTAAATGGCCGCCTGATATAGGCAAAGGGACTGACGCTACTATACATATGGACCTACTTGACAGAGACGGGTGTCACTGTAGCAAAAAAGCCATTGGACGTCACTGACAAGCAAAAAGAAAATAATAAAAGAAAATGGAGACTTTCTCATAGATTAACCTTACACACACATACTGTAAATCCGATTCTCTAGATCTCAGAATATCATTGAGTAATTTTAATTTCTTTCATCAAAATATTGTTGGTACCTTATCATCAGAGATTTTAAATATATTTTAATATATCTCCTTTCCATCAAAATAAATTTATATTTTCATCTTCTATTATAAAAAAGCTACTATTCTTTTTTATATTTATTATATTAATATAATAATAAATAGAAAAATTTTACATAAAAATATATTTAATTTTATTCAATAATTAATTATATAAAATATTATACTATACATTATAAATAAAATTATTATCTATTAATAATCATTTATTTAAATATTTAATTAAAATAAAATTTTAATTATTCACTTTAATTAGTTTAAAGTCAATTAATATTAATTTTATAATATTTATTATTTGTTTATTATAATATATTAAATAAAATATTAATTATTTAAAATGAATTGAAACATATTGTGAATTAAATAAAAGTTTAATTGGGTAGATACCTAGCAATCAAATTTATACATTTAATAAACTGACTCTAATTAAATAGATATCATTAAACGTATACGGGTATTTTTAATAAATTTTAAACGATAATAAAAATTATTATTGTTATTATTATTAAAGTTATGAATAATAAAAATTATTATTATTATTATTATTATTATTATTATTATTATTATTATTATTATTAAGGTAATAAATTCTAAAATATTGGTTAAGGATGGAAAAAAAGGAAAGGCAAAAAGATCGAGGAAAATATACTTGATATTTCATTAAATAATAAATTAAATTTTATTTGCAATGAAAAATTAATTTTAAAATTATTTAAAAAAGAGAATGATAATAATTTATGTAAGTTTAATAATTAGATAGTTAAATAATAAAAAATAAATTAAAATGATAATATAAATACTTATAAACTAATTTGAAATTATAAATATTTTAATATTTCAATAAAAATAAAAATATATTCAAAAGATTATTAACGATAATTAATGTAAATTTAATATATGAATAATTAAATCATAAAAATAATTAAATATATATAGGGATTCCTCAATCGGGGACAATATTTGTGAAAGTATATTTTCAAATGTTTGGGGGCAAATAAAGTAACTTTTCAGTCCTGAAATTAATCAATAAAAATAATTTTTTTATTTATAAATCAAATAGTTTAATTCCTGAATTATAATTCAAATCCTTCAAATTCCTATCAACCTTCCATTATGGAATTGTAAAATAACTAACGCTTAATAATATTTCTTTACCTAAATCTCAAATCCTTCCATATATTTTATTGGTAATTAAATAGAGGAGTTGAGCATTATTTGATGAAAAATTCCATGGAAATTTTAATATATAAATCTGATACATAAATAAATAATATATTATTTTAAATTATAATAAATCCCATATTTAATTTATATATATATATAATTAATAAATAAAAATGTGAATATATACGATAATCTAAAAGTGATATGCTACTTCTAGCTTGAATGAATTTCACAGAGGAAATTACGCAGCTAAAATATCTTTCAATTTTTTTATGTTTAAAATATTCAAAAGAAATGAATAATAAAAATTATTTTACTGATAAAAATATTAAATTATTTTTAAAGACAATAATTTATTTTTTATAAATAAATAGAATTTAAATCGTGCCTCCAAATTATGATGTCTATTACAATATATATGAATAAAATCATATCTCTAATTTTATGTATCATAACTAATTATAACACACCATGATAAAATTAAAATCGATTTAAAAAATTAATTACATCGATAAATACTGTTAATTACATCTAATGGTGCTTTGGCATTGCTTTCCTTATATAGAAGTGGCATGAACTTAGTTGCCATATATGTATTTTTAATATAGTAGAGATCTTTCCTACTCAATTATGAAGCATTGACTATTGTGAGTGATTTCAATTAGAGTTTGTGTTATGGGATGGAAAATGTTACAATGCCTTATATAATTATATATCTCATTCTAATAAAAATAAATTTATATTTTCTTCTTTTAAACAATATATATATATATATATATATATATATATATATATATATATGTGCGATTGCTGCATATTTTTTTTATATTAATATAAATAATAAATAGAAAATTTTATATAAAAATATATTATAATACTATTGATTTGATATACACAAATATGAATATATATGATAGCTTAAATGAATTTCAAAGAGGAAATTAAGTACTTTGTTTGCATGAAAATGTTTTTAAATTTTTTGATATTTGAAATATTGAAAAAAATTAATTAATAGAAAATATTTTACAGAAAAAATTAAATCATTTTTATTTTATGAATATTTCAAATATAAAAATGTGAAAAAATATTTTCATGCAAATAAACCACTTAACTAAGGAAAAATATTTTATTACTTAAAGAAAAAAAATTCTTTTTAAGAGATAGTCATTTTCAGATTACTATATATAAATTTACACTATTGTATGTAAATTTATTGACATCATTTTCTAAAATCACAAATAAAAAAGTTATTTTCTTAAAAATTATTTTTATTCTTAGAAAATATTTTTCATAATAAATATTTTTTAGAAATTTATTCTTTATAAACGAACAGAGGCTATATCCTCTAAATTATGATATATATAAGTGTGCCTTGATAAGATCATAGTCTTCTAATTTTACGTATCATGCTTGATTATTTTTTAATACATCTTGATAAACATAAAATTGATTGAAAATTTTAGGAAAATTAGATTTGATCAATGCTACTAATCATTGTTTGAAACAGAAGAAACGACCCGTGAAGAGATTCCTGGATATGAATAGCATAGCTTATGTCGGTAAGTCTTTATGAGTATTTTTTATTCCATGTTAAATTTAAGTTGCTAGAGTTCGCTCTTATTTATGATATCTTTCCTTACTTATTAAAATCTAAAATTTCAATTTTTTTATAATAAAAAGTTGGAGAAATAGATTTTTAAATCAAATAGGATGATCATCGATTAGAATATTAAAGATTTAAATAGATATTAATAAAGGAATTATAATTATTATAAAACACAAACATGGTTTTAAGATTTAATATCGTTGTAGGTACAAGTTCTTATGCAAAGATGCATGGTCACTGGTGCTTCATTATAGAGCACTTATTTAACTATTATGCAAATCACATATTAGAGCATAACATGTTCCATGATCATTTCTTCTGGCATTTCACGAGATGAAAAACATCCTTACTAAATTGGACATTTCTTCTGGCATTTCACGAGATGAGAAACATCCTTATTAAATTGGACAATAAACTATAGCAAGAAGTAAGGATCTCGTATATTCTCATGGATCTTCTCATATTCTAAGGTCCAACGCGCCACACTGCCCTCTCCTTTAGGCGTAGCTTGAACGGTCAACTTGAAACTCTTATATTCTTTCAACAGATCTGCTTCGATCACTTTGAAAACGGTTAACAAATTCACATTTCAACAGATCTCCTTCGATCACTTTGAAAACGGTTAACAAATTCACATCATCCTTAGCCACTTTGGCAGACCCATCTGTTTTTTAATTTTATACTTGATTAATAATTTTTAGAAAAAAAAAAAGAAAATTACAATTGAAAAAGATTAAACGCTTACCATGAAAATATTTCCAGAAGACAATAGCGCCTTCCTTACCCATTCACCTTCATCAAGATCACAACCTTGAATTTTGTGAGGGGACATATTGGATATATGGTGTGGTTGGCAACTGAAGACATCATGAAACTGATCTGCATGAGCATCGATCCAAAAATGTACCTCTAATTTGCCCCATAGTGTCATTTTTAGTTTTTGAAAAAAGAAAGATACAGAGTGAGTTTCTGGTGATGCTTATGATCACTAATGAATCTAATGATGCACGAAGTCCTTTGGCATTGCTTTCTATATATAGAAGTGGCATGAGTCTAATTGTCATTCGAGATATTTTCCTACTTATGGATGAAAAATATTGCAAATGCCTTAAATAATTTTCCTTCGTTAAAATATTGTTGGTCCCTTATCATAAGAGATTTAAAATATATTTTAATATATCTCCTTTCCATCAAAATAAATTTATATTTATTATATTAATATAATAATAAATAGAAAAGGTTTACATAAAAATATATTTAATTTTATTCTATAATAATAATATAAAATATTATACTTATACATTATAAATAAAATTATTATCTATTAATAATCATTTATTCAAATATTCAATTAAAATAAAATTATAATTGTTCACTTTAATTAGTTTAAAGTCAACTAATATTAATTTTATATCATTTATTATTTGCTCATTATAATATATTAAATAAAATATTAATTATTTAATTGGTTGCATAACTAGCAATTAAATTTACACATTCAATAAACTAACGACTCTAATTAAACAGATATCATAAAAAGTATACCAATATTTTTGATAAATTTTAAACGATAATAAAAATTATTATTATTATTATTATTATTATTATTATTATTAAGGTAATGTATCTTAAAATATTGGTTAAGGAAAAAGGAAAGGCAAAAAGATAGAGGAAAAACAAGATGTAATATAGTTGACATTTCATTAAATAATAAATTAAATTTCATTTGCAATGAAAAATTAATTTTAAAATTATTTAAAAAAAGAGAATGATAATAATTTATGTAACTTTAATAATTAAATACTTAAATAATAGAAAATAAATTAAAATGATAATATAAATACTTATAAACTAATTTGAGATTATAAATATTTCAATAAAAATATAAATATAAATATATTCAAAAGATTATAACGATAATTAATGTAAATTTAATATATGAATAATTAAATCATAAAAATAATTAAATATATAGAAGGATTCCTTAATCGGGGACGATATTTGTGAAAGTGTATTTTCAAATGTTTGGGGGAAAATAAAGGTGAAATGTTTTTTGTGATAATTTTTTTTTTCTGGATATAATAATATGATAATTATTTATAAAAAAAAAATTATAATATACTTTTTATTTTGAGGAGTAGAATAAAAATTTTAAGAAAAGGGGCAATAATAATGAGTGATCTTACGATATTGATAAAAGTGTTTTAAAATTATTGGGGGCAAATAAATGTGAAATCTCCATATTGATTTTTTTTTTTGATAAGATTATGTAAAGTCATGGGCAAATATTTATTGTATGGTTTAAATAAAGTAACTTTTCAGTCCTTAAATTAATTAATAAAAATAATTTTTTTATTTATAAATCAAATAGTTTAATTCTTGAATTATAATTCAAACCCTTCAAATTACTATCAACCTTCCATTATGGAATTGTAAAATAACTAACGCTTAATAATACTTCTTGATGATCGATGGATTTTTCCATCCCGGTCTGGGGCCAGACCCATGACGACAGCCCATTACTTGGAGGCCTTCCAGTCTCTCGCATGAACTAGGACCAGCCCGCTCAGCCTTTAGATCGGGGTACACCCAAACCCCAGTCAGACCGGCCAAGCACGTTTGGCCCTGAGACCGGACCACCACTGGGTTCGGTCTCTTTCTCTCCAACCATGTCGTGAGAGGAAAGGACAATAAGTCCAATCACTTCGCAGCCTTGTCCACTTGTGCGCCGGAGGGAATTAAATGGCCGCCTGACACAGGGATGGTCACTGTAATACCCGGCTAGACTCCGGTATCGAAATTCCTACCGTCCGGGGGAATCTCGGATGTTGAAAACCTCTAGAAGGGTAAAAATCATGTTTTTATAATATGTTTTCATGTATTTTATGGTTTTAAGTAAGAAAGAAATTGAGTTTTGAATGAAAATGACCATAGAGGAAAATTCAGGTTCGGCGGCCGCCGAACATGGTGGAGTTTTGGAGTCACCTTTGGCTTCCGAAGGTGGTCTGGCCAGCCACCTATAAAAGGCCCTATGGCCGAAAATGGGCGAGTTTTCTCCCCTATTTTCGGTCAACGGTGAGTCCATGCCCTCCCATGGTTGGTTTTGATGATTTTCCTCAAATCTTTCAAGTTTTAACGAGTTTTAACTTGATTTTGAAGATTTTTGGAGCTAAGATCAAGATTTGAAGCTTGGAGACCTCGAAGCTCTTTTCCTCCATCTCTCCAAGTTTAGGTCGCCTCCCCTCTCAATCTTCAAGAGGTAAGAGTAGATCTTTAGCTCATTCTATGTTTTAAGCAAGTTTTATGAGGTTTATGGGGTAGAAATGCATGTTTAAATTAGTTGATTGTTGTTAGGATTAATGTTGAGTTTATGGATAATGTATGTTGTATGAGTTGCTATTTGTGTTGTTGTTGGGGTTTAGGATAGTTTGAGACCCCTATTTGCTTATGTATGTGAGTATGCATGTTGTAGAGTAGTTAAATGCATGTTTGAAAGGGTTGGGAGGCAAAATGTGCATGAGGAGGCTGAGTTCTGCCACTTAGGAAGAACTCAAGTTCGGCAGCCGAACCTGCCTGTGGAGGCAAGCTTTTGGCTGCCGAACCCTGCCCCCGAAAGTTGGACTTTCGGCTCTGGAGGGGAGTTTCGGCCGTCGAAGGTGCCGCCGAAAGTGACTGAGTTTCGGCTCTGGAGGGACTTTCGGCGCCGAACCTGCCGCTGAAAGTGCCCTGTTCAGCCTTCCTTTGCATGTTTTCTATGATTGTTTTAAGGTGTTTTAGGGGGTTTTTGGGGAATTGTTTAGAGTCATGTTAGTCTATGTTTGGTCCCTCATTTGAGTCCACTTGTGTAGGTTCGGACCCGAGGAATCGAGGACCCCAGCAGTGAGATAGCTACTTCAGAGTCTTTTTAGAGCTAGCCTGAGGTGAGTAGAACAGAACTATGTTTAAATTAATGAAAGTTTTAGCATGATTCACGTATCATGAATGCCATGAGATATATTAGGTTGTTTGCATTAGAATTCACGAATATGTTGCATTGCATATTATGTTGTTGATGTGGATGAACATTGAATGATCCATTGGCCCCCGTATGAAATGATATGAAATGATGATGATATGGTACGGAAGTCCAAGAAGACCCATTCTACGTCCTTGGAACATTGGAAATGTTATTGTAATACCCGGCTAGACTCCGGTATCGGAATTCCTACCGTCCGGTGGAATTTCGGATGTCGGAGACCTCTAGAAGGGTAAAAACCACGTTTTCATGAAATGTTTTAATGTTTTTGATGATTTTAAGTAAAGAGGAAATGAGTTTTTGAATGAAAACACCCTTGGAGGAAACTCAGGTTCGGCCGCCGAAACTCAAAGTTCGGCCGCCGAACATGCATGCACTTCGGGAGTGCTTTAGGCCCTCGAAGGCATAAGTGAGGAAAGTCCAGGTTCGGCCGCCGAACCTCAAGTTCGGCAGCCGAACATGGCATGCATGCGGAGGCACTTTCGGCCCCCGAACGTGGCCTGGCCAGCCACTATAAAAGGGTCCCTTAGCCGAAAACGGGCGAGCTTTTCCCCATTTTCGGCCAAGGTAAGCTTTTCCGCCGTTCCTCACCATCCTTGAGTTCTTTCCTTTAAATCTTTCAAGATTTTCACAAGTTTTTACATTGTTTTGAAGATTTTTGAGTTTTAAAGCAAGTTTTGGAACTTTGAGGTTCAAGAACTCAAAATCTCCCACCTCCGAGTTTAGGACGTCTCTCTCTCGATCTTCAAGAGGTAAGAGCCGATCTTAAGCTCATTTTATGTTTAAAGTAAGTTTTATGCAAGATCTATGGGGTAGAATGCATGTTTAGCTCATAGTTAGGTTTTTGAGTTAATGTTATGTTTTGAGCAATGTAGGTTGGATTTGTGTTGTTGTTGTGTGTTGTAGTTGGGGTTTAAGTTAGTTTGAGGCCCCTAGGAACCAATGTATGTATATTTGCATGATTTGAATGAGTTATATGCATGTTGGAAGAGTTGGGAGGCAAATGTGCATAAAGGAGCCAAGTTTCTGCCCTTTGGCAGAAACCAGGTTCGGCAGCCGAAGGCACTTTCGGCCGCCGAACATGGCTGGGGAGGCAGGCCTTTCGGCTGCCGAAGTTGCCCCCGAAAAGAGACTTTTGTCTCTGTCTGGGGACTTTCGGCCGCCGAAGGTGCCGCTGAACCTGCCTGGGTTTCGGCTCTGGAGGGACTTTCGGCCGCCGAAGGTGCCGCCGAACCTGCCCTGTTCTGCCTTCCTTTGCATGTTTTTGCATGATTGTTTTGAGGTGTTTTAGGGGGTTTTTGGGGGATATTTTTAGAGTTGTGTTCTAGTTGTTGGTCCCTCATTAGAGTCCACCTGTGTAGGTTCGAACGCGAGGAACCGAGGACCCCAGCAGTGAGTTAGCTGCATCAGTCTTTGTCAGAGCTAGCCAGAGGTGAGTAGAATAAACCTTATGTTTTAAAGCAAATGAATTATACAATTGAGCATGTTCATGCATCATGAATGCCATGTGATGAAATAGGTTGTTTGCATTAGAATCCACGAATATGTTGCATTGCATTTATGATGTTGATGTGGATTGGTTATTGGATGACCCTTTAGTCCTCATATGATATGATGATGCTACGGCATGAGATAGTATGGAAGTCCAGGTTGTACCCATTCTACGTCCCTGGCACTATGTAAGAGAAAGTCCAGGTTGTACCCATTCTACGTCCCTGGCACATTGGAATGTTATGATATGTTATGTTAAGAGAAAGACCGGTTGTACCCATTCTACGTCCCGGCACTTTGGAAAGGTAGAGGACTATTGGTGACAATACCATCCGAGATGTGATTAGTTGTGATGTGTTGCATTACATAATGGCATGACATTTTAAATACTGTTTTCTATTATTCTGCTCACTGGGCTCTTGTAGCTCACCCCTTTTCCCTAATCCCCCAGGATTGCAGGTACGGGCTAGACAGAGAAATCAGGAAGAGTAAAGTCTTATGTTTGTAATAGTTAGAAAGTGGACATGATAAATTGTAAGATGGTGTATAACTAAATAGTTATGTTATGTGTACTGATATTGAGGTTTAGAATTGTGCTTGACCATTGTTCATTGTAATCCCTTGTTGATACATGATCTTAGATATTTGATGATATAAATGTTAGCCAACTCAACACATGTATATCGCCCATTGGGGCATTGATGAGATCCCACAGAGGGGTCAAGTTTATGATTATGTTTTAGTGCATGCACAGGTTGAGTTTGGTGTATGAGGAATGAATGAAAAAAAAAAAGTTTTAATTTTTATGTATGATTGTTGATCATGTATGGGATTAAACAGGTTTACAGGTTACATGTCAGGCTTGCTACGGGTCCCGGCGGCCTTAAGCCGATCTGGATCCTAGCGCCGGTAGCGGTCCGATTTTCGGGTCGTTACAGTTATGATATGATATGTAAGGGAAAGACCAGGACCCATTCTACGTTGTGGCACTATTGGATATGTAGAGGGCTATTGGTGACAAGTTCATCCTTAATGTGGTTTGTTTGTGATGTGATGCATTTCATGAAAGCATGAATTTTAATATAATGTTTTACTATTCTGCTCACTGGGCTCTAGTAGCTCACCCCTTTTCCCTAACCCCAGGTGTGCAGGTCAGAGACAGTCAAGGGTAAAAGAGAGGTCTATGTAATAGAATAGTAGTGGACATGATAAATTGGCATGTATTGTAATCAATAGTATTGTAAGATATGTAATGATGTATATTGAGGATTAGAGTTGTGCTTGACCCTAGTATGTATGGTTAATCCCTTTGCACATGATTTATGAAATGTTTTAATGATGCTTATATAAACCAAGCTTAATGTATGATATGTTACCCCATTGGAGCATTTGATAAGGGCTCTAGTGTGGGGTTTTATGGTTATGAGTTTGTGCATGCACAGATTAAGCTTGGTAAATGAAAGAAAAAGTTGATAGTTTCATGTATTTGTATGATCATGTATGGGATTTAACAGGTATGTAGGATGTATGTTAGGCTTGCTACGGGTCCCGACGGCCTTAAGCCGATCTGGATCCTAGCACCGGTAGCGGTCCTGTTTCCGGGTCGTTACAGTCACTGCATTATCCGTACGTACGAGCCCATACGACAGAAAATGTGGTCCTGTAGCAGAAAGGTCGTGACACACCACTGGAAAAGCAGGATAAAAGGAGAGACACCCTCCTCACAGGCGAAGCTTTTTCTAAGTTCACAGAACCCTTGTAAAACCCTATTTTCTGGATCTCAGATCATCAATTGACGCCGTCTGTGGAAACGAAGGAGATCTTTTCATCGTCGGAGTTCCACCCTTACAATACCCACTGAGATTCACAATGGCCAACCATAACGAAAACAACCTTGCAAACACTCCCAATGACCTGAGCTCTGCCCAAGAGGGGCAACAGTTCTCTTTTTCCAGTCCTACAACTCCAAACAACCAAACACCAATCCCTTTCAACCCCTCGCCAAGCTTGGCAGGGAATGTGTCCGGAGCTGCCTTGTCCAACCAGGACCTCCAAACCATAGCCCTTCAACTACAAAACATTGCACACTGGCTGGGGCAGGTGATGCAACAGAGGGGCCTTAGCACCCCGATGAATGTGTTGCCCATGGTAGAAGAACCCCAAACCAACGAACCTCAGCCTACCTTCAACCATTCCCAAACCAACAACAGAGAAACTGGAGAAAGGGGGAGAAGAGCCGGGGGAGAAGAAGAACCAGAGGCTAGGGTTCATGGAAGAAGGGTGAGGGAGCTAATAGAAAACGATGAGGCCGACAGTTATTCTGCCAGAACAACCAGAAGAACGGGAAGTGAAGCATGGGAGGAGGAATGTCGCCTGGTGAAAAGGCCCAGACAGGAAGAAGAGAGTGTAGACCAAAAGCTGCAGAAGATGAGAGAGCAGCTCTTGGCCGAGTTGGGGACGAAAGATCAAAATCAAGCTCTCCTGCCCACCTCTTCACCCTTCTCGAAGTAGGTGCAACAGGAGACCATCCCCAAGAAGTTTATGATGCCGCCTATGGCAGCATACGACGGAGCGGCAACCCGAGGGAGCATGTCCTTAGCTACAAGACTTTTATGGAGTTGCAGACTCTATCGGATGCCTTGATGTGCAAGGTATTCCCTACGACGTTGACAGGGCCGGCACGGGCGTGGTTTAACAGCCTGGAGGCTGGGAGTATCAGAAGTTTCGGGGACTTGGCCATCGCCTTCATCAGCCGGTTCATAGCCGGAGTGCCAGCCGATAGGAGACCAGCTACTTGGAGACGGTCAGGCAGAGAAGAGATGAATCGCTGAGGGAGTATGTTGCCCGTTTCAACACGGACGCCCTACAGATCCCCGAGCTGGATGAGGGTCGAGCGGTGGAAGCCATACAGAAGGGGACGACCTCCCCCGAGTTTTTTGGCTCATTGAGTAGAAAGCCCCCCACTACGTTGGCAAAGCTGATGAAGAGGGCAGAGAAATACATAAGGCAGGATGATGCCTTGGTGACGAGTAGATTCGCCAGGGGGCGGAAGACAGAGGAAAAGCCCCCGAAGAAAAGAGGTCGGAAAGGCATGAGAAGAAGTAGAGCATGAAACCTGAGCCCTATAGGCAGCCCTGGGACCGGAGAGACCAGAGACCCTTCCCTCCCCAGGTTCCAGAACAAAAGCCGTTCCCTCTGCGTATTCCGGAGAACCTGACCCCACTCAATGCCTCCAGAGCTGAGGTACTCATGGCAGTATAGGACAAGGAGTTCCTTCAATGGCCCAGGCCTATGAGAGCAGAAGCAAACCAGTGAGATCCTGACAAATACTGTCAGTATCACCGCACCCATAGCCATGACACCAATAACTGCTACCAGGTGATTAGTGAGATCGAAAGGCTGATAAAGAGGGGGCACCTTAGGAACTTTGTGAAGAAGCCGGAAGGAGAAAGGCCTCGGCCGAACCCTGCAGCACCAACATCCAGGAGGGCGAGAGCAGGACCGGTAAACGATGGTTCTAGTGGGACCATCAACATGATTATAGGAGGAACCGGAGGTCGGATGAGCCGAAGAGGAAAGAAGAGAAGCCGAGATGGGGAAGGCATCAGTGCCGAGGTCATGCAGGTAGTTGAGCACTCCCAAGTGACCATCACCTTCTCTCCGGAGGATGCCCAGGGTGTTCAGATGCCTCATGACGATGCCTTAGTTATTGAGGCCGTCATCCACAACTACCGGGTTAAGAAGATCTTGGGGGATGACGGGAGTAAGGTGAATTTGCTGCCGTACAGAGTCTTCCAACAGATGGGAATCCCCGAGGAGCAATTGGTTCGGGACCAGGCTCCGGTCAAAGGGATCGGAGGAGTCCTAGTGCCTGTGGAGGGGAAAGTAAAGCTGGCTCTCACTCTAGGAGAAGCGCCAACGACCCGCACTCATTATGCGGTGTTCTTAGTAGCCAAACTCCCCCTAAGCTACAACGCGATATTGGGAAGACCTGCGCTATTTGACTTTGAGACCATAACCAGCATCAGATATCTGGCTATGAAGTTCCCAACAGAGGCAGGTGTAACAGCCCGAAAACCGATACCCCTCTGTAACGGCCCAAACCATCACCGGCGCTAGGATCCAGATCGGCTTAAGGCCGCCGGGACCCGTAGCAAGCCAAACATACCTCCTATCACCTGGTCAAATCCCATACATGATCAAAACTTAAATATAAAAACTGAAACATCTGATGTAAATACCGAGCTTGACCTGTACGCGACATAACTGAAAACATAAAAGGATCCCCTACTAGAGTCCTCATCATAACTCTAGCTGGGTCAACATAACATACATCAAGCCGGAGTCATATCCAAAGAACTAGAACCTAACCTGTGCATGCATCAAACCACAAACATAAGACCTCCACTAAGGTCCTCATCAAATAACCTAGCGTGGTAAACAACACATGCCACAAGATTAGTTCAAACACAACTCAACCTCTAGCATAACATACATCATGTATTAAACAGGGGCTAACCAAGTCTCAGGGCCAAGCACAGTACTAAACCATAAACATAACTCCACTTACTTTACATTACATACTCTTACAAATCATTATCAAATTATAATACATGTCCACACTAAAAGTACTAAGCTAATACTATTACAAAAGCAAAACCTCTGCTCTTGAGACTTCCCGATCAACCTCAAACCTGCAACACTGGGGTTAGGGGAGAGGGGTGAGCTAAAAAGCCCAATGAGTAGAAACAAAGAAAAACAGTTCATTAATTACATGCTTTCATGAAATGCGTCATAGCACAAACAAATCATATCACGGATTGGACCCAACCCCAAAACATCCCTTCCAGTCTCAGTATGCCCGGCCTAGCCGGGTCTCACAACCTTCGTATGCCTGGCCCGGCCAGGTCTTACAACAACTGTAAATGTATGCCTGGCCCAGCCAGGTCTCACAACATCTCTCGGGCTAGTGGGGTCGTCCTTGGTCCAATCTCCATCAACAGTAAATAATGCAATGCTTCACATTCGTGTAACTAGTGCATTCAACCTATTACATATAAATATGATGCATGAGCATGCTTTAGGCATTTGATTTCATAAAATAAAGATTAAGTTTAGTTCTACTCACCTCTGGCCGATGCTGACTGACTCGGCAACAGCTAACACTGATGGCCTCCTCGTTCCCTCGGGTCCGATCCTACACAGGTGGACTCGAATGAGGTGCCAAACACACTCTAAACAACTCATAAACAACTACCCAAAAACCCCTAAAAACATCACTTAACATGCATAGAAAACCACCATGAAAAGACTGGACAGGGCACTTTCGGCGGCACCTTCGGCGGCCGAACCTTCCCTTCAGAGACGAAACTCGGGCACTTTCGGCGGCACCTTCGGCGGCCGAAAGTCCCACTCCAGAGACGAAAGTCAGGCACTTTCGGCGGCCGAATCCTTCCTTCGGCGGCCGAAAGTCTGCTTTTAAGCCAAAACTCAACTTTCGGGGGTAAGGTTAGGCGGCCAAACCATGCATCCAAAGGCAGGTTCGGCGGCCGAAGCTACTTTCGGCGGCCGAACCTGAGTTCTTCCCAGAAGGGCAGAACTCAGCTTCTCATGCATCCAAGCCTCCCAAACCTTCCAAATACTCCAAAACAAGCACCCAACTATACCAAAACATGCATAAACCCTAAACCATGCACAAAGGAGCTTAACAACTTGATTAAACTCCAAAAACAACATCAAAGCATACATAGACAGTTTATGACCCACATAGGCCAAAACCATCAAAACAACCCAAATCTTCACATACTCTCTCCCCATCATGCATACTCACTCCCACATACATAACCTAGCCTAAACCTTCAATAAAGCATCATATAAACATTCATGAGCATCTCATAACATACATTGGGCATAAAACCCACATAAACCTAAACATGCATATCTACCCATACTCAACCATCAAAACCTTCATAAAATTTTATAAAAACACTAGGGAAGCAAGGATCTACACTTACCTCTTGAAGATCGAGGGTGGTGTGATCCCTAACTCGGAGGTGTGGAGGATCCAAGCTCCAAAAGCCTCCAAGCTCCCAAAACTCCTATTTAAGCTTCAAATCTTCAAAACAATGGTGGAGCTCATGAAAAACTTGAGGGATGGGTAGAGAAAACATGAAAACGACCAAAGGAGGGCCAAAACTCACCTGAGCTCGAGAATGGGGAGAAAACTCGCCCATTTCCGATCTGAGGGCTCTTTATAGGTGGCCTGGTCGAAGACCTTCGGCAGCCTAACGTGCCCCCTAAACTCATGCATGTTCGGCGGCCGAACTTGACTTTCGGCGGCCGAACCTTGGCTCGTTCAAACAAGACTTTCGGAGGCCAAAGGCGCTCCAGAAGCCTTTCCATGTTCGGCGGCCGAACTTCACTTTCGGCGGCCGAACCTGGCAATCGCCTCCTTGGTCTTTTCCTTTCAAAACTCAATTCTTTTCCATTTAAAACCATAAAATCAGTAAAAACATTTTAGAAAACACATTTTACCCCTCTAGAAGCCTCTGGCATCTTCAAAATTCCCGATTCCAACGGAGATTCCGTCGGAAGGTAGGGATTCCGATGCCGGAATCTAGCCGGGTATTACAACAGGAGTGGGGGTAGTCAGAGGAAGTCAGGAAGAGGCAAGAGCAGTGTACCTGGCCATGGTATCAGAGCTAAGCTCGGCAGGGGAGAAGCTTGACTCGGAAGTTCTGGAGGTCCGAGATGAGAAAAAAGAGGCCAGGACAGAGCCGGTCGGAGAGCTGGAGACTTTTCCCTTATCAGAAGCAGAGACAGATAAGATCTTCAACCTTAACGCCGGCCTCACTAAAGAGCAGAAAACGGAAGTCATGGCCCTAATCCGAGATCATGCGTCAAACTTCGCCTGGAAGCCTTCTGACATGCCCAGGATCGACCCTGAAGTGATGACCCACAAGCTGAATGTCCTCCCAGAGGGTAGGCCAGTGAAGCAGAAGAAGAGGGTGGTAGGAAGGGAGAAGCAACAGGCCACCAGGGAGGAGGTGCAGAAGTTGGAGGAGGCAAGGTTTATCAGGGAAGTGATGTACCCTCAATGGTTAGCAAATCCTGTATTAGTTAAAAAAGCCAATGGCAAATATAGGATGTGTATAGATTTCACTGACCTGAACCAAGCATGCCCCAAAGATTGCTATCCCCTCCCTGATATTAATAAAATAGTCGACTCTATGGCCGGTTTTAATTACATGTCATCTTTGGATGCTATGTCTGGTTACCATCAAATTCCAATGGATAGGTCGGATGAAGAGAAGACCTCATTCATAACAGAAGATGGAACCTACTGCTATAAGGCCATGCATTTTGGGCTGAAAAATACCGAGGCAACATACCAGAGATTGATGAATAAAATCTTCAAAGATCAGATCGGCAGGAATGTCGAAGTATATGTGGATGATATGGTGGTGAAGAGTCTGACTTTTCAGCAGCACTTGGTGGATCTAAGGGAGGTATTCGAAGTGTTAGAGCAGTATAGAATGAGGCTGAACCCAGCGAAGTGTGCCTTCTTTATCAGAGGAGGAAAGTTCTTGGGATACATGGTAAGTGGAAAAGGCATTGAGCCCAACCCGGAGAAGTGGAAGCTATCCTGAATATGCCCGAGCCAACCTGCGTAAGGGACGTCCAAAGACTTACTTGGAGAGTGGTGGAGCTAAATCGCTTCATGTCGAGGTCGGTGGAAAGATGCTTGCCGTTCTTTAAGAAGTTGAGAAAAATGCCGAACTTTGAATGGACCGAGGATTGCCGGGAGGCTTTCAAAAAGCTCAAAAGCTATCTCAGCTCGCCTCATGTACTTAGCAGTCCATTGGAAGGAGAAGAGCTCCTGATCTACTTGTCAGCCTCAGAGCAGGCAGTTAGCGTAGTGTTGGTACGAGTAGAGGGGGGAGAACAAAAACCAGTGTTTTACGTCAGCAAGGTGCTTAAAGACGCCGAGATCAGATATCTGAACATCGAAAAGATAGCATATGCTCTGTTGCTAGCAGTCCGGAAGTTTAGGGTCTATCTGGAAAGCCACCAGGGGGTAGTAATGATAGATCAGCCACTGAAAAAGATTCTCCACAGGCCGAAAACCTTGGGTCGGATGCTGGCCTGGTCTATCGAGATTAGCCCTTACTGTTTAGAGTATCGACCTCGGACCACCATAAAATCTCAAGCCCTTGCTGACTTCATAGCAGAGTGCTCGTTCAATAAAGAACAGATGGAACGGGGTGAGTCATCTTTGGAAGCATTGGGGAATGAGAGAGAAGGACAGTCCTCTCAAGAATTCAGTTGGAAGCTATATGTAGACGGGGCATCTGGCGCTGGGGGCAGTGGCGCAGGAATAATGTTGAAGTGACCTGAAGAATTTAAGGTCTGCTATGCTCTACGCCTAGAATTCAAAGCCTCTAATAATATAGCGGAGTATGAAGCCCTAAATAAACGGAATGCTGGTAGCAATGGAGGTAGGGGAAATCGACCTCGAGGTGAATAGTGACTCGCAGCTAGTGATCAATCAGATAACAGGGGCATACCAGGCCAGAGACCCTACCATGTAGAACTACCTAGCGAAGGTAAAGGCCATAGAAGCTGAGCTCAAGAGTCGGGGAATCATAGTCAGGTATCAGAGAATACCTCGGGAAGAGAATGAAGAGGTAGACCTGCTCAGCCGATTGTCTAAAGAGGAGCTAGAACAACTCCCTGACAAGGTATACGTATAACACATCAGCGCACCTGCCTTTGATAAAACGCCCACTATATTGCAGGTGGAGCAAAGCCAGAACTGGATGACTCCATACCTGGAATACCTAGAGAAGGGAAAGCTCCCTGAAGACAAGGATGAAGCAAAGAAGATAGCAGCTCGCGCCGCTAATTACCAAGCAGTAAGGGGGACTTTATACAGAAGGGGGAAATCCAGCCCGTGGCTCCGATGTGTGAGCCCAGAGGAGGCAATAAAATTGATGGAAGAAATACATAGGGGAATGTGTGGAGCTCATGAAGGAGCAGGAACGCTAGCAAACAAGATATTCAGGCAGGGATACTACTGGCCCACTGTTAAAAAAGAGGCCGAAGAGTTTGTCCGAAGATGTGATATATGCCAGAGGTTTGCCAATGCCATTAATATCCCAGCCACTCCTTAGTCCAGCATATCCAGCTCGTGGCCGTTCTCACAGTGGGGAACAGACATCCTAGGACCTTTTCCTAAGACCACGGGACAGAAAAAGTTTATAGTGGTGGCTGTGGAGTACTTCTCAAAATGGCCAGAGGCGGAGGCAATCCCCACGACCACAGCCCATAAGATGATAGACTTCGTATGGGGCAACATCATCTGCAGGTTCGGAATACCGAGGGTGCTCATCTCAGACAACGGTAAACAATTTGACTGCAGTACCTTCAGAGCATTCACAGCGAATATGGGCATATGGCACAAATTCTCCTCGGTGGCCCATTCCTAGACCAACGGCCAAACAGAGGTCACTAACAGAGCTATCCTCCAGGGATTGAAAAAGCGGCTGGATGGGGCAAAGGCAAATTTGGCAGAGGAGCTCAACAGTATCCTGTGGGCACTCCGAACTACCCCCAGAACGTCCACTAAAGAGACACATTTTGCACTCGCGTTTGGCACTGAAGCTGTGGTTCCAATCGAGCTGCAGGTCCCCACTCATCGAGTTCAATTCAACAGTGAAAGCACCAATGACGATAAGTTAAGAAGTAACTTGGATGCTCTGGAGGAGGGGAGGAAGCTCAAGTCCGTACTGCCGCTTATCAGCAAAGAGCAGCCCGTTATTACAATCAAAGGGTCAGAGAAAGAAGCTTGAAGGTAGGAGATCTAGCCCTGAGAAACCTGGAAGCTACAGGAAAGAGAGCGGTGGTAGGAAAGTTGGCACCGACCTGGGAGGGTCCCTTCAGAATAGCAAAAGTGGTCAAGCCAGGGGTATATCGAATCGAGGACATGCAGGGAAATCCTGAGCCTCATGCCTGGAATATCCAACATTTGAAAAGGTATTTCCCCTAAGATATTATCAAATGTAAAAAGACTAATTGTATTTTAAAGCGCGGTAATAAAATAGACGTTGTTATCATCCAAATTCTTCATTTACTATAACTTACATTGCTTCCATTGAAAGAAATAGAAAAGAAAAATAAAATAGGCACAAATGCGTAAGACCTCAGGGAGGTAGGTGACCAGGATCCCCAAGATCTCCTGGCGCCAAAAAACCAAACTGAGATGACAAGACCTCAAAAAGATAGGTGACCGGGATCCCCAAGATCTCCCGGTGCCACATAACTGGGATCCCCAAGATCTCCCAGTGCCATATGACCGGAATCCCCAAGATCTCCCGGTGCCACATGACTGGGATCCCCAAGATCTCCCAGCGCCACATGACCGGGATCTCCAAGATCTCCCGGTGTCACATGACTGGGATCCCAAGATCTCCAGGTACCGCAAACCGAGCTGAGATGACAAGACCTCAAGGAGGTAGGTGACCGGGATCCCTTAGATCTCCCGGCACCAAAAAACCGAGCTGAGAAGACAAAAGCAACATAAAGCCCAAAACGCCGACCTGAGACACGCAAATATAAGCCCGAAAAAGCAAGCAAAAAAAGGGCCAAACTCAGAAAGCTCAAGGGTAAGCTAAAGTTACAAGCCTCCTACGATCCAAAAGGAAATCCAAGGCATGAGCAGACAAGGCCCCAGCCTCGATTCCTATCAGAATGGAATTAAAGGTAACAAAGCCAGCCCTACTCATTACATAAGAGGTACATGGTCCATTTTCACCTTGCTTATACAAATATCGTACGTCCGAGCTCGCATCACGAACGAGTTAACAGGATAGAAAATAATAAGAACGCCTGTACAAGGTTATAGAAACTCATGAATTGGAAGTTTAGTCAATTGTTAAAAATCGAACACATGGTCTGCACCCTGGGAGAGATTAATTAAATACGTAGCTTAAAGATTTTTATCCTTAAGGCAGACCCAGTTCGAAAAAGGCCTGCAGATAAGAACGTCCTTGTGAAATTGGAAAAGTTCATAAGTTGGAAGTTAAGTCCTTTGCTAAAATTCCAACCCTGATTGGCTCAGGGGCAAAAAATGAAAAACGGTATAATTGACTCCTTAGAAAAATTATGGAGCACGTGACTTAAATGTTTTATTCTTAACGTGTTGGGCTTTTTATAGATTGAGCAGTTTGGTAAAGCTAGAAAAGTAAATAAAAACAAGAATAACTCAAGCATAAAATACAGACAAAACACAAATTCTATTTCATTAAGACAAAAATTACAACCTATTCTAAACACCTACTCTACTGAAGGAAAAACTGTCCTTAAAGGACTTACATGCCTAGGTGTATCAATATCTACATTGCTATTGTCTACACTACTATCTACAGAGGGGACAATCTCCTGCCCCTAAGGCCCAGCACCTTCATCATCCTTCCCCAGCTCGGCATCTGCCTCAGAAGGCCCAGCTGCAGCGCGAGAAGCTCCTTTGGGTAGGGGTCTGTCATCCTCCCCGTATAGCACCTCCTCGCCATCAGAGTCCTCCTCAGCAGCTCAGAGTTCAGCCAACGGGGTGGAGGGGGCATATCTGGCAGTCCTCAGCCCTCGATTGTATCCAAAAATGAACATGCAGAAGCTCTTATTCCATACAACAGTCTTCATCTCGCCAGAGCCTTTGAATTCCGCAAGTCGCTCCTCGCAGGCCTCAGCTATCTTGGTTTTCAGCTCCAAAGAGTCATTATAATCTTGAAGATAAGCTTCACAGGCCTACTGGATCTCCCTTTTTAGATCAGCCGACTCCTTATACTCCGTTAGACGCTCCTCGCACTCCAGCTGGACTCTATCCTCAACCAGCTTGGCATCTTCGAGCAAGGCTGAGCACCTCTTCTCCAAGGCATTGACTTGTTGGCAGAGTTGTTGATTCTGAAGTTTGGACTCCTCTGCCGCCAAGGTCAAGCCCTTAACGCTGTCAGCTTGCTTGCTCAGCTCTTGCTCCAGAACCACGACCTGAGCTAGGGCTTCCTCCTTTTGAGCCTGCACGGCATCAAAATCTTTCTTCAACAGCTTGTATTGGTGATGGACCCCCTCCTTCTGGCTTAGGGCCTCATCCCTTTCTCGCCGGATCTCCTCCAAGGAGGACAGCTGCTTCAAAGCCTCGTCGCGCTGATCTTCTGCCTCAGCTGTCCTCCCATCAGCCCTCTTGAGGGCCTCCAGCGCACTATGCAGCTCTATCTGGAGGGACCTAGAGTGCTCTCGGGCGGCCGCGAGATTGCCCTTGGCATCGCTGGTTGCTGATAAGTTCTCCTCCAGGCGTGCCTCTTCAATCCGGCGATCCACAGACTCCCGGAGAGAGTGGTCACGAGCATCCACCTCCATAAAGAGGCCCATCACCTAGTACAAGGAAACAATTGATAAGACAAAGAAGCAAAGAAATCTAAAATGAAAACAAAAGGGACAACCCACCATCAGGAGCATCTCTCTGATTGTATCTCCGAGCTCCCCTCGGGGTCGAGACCGAAATGCCGCTTGCTCTCGAGTAAAACCAGCCAAAAGGCCAGTCAGAGCAAGCAGACGAGGGTCTGAGGCCTCCATGATCCCATCGAACATCCACTCCCGCAAGATCTCCGCTACAACGCTCGCTAGAGTTTGATGAGTAATATCCTCCGCGTTCAAAATGTCGTTGTCAGGAGCAGACAACAGGGGAACCACGGGAGCCTCTTTCTTCTTCTCGAGAGGAGGAAGAGCTGGAGTCGGTGATAGCAGTTGTTGAAGCCGTAAAAAATAAACCTATTATTAACCAACAAAATAACTTGTAGATAGTGGCAATAGGGTCGAACCACAGGGATTTGACACTACGAATTTTCCTAATAATGACTAAGGCGAACAAGTAAATAACAAATAATTAAAAGAGGGGGGTTTTGATTTGATGAGTTAATATTAAATAGCAAGAGAAAGCAATAATTTAAAAGGATAAGAATTTCAATGGGAAAAGGATTCTAGCTGAAGCATGGATGAATTCCAGTTTGTTTAGAATTTATCATTGACCTTTTTGATACTCTTATTTATTTCAATAAGTTAGTTTAGGACGTGGAAGACGCTTCTCACAATCTAAATTCCTCCTTAGTTTTAATTTGATTAGGAAACGTTCGCTAATCAAACTCTAGTTAATAAGTTGCCAAGGAACGTCCTTGGGGCTTTTAGCATCGAACAACTGTTAACTGCATTAGGACTTAGAGAAACCCAACTCTAACCTTGCCAACCGCGTGGTCAAGTTTAGATTATTTAACTGATTATACTTGTGATTAAATAACCTAATCAATTACGGACCTAAGTTATTCAAACAATATATTACTCAAGCAATTAAAAGCAACAGGCCTTAATTGATTTTAAAAGTAAAGCAATAATTATAAAAAGATCAAGTTGCATAAATATTGAAAATAAACAAGAGTTTGATAATGGAGTATTAAATCTCCTAATTCATCACAAATATGAAATTTCCAACTTCAACTAGAAAAGAGAATTGTTTAGCCACTCATGGTGGACAAAATCACAAAAGAAAAGAAGGAAGAAAAGCTGCTGTGCTTCTGCAGGATTTTCGAAGGTGCCGAGATGATGCTCCTGGTGTAGATGTTGTCCTCTTTTATAGCTGGAGAATCCAAATTCAATTAGGGTTAGGAGATCCCAATTTTGACTTGGTCTTTGTGGTCTTTAATTCCTCTTTTGTCTTTGAATTTTATTGTGGATGGAATTCCTTTGGTGAAAGATATTCCCGTGGCACTTGGGACTGGTCTGGTGGTGTTTGAAATGGATTTGGACTTCTTTGCTTTTGAATTTCAGTTTTCTGCACTTTTTTCACTTATGCTGTCTCTCTACGTCAATGTGATTTGGACGGGTGATTTGGGCAAATCACTTGCCCAAATCGTTTCTGTGTGTTGCCTCCAGATTTCTGCCTTAGCTTTTTGCTTCTGATCTCTGCTGGTGATTTGGCCAAATCACTTTGACCCAATCACTTTGACGGCTTTTTCTGCACTTTTTCTCCAACTTTTCATTTTCTTTTTTTTTTCTACAAAAACATGACAAAAACATAAATTAAGCTGGAAAAATGTGTAATTAAACAGTAATAAAGATAATAAAAATGGGGCTAAATTATGTTTGATCAAATACCCCCACACCTAGCTTTTTGCTTGTCCTCAAGCAACAAATAACTTAGTCAATCAAGCTCCTTTTTCTTTTGAGCCTAAGTACCACTTAATCAGCCCCCCCTAGACTCCCAAATTGAGGTATTACAGTATAGAGTACATGCATTAAGGTTTGTTCTCCCTTTTCCTTATTTCCTTTCACCTACCATGGCTAAGAGAAAGGTTTTTGGTTCAATCATACTTATTCTTTTGTTTTAAAATTTATGCAACCCTCTAAGAGTAATTTGCCCTTCTTTTTAGACACTTTTTATTCAGCAGCACTTTTTCTTTATTCTTGCTTGAAAAAGTCACCAACCTTTTTACGCGAAGATGCATATTGGTGATACCCACCCCCGGTTACTCAGTTAGTTACTTGTTCAAGTGGCTACTAGCTCTGTTCATAGCTCATTTGACCATTGGAACATGTTTATGATTTGTGCTTTGTGCTAGTTTTTCTTTTTCTTTTCTTTTCATAACAGTTTGGGCAAATCAGCTCATAGGGTGTAACGACCCCAAAATGGACTGTCACCGGCGCTAGGATTCAGGTCGGCTTAAGGCCGCCAGAACCCGTAGCAAGCCTGCTATACTCTTTGTGTACCTGTAAATCTTATACATGATCATAAACTTTCTGTGAAAATAAAAACTCTTTTCTGATCCAAGGCTTAACTTGTGCATGCACTATCTCTGTACTCTGTACCCCTGACTAGAGCTTGCTCTAGATGGGTTAATTCATACCTGTTAAGCCTGGTTTTTCACATACTCTGTAAAACAGTTATATAAACGGACCATGTATACAAAAGATTTACAACATAAAATAACTAAGTCAAGCACAATTCTAACTTTATACACAACTGTTACATTTCTTTAATATTACATGTCCACACTAATCTATTACAAAGCTCTTTACTCTTTCTGTCCTCTGCTGTTCTGTCCCTGTACAAACTGTACACTGAACCAGCAAGACTGGGGTTAAGGGAGTGGGATGAGCTCTATAGCCTAGTGAGTAGAACAATAAAACAAGTCATTAAAACATGATCTTATGGAATGCATCACATCACAGACAATCCACATCAAGGGTAAACCTGTCACCACATAGTCCCGGTAACTCTGCCGTGCCAGGGCGTAGAATCGAGCACCTGGTCTTCCTGTCATATATGTATACGTGTATATAACACCTGTGTACTTACCATTGCCAGGGCATAGTTAAAGGCTCCTGGACTTTTCTATACCTGCCAGGGCGTAGTCAAAGGCTCCTGGACTTCTCTATACCTGCCAGGGCGTAGTCAAAGGCTCCTGGACTTCTCTCAGAGACTATTGGATCATTCAGCATTAACCCACATCAACAAATAACTATACAATGCAACATATTCATGGATTCTAATGCAAACAACTTACTGCATACTCATGATGCATGAATTATGCTAAAAGCACTTCATTTCTCAATTAAAAGAATTAAGTTTAGTTCCACTCACCTCTGGCTATCTGGACTGACTCTGCAGGCTCTGTAAACTCTAGAGCAGTACTCACTACTGCTCTCTCTGGTTCCTCTGGTCTGTGCCTACACAGATGGACTCAAATGAGGGACCAAACTAGCTTATGAACAACTCTATTAAACTCCCCAAGAATCCCCTTAAACTCACTCAAACATCCATGCAAAGCATGCAAAGAAAAACTGGACAGGACACTTTCGGCGGCAGGTTCGGCGGCCGAAAGTCCTCTCCAGAGCCGAAACTCAAGCACCTTCGGCGGCCGAATCTCTACTTTCAGCAGCCGAACCCTTTCGGGGGCAAGTTTCGGGGGCTGAAAGGCACTCCAGAGACGAAAGTCTCTAACCTTCGGGGGCACCTTCGGCGGCCGAAACTCCCCTCCAGAGCCGAAAGTCCAAAGGCTCGGGGGCAAGCTTCGGCAGCCGAAGCCACCTCCTCAGCACATTCGGCCATAGAAGATATGCTCGGAAATGTGTCGTATAAGCTGGATTTATCTACTTCTATGTAGAGAATTCACCCGGTATTTCATGTTTCTATGCTACAGAAATTTGTGTCAGATCCGGGTTAGGTTCTTAGTGAGCCTGATGTGGAGATTCTTGAGGATCTCACCTATTTAGAGCAGCCAGTACAGATTCTGGACACGTAGATCAAACAGCTAAGGAATAAGGAGATTCCGATGGTGAAAGTTCTGTGGAACCACCATAATCTAGAAGAGTGTACTTGGGAGACGCGAGAGTCTATGCTCCAGCAGTATCCATATCTGTTTTGAGGTTAGTTTCCTCCTTTTTATGTGTTTGTTTATGTGTTTTAGAAACATTCGAGGACAAATGTTCTTAAGGGGGGGAGAATGTAATACCCGGCTAGAATATGAAATCGGAATTCCTGTCATCCGGTGGAATCCAGGATGTCGGCATTCTCTAGAAGGGTAAGATTTATGTTTTTCTAAAGTAATGTAGTATGTTTTAATGTTTTTAAGTTGAAATGAAACGAGTTTTTGAGAGAAAAGAATCAAGGCAGAAAAGCCAGGTTAGGCCGCCGAAGGTGACATTCGGCCGCTGAACATGCATGGCTTTCGGTTTCAGGTTAAGCCTTGGATCAGAAAAGAGTTTTTATTTTCATAGAAAGTGTATGATCATGTATAAGATTTACAGGTACACAGAGAATATAGCAGGCTTGCTACGGGTTCTGGCGGCCTTAAGCCGACCTGAATCCTAGCGCCGGTGACGGTCCATTTTGGGGTCGTTACATAGGGAGTTACACTAACTTTTTATTTGCATGCATTTATATTTTTATTTTCCTTGACCATAGCAAATTTAAGGATTCAATTTAAGAAAAGAACTTTCCAAAGTGAAGGTAGCACAATGTGATTGATTCAATTTAGGCTTAAAGGGGTGGAAAATCAATGGGGTCATGAGATAGGAAGCTTTTTTAACCTTGTTATCTATGCTGAGTAGAGCAAAAGCTAAGACAAAATTATGTGTGTAGAAAGTGAAAAAAATTTTGATGCGTGTTAAAGGGTAAAACTAATGTAAAAAGAAGCAAAAAGAATGCAAAAGAAAACAAAGGATGGTGCAAACAGTGCAAAATATTCCCCAAGTACCCCCACACCTATTGCAGACATTGTTCTCAATGTTAAATATATAAATAAAAATCAAGAGGGAAAGGGACTTCTGTAATACCCCGCTAGATTTCGGCATCGGAATCCCTACCTTCCGGCGGAATCTCCGTTGGAATCTAGAGCTTCTGAAGATGCCAGAGGCTTCTAGAGGGGTAAAATGTGTTTTCTAAAATTTTTTTACTGATTTCATGATTTTAAATGGAAAAAGAATTGAGTTTTGAAAAGAAAAGACCAAGGAGGCGTTTGCCAGGTTCGGCCGCCGAAAGTGAAGTTCGGCCGCCGAACATGGAAAGGCTTCGGGAGCGCCTTTGGCCTCCGAAAGTCTTGTTTGAACGAGCCAAGGTTCGGCCGCCGAAAGTCAAGTTCGGCCGCCGAACTTGCATGAGTTTAGGGGGCACGTTAGGCCGCCGAAGGTCTTCGACCAGACCACCTATAAAAGGCCCTCAGACCGAAAATGGGCGAGTTTTCTCCCCATTCTCGAGCTCAGGTGAGTTTATGCCTTCCTTTGGTCGTTTTCGTGTTTTCTCTACCCATCTCTCAAGTTTTTCATGATTTCTACCCTTGTGTTTGAAGATTTAAAGCTTAAAAGGAGTTTTGGGAGCTTGGAGCTTTTGGAACTTGGATTCTCCACACCTCCGAGTTAGGGATTACACCACCCTCGATCTTCAAGAGGTAAGTGTAGATCCTTGCTTCCCTAGTGTTTTTATGAAGTTTTATGAAGGTTTTGATGGTTGAGTATGGGTAGATGTGCATGTTAGGATTTAGGTGGGTTTTATGCCCAATGTGTGTTATGTGATGCTCATGTATGTTTATATGATGCTATGTTGGAGGTTTAAGCTTGAGGGAGAGTGTATGCATGATTGGGAAAGAGAAAGTGAGGTTAGGGGTTGTTTTGATAGTTTTGGCCTATATGGGTCATAAGCTATCTATGTATGTTTTGATGTTGTTTTTGGAGTTTAATCAAGCTATTAAGCTCCTTTGTGCATGGTTAAGTGTTTATGCATGTTTTGGTAAGGTTGGGTGCTTGTTTTGGGGTGTTTGGGAGGTTTGGGAGGCTTGAATGCATGAGAAGCTGAGTTCTGCCCTTCTGGGAGGAACTCAGGTTCGGCCGCCGAAGGTGGTTTCGGCCGCCGAACCTGCCTTTGGATGCATGAATTGGCCGCCTAACCTTGCCCCCGAAAGCTGAGTTTTGGCTTGAAAGCAGACTTTCGGCCGCCGAAGGTCATGTTCGGCCGCCGAAAGTGCCTGACTTTCATCTCTGGAGTGGGACTTTCGGCCGCCGAAGGTGCCGCCGAAAGTACCCGAGTTTCGTCTCTGGAGGGAGGGTTCGGCCGCCGAAGGTGCCGCCGAAAGTGCCCTGTCCAGCCTTTTCAAGGTTGTTTTCTATGCATGTTTTAGGGGGTTTTTGGGCAGTTGTTTATGAGTTGTTTAGAGTATGTTTGGCACCTCATTCGAGTCCACCTGTGTAGGATCGGACCCGAGAGACCGAGGAGGCCAGTAGTGCTAGCAGTTGCAGAGTCAGTCAGCGTCTGCCAGGAGGTGAGTAGGACTAAACTTAATCTTTTATGTACGAAATCTAACGCCTAAAGCATGTTCATGCATCATGATTATATGTAATAGGCTGATTGCACTAGTTTCACGAATATGGCGCATTGCATTATTTGATGTTGATTCAGGAGGTTTGGACCAAGGCGACTTCAATAGCCCATTTCTGTCATTGAGTCTTGGGTAAGTCCTTTGAGAGCCGGACAAGTACATATAGGAAAGTCCCTGTGAGCTCTCTGTGGATTTGGTACCCTGTCATGTATGTGAAAGTCCTGTGTGAGCTCTTTTGGGGGAGCCGGGCACCGACAGAGGGATTTTTGAGGTCATGTCCGATCCTTAAGAGTAAAGGATGCTAGCAAAGAAAAGGAACTCTCAAAAACAGTCCGTGGGGAATATTTATTTGCATGAACCCCGAGACGGACAAGATACAGTTATGTGATTTCTTTGTGGTATGACGCATTTCATGAGAGCATGTAATTAATGAACTGTTTTCTATGTTTCTACTCACTGGGCTTTTTAGCTCACCCCTCTCCCCTAACCCCAGTGTTGCAGGTTTGAGGTTGATCGGGAAGTCTCAAGAGCAGAGGTTTTGCTTTTGTAATAGTTATAGATTAGTACTGTTAGTATGGACATGATGTAATGTAACTGAGTTATTGTAATGTAAAGTTAATTGGAGTTATGTTTATGGATTAGTACTGTGCTTGGCCCTAAGACTTGGTTAGTCCCTTTTTAGTACATGATGTATGTTATGCTAGAGGTTGGGTTATGTTTGAACTAATCTTGTGGCATGTGTTGTTTACCACACTATGGTAATGATGAGGACCCTAGAGGAGGTCTTATGTTTGTGGTTGAGGCATGCACAGGTTAGGTTCTAGTTCCTTGGATGTAATCCCAGCTTGATGTATGTTATGTTGACCCAGCTAGAGTTTCGTTGAGAGCTCTAGTATGGGGTTCTTTTAGGTTTCCAGTTATGTTGCATACAGGTCAAGTTCGGTAATTACATCAGATGTTCCAGTTTTTATGTTAAAGTTTTGATCATGTATGGGATTTGACCAGGTGATAGGAGGTATGTTTGGCTTGCTACGGGTCCCGACGGCCTTAAGCCGATCTGGATCCTAGCGCCGGTGGCGGTTCGGGCCGTTACGGTAGGGTATCGGTTTCCGGGCTGTTACAACTTCCTAGCCTGTGGGTGATTTGATCAGTGATTTGGGCAAATCACTCGGCCAACTCACTGTCTGTCTTGGTCTGTAGGCAGAAAGTGGTCCACCAGTAGTTGCAACAGTTGCTCCGCATGATGTATTCTATCCTCAATTCTACTGAGACAAGCCTCTACTGTCTGGTTTGGGGCTACGTCTTCAGGGGCTTGGTTTGCTTCCTGCTGGGGTGCCACTGGAGGTGGTTCATCTGCTGGGGGTGCCTGTTTTGTTTCCCCTGCTGTCCCATCTGCTGGGGCAGGCTGCTGGTATACTGGGGTAAGGGTGGCCTTCTTCTTCCTGAATACACGCTCATGGCGTGGTGTTAGAGGTCCTGCAGGTGAAAGAGAAAAAATGTTCCCCACTTTGCAAAGTAACCCCATATCATCTAAAGATCGAAGGTCTAAGGGGGTTGGTTTGTTGGTGGGGTGAGGTCAGTGTGGTCTGGGTGCAATAATTTCAGGTTCACTGCGATGGCAGTGATCAAATGGCCCAGAATCAGGGGGTGGTGGTATTGGATAGTGCTGGATAATTGGGTTGCAACCCACTAACCCAGGTGGATTTTCTGGTGAGTGTGCATGCACCACAGAATGTACAGCTCTATTCTGGTCAGGATGTTGGGTGCATCCTTCCTCCTAGAAAATGTGTAGGCCAAGAACCTATGAATGTATTTTAGGCTAGGGTTTTTCAGGTACAGGTCCTTGGACCTGGTGGGCGAGTAGGTGTCAGGGGGATTATCACACAACTCCAAATAGGCATTGTAACGACCTGAAATTGGACTGCTACCGGCGCTAGGGTCCAGATCGACTTAAGGTCGCCGGGACCCGTAGCAAGCCTAACATACAACCTGTCATACTTGATAATCCCATACATGATCAAACATTTACATAAAATTTTAAACTTTATCATTCACCAAGCTTGACCTACATGCATCATAACCATAACATAAACCCCACACAAGAGCCCTCATCAAATGCTCTAGTGGGACATCACAACATATGCCAAGCTTGGTTTACATTATATTAAATAAAATATTTCTCATTGATCATGAACAAAAGGGATTATCCATAAACTTTAGGGTCAAGCACAATACTAAACCTCATAACATTTATATACAATACTTTACATTACATTGTCTTTCATTATTTTCTAATGTCCACATCTAACTATTACAACCATAGAACTTTTACTCTTGCTGACATCCTGGTCTATCCCGATCCTACAAACCTGGGGGTTAAGGGAAAGGGGTAAGCTACTAGAGCCCAGTGAGCAGAATAGTAAAACAGTATATTAAAAACTATGTTATCATGAAATGCATCACATCACAAACAAATCACATCAAGGATGGACTTGTCACCAATAGTCCTCTACACATTCCAAGGGTGCCAGGGGCATAGAATGGGCCTCACTGGTCTTTCTCTTAACATAACATAACATAACATTCCAATATGCCAGGGGCGTAGAATGGGCCTCACTGGTCTTTCTCTTACATCGTGCCAGGGGCGTAGAATGGGCCTCACTAGTATATCATGGCATTCGTGATGCATGAACATGCTGGAAATTTATTTGCTTCAGAATGGGCCTCACTAGTATATATCATGGCATTCGTGATGCATGAACATGCTGGAAATTTATTTGCTTTAAAACATAAAGATCCATTCTACTCACCTCAGGCTGACTCTGAGCAGACTCTGAAGCAGCTATCTCACTGCTGGGGTCCTCGGTTCCTCGGGTCCGAACCTACACAGGTGGACTCAAATGAGGGACCAAACATACACTAACATGACTCTAAACATCTCCCCAAAAACCCCCTAAAACATCATAAAACATGCATAAAAAAACATGTAAAGGAAGGCTGAACAGGGAAATTTTGGCGGCACCTTCGGCGGCCGAAACCCCCTCCAGATCCGAAAGTCATGCACCTTCGGCGGTACCTTCGGCGGCCGAAAGTCCCTTCAAGATCTGAAACTCATGCACCTTCGGCGGCCGAAACTCCCCTCCAGAGCCGAAAGTCCAAACTTTCGGGGGCAGGGTTCGGCAGCCAAAACTGCCTCCTCAGGCAGGTTCGGCGGCCGAACATGGCTTCGACTGTCGAACCTGAGTTCTTCAAGAATGGCAGAACTCAGCCTCCATGCATATTTTGCCTCCCAAAATCCTCCAAACTCAAACCAAACCATGCAAAAACATGCATAAACATACCCTCAAACATTTAGGGGCTTAAAACTAGCCTATACCCCAACAACATCACATTTTATCAAACGATGAACATACATTGTGACTCGCGGTTGTCGAAGCCGATCAAAAATAACCTTTCTGGTTATCAACAATTTACAACTGCAGATAGTAGTGAAAGGATCGAATCCACAGGGAATTGAGAACTTACCTATTTTCCTTATCAAGACCAATAAAATGAACTGAAACAAAAATAAACTGAAAAAGAAGAAAACTGAAACTAAGATAAAACTGAAAGAGAAATAAACGGAAAGTAAAATAAACTGAAATGAGATATAACGAGATAAAACTGAAAGAGAAATAAATGGAAAGCAAAATAAACTGAAATGAGATAAACTGAAAGCAGAATAAAAATAAATTGCAGTAAAAGTAAAATAGGGGAATTGAGATTGATTTGATTAACAAACTACTGAAAGCAATTAAAATAAGCGAATAATAAAATAAAAGAGAGATAAATAATGAGAAAAGGTCTAGTTGAAGAATTGGATCCACTTCAGTTGTTGGGATTGATCTTTGACACTTAGCTTCTTTTGATTGATTCAATAGATTAGTTATGGAGATAGAAGACGCTTCTCACCTTAAGATTAAATCAATTAGGGAACGTCCTCTAATCAATTACTAATTAACAAATTGCCAAGGAACGTCCTTGGGCCTTAGGCATCAAACAATTGTTAATTGCATGAAGAAAGAGAGAGATCCAATCCTAACTACTCAAACGCATGAGATGTTGCTAGATCATACAATTTCCTTGGTTTTTACACCAAGTATTCTTATGTTTGAATAATCCAAGCAATTACGGACTTAAATCACCCAAAAAACATATTATTACCTTGCAATCAAGAATCAATTGGCTATATTGATCAAAACAACCAAGGAACAATGGAATTAAGCATGAGATTGTATGAATATTGAATAACAAAAGATATACAATGTTTGATCAAGTCTCCTAATCCATAAAATAACTAAAGCATCACCTAATCATCAACTAGATAAAAAGGTTTCAGCCACTCATGGCTGAACCAAAACCAAAAATAAAAGAAAAGAAGAAAGGTAGAAGAAGAGATGTGAATCCCGTAGGTGTCTCCAAGGTGGGCTTGAAAAACTGTGGGGAGGCTCCTTATGTGTCTTTTTATAGTTGAAAGTATTGCCCTAGGTCCTTACATGCTGCCCTTGCTTCCTAATTAGTGAAGAGGCTGCCCAAGTGATGTCAGAAGAGGAAAGGGCGCGTAAGCTTGCACAAGAGAAGGAGAGGCGCGCGGGTTGGTCTCAGAAAGGGAAGGAGGCACAAATTGTGCTTCCTAATTAAGTTTAGATGCTGACCTTGCTGCCCAAGAGGTACTTGTTGTCCAAGTTGTGTCTGAAAAGGAAATATTCGCATTCCAAAATTATTCAGAAGAAAAGAAGCGTGCACATCTTCTTCAGAGAGAAAGTGGCGCGCGGATTGGCTTTCAGGAGGCAGGTGGGCGTGCTGTCATTGAATGCAGAAGGGAAAGTGAAACTGTCTAGTCTTTCCTTTTTAGGTGGAGTCTTCATTTGAATTTTGAATGCTGAATGAAGAAGAGGCAAGTGCATCTCCTTGAAATCTTGCTACCTAAATAGGAAGATTTGACTGCTGCAGTGTGTGCACATCTTTGAATAAGGAAAGAAAAATCTGCGATTTGAATTCCAAATAATCTTCTGACTGAGCTTTCCTTATTTGCTTTTGCTTCTGCACTTCCCTTATTTGAAATTTTTTCTTTTACGAAAACTTTCCTTATTTGAAAACTTTCCTTTTTTGGCACTTTCCATATTTGGCACTTTTTGGCAGTTTTAAGAGCATTTTCTCTAGATTGTCTCTTTACACCTAATATCTGCAAAACATGATTATAACCACAAAATTAGGTAGAAAAGGTGTGAATAAACATCAATAAGATAATGATAAAATGGGCTAAAATATGCTCTATCAAATACCCCCACACCTAGCCTTTTGCTTGTCCTCAAGCAAATAAACATTGTCAAACAAGCTTTCTTTGCTTTTGATCCTTATTTCCACTAAAACTCTTACTCAAGACACATATTTTGAATCATTGCAGTGAAGAATATATGCATGAAGATTACTCACCTTATTTCCTTGTTTCCCTTTACTTACCATGGCTAGGATTTGTTTTACTCAAGAGAGAGACTATACATGCACATATTTTGTTTAGTTAAGACTTTTTCTAGCTTTCGGAGTGATTTGCCCTTACCTTGAAGTACTATATTCAGCCTTTTGCACTTTTAATCTTGCTTGAAAAAGTCACTGACCTTTTGACGTGAAGGTACATATTGGTGATACCCACCCCCAGTTACTCAGTTGGTCACCTGTCCAAGTGGCTACTAGCTCTGTTCATAGTATTTTGACCATTGGAACAGTTTTCAATTGTGCTTATGAAGTCTAAGCCTTTGCTTCATTTTCTTTTATCAATGCATTGGACAAATCAACACCAATTGCTAAATCAAGTCATGTTAAGTTCATTCACACAAATTTCAATTCATTCTCTCTAATGAGTGTCATTAATACATTTTTCACCATGGCAAGCTCAAAGATTCAATTCAAAAGGCAATTCTCAAACATGAATATAACTCACTGCAATTAATTCAACATAAGTTTAAAGAGTCATCACATCAATGGGGTCATGGAAAGAAAAGGTCATCCAACATTGTAAGACCCGGCTAGATCAGACATCGGAATTTTTACCGTCCGGTGGAATTTGAGGATGTCAGAGGTATCTAGAAGGGTAAGAGAAAGGTTTTCTAAAATGTTTGCAAGTGTTTTAAAGGTTTAGAGTGGAATAGGATTGAGTTTTGAAGAGAAAAGACTAAGGAGGATTTTGCCAGGTTCGGCCGCCGAAGTGAAGTTCGGCCGCTGAAAGTGCTTTAGGTTCGGCTTTCGAAACTCCATGTTCGGCCCCCGAACGCTGCATGGTTTTGCATGTAGGTTTGGCTGCCGAAGGTGAGTCTGTCAGCCCTCTATATCAGTGCCTCCAGTCGGTGAAATGGACAAGTGTTGCCTCCAGATCATAGACAGAGGTGAGGCCACGTTCTTCATGAGTCATCTTCATGGTTTTTATCAAATCATGCAAAGGTTTGAGTGTTTTTATGTGGTTTTGAAGGTTTGGAGTTCAAAAGCTAAGGTTTGGTGGTTTGACAATTTTGAAGGGGAGTTACTCTAGATTTCTGAGTTCAGATCGTTTGTCAAGAGGTAAATGAAGATTCTGAGTTTCTTTTGAGGATTCATAGAGGTTTTATGGAGATTATGGGTAGAGTTGCATGGTTAGGTTTAAAAGTATGTTTTTGATGTTTTGGTGTTGAAAGCATGTTTATGTGTTATGTTTGTTGTTTTTGTTGGGGTTGTAAGTTAGTTTTGGACCCCTTTGTGCATATACTTGAGTATATGTGAGTTAAGGAGTTGTGTTATGCATGTTTTGAGAGTTGGAAGGATTGAAGAGCTTGGTTGTGCACGAAGCTGAGTTCTAGATGAACTCAGGTTCGGCAGCCGAAGGTACATTCGGCCGCCGAACCCCTTGAGAGGTGGCTTTGGTTGCCACAACTCACCCCCGAGAGTTTTGAGGTTCGGCTTTGGAAGGGGGATTCGGCCGTCGAAGGTGCCGCCGAAGGTTAGAGACTTTCGTCTCTGGAGTGTGTTTCAGCCCCCGAACCTTGCCCCCGAAAGGGTTCGGCAGCCGAAAGTGGAGATTCGGCCGCCGAAGGTACTTGAGTTTCGGCTCTGGATAGGACATTCGGCCGCCGAACCTGCTGCCAAAAGTGTTCTGTCCAGCCTTCTTTTGCATGCTTTGTGTGATTGTTCTAAGAGCTTTTAGAGGGGTTTTGGGGAGTTGTTTAAGAGTTGTTTATGAGTTATTCAGAGTATGTTTGACACCTCATTCGAGTCCATTTGTGTAGGCTTGGACCCGAGAGATCGAGGAGGTCACCAGAGTTAGTTGTTACAGAGTCAGTTCAGTTTCTGCTTGAAGAGCAGAGGTGAGTAGAACTAAACTTAATCTTTTATACTGAGAAAACATAATGCTTTTAGCATAGTTCATGCATCATGGATGCCATGATATATACTAGGGTGATTGCATTAGAATCACGACTATGATGCATTGCATTATTTACTGATAGTGGGGATTGGACCAAGGCGACATCAATAACCCACGATCTATCATGGTAGTGAAAATCCTGTGTGAGTTCCTTCGGGAATCGGGTGCCGACAGAGGGAGTTTTGAGGTCATGTCTGATCTGAGATGTGAAATGTTTGTGCTGTGACGCATTTCATGAAAGTGTGTAATTAATGAACTGTTTTCAGTGTTTCTACTCACTGGGCTTTAGCAGCTCATCCCTTTCCCTTAACCCCAGTTTTGCAGGTTCAGAGTTAGCTGGGGAGGTTAGAAGCAGCAGAGTGTTGGCTCCAGTATTGCTTGTGTAATAGAATAGTGGACATGATGTAAATTATAGAGATATATGTAAAGGCATGTAATAGATAGTAAAATATTGTGTAAATGGTTTAGTATGTGCTTTGCCTAGTATGTTTAATCCCTTGTGTATGCATGTATCCTATTTTATGTTTCTTGATGAGAAATGAGTCAAACCAGGCTTAATAGATGTTGTGTTTCGAAAACTCTAGTATAATATAACTGTGAGGGAAGACAGGGTTTGATTCCCTTGACCCAAGACCAGGCTGTGAGGGAAGACCGAGTTTGATTCCCGTGACCCAAGATTAGACCGTAAGGGAAGACCGGGTTTGATTCCCGTGACTCTACGGACAGAGATACTGGTGCAAGTCCTGGGGGCTATTTCAGATTGGGATATCTGAATGTTTTAAGATTAAGTCTGGTAGTTTTTTAAAGAAAAGTTTTCCAGTTGTCTGTTTATGTCGGATCATGTATGGGATATTTGAGGTTCAGGTTAGGCTTGCTACGGGTTCTGGCGGCCTTAAGCCGATCTGGATCCTAGCGCCGAGCAGATCGGGCCGTTATAGAGAGGTATCGATTTCCGGGATGTTACAAACATAGTTCATGAGTTTGAGTATAGAAAATCAAAACACAAACGAGAAGCTGTGGAAAAATGAAAAAAAAATGAAAAAAAAATCACACTCAAAATGAAAGCAAAAATTCAAACTGAAAACTAAAGCAAAAATTAAAAATGCATATTAAAAATTCAGAAATATGCACCCCCACACCAAATTCATGCATTGTCCTCAATGTATAGGAAATATTAAAATCCAAAAGAATCTGAGTACTCCCCTGGGTGTGGTGTGCATGGTGCGATCCACTTGCTCAAGGCTCAAGTAATTGTGGAAGGGAAAAGGGTCCCAATTGCATTGAGTAAAAAGTGTAGTACTTCTTTTGATTTGGTCATAGCCCATCCTATTTTTTCCATGTACTCATGAAGTAACATGATTAGCTTCTCCTCTTTCAGATGAGGCGTGCCTCTAGCCCTTATGTTTGCAATTTTTAGCACTTCCAACTTCAATTGATATTTCTCCATAGGTAGCTGCAATTTGGCATCAAGTTCAGGCAAAATAAATTCTACCTTATCCGAAGGTTTGGTGTAATACCCGGCTAGACTCCGGTATCGGAATCCCTACCGTCCGGTGGGATCTCGGATGTCGGAAACCTCTAGGAGGGAAAAACCATGTTTTTATAAAATGTTTTAATGTATTTTATGATTTTAAGTGAAAAGGAAGTTGAATTTTAAATGAAAACAGCCTTGGAGGAAGATGCAGGCTCGGCCGCCGAACATGCATGTGTTTCGGGTATGCCTTAGGCCCCCGAAGGCATAAATGAGGGAAACCAGGTTCGGCCGCCGAACTTTATGTTCGGCCGTCGATCATGGCATGCATACGGAGGCACGTTCGGCTCCCGAATATGGCCTGGCCAGCCACCTATAAAGGGGTCCCTTAGCCGAAATGGACGAGCTTTTCTCCCCATTTTCGGCCAAGGTGAGCTCTCCGCCGTCCCTCACCAATTTTTGAGTTCTTCCATCAGATCTTTCGAGATTTTCATGAGTTTTCACTTTATTTTGAAGATTTTGAGCATTTGAGCAAGTTTTGAAGCTTGGAAGACACAGGAGCTCTTTTCCTTTGGTTTCCAAGTTTAGGTCGTCTTTCTCTCGATCTTCAAGAGGTAAGAGACGATCTTGAGCTCATTGCATATTTTAAACAAGTTTTAAGTTGATCTATGGGGTAGAAATGTATGTTTAGGTTTTGGTTGGTGTTATGGGTTATGTTAAGTCTTTGAGCAATGTATGATGTTTGTGGTTGCTTTATATGTTGTAGTTGGGGTTTAGGATAGTTTGAAGCCCCTAGGAGCTGAAGTATGTATATATGCATGTTTTGGATGAGTTGTATGCTTGATTGAATGGAATGGGAGGCTATTGTGCATGAAGAGCCGAGTTTCTGCCCTTTTGGCAGAAACCAGGTTCGGCAGCTGAAGGACTTTCGGCCGCCGAACCTGCCTGGGAGGCAAGCCTTTCGGCTGCCGAACCCTACCCCCGAAAGAGGACTTTCGTCTCTGGAGGGCAGTTTCGGCCGCCGAAAGTGCCGCCGAACATGCATGAGTTTCGTCTCTGTCTGGGACTTTCGGCCGCTGAAGGTGCCGCCGAACCTACCTGACTTTCGGCTCTGGAGGGACTTTCGGACGCCGAACCTGCCGTCGAAAGTGCCCTGTTCAGCCTTTCTTTGCATGTTTTCCATGGATGTTTTGAGGTGTTTTTAGGGGGTTTTTGGGGAGTATTTTAGAGTCATGTTCATGTATGTGTGGTCCCTCATTTGAGTCCACCTGTGTAGGTTCGGACCCGAGGAACCGAGGACCCCAGCAATGAGTTCAGCTGCTTCTGTGTCTGTCAGAGCTAACCAGAGGTGAGTGGAATAACTCTTTATGCTTTAAAGTAAATAAATCAGTTTTAGCATGCTTCACGCATCATGAATGCCATGAGATATAATAGGGTGTTTGCATTAGAACTCACGAATATGTTGCATTGCATAATATGTTGATGATGCGGATGAATGTTGAATGATCCTTTAGTCCTCATATGTTACGATATGATGATGATACGGTACGGAAGACCAGTGAGGCCCATTCTACGCCCCTGGCACCATGTAAGAGAAAGACCAGTGAGGCCCATTCTACGCCCCTGGCACAGTCGGAATGTTATGTCATGTTATGTTATGTAAGAGAAAGACCAGTGAGGCCCATTCTACGCCCCTGGCACAGTTGGACCATGTAGAGGACTATTGGTGATAAATTCATCCTTGATGTGATATGATTGTGATGTGATGCATTCCATGTTACCATATGTTTTAAATGTTTTATTATTCTGCTCACTGGGCTTTATAGCTCACCCCTCTCCCTTAACCCCCAGGTTTGCAGGTTCAGGATAGACCAGGAGGTCAGCAAGAGTAATGAAGTCTTGGTTATGTAATAGATAGTGTGGACATGAATAATGATGAGATGTTATGTTTAGTACAGTCATGTATAAGTACAGTATAGAAATGTAATGTAAAGATGTTCATGGATGTTAGAGGTGTGCTTGACCATAGAGTATTGTTATCCCTTTTAACACATGATCTCAGATGTTTTATGATGTTTATGTAAACCAACTCAACACATGTTATGTCACCCATTGGGGCATTGATGAGATCCCAAAGAGGGGTCAATGTTTATGGTTATGTTTATGTTCAGTGCATGCATAGGTTGAGTTTGGTGTATGAGAGAATGAATGAAAGAAAAGTTTTATTTTTTGTGTATGTTGTTGATCATGTATGGGATTAAACAGGTTCACAGGATGTATGTTTGGCTTGCTACGGGTCCCGGCGGTCTTAAGCCGATCTGGATCCTAGCGCCGGTAGCGGTCCGATTTCCGGGTCGTTGCATTTGGGAAGGCATTGATATGCATGCGCCTTTGGTTTAGGCCATTGGACTTCCATTTGTTCCTCATGAGCAAAGGCTGTTTCCATTGGAAGGCCGAAAGGAGTTTCAGATTGCTCCTTCTGCGCAAAATATGACTGAAAGGGGAGCTGAAGAGGATTGATCTGCGATTGAAGCTGAAAGGACGCATCTGAAAGGCTTTCAGGTACTCCTTCTTGCTCAAGATTGGTCTGAAGAGGTGCGATCGGCTCCCCCTTATTCTGCGCATGGCTGTAGTCCATCTGTTGGAAGCAACAATCAGTTTCTTTCAGTTTTGGCTCTTTCTGGCTCTCTTCCCTGCAAGGATTATTGTTCAGAATATCATCTTGATTAATATAAAAAATATCTTTGCTCAAATAATCAATGATATCTAAATCAACAACAGGTTTTGTTTGACCAGTTTTGTAATACCCGGCTAGACTTCGGTATCGAAATTCCTACTCCGGTGGAATCTCAGATGTTGGAAACCTCTAGAAGGGTAAAATCATGTTTTTATAAAATGTTTTAATGTATTTTAAGGTTTTAAGTGAGCAAGAAATTGAGTTTTGAATGAAAATAACCATAGAGGGAAATCCAGGTTCGGCCGCCGAACCTCATGTTCAGCCGCCGAACATGCATGAGTTTTGGAGGCACCTTAGGCTTCCGAAGGTGGCCTGGCCAGCCCCTATAAGAAGCCCCATGGCCAAAAATGGGCTTCCCCATTTCCGGCCAGAGGTGAGTCCATGCCCTCCCGTGGTTGATTTTGACGATTTTCCTTAAAGCTTTCAAGTGTTAACAAGTGTTTACTTGGTTTTTGAAGATTTGTGAGCTTAGAACAAGTTTTTGGAGTTTGGAGACCCAAGGAGCTAGATCTCTCCCGTCTCCGAGTTGGATCGCCTCTCCTCTCGATCTTCAAGAGGTAAGAGTAGATCCTCACCTCTTTTCATGTTTTGATTAAGTTTCATGAAGGTTCATGGGGTAGAAATGCATGATTAGGTTAGTTGTTTAGTGTTAAGATTTATGTGCTTTTATGGTTAATGTATGTTGTATATGTATGTTTGATGTGTTTTGATTGGGGTTTAGGCTAGTTTTGAGACCCCTATAAGCTTATGTATGTGTGTATGCATGTTTTGGAAGTGTTGGATTTGAGTTGGAAGGTTTTGAGAGGCAAATGTGCATGAGGGCTGAGTTCTGCCACTTCTGGAAGAACTCAGGTTCGGCAGCCGAAGGGACTTTCGGCCGCCGAACCTGCCTGTGGAGGCAAACTTTTGGCTACCGAACCCTAGCCCCGAAAGTTGGACTTTCGGCTCTGGAGGGGAGTTTCGGCCGCCGAAGGTGCCTCCGAACATGCACGAGTTTCGGATCTGGAAGGAACCTTCGGCCGCCGAAAGTGCCGCTGAAGGTGTATGACTTTCGGCTTTGGAGGGACTTTCGGCCGCCGAACCTGCCGTCGAAAGTGCCCTGTTTAGCCTTCCTTTGCATGATTTTCTATGCATGTTTGTGATGTTTTAGGGGGTTTTTGGGGAGTAGTTTAGAGTCATGTTAGTATACGTTTGGTCCCTCATTTGAGTCTACCTGTGTAGGTTCGGACCCGAGGAACCGAGGACCCCAGCAGTGAGATAGCTGCTTCAGAGTCTTTTCAGAGCTAGCCTGAGGTGAGTAGAATGACTCTTTATATTGCAAAGTAAATAAATAAATTTTAAGCACGTTCATGCATCACGAATCCCATGAGATATATTAGGTTGTTTGCATTAGAATTCACAAATATGTTGCATTGCATATAATGTTGTTGATGTGGATGAACATTGAATGATCCATTAGCCCTCGTATGGTATGACATGATATGATGATGATATGGTTCGGAAGTCCAGGAAGACACATTCTACGTCCCTGGCACTATGTAAGAGAAAGTCTAGGAAGACCCATTCTACGTCCCTGGCACATTGGAATGTTATGATATGTTATGTAAGGGAAAAGACTAGGACCCATTCTACGTTCTGGCACTATTGGACATGTAGAGGGCTATTGGTGACAAGTTCATCCTTAATGTGATTTGTTTGTGATGTGATGCATTCCATGAAAGCATGAATCTTTAATATAATGTTTTACTATTCTGCTCACTGGGCTCTAGTAGCTCACCCCATTCCCTTAATCCCCCAGGTTTGTAGGTACGGACTAGACCAGGAAGTCACCAGGATTAGAAGTCATGTTTTATGTAATAGCTAGTTGTGGACATGTATTGTAAAATGTTATTATACGATGTAATGTAAAGAATTGTATTGTGAATAGAATTGTGCTTGGCCCTAGTGTATGTTAATCCCTTTTTGGTACATGATCTTTTAATGAAATGTTTTAATGATGTTTATGTAGACCAAGCTTAAGGTATGATATGTTACCCCATTGGAGCATTTGATGAGGGCTCCAGTGTGGGGTTTTATGGTTATGAGTTGTGCATGCATAGGTTAAGCTTGGTGAATGAAAGAAAAAGTTTAAATTTTTATGTAAATGTATGATCATGTATGGGATTGAACAGGTATACAGGATGTATGTTAGGCTTGCTACGAGTCCCGGTGACCTTATGTCGATCTGGATCCTAGCGCCGGTAGCGGTTCGATTTTCGGGTCGTTACAGATTGGTATCAGAGCCCTAGGTTCATATGGTCGGACCTATAGTGTGTCGGGCTCATAGAGGTTATAGAAGGGCAAGCATAATAGGGAAATCATGTCCACTAGGATATGATGTAGAGTCCTGTCTTGAATAATGAGGTGAAGTGCCATGATTTTATGCATGTGCATTAATGTTATGATATGTATGCTATGTATGTGATGCGGGTTCATGTGTTTCCACATGAACCATATGATGCTAATGTTCTATATGATGTGTGCTGTTTTCCAGTAAGCAAGATGAGAGGAACTCGTCGATCTGCACGATTGACTGGAGTACCACCTCAAGACGAGGGCATGGATGCCCGTCCTCCTGCATTGCCTAGGGCAATGTCCTGCAGGTCTAGCAGGGAGAGAACGTCAAGGGACCCTAGAAGGTCTTTTGATGTGAGCAGAAGAGGAACAGTTGAAGGTGGAGTGTCGGATGATATGGGGGATGATATGGATGTGGATCAGAGGAGGGATGGCAGTCTTGGAGTGAGCATGTCTGAAGAGGGCATGGGAGAGTCTCAAGGAGGCACTCAGGCCTCGGGGTTTGTCCAACCACCCCAATACCCACCCTTTTCAAAGAATCCCGGGTATTTGATGGGAGGTATATCGGATTACCCCAATTTTAACCCTTACCCTTCTCACATGCCATACCCACCTTTCTACCCACCATACCCACAGTACCCTATGTACCCACCCCCATCTTTGTACCCAGGTACAGCAAACCCTAACCCAGGGGATGTTGCACCTCCTCCACCACCAGTAGAACCTATGGTCTCAGAAACCCAAGTACCTAAACCTAGCTCATCTGGAGGGAGCAAGGTCAAGATGACCGACTACTTGAAGTTGGATGCTCCTAAGTATGAAACAGGTGATGATCCGTTTGAGTACCTTAGGATGGTCAAGATGATTACAGATGAGTTAGGGGCTGATGATAGTAGAGCCATTCAGATGGCTGGGTTCCCTCTGAAGTGCAAGAAGGCTCGTGAGTGGTTTAAAAACTATGTGAACCCGAGGTTGGATAGTCTAGCATGGGAGGAGTTTGCTAATGAGTTTGCTGGATAGGCTTTCCCTGATAGCTCAAGGGAGTTGAAGATGATCGAGTTTGAGCAGTTGAGGTAGACGGAGGAAATGAGTGTAGATGAGTACACAGATAGGTTCTTGGAGTTGTTGCCGTTTGCAGGGCAAAATCTGGATTCAGACCAGAAGAAGGCAATGAGGTATATCATGAGGCTTCACTCCTTGATTCAGTCAGCAGAAAGGGAGAGCTTCCATGCCATAGTGGATATGGCCCGGAGGATGGAGGCAGAGCAATAATCGAAGGAAAAGTTAAGCAGTCAGTGGCACAGTCTTCTGGTTCCAAAACCCCAGGTGGGGGAAGGTTAGACCCTTCATCTTTGACTGCAACAGCTTCAGGCAGTAAGAGGTGGAGTAACACCACCAAGAAGCCAAAGAAGAACAAGTTTTGGAGCAAGATCAAGTCAGGTCTGGGTTTAGGAGGTGGCTCGAGATCAGATGCAGACAATGTAGAATGTATGAAGTGTGGGAAGCCGCACAAGGGAGTATGTCGGTTTGGGACGACAGCCTGCTTCAGATGTGGGCAGGAAGGACACATGGCACGGGAGTGTCCTAGAGCAGCTTATATGGCACAGTCCCAGCGGACAGCTTCTGGTAGTGTGGCTCAGCCAGCAGCTCCAGCCGCGACACAAGCCAGTGGCAGAGGCAGAGGGAGAGGGGCAGCCTCTTCTTCAGCGGGTTTCAGGGGTGAAGGTCCATCAGCTCCAGCACAGATCTTCACCATGACACAGTAGGAGGCAAATGCATCAAACACAGTGGTGTCAGGTAATCTCATCATTGGTTGTTCAGATGTTTATGCCTTAATGGACCTTGGTGCATCTCATTCTTTTATTGCTCCGAGAGCCGTTGAGAGGTTGGATTTGATGGTCTCTGGGTTGGAGTGTCCCCTATGGGTCAGTGGACCCAAGTGTGACCCGTCAGTGGCAGAGTCAATCTGCCAGTGTAGTCCAGTTTTTATTGAGGGAAGATGCCTTTCAGCCGACCTTGTGATTCTAGATTTGACAGATTTTGACGTCATTCTAGGGATGGATTGGCTATCTACCCATGGTGCTACCTTGGAATGCAGAGAGAAGGTAGTCAGGTTCAAAGGTTAGGACGGGTCAGAGGTTGTCTTCAGAGGAGACAAGAGGGGTACACCTAGAGGTTTGATATCAGCCTTACAGGCTCATAGGTTGCTCATGAGGGGTTGTCAGGGTTTTCTAGCTCATGTGAGAGAACTGGATAGTCATGTCAGAGAGCCCGGCTCAGTGCCCGTGGTCAGAGAGTTTTTAGATGTCTTCCCAGACGAGCTGCCAGGTTTACCACCTGCTAGGGGATAGAGTTTGAAATAGAGTTGATGCCGGGAACCAGACCGATCTCTATCCCTCCCTACAGGATGGCACCAGCTGAGTTGAAAGAGTTGAAAGAGCAGTTGCAAGAGCTGGTAGACAAGGGTTTCATCCGATCGAGTATCTCACCTTGGGGTGCTCCAGTACTGTTTGTGAAAAAGAAAGATGGATCCCTTAGACTTTGTATCGACTACAGACAGTTGAACAAAGTCACTACCAAGAACAAGTACCCGTTGCCTGGGATCGACGATCTATTCGACCAGCTAGCAGGAGCAGGTTGTTTCTCCAAGATAGATCTGAGATCCGGGTACCATTAGCTGAGAATAAGAGAAGAGGATGTGCCAAAGACAGCATTCAAGACCAGATATGGGCACTATGAGTTCCTTGTGATGCTGTTCGGGTTAACCAATGCCCCTGCAGCATTTATGGATCTCATGAACAGAGTTTTCAGTCAGTATCTGGATCACTTTGTTATTGTCTTTATAGATGATATCTTAGTGTATTCCAGGAATGCAGAGGAGCATGCCCATCATCTGAGGTTAGTCTTGCAGACCTTGAGGGAACATGGCTTGTATGCCAAGTTCTCCAAGTGTGAGTTCTGGTTGAGGAGCATCTCATTCTTGGGGCATGTCGTGTCAGAAAATGGAATCAAAGTGGACCCCAAGAAAGTGGAAGTTGTAGCTAACTGGCCTAGACCCACTACAGTGACAGAGATCAAGAGCTTCTTGGGTTTGGCAGGTTACTACAGGAGGTTCGTTCAGGACTTCTCCAAGATTGCAGCTCCTATGACCAGATTGACTAAGAAGAACCAGAGGTTTGTGTGGACCGATCAGTGTGAAGACAGTTTTGAAGAGCTAAAGAGGAGGTTAACTTCAGTACCGGTGTTAGCTCTCCCAACTAGTAATGAAGACTTCACAATGTATTGCGATGCGTCCCGTGTGGGACTGGGTTGTATATTACTGCAAAAGGAAAGGGTGATTGCTTATGCTTCTAGGCAGCTGAAGAAGCATGAGTTGAATTACCCTACACATGACCTAGAGATGGTAGCTGTAATCTTTGCACTTAAGATGTGGAGGCATTACCTGTATGGGGTTAAATGTGAGATCTTCACATATCATAAAAGCCTGCAGTACATTCTGAGTCAGAGAGAGTTGAACCTGAGACTGAGAAGATGGGTAGAACTGCTTAGTGACTATGATTGCAAGATTCAGTACCATCCGGATAAGGCGAATGTTGTGGCAGACGCCTTAAGCCGGAAATCACTTGGCAGTTTGTCCCATATTACAACAGAGAGAAGACCAGTGGTGAGGGAGTTCTATAAGCTCATTAATGAAGGTCTACAGTTAGAGTTGTCTCGTACAAGTGCTTTGATAGCCCAGATGAGAGTGACACCTGTGTTTCTGGAACAGGTGACTCAGAAACAGCACGAGGACCCAGAGTTAGTGAAGATTGCCAGGACTGTTCAGTCAGGCAAGAATGAAGAGTTCAGATTTGACAGCAAGGGGATCCTCCGCTATGGGAACAGATTGTGTGTACCAGATGACGTGGGTCTGAAGGGAGACATTATGAGGGAAGCTCATAATGCCAGATATAGTGTTCACCCTGGAACCACCAAGATGTATCAAGATCTGAAGAGAGTTTATTGGTGGCCAGCTATGAAAAGAGAAGTGGCACAGTTTGTGTCAGCCTGCGAGATATGTCAGAGGATGAAGCTGGAACATCAGAAGCCGGCTGGAATGCTTAACCCACTGCCGATTCCAGAGTGGAAATGGATGAATATCGCTATGGACTTCGTGGTGGGGTTACCGGCAACATCCAACAGATTAGACTCCATATGGGTGATTGTGGACAGACTGACCAAATCTGCTCACTTCATCCCGGTCAGGAGTGGCTACTCTGTGGATAAATTGGCGCAGGTGTTTGTTGATGAAGTTGTCAGGTTGCATGGGACTTCTGTTTCAATAGTGTCTGATAGAGGACCCCAGTTCACCTCCAGGCTTTGGCGGAGTCTGTAGAACGCTATGGGTACCAGGTTGGATTTTAGCACTGCTTTCCATCCTCAAACTGATGGACAGTCAGAGAGGACCATCCAGACTATAGAAGATATGCTCAGAATGTGTGTGCTAGATTTTGGCGGTTCTTGGAGGCAGCATCTACTTTTGGTGGAGTTTGCCTATAATAACAGCTATCATACTAGCATAGGGATGGCTCCATGTGAAGCTTTGTATGGAAGGAAGTGCAGGTCACCTGTCTGCTGGGAGGAAGTTGGAGCAAGGGCCTTGGCAGGGCCTGAGCTAGTAGAGATCACCAGCAGAGTGGTACCCATAATCAGAGAAAGGATCAAGACTGCTGTGAGCAGGCAAAAGAGTTATGTAGATATCCGCAGAAGGCAAGTAGAGTTTGAGGAAGGGGATTTGGTATTGCTCAAGGTGTCTCCTATGAAAGGGGTGATTCGATTTGGGAAGAAAGGTAAGCTAGCTCCACGGTACATCGGACCTTTTGAGATCTTGCAAAAGATTGGGAATGTATCGTATAAGCTGGATTTACCTGTTTCTATGGAGAGAATCCATCCGGTTTTCCATGTTTCCATGTTAAGGAAGTTCGTGTCTGTACTACCCGGCTAGAATCCGACATCGGAATTCTACTTTCCGGTGGAATTCAGGATGTTGGAATTCTCTAGAAGGGAAGAATAATGTTTTTCTAAAAGTATTTTAGAATGTTTTAATGTTTTAAAGTTGAAATGGAATGAGTTTTTGAGCGAAAAGCACTAAGGAAGAAAAGCCAGGTTCGGCCGTCGAAGGTGAGGTTCGGCCGCCGAACATGCATGGCTTATGGTTTCACGTTAGGCCGCCGAAGGTGGTCTGGCCAGCCACCTATAAAAGGCCCTCAGTCGGTTGAAAGGATAAGATCAGATTTTCTTTTCACTTTCAGAGGTGAGATCATGCTTTCCTTAGGTATGCTTCATGTTTTCATCAAATCTTGCAAAGATTTGATTGGTTTTAATGTTATTTTGAAGGTTTTGAACTATAAACTCAAGTTTTGAAGTTTGGAGAGTTTGAAGGAGAGTTGCTCCAAATCTCCACGTTAGGATCGTTCATCTTCTTGATTTCAAGAGGTAAGTGAAGATCCTGATTTTGTTACTATGTTTTATGGAAGTTTTATGGAGTTTTTGGGTAGAGTTGCATGAATAGGGTAAAGAGTGAGTTTTTGGTGTTTTGTTGATAAAAGCATGTTTATGTGTTATGCTTTGTTGTTTGTTGGGGTTTTAGGTAGTTTTAGACCCCTTTGTGCATATACTTGAGTATATGTGTGTTGAGCAGTTGAGATGTTTGAGTTTGAGGAAGTTTGGTGTAGTTTGGCATGAGGCAGAGTAAGGTTCTGCCTTGCTGATGAACCCAGCTTTGGCCGCCGAAGAATGGTTCGGCCGCCGAATGTGCTGAGGAGGTGGCTTCGGTTGCCTAAGCTTGCCCCCGAGAGTTTGGACTTTCGGCTCTGGAGGGGAGTTTCAGCCGCCGAAGGTGCCGCCGAAGGTTATGGACTTTCGTCTCTGGAGTGCCTTTCAGCGCCCGAAACTTGCCCCCGAAAAGGTTCGGCTGTCGAAAGTAGAGATTCGGTCGTCGAAGGTGCATGAGTTTCGGCTCTGGAGAGGACTTTCGGCCGCCGAACCTGCCGCCGAAAGTGCCCTGTCCAGCCTTCCTTTGCATGTTTTGCATGATTGTTTTAAGGTGTCTAAGGGGATTCTTGGGGAGTTTTATAGAAATGTTCTTGAGCTAGTTTGGTCCCTCATTTGAGTCCATCTGTGTAGGCACAGACCAGAGGAACCAAAGAGAGCAGCAGTAAGTACTGCTTCAGAGTTTGCAGAGTCAGTCCAGAGATAGCCAGAGATGAGTGGAACTAAACTTAATTCTTTTAATGGAGAAACTGAATGCTTTTAGCATATTTCATGCACCATGATTATGCAATAGGTTGATTGCATTAGAATCCACGAATATGTTGCATTACATACTTACTTGTTGATGTGGGTGGATGCTTAATGATCCAAATAGTTCCTGAGAAAGACCAGGTGCCCATTCTACGCCCTGGCAGGTATAGAAAAGACCAGGTGCCCAGTCTATGCCCTGGCACAATGGTAAGTACAGGTGTTATATACACATATAGATATACATGACAGGAAGACCAGGTGCCCATTCTACGCCCTGGCATGGAAGTGATGCTGGAACTATTTTGGTGACAGGTTTACCCTTGATGTGAAATGTCTGTGATATGATGCATTCCATAAGATCATGTTTTAATGACCTGTTTTATTGTTCTACTCACTGGGCTATAGAGCTCATCCCACTCCCTTAACCCCAGTTTTGCAGGATCAGTGTACAGGGGAAGTCCAGCAGGGTACAGGAAGAGAAAAGAGTTTTGTGATAGCATAGTGTGGACATGTAATAGCAAAGAGCTGTACTAGTTGTATATACAGTTAGAGTTGTGCTTGACTTAGTTAATTGGTATTGTAAATCTTGTGTATACATGGTCTGTTTTATGTATATGTCCAGTTGATGAGTATGGATTACCATGTTTAACATATGCTGTGTGGACTCAGCTAGAGCTTTAATGAGTACTCTGGCAAGGGAGTCTGTGTACAGAGATAGTGCATGCACAGGTTGAGCCTTGGTTCAGAGACAAGTTTTTATTTTTACAATATATGTATGATCATGTATGAGATTTACAGGTACACAGGTAGTATAGCAGGCTTGCTACGGGTTTCGGCGACCTTAAGTCGACCTGAATCCTAGCGCCGGTGGCGGTCCGATTTTCAGGTCGTTACAGTGTTAGATCCGGGCAGGGTTCTTAGCAAGCCTGATGTGGAGATCCAAAAAGATCTCACCTATGTTGAGCAGCTAGTGCGGATCCTAGACACGCAAATCTGAAAGTTAAGGAACAAGGAAATCCCGATGGTGAAAGTCCTTTGGAATCACCACAACATCGAGGAGTGTACTTGGGAGACACGGGAGTCCATGCTCCAGCAGTATCCTTATCTCTTCTAAGGTGAGTGTTTTGTGTTTTGTATGTATGTTCATGTTTTATGCTATGCATGTGTTGTTTGGTGAACATTCGGGGACGAATGTTCTTGAAGGGGGAAAATGTAATACCCGGCAAAACTTCGGTATCGGAATTCCTACCGTCCGGTGGAATCTCGGATGTTGGAAACCTCTAGAAGGGTAAAATCATGTTTTTATAAAATGTTTTAATATATTTTAAGGTTTTAAGTGAGAAAGAAATTGAGTTTTGAATGAAAATTACTATAGAGGGAAATCCAGGTTCGGCCGCCGAACCTCATGTTCAGCCGCTGAACATGCATGAGTTTTGGAGGCACATAAGGCTTCCGAAGGTGGCCTGGCCAGCCCCTATAAGAAGCCCCATGGCCGAAAATGGGCGAGTTTCTTCCCCATTTCCTGCCAGAGGTGAGTCCATGCCCTCCCGTGGTTGATTTTGACGATTTTCCTTAAAGCTTTCAAGTGTTAACAAGTGTTTACTTGGTTTTTGAAGATTTGTGAGCTTAGAATAAGTTTTTGGAGCTTGGAGACCCAAGGAGCTAGATCTCTCCCGTCTCCGAGTTGGACCGCCTCTCCTCTCAATCTTCAAGAGGTAAGAGTAGATCCTCACCTCTTTTCATATTTTGATTAAGTTTCATGAAGGTTCATGGGGTAGAAATCCATGATTAGGTTAGTTGTTTAGTGTTAAGATTTATGTGCTTTTATGGTTAATGTATGTTGTATATGTATGTTTGATGTGTTTTGGTTGGGGTTTAGGCTAGTTTTGAGACCCCTATAAGCTTATGTATGTGTGTATGCATGTTTTGGAAGTGTTGGATTTGAGTTGGAAGGTTTTGGGAGGCAAATGTGCATGAGGGCTGAGTTCTGCCACTTCTGGAAGAACTCAGGTTCGGCAGCCAAAGGGACTTTCAGCCGCCGAACCTGCATGTGGAGGCAAACTTTTGGCTGCCAAACCCTGCCCCCGAAAGTTGGACTTTCGGCTCTAGAGGGGAGTTTCGGCCACCGAAGGTGCCGCTAAACATGCACGAGTTTCGGATCTGGAAGGAACCTTCGGCCGCCGAAAGTGCCGCCAAAGGTTCATGACTTTCGGCTCTAGAGGGACTTTCGGCTCTAGAGGGACTTTCGGCCGCTGAACCTGCCGCTGAAAATGCCCTGTTCAACCTTCCTTTGCATGATTTTCTATGGATGTTTGTGATGTTTTAGGGGGTTTTTGGGGAGTAGTTTAGAGTCATGTTAGTATACGTTTGGTCCCTCATTTGAGTCCACCTGTGTAGGTTCGGACCTGAGGAACCGAGGACCCCAGCAGTGAGATAGCTGCTTCAGAGTCTTTTCAGAGCTAGCCTGAGGTGAGTAGAATGACTCTTTATATTGCAAAGTAAATAAATAAATTTTGAGCACGTTCATGCATCACGAATGCCATGAGATATATTAGGTTGTTTGCATTAGAATTCACGAGTATGTTGCATTGCATATAATGTTGTTGATGTGGATGAACATTGAATGGTCCATTAGCCCTTGTATGGTATGACATGATATGATGATGGTATTGTAACGACCCGAAAATCGGACCGCTACCGGCGCTAGGATACGGGTCGACTTAAGGCCGCCGGGACCCGTAGCAAGCCTAACATACCTCCTGAAAACCTGATTAATCCCATACATGATCAACAATCATACATAAAGATTAAAACTTTTCTTTCATTCATTCCTCATACACCAAACTCAACCTGTGCATGCACTAAACGTACTCATAATCATAAACTCGACCCCTCTGTGGGATCTTATCAATGCCCCAATGGCGATACATCATAAGTTGAGTTGGTTAAACATAAACATCAATAGACATTAAGATCATGTATCAACAGGGGATTACAATAAACTATGGTCAAGCACACTTCTAAACCTCAATATCATTATACATAACATAACTATTTAACTTTACATCATCTTACAATTTATCATGTCCACTTTCTAACTATTACAAACATAAGACTTTACTCTTCCTGACTTCTCTGTCTAGCCCGTACCTGCAATCCTGGGGGATTAGGGAAAAGGGGTGAGCTACAAGAGCCCAGTGAGCAGAATAATAGAAAAAAAACAACATTTAAAAATTTCATGCCATCATGTAATGCAACACATCACAACAAATCACATCTTGGATGGTATTGTCACCAATAGTCCTCTACATTCCAAAGTGCCGGGACGTAGAATGGGTACAACCGGTCTTTCTCTTAACATAACATATCATAACATACCAATGTGCCAGGGACGTAGAATGGGTACAACCTGGACTTTCTCTTACATAGTGCCAGGGACGTAGAATGGGTACAACCTGGACTTCCTTACCATACCATGCCGTAGCATCATCATATCATATGAGGACTAAAGGGTCATCCAATAACCAATCCACATCAACATCATAAATGCAATGCAACATATTCGTGGATTCTAATGCAAACAACCTATTTCATCACATGGCATTCATGATGCATGAACATGCTCAACTGTATAATTCATTTGCTTTAAAAACATAAGGTTTATTCTACTCACCTCTGGCCGAAGCTCTACTGACTCAGAAGCAGCTGAACTCACTGCTGGGGTCCTCGGTTCCTCGGGTCCGAACCTACACAGGTGGACTCAAATGAGGGACCAAACAACTAGAACATAACTCTAAAAATATCCCCCCAAAACCCCCTAAAACACCTCAAAACAATCATGCAAAAACATGCAAAGGAAGGCAGAACAGGGCAGGTTCGGCGACACCTTCGGCGACCGAAAGTCCCTCCAGAGCCGAAACCCAGGCAGGTTCGGCGGCACCTTCGGCGGCCGAAAGTCCCAGACAGAGATAAAAGTCTCTTTTCGGGGGCAACTTCGGCAGCCGAAAGGCCTGCCTCCCAGCCATGTTCGGCGGCCGAAAGTGCCTTCGGCTGCCGAACCTGGTTTCTGCCAAAGGGCAGAAACTTGGCTCCTTTAAGCACATTTGCCTCCAAAACTTCCAATCATGCATTTAGCTCAACCAAAACATGCAAATATACATACATTGGCTCCTAGGGGCTTCAAACTAACTTAAACCCCAACTACAACACACACAACAACACAAATCCAACATACATTGCTCAAACCATAACATTTACTCAAAAACCTAACTATGAGCTAAACATGCATTCTACCCCATAGATCTTGCATAAAACTTACTTTAAACATAAAATGAGCTTAAGATCGGCTCTTACCTCTTGAAGATCGAGAGAGAGACGTCCTAAACTCGGAGGTGGGAGATTTTGAGTTCTTGAACCTCAAAGCTCCAAAACTTGCTTTAAACTCGAAAATCTTCAAAACAACGTAAAAGCTTGTGAAAATCTTGAAAGATTTGAAGGAAAGAACTCAAGGATGGTGAGGAACGGCGGAAGGGCTCACCTTGGCCGAAAATGGGGAGAAAGCTCGCCCATTTCGGCTAAGGAGCTCTTTTATAGTGGCTGGCCAGGCCACATTCGGGAGCCGAACGTGCCCCCGCATGCATGCCATGTTCGGCGGCTGAACTTGAGGTTCGGCGGCCGAACCTGGGCTTCCCTCACATATGCCTTCGGCGGCCTAAGGCTCACCCGAAAAGCATGCATGTTCGGCGGCCGAACTTTGAGTTTCGGCGGCCGAACCTGAGTTTCCTCCAAGGTTGTTTTTATTCCAAAAACTCATTTCCTCTTTACTTAAAATCATCAAAAACATTAAAATATTTCATGAAAACATGGTTTTACCCTTCTAGAGGTCTCCGACATCCGAGATTCCACCGGACGGTAGGAATTCCGATACCGGAGTCTAGCCGGGTATTACAGATATGGTTCGAAAGTCCAGGAAGACCTATTCTACATCCCTGGCACTATGTAAGAGAAAGTCCAGGAAGACCCATTCTACGTCCCTGGCACATTGAAATGTTATGATATGTTATGTAAGGGAAAAGACTAGGTCCCATTCTACGTTTTGGCACTATTGGACATGTAGAGGGCTATTGGTGATAAGTTCATCCTTAATGTGATTTGTTTATGATGTGATGCATTCCATGAAAGCATGAATCTTTAATATAATGTTTTACTATTCTGCTCACTGGGCTCTAGTAGCTCACCCCATTCCCTTAATCCCCCAGGTTTGCAGGTACGGGCTAGACCAGGAAGTCACCAGGATTAAAAGTCATGTTTTATGTAATAGCTAGTTGTGGACATGTATTGTAAAATGTTATTATACGATGTAATGTAAAGAATTGTATTGGGAATAGAATTGTGCTTGGCCCTAGTGTATGTTAATCCCTTTTTGGTACATGATCTTTTAATGAAATGTTTTAATGATGTTTATGTAGACCAAGCTTAAGGTATGATATGTTACCCCATTGGAGCATTTGATGAGGGCTCTAGTGTGGGGTTTTATGGTTATGAGTTGTGCATGCACAGATTAAGCTTGGTGAATGAAAGAAAAAGTTTAAATTTTTATGTAAATATATGATCATGTATGGGATTGAACAGGTATACAGGATGTATGTTAGGCTTGCTACGGGTCCCGGTGACCTTATGTCGATCTGGATCCTAGCGCCGATAACGATCCGATTTTCGGGTCGTTACAAGTTTGTTTGGACAAACAGTTTTCTGGTTGTTTTTCTTCAACAGCTTGTTCTTGAACTTGCGAACTTTCATCATCTTCCTCATCATCTTGAAGCTCTTCCTCCCTTCTCAACATGTTTGCATTTTCTACAGTGGCAATTCCTTCTAACTGCTGTTCGAGGTTTTGTAAAGCAGTTGTCGTGGACTCCATCATCTTTTCAAGGTGCTGGGTGGAATTTGGAGGTGATGGTTGGGCTTGATATCCTTGATAATCCTGGTAGTTGTTAGCCTCTGTATAACTGAAGTCTGGATAGTCTCCCCAACCTGGATTGTATGTGTTATAGTATGGATCATGTCTTGGCTGTTCATAGAATCCTCCATATGCATGTCTAGGCTGACTATTGAATCTTTCAAATGCATGCACTGGGTGGTCATACTGATAAAGTGTAGGACATTGATCAGTTGGGTGTCCCACATATCCACAGATCCTACATGGCCTTGGTGGCTGGGATGCTTGAACCTGTTGAACTAGTCCTATGGCAAATTCTTTCATAAAAGATGTCAGTAAAGAAAAATCAGATCTATTTACCTCATCCATGATTCAGATCTGCGATGGTGACTGTGCCTTTTGGTGAGACGTTCGGCGGCCGAATGGTGAAGAGAAGGTGCGATTAAGATGTTTCAGAAGATGGTTCTGCCCTTTTTTTTTTTGTTCAGATCTGCGATATGGTGTTCTTCGGGTTACAGATCAGATCCTGAAAGAAAAAAAAATAAGTTAAATCAACTCCCCGGCAACGGCGCCAATTTTTTGACTCGCGGTTGTCGAAGCCGGTCAAAAATAACCTTTCTGGTTATCAACAATTTACAACTGCAGATAATGGTGAAAGGATTGAATCGACAAAGAATTGAGAACTTACCTATTTTCCTTATCAAGACCAATAAAATGAACTGAAACAGAAATAAACTGAAAAAGAAGAAAACTGAAAACGAGATAAACTGAAATGAGATATGTAACGACCCGAAAATCGGACCGCTACCGGCGCTAGGATCCAGATCAGCTTAAGGCCGCCGGGACCCGTAGCAAGCCTGACATATAACCTGAAAACCTATTTAATCCCATACATGATCAACAATATACATAAAAATTTAAAACTTTTCTTTCATTCATATCCTCATATACCAAACTCAATCTGTACATGCACTGAACATAAACATAACTATAAACATTGACCCCTCTGTGGGATCTCATCAATGCCCCCAAAGGGTGGCATAACATGTGTTGAGTTGGTTAGACATAATCATCAATAAACATTAAGATCATGTATTAAAAAGGGATTACAATATACTATGGTCAAGCACACTTCTAAACCTCAATATCATCATTACATTACATAACTCAACATTTTTCATGTCCACACTATCTATTACAAAACAAGGACTTCATTACTCTTGCTGACCTCCTGGTCTACCCTGTACCTGCAAGCCTGGGGGTTAAGGGAGAGGGGTGAGCTACAAGAGCCCAGTGAGCAGAATAATAAAACATTTAAAACATATGATAACATGAAATGCATCACATCACAGCTAATCACATCAAGGATGAATTTGTCACCAATAGTCCCCTACATGGTCCAACTGTGCCAGGGGCGTAGAATGGGCCTCGCTGGTCTTTCTCTTACATAACATAACATAACATGGTCCAACTGTGCCAGGGGCGTAGAATGGGCCTCGGTGGTCTTTCTCTTACATGGTGCCAGGGGCGTAGAATGGGCCTCACTGGTCTTCCGTACCGTATCCTCATCATCATAACATATGGGGACTAAACGATCATTCAACATTCATCCACATCATCAAACATATTATGCAATGCAACATATTCGTGAGTCTAATGCAAACACCCTATTATATCTCATGGCATTCATGATGCGTGAATCATGCTAAAACTGATTTATTTATTTTAAAGCATAAAGAGTTATTCCACTCACCTCTAGCTGAAGCTCTACTGACTCTGAAGTGACTGACTCACTGCTGGGGTCCTCGGTTCCTCGGGTCCGAACCTACACAGGTGGACTCAAATGAGGGACCAAACATACATGAACATAACTCTAAACTACTCCCCAAAAACCCCCTAAAACATCATGAAACAATCATGCAAAACATGCAAAGGAAGGCTGAACAGGGCACTTTCGGCGGCAGGTTCGTCGGCCGAAAGTCCCTCTAGAGCCGAAAGTCAGGCAGGTTCGGCGGCACCTTCGGCGGCCGAAACTCCTAGACAGAGGCCAAACTCATGCATGTTCGGCGGCATTTTCAGCGGCCGAAACTCCCAGACAGAGACGAAAGTCTCCTTTCGGGGGCAAGCTTTGGCAGCCGAAGGCTGCTTCCACAAGCATGTTCGGCGGCCGAAAGTTCCGTCGGCTGCCGAACCTGGTTTCTCCCTTAGTGGCAGAAACTCAGCTCTTCTATGCATTTATGCCTCCAAAACTTTCCAAACATGCATAAACCTATTCTACAACACTCATACACAAGCATACAAGCTCCTAGGGGCTTCAAACCATCTAAAACCCCCATCTACAACACATCAAACATGCATTTGCAAGCCACATTGTTCAAAATCACAACATTAACTCAAAAACTCATATAAACCTACACATGCCATTCTACCCCATAAACTAGCATAAAACTTACTTAAAACATGCAATGAGCTTAAGATCGGCTCTTACCTCTTGAAGATCGAGAGAGAGATGACCTAAACTTGGAGATGGGAGATTTTCAACTTCCTTGGGTCTCCAAGCTCAAAACTTGCTCAAAACTTGAAAATCTTCAAAACAAAGCAAAAACTTGTGAAAATCTTGAAAGATCTGAAGGAAGAACTCAAAGATTGGTGAGGAACGGCGGAGAGCTCACCTTGGCCGACAATGGGGAGAAAAGCTCGCCCGTTTTCGGCTAAGGGACCCTTTTATAGTGGCTGGCCAGGCCACGTTCGGGGGCCGAATGTGCCTCCGCATGCATGCCATGTTCGGCAGCCGAACTGGAGGTTCGGCGGCCGAACCTGGACTTTCCTCACTTATGCCTTCGGGGGCCTAAGGCACACCCGAAATGCATGCATGTTCGGCGGCCGAACTTGAGGTTCGGCGGCCGAACCTGGGTTTTCCTCCAAGGTTGTTTTCATGCAAAAACTCAATTCCATCTTACTTAATACCATAAAACACATTAAAACATTTTATGAAAACATGGTTTTACCCTTCTAGAGGTCTCCGTCATCCGAGATTCCACCGAACGGTAGGAATTCCGATACCGGAGTCTAGCCGGGTATTACAAGATAAAACTGAAAGAGAAAGCAAAGGAAAGCAAAATAAACTAAAATAAGATATGACGAGATAAAACTGAAAGAGAAATAAATGAAAAGCAAAATAAACTGAAATGAGATAAAACTGAAAACGAGATAAACTGAAAGCGGAATAAAAATAAATTGCAGTAAAAGTAAAATGGGGGGTTTGAGATTGATTTGATTAACAAACTACTGAAAGAAATTAAAATAAGCGAATAATAAAATAAAAGAGAGATAAATAATGAGAAAAGCTCTAGTTAAAGAATTGGATCCACTTCAGTTGTTGGGATTAATCATTGACACTTAGCTTCTTTTGATTGATTCAATAGATTAGTTATGGAGATAGAAGACGCTTCTCACCACCATGTCTCTCCTTATGATTAAATCAATTAGGGAACGTCCTCTAATCAATTACTAATTAACAAATTGCCAAGGAACGTCCTTGGGCCTTAGGCATCAAATAATTGTTAATTGTATGAAGAAAGAGAGAGATCCAATCCTGACTACTCAAACGTATGAGATGTTGCTAGATCATACAATTTCCTTGGTTTTTACACCAAGTGTTCTTATGTTTGAATAATCCAAGCAATTACGGACTTAAATCACCCAAACTAACATATTATTACCTTGCAATCAAGAATCAATTGGCTATATTGATCAAAACAACAAAGCAACAATGGAATTAAGCATGAGATTGTATGAATACTGAATAACAAAAGATAAACAATGTTTGATCAAGTCTCCCAATCCATAAAACAACTAAAGCATCACCTAATCTTCAACTAGATAAAAAGGTTTCAGCCACTCATGGCTGAACCAAAACCAAAAATAAAAGAAAAGAAGAAAGGTAGAAGAAGAGATGTGAATCCCGTAGGTGTCTCCAAGGTGGGCTTGAAAAATTGTGGGGAGGCTCCTTATGTGTCTTTTTATAGTTGAAAGTGTTGCCCTAGGTCCTTACATGCTGCCCTTGCTTCCTAATTAGTGAAGAGAGGAAAGGGCGTGTAAGCTTGCATAAGAGAAGGAGAGGCGCGCGGCTTGGTCTGAGAAAGGGAAGGAGGCGCAGATTGTGCTTCCTAATTAAGTTTAGATGCTGACCTTGCTGCCCAAGAGGTACTTGCTGTCCAAGTTGTGTCTGAAAAGGAAAGATTCGCATTCCAAAATTATTCAGAAGGAAAGAAGCGTGCACATCTTCTTCAGAGGGAAAGTGGCGCGCGGATTGGCTTTCAGGAGGCAGGTGGGCGCGCGGTCATTGAATGCAGAAGGGAAAGTGAATCTGTCTAGTCTTTCCTTTTTAGGTGGAGCCTTCGTTTGAATTTTAAATGCTGAATGAAGAAGAGGCAAGTGCATCTCCTTGAAATCTTGCTACCTAAATAGGAAGATTTGACTGCTGCAGTGTGTGCACATCTTTGAATAAGGAAAGAAAAATCTACGATTTGAATTCCAAATAATCTTCTGACTGAGCTTTCCTTATTTTCTTTTGCTTCTGCACTTCCCTTATTTGAATAATTTCCTTTTCTGAAAACTTTCCTTATTTGAAAACTTTCCTTATTTGAAAACTTTCCTTTTTTGGCACTTTCCATATTTGGCACTTTTTGGCAGTTTTAAGAGCATTTTTTCCAGATTGTCTCTTTACACCTAATATTTGCAAAACATGATTAAAACTACAAAATTAGGTAGAAAAGGTGTAAATAAACATCAATAAGATAATGATAAAATGGGATAAAATATGCTCTATCAAATACCCCCACATCTAGCCTTTTGCTTGTCCTCAAGCAAATAAATATTGTCAAACAAGCTTTCTTTGCTTTTGATCCTTATTTCCACTTAAGCTCTTACTCAAGACACCTATTTTGAATCATTGTAGTGAAGTATATATGCATGAAGATTACTCACCTTATTTCCTTGTTTCCCTTTACTTACCATGGCTAGGATTTGTTTTACTCAAGAGAGAGACTATACATGCACATATTTTGTTTAGTTAAGACTTTTTCCAGCTTTCGGAGTGATTTGCCCTTACCTTGAAGTACTATATTCAGCCTTTTGCACTTTTAATCTTGCTTGAAAAAGTCACCAACCTTTTGACGTGAAGGTACATATTGGTGATACCCACCCCCAGTTACTCAGTTGTTCACCTGTCCAAGTGGCTACTAGCTCTGTTCATAGTCTTTTGACCATTGGAACAGTTTTCAATTGTGCTTATGAACTCCCCTCCAAAGCCGAAAGTCCAAACTTTCGGGGGCAGGGTTCGGCAGCCAAAACTGCCTCCTCAGGCAAGTTCAGCGGCCGAACATGGCTTCGGCTGCCAAATCTGAGTTCTTCCAGAATGGAAGAACTCAGCCTCCATGCATATTTTGCCTCCCAAAATCCTCCAAACTCAAATCAAACCATGCAAAAACATGCATAAACATACCCTCAAACATTTAGGGGCTTAAAACTAGCCTATACCCCAACAACATCACATTTTATCAAACGATGAACATACATTGCATCATTTAACTCACATAAACCCTAACATTTATAACTAACCTAAACATGTATTAAAACTCTCTAAAACCCCTCAAAAATTTTATAAAACATAAAAGAAAGGTAGGATCTCCACTTACCTCTTGAAAATCGAGAGGAGAGACGATCAAAACTTGGAGATAGGAGAAATCGTGCTCCGGGGTCTCCAAGCTTCAAAACTCTGTTCTTAGCTCAAAAATCTTCAAAACCAAGTTAAAACTTGTTAAAACTTGAAGGATTTGAGGAGAAAACATAAGATCGATAAAAAGGGGTGGCGAAGACTCACCTTGCCCGAAAATAGGGAGAAAAACTCGCCCATTTTCGGACAGGGGGCCTTTTATAGGTGGCTGGCCAGACCACCTTCAGAAGCCAAAAGTGCCTCCGCAAATCCACCATGTTCGGCGGCTGAACATGAAGTTCGGCGGCCAAACCTGGGTTTCTCCTCCAAAATGTTTTCTTTCAAAAACTCAATTTCTTTCTTCATTAAAACCATAAAAACATGTTAAAACATGATAAAAATATAATTTTACCCTTCTAGAGAATTTCGACATCCGAGATTCTGCCGGAAAGCAGGAATTCCGATGCCGGAGTCTAGCTGGGTATTACAGGCATTGCTGGGATTGAATTTAGCAGGAAAATCCCAGGTGGAGTCAGGGCATTCACAGCCCGTGGCAATGCCAAACTCCTGCAGGGACAAGCAAAATCGTTGTCCCAATAGCCTAAACCCAATAACATATGGTGTGTGCATGTTGTGCATGGCTGGTCTATCAAAGTAGAAAGTGGTGAAGAACTCATGTGTGAGCTCAGTGAAGGATGGGAAGTGAAGAAAGAAGAATTTGTCCCAACCAATTGCAGAGATAAGGGAACGTACATGGTTTCGAAGTCTCAGTGCTTCAAGAGTGCCATGGTGTATGTACTTACCTGGATGGTATTGCAGAGAGGAGACTTTGTCTAGCCTGGCTCGTTCAGATGCCTTGTTGAAAGTCAAGGCTTGAGTTATGTGATCTGGTTGGGCTGGTTTGGGCAAATCACTGGGTAAATGGTCTTCTTCGTAGCTCGCGGGATGTGTGTCTGTGGGTGTCTATGGGTGTCTCTAGGTGTCGCTCCGGGCTCGGTGGTGGCGGTGGTGGTGGTGGTGATGGTGTTCTTGGCCGTTTCTGGCCATGACTGGTGGATGAGGTGTCTTCTTGAGGCGTTTTGCCTCCCTGGGTGTCCATTGCGACTGTTGGAGAAGAAGGTGGTGGTTCAATCATCCTCGCCTTGTTTTGCCGGTGATAGGTTTGGACGTCCGGTGAGTCGGAGCATCTGGTCTGTTCTTCCTCTGTCGTTTCGGCGTCGACGTTGTTGGGGACGGGTAGAGGGTTTTCCATGGCCTCATCGTCACTGTCGGTGGGAATGCAAATGGGTCTAGGCATCCCGCGCCTCCTCCACATACCGGGGCCGCCGGTAACCATCATCTTGGTTCTGGCCATGGTGCTTTGCTGTAGCCGGTGATAGGGTTTCTTGGAGAAGAAGAAGAAGATGAGACAGAAAGAGATAGCATGAGGGAAAAGGAAATAATAAAAAAAATTATTTAAAGTGATTTGGGGTAGTTGAACTGCCCTGATCATTAAATGCTGAGTCTCTGGCTTCGTGACAGGGTGATTTGGTCAGTGATTTGGGCAAATCACTTGGCCAAATCACTTTCTTCATTGCAGTTGCTTGGTTGGTATTGTTTATGCCCTTTGCTGTTGATGGGCTGAGCTGTCGATTTGGCCTGGTGATTTGGGCAAATCACCTGGGCAAATCACTTCTTTGGTGCAATTGCCTGGTTGATCTTGTTCTTTTTGAGATGAGCCCTGTCGATTTGGGCATATCACCTGCCCCAATTACTTGTGACTATGGTACATTCAGTCGATTTGCCCCAGTGATTTGGGCAGATTGCTTCAGCTGGGTTGCCTCCCAGTAGCGCCCTGTTTTCTGTCTCGGGCTGGACTGCATTGTCTTGATCAGCAGGCTGGGGAAGGGGGATCCAAGGGAACCTCCTCCACAAGGTGAACAGCAAATTCTTCATAAAATTGCTTCAAACGGTGCCCATTAACCTTGAAAACTTTGCTGGTTTGTGGACTGCGAATGTCCACAGCTCCATGTGGGTAGATGTGCTCAATCAAGAATGGCCCAATCCACCTAGACCGAAGCTTCCCAGGGAATAATTTGAACCTTGAATCAAAAAGCAAAACCTTATCACCAACCTGGAAGTGTTTTCTAGAGATATTTTTGTCATGGAAGGCTTTGGTCTTTGCTTTGTAATCCCATGAAGCTTCATATGCATCACGCTGGATCTCCTCTAGCTCTTGAAGTTGTAATTTTCTGTTGGCTCCAGCTTCTTTTTCATCAAGATTACACTTTTTGACAGCCCAATAGGCTTTCTGTTCAAGTTCTACGGGTAGATGACAAGTTTTCCCATAAATCAGCCTATATGGAGACATCCCTATTGGAGTTTTATATGTTGTTCTATATGCCCATAAGGCATCATTGAAGCGCACACTCCAGTCCTTGCGATTTGGACAGACTTTTTTCTCTAAAATTGACTTGATCTCCCTATTTGACACTTCGGCCAGCCCATTTGTTTGAGGATGATAGGTAGTAGAGGTTCTATGGATGACGTGGTGCTTTTTAAGGAGAGTTTCTACTACCTTGTTGCAAAAATGGGTGCCACGGTCACTGATAATAGCTTTGGGTAGACCGAATCTTGAGAATATGTAGGATTTCACGAAGTCACAAACTGTTTTTGCATCATCAGCCCTTGTTGCCTTTGCCTCAATCCACTTGGACACATAGTCCACTGCCAGTAGTATGTAGGTGCTGCCAAAGGAAGGTGGGAAGGGCCCCATGAAGTCAATGCCCCAAATATCAAATATTTCACACACCATGATGGGTGCTTGTGGCATTTCACTTCGGGTGCCAAGGTTTCCCTTTTGTTGGCATCTTGCACATGACCTACAAAATAAATAAGAATCTCTAAATATATTAGGCCAAAATAACCCACATTCAAGTATTTTCAAGGCTGTCTTGCGTGGTCCAAAATGTCCTGCACAATACTTCCATAGGTAAGGCTCATCCCACACATAATATCTTGCATCTTTCTTGATTTTATTTCTCATATGTTTGGGCAAATTAGAAGGTAAATCACCTGTGGCAAGGTAATTTACTATATCAGCATACCATGGTTCCTTTTCTTGGACAGCAAACAGGTGCTCATCAGGGAAGGTCTCATTGATGGGGCATGGCTCCATTTCTGAAGGTATTCGGCTGAGGTGGTCAGCTACAAGATTCACTTTTCTCTTTTTGTCACGAATCTCTAAGTCAAACTCTTGCAAGAGCAATATCCATCGCACCAGCCTTGGTTTGGACTCCTTTTCTTGATTAAATATCTCAATGCAGCATGGTCTAAATAAATAATCACCTTTGTCCCAAGTAGATAGGACCGAAATTTCTCCAATGCAAACACCACGGCCAGCAACTCTTTTTCTGTTGTGGAGTAGTTGCATTGAGCTGCATCTAAGGTACGTGAGGCATAATGTATGACATGAGGAGAGTTACCTTTACGCTGTCCCAACACTGCTCCCACAGCAAAGTTGCTGGCGTCGCACATGATCTCAAAAGGGAGGGTCCAGTCAGGGGGCTGGATGATTGGGGCAGTGATCAGCAGTGATTTGACCAAATCAAAGGCTGTTTTGCAGCTTTCGTCAAACTCGAATGGGACATCCTGCTGTAATAATCTGCACAAAGGCTGAGTTATTTTGGAAAAATCTTTGATGAACCTTCTATAAAAAGCAGCATGGCCAAGGAACGATCTAATCTCCCGAATGCTGGTTGGATAGGGCAAGCTTTTGATGGTGTCAACTTTGGCCTTGTCCACCTCTATCCCCTTTGTTGAAACAATATGGCCCAAGATTAAGCCATGGTTGACCATGAAGTGGCACTTCTCGTAGTTTTATCTCCAAGCACCTTTGAAGTATCTTCTCCAAGTTGGCTAGGCATTCATTGAATGAGTTACCATATACCGTGAAATCGTTCATGAAGACTTCAATAATCTTCTCCACATAGTCAGAAAAAATACTCATCATGCACCTTTGGAAAGTGGCTGGTGCATTGCAAAGACCAAAGGGCATCCTTCTAAATGCGAAGGTGCCAAATGGACATGTGAAGGTGGTCTTTTCTTGGTCTTCAGGTGCAACGGGAACTTGGTAGAATCCTAAATATCCATCAAGGCAGCAGTAATGGCTTTTTCCAGCAAGTCTCTCAAACATTTGGTCCATGAAGGGCAAGGGAAAATGGTCATTCCTTATGGCTGTGTTGAGCTTCCTGTAATCCATGCACGCTCTCCACCCATTTTGCACATGAGTGGGTACTAGCTCTCCTTCGGAATTGGGGACAATAGTAATCCCAGTCTTCTTTGGTACTATGTGGATAGGACTCACCCACTTGCTATCAGATATGGGGTAGATGACTCCGATATCTAAGAGCTTCACTATTTCTTTCTTCACAACCTTCATCATCGGTGGATTTAGCCTTCTTTGGGCCTCATGGACAGGTTTGCATTCATCCTCCATGAGTATTCGATGCATGCATGTTGAGGGTGAGATGCCTTTGATGTCCTCCAAGGTCCACCCAATTGCTTTCTTGTGTTTCCTCAATACCTCGAGGAGTTTTTCCTCTTCTTGCTGGTTGAGTTGATTGGATACTATGACTGGAAGTGTATTTCCAGCCCCCAAGTAGGCATATTTGAGGTGCCTTGGCAGAGGTTTCAGGGCTGGTGCAGTTGCTGTCTGGTCTGATGCTTGCTGTTTGTCCACTGATTTGGGCAGATTGCCTGGCGCTGGGTCTGGTGATCTGGGCAGATCACTCTCTGTCTTGTCTGTCTATTCTAGCGATTTGGGCAAGTCAGATTCTACCTGTACTGGTGATTTGGGCAGATCACCCGCAACCAGCTGTGAACAGGGAGCTGTCTGGTCTGTGCCTTTTCCAGTGCTGCTGCTGGTGCTGTCCATTTCTTCAGATCTGTATAAATCAACATTGAGTGAGTCATCTAGAACAAAATAAAAAATTTCTTGACTTAAATCATCAATAACATCAAGGCCATAAACAGGAGAAACATCATTGGGGAATTTCATGGCATCATAAACATTAAACTTGATAACTTCCCCTTCAAACTCCATGGTCAATGTGCCATCATGCACATCAATTTTGGTTCTTGCTGTACTTAAGAATGGTCTCCCAAGTAGGATGTCAGAGGTGGTGTTGCTCTTATCTTCCTCCATGTCAGCTGGGAAGACTAGTTGGTCCACTTGCACCAACACATCTTCAAGCACTCCCTTGGGATAGACAACGGATTAGTCAGCCAATTGGATCACAATGCTGGTGTCCTTGAGTGTACCTGCATTCAACAAGTTAAAAATGGAAAGGGGCATAACATTAATTGAAGCTCCAAGGTCACACATGGCCTTCTTTATCCCCACATTGCCTATTTTGCATGAAACTGCGAACATCCCTCTATCCTTGCATTTGACTGGAAGCTTTCTTTGAATGACAGCTGAGACACATTCCCCCACACTTACCTTTTCACGTTTAGCAAGTTTCCTTCTATTGGTGCATAGCTCTTTGAGAAATTTGGCATACCTTGGTATTTGTTTGACAGCATCAAGTAGAGGTATGTTGATTTCCACCTTGCGAAGTGTCTCCAATATTTCTTTTTCCTCTTTTTCTTTTTGAGACCTTGCAAATCTTTTGGGAAAGGGGGGAGGTACCTTAAATTTCTCCACTGGTTGCTGGTCTGACTTCTGCCTATGACTGGATTCTGCCTGGTCTGTTGATTTAGGCAAATCAACTTCTGCCTTCTCTGACGATTTGGGCAAATCACTACTGCTGGGCAGTTTAGTCTGCCTAGCGATTGGGTCAGTGATTTGGGCAGATCGACTGCCCTGATCACTTTCTGGCAGATTCTTCTCAGCAACCTGTTTTTGCATTTTCTCAGCCCTGCTGTCTTGCAGCTCTTTTCCACTCCTCAATGTGATGGCACTAGCATTCTGCCTCGGGTTTATCTCAGTTTGGGAGGGCAGTTTTCCTTGTGATTCAAGCTTGCTCAAGGATGAGGCCATTTGTCCCATCTGTTGCTCAAGATTTTGCACAGTGTTTGCTAGGGACTTCACTATATCTTCAAGGGGTGCATTGGACTTTTGAAATGCTGCTGGTGCTGGATTTTGGATATTGATTGTCCCTTGCATAGCTGAAGTTCGGGTGATCCCTCCAACCTGGGTTGTATGTATTAGAATAGGGATTATACCTTCTTTGCCCATTGAAACCTCCAACAGCATTGACTTGCTGGTTCTCTTCTTGAAGGGAAGGACATAGATCAGTTGGGTGGTTTGTATTTGCACATATTCCACATGGCTTGGGCTACTAAATCTACTGGACTTGTTGGGCTTGACCCACAACAAGGCTACGAACAACATTGGTTAGATCAGAGATTTGGGATGCCAAAATTGATGTACTCACCTCATTTACCATTCTTGGTTGCTGCTCTTGATCTCCAAATTGCTGAGAAGCTGCAACCATGGTGGAAATTAAATTCCTCATCTCTCGAGGTGATTTGTCCTCAATTGACCCTCCACAGGCTGCATCAATAAATTTTCTCTCTGAGGGCAGCAAACCTCCATAGAAGTATTCAATGAGGGATTGGTCAGAAATATCATGCTGTGGGCAGCTTGTGCACAACCTTTTGAACCTTTCCCAGTATTCATACAAGCCTTCAGAGTGTTTTTGCCTTATACCACTTATTTCTCGGCGGATGCCTATGGCTTTTGAGGTTGGAAAGAATTTTCTCAAGAATGCTCTCACCATACCAGCCCATGATGTGATGGATCCGGGTGGCAAGTAGAATAGCCATTCCTTGGCATAGTCGTTAAGGGAAAAAGGGAAGGCTCTAAGTTTAACATGCTCTTCTGAAATACCTTGAGGTCTCATGGTGGAGCACACAATGTGGAATTCCTTCAAATGCTTGTGAGGATCTTCATTTTCTAGGCCTCTGAATTTGGGAAGGAGATGAATCAAGACTGTCTTTAATTCGAAAGGTGCTATCAATGGGGGATATGCAATGCACAAGGGTGCTTGGTCTCCTGCTGGTTCAGCTAGCTCTCGGAGTGTTCTCTCCTGTGGCTATGGTGCCTGGATGGGCTCGTTTCTAGCTTGAATTTCAGCTTCTTCATGTGCAACAGGGGGTTCTGCCATTGCTGGATTTTCTGCAGCAACCCGGAAGTCTGTTTCTAGTGCAAATTCAGTAGTGGTAGATGCGGATGTGGGCGAATCTGCTGGTGCAGAAATTTCTACAGCAGGGACAGTAGCAGATCTGTGAGATGGTGTTGTTGATGAAGATGGTTTTGAGGCTTGGTTCCTCAGGTTTGCTTGCTTCCTTAAGTTCTTGGCAGTGCGTTCTATCTCCGGATCGTAAAGAAGAGTGTCTTTACGGCCAGACCTGGTCATAAAGGGGAAAATACATTAGTTTAAATCAAATCCCCGACAACGGTGCCAATTTTTTATAGCGGTTGTCAAAGTCGTCAAAAATAAACCTATTATCAATCAACAAAATAACTTGCAGATAGTGGCAATAGGGTCGAACCATAGGGATTTGACACTACGAATTTTCGTAATAATGACTAAGGCGAACAAGTAAATAACAAATAATCAAAAGAGGGGGGTTTTGATTTGATGAGTTAATATTAAATAGCAAGAGAAAACAATAATTTAAAAGGATAAGAATTTCAATGGGAAAAAGATTCTAGTTGAAGCATGGATGAATTCCAGTTTGTTTAGAATTGATCATTGACCTTTTTGATACTCTTATTTATTTCAATAAGTTAGTTTAGGACGTGGAAGACGCTTCTCACAATCCAAATTCCTCCTTAGTTTTAGTTTGATTAGGAAACGTTCGTTAATCAAACTCTAGTTAACAAGTTGCCAAGGAACGTCCTTGGGGCTTTTAGCATCGAACAACTGTTAACTGCATTAGGACTTAGAGAAACCCAACTCTAACCTTGCCAACCGCGTGGTCAAGTTTAGATTATTCAACTGATTATACTTGTGATTAAATAACCTAAGCAATTACGGACCTAAGTTATTCAAACAATATATTACTCAAGCAACTAAAAGCAACAGGCCTTAATTGATTTTAAAAGCAAAGCAATAATTATAAAAAGATCAAGTTGCATAAATATTGAAAATAAACAAGAGTTTGATAATGGAGTATTAAATCTCCTAATTCATCACAAATCTGAAATTTTCAACTTCAACTAGAAAAGAGAATTGTTTAGCCACTCATGGTGGACAAAATCACAAAAGAAAAGAAGTCTTGTAATACCCGGCTAGAGTCCGGCACCGAAATTCCTGTCGTCCGGTGGAATCCGGGATGTCAGAATCCTCTAGAAGAGTAGGATTTATGTTTTTCTAAAATAATGTAGTATGTTTTAATGTTTTAAAGTTAAATGAAACCAAGTTTTGAGTTGAAATGAACCAAGGCAGAAAAGCCAGGTTCGGCCGCCGAAGGTGAGGTTCGGCCGCCGAACATGCATGGCTTTCGGTTTCATGTTTGGCCGCCGAAGGTGGTCTGGCCAGCCACCTATAAAAGGCCCTCAGTCGGTTGAAAGGATAACTCTTGCCGTTTTCTTTCACTTTCTGAGGTGAGACCCTGTCCTTCTGAAGCTTTTCTTCATGTTTTCATTAAATCATGCAAAGATTTGATTGAGTTTTATGTTATTTTGAAGGTTTTGAGCTTTAAATACAAACTTGTGAATTTTGGAGAGTTTGAAGGAGAGTTGCTTCAAAACTCCACGTTAGGATCATCATCTACTTGATTTCAAGAGGTAAGTGAAGATCCTAAGCTTGTTTTCATGTTTTATGAAAGATTTATGGGGTTTATGGAGAGAGTTGCATGAATAGGTTAAAAAGAGAGGTTTTGGAGATTTTGTGTGAAGAGCTTGTTTATGTGTTTTATGTGTTGTGTGTTTGGGGTTTTTAGGTAGTTTTTGACCCCTTTAAGCATATACTTATGTGTATGCAAGCTGAGGAAGTGAGGTGTTGAGTTGGAGAAGAGTTTGGTGCATTTGGCGAGAGGCAGGGCAAGTTTCTGCCCTGCTGATGAACTCAGGTTCGGCCGCCGAAGGTTAGGGACTTTCGTTTCTGGAGTGCCTTTTGGCCCCCGAAACTTGCCCCCGAAAGGGTTCGGCCGCCGAAAGTTGAGATTCGACCGCCGAAGGTGCATGAGTTTCGTCTCTGGAGAGGACTTTCGGCCGCCGAACCTGCCACCGAAAGTGTCCTGTCCAGCTTTTCTTTTGCATGCTTTGCATGAGTTTTAGAGAGAGATTAAGGGGATTCTTGGGGAATTTAATAGAGTTATTCTTAAGTTAGTTTGGTCCCTCATTTGAGTCTTTCTGTGCTTCACAGACCAGAGGAACCAGAGAGAGCAACAGTGATACTGCTCCAGAGTTTACTGAACCTGCAGAGTCAGTCCAGACAGCCAGAGGTGAGTGGAACTAAACTTATTACTCGTTTTAATTTGAGGCATTAACTGCTTTTAGCATCTTTCATGCATCATGTTTATGCAATAGGTTGATTGCATTAGAATTCACAAAGATGTTGCATTGCATAGCTATATTGTTGGTGTGGGTAAATGCTGAATGATCCAGTAGTTCCAGACAGGAAGTCCAGGACCCCATTCTACGGCCTGGCAGGAATAGGAAAGTCCAGGACTCCATTCTACGGCCTGGCAGGTATAGTAAGACCAGGTTTCCGGTCTATGCCTGGCAAATGGTAAGTACAGGTGTTATATACACATATACATATACAGAACAGGAAGACCAGGACCCCAGTCTACAGCCTGGCACGATTTACTGGGACTATGTGGTGACGGGTTTACTCTTGATGTGGATTGTCTGTGATATGACGCATTTCATAAGTTCATGTTTTAATGACTTGTTTTACTGTTCTACTCACTGGGCTATAGAGCTCATCCCACTCCCTTAATCCCAGTCTTGCAGGTTCAGTGTACAGTGTACAGTGTACAGGGGAAGACCAGAAGAAGAGAAGAGTTATGTAATAGCTTAGAGTGGACATGTAATAGTAAAGAGATGTACTAGTTGTGTTTTCAGTTAGACTTGTGCTTGCCCTAGTGGTTTGTGTTGTAAATCTTTTGTTATGTACATGATCTATGTATGTATATGTTTTTACAGAGTATGTGAAAAACCAGGCTTAACAGGTATGAAATAACCCATCTAGAGCAAGCTCTAGTCAGGGGTACAGAGTACAAAGATAGTGCATGCACAGGTTAAGCCTTGGTACAAAGAAAAGAGCTTTTATTTTCACAGAAAATGTATGATCATGTATGAGATTTACAGGTACACAGAGAGTATAGCAGGCTTGCTACGGTTTCAGGCAGCCTTAAGCTGACCTGAATCCTAGCGCCGGTGATGGTCCGTTTTGGGGTCGTTACAGATTGGTATCAGAGCCCTAGGTTCACATGATCGGACCTATAGAGAGAGTGTTGGGCTCATAGAGATTACAGTTGGTCAAGCACAATAGGAAATCATGTCCACTAGGATAGGATGTTGAGTCCTGTCTATTTGATGCTATGAAATGCATATGCATGTGCACTATGATTGAGATATATGTTTATGTGCTGATATGCTATAGTATGTGTTGTTTTTCAGAGTTAAAATGCGAGGAACTCGTCGATCAGCTCGATTGACTGGAGTCCCATCAGATAGTGAGAGATTAGCTGCTCGTCCTCCTGCATTGCCGAGGGCAAGGTCACAAAGATCTAGCAGGGAAGGCATGTCAATAGACCCTAGAAGGTCTGTAGACGAGAGCAGAAGAGGGATAGTTAGAGGAGGTAGATCAGAGGAAGTGAGGGAGGCCATGGAGACTGATCCGTCTATGGATGAAGGTATGGGAGAATCCCAGGGAGGCGTTCAGGCCTCAGGTTTTGATTATCCAGCTGTTTCCCAGGATCCAGAGTATCCGATGGAGGGTATGTCGGAGTACTCTCGATTTGACCCATATCCTACATACATGCCATATCCTTACTATTATCCACCATATCCTATGTATCCACCCTCCCCTATCCATCCAAGTGCAGCACACCCAGAACTAAATGAACCAGTGCCCCCACCATCACAAACAGAACCAGTAGTCCCTATTGCCCAAACACTTCCACCTAGTTCATCTGGAAGTAAGGTGAAGATGACTGAGTACCTGAAATTGGATGCTCCTAAGTTCAATACAGGAGACGATCCATTTGAGTACCTGAGAACTATGAAGATGATCACTGATGAGTTGGGTGCAGATGATAGCTGTAACGACCCGGAACCGATACCCCTCTGTAACGGCCCGAACTGTCACCGGCGCTAGGATCCAGATCGGCTTAAGGTCGCTGGGACCCGTAGCAAGCCAAACATACCTCCTATCACCTGGTCAAATCCCATACATGATCAAAACTTTAACATAAAAACTCAAACATCTGATGTACAAACCGAACCTGACCTGTATGCGACATAACTGAAAACATAAAAGGACCCCCCTACTAGAGCCCTCATCAAAATTCTAGCTGGGTCAACATAACATACATCAAGCCGGAGTCACATCCAAAGAACCAAACCTAACCTGTGCATGCATCAAACCACAAACATAAGACCTCCACTAAGGTCCTCATCAAACTCTAGCGTGGTAAACAACACATGCCACAAGATTAGTTCAAACATAACTCAACCTCTAGCATAACATACATCATGTATTAAACAGGGACTAACCAAGTCTCAGGGCCAAGCACAGTACTAAACCATAAACATCACTCCACTTAACTTTACATTACATTCTCTTACAAATCAATATATCAATTACAATACATGTCCACACTAAAAGTACTAATCTAATACTATTACATGTACAAGACCTTTACCCTTGACGTCTTCCTGGCCTACCACTGACCTGCAAAACTGGGGTTAGGGGAGAGGGGTGAGCTAAAAAGCCCAGTGAGTAGAAACAAAGAAAACAGTTCATTAATTACATGCTTTCATGAAATGCGTCACAGCACAAACAAATCATATCACGGATTGGACCCAACCCCAAAACATCCCTTCCAGTCTCAGTATGCCCGGCCCGGCCGGGTCTCACAACCTTCGTATGCCTGGCCCGGCCAGGTCTTACAACAACTGTATATGTATGCCTGACCCGGTCAGGTCTCACAACATCTCTAGGGCTAATGGGGTCGTCCTTGGTCCAATCTCCATCAACAGTAAATAATGCAATGCTTCATATTCGTGTAACTAGTGCAATCAACCTATTACATATAAACATGATGCATGAGCATGCTTTAGGCATTTGATTTCATAAAATAAAAGATTAAGTTTAGTTCTACTCACCTCTGGCAGACGCTGATCTAACTCTGCAACTGCTACTACTGGTTGTCTCCTCGATCCCTCGGGTCCGATCCTACACAGGTGGACTCGAATGAGGTGCCAACACACTCTAAACAACTCATAAACAACTACCCAAAAACCCCCTAAAACATTACTTAAACATGCATAGAAAACAACCTTGAAAAGGCTGGACAGGGCACTTTCGGCGGCACCTTCGGCGGCCGAATTCTCTCTCCAGAGACGAAACTCGGGCACCTTCGGCGGCACCTTCGGCGGCCGAAAGTCCCACTCCAGAGACGAAAGTCAGGCACTTTCGGCGGCCGAATCCTTCCTTCGGCGGCCGAAAGTCTGCTTTCAAGCCAAAACTCAGCTTTCGAGGGCAAGGTTAGGCGGCCAAACCATGTATCCAAAGGCAGGTTCGGCGGCCGAAGCTACTTTCGGCGGCCGAACCTGAATTCTTCCCAGAAGGGCAGAACTCAGCTTCTCATGCATTCAAGCCTCCCAAACCTTCCAAACACCCCCAAAACAAGCACCCAACTTTACCAAAACATGCATAACCCTTTAACCATGCACAAAGGAGCTTAATAGCTTGATTAAACTCCAAAAACAACATCAAAACATACATAGATAGCTTATGACACACATAGGCCAAAACCATCAAAACAACCCATAACCTCACTTACTCTTTCCCAATCATGCATACACTCTCCCACATGCATAACCTATCGTAAACATTTAACATAGCATCATATAAACATACATGAGCATTACATAACATACATTGGGCATAAAACCCACATAAACCTAAACATGCATATCTACCCATTAAAACTCCATTAAAACCTTCATAAAACTTCAAAATACACTAGGAAAGCAAAGATCTACACTTACCTCTTGAAGATCGAGGGTTGCGTGATCTCTAACTCGGAGGTGTGGAGAATCCAAGCTCCAAAAGCTCCAAGCTCCCAAAACTTCGATCTAAGCTTTAAAAACTCTTCAAAATAACCATGGAACTCATGAAAACATGAAGGAGATGAAGAAAAACATAGGAATGGCCAAGGGAGGACAAAAACTCACCTGAGCTTGAGAATGGGGAGAAAACTCGCCCATTTCCAATCTGAGGGCCCTTTATAGGTGGCCTGGTCGAAGACCTTCGGCAGCCTAACGTGCCCCCTAAACTCATGCATGTTCGGCGGCCGAACTTGACTTTCGGCAGCCGAACCTTGGCTCGTTCAAACAAAGCTTTCGGAGGCCAAAGGCGCTCCCGAAGTCTTTCCATGTTCGGCGGCCGAACTTCACTTTCGGCGGCCGAACCTGGCAAATGCCTCCTTGGTCTTTTCTTTCAAAACTCAATTCTTTTCCATTTAAAACCATGAAATCATTGTGAAAACATTTTAGAAAATACATTTTACCCCTCTAGAAGACTCTGACATCTTCAAAATTCCAGATTCCAACGGAGATTCCGCCGGAAGGTAGGGATTCCGATGCCGGAATCTAGCCGGGTATTACAATAGCAGAGCTATTGAGATGGCGGGGTTTACACTAAAGTGTAAGAAGGCTCGGGAATGGTTCAAGAACTATATAGAGCCCAGAATGAATAGTATGTCGTGGGGAGAGTTCGCCAATGAGTTTGCAGGGTGAGCTTTTCCTGATAGCTCCAGGGAGATGAAGATAATAGAGTTTGAACAGTTGAGACAAACAGATGAAATGAGTGTTGATGAGTTTACGGATAAGTTCCTGGATTTGCTTCAGTACGTGGGTCAGGCCTATGATACTGATCAGAAGAAGGCAAGAAGATATACCATGAGACTTCATCCCAGGTATTCTTCATTGATCCTTCCAGCAGAAAAGGAGAGTTTTCATTCTATAGTGGATGCAGCCAGGAAGATGGAAGCTAGTGCCAATATTCAGAAACAGTCAAAGGCACAGGCTTCATGTTCTAAGGCCCCTAATGCAGGAACCTCAGGTAGCAAAAGATGGGAAAAGGCAAAAGGAACAAGGAATAAGTTCTGGAGTCAAGTCAAGTCTGGTCTGGGAATGGGTAGTGGCTCAAGCTCTGGCATAGCTATTCCAGTATGTAGGAGATGTGGGAGACCACACAGGGGAGCTTGTCAGTTGAGATCTTCAGCTTGTTTTAGATGTGGACAGGTAGGGAATTTTGCTCGAGAGTGTCCCCAGGTGACTTTTGTGGCACCTTCCCAGCAGATGAGTTCAAGCAGTGTTGTACAGCCAGTAGGGCAGCCAGCGGTTTCAGCCATGCCTCAGAGTAGTGGCAGAGGTAGAGGAAGAGGGGCAGCCTCTATTTCAGCAGCAGGTTCCCGAGGTGGAAATCCTGTAGCCCCAGTACGGATTTTCACTGTGACTCAGGAGGAGGCGAATACATCAAACACAATGGTGTCAGGTAATCATATCATTGGGTGTTCAGATGTGTATGCTTTGATGGACCCCGGTGCTTCTCATTCCTTTATTGCTTCGAGAGCCATAGAGAGATTGGGTTTGATCAGTTTTGAGTTAGAGTATCCTCTCTGGGTCAGTGGACCCAAATGTGACCCATCAGTGGCAGTGTCAGTCTGTCGTTTCAGTCTAGTGTTCATAGAGGGTAGATGCCTTCCAGCTGACCTTGTGGTTCTAGATTTGACAGATTTTGACGTCATTCTAGGGATGGATTGGCTATCTACATATAGTGCTACTTTGGACTGTAGAGACAAGGTAGTTAGTTTCAGAGACCAGGATGGGTCAGAGTGTGTCTTCAGAGGAGATAGGAGAGGTACACCCAGAGGTCTGATTTCAGCTCTTCAGGCTCGTCGGTTGCTTAGGAGGGGTTGTCAGGGGTTTCTAGCTCATGTGAGGGAGCTAGATAGTCGGGTTAGGGAACCAGCTTCGATACCAGTAGTTCGAGAGTTTCCAGATGTGTTCCCAGACGACTTATCAGGACTACCGCCTGGTAGGGAGATAGAGTTTGAAATTGAATTGTTGCCTGGTACCAGACCTATCTCTATTCCTCCCTACAGGATGGCACCAGCAGAGTTAAAAGAGTTGAAAGAGCAGTTGCAGGACTTGGTAGATAAGGGTTTCATCCGCCCTAGTACCTCACCTTGGTGTGCTCCAGTGCTCTTTGTCAGAAAGAAGGATGGATCCCTCAGACTTTGTATTGACTACCGACAGTTAAACAAGGTCACTACCAAGAATAGATATCCTCTACCTAGGATTGATGATCTATTCGACCAGCTAGCTGGAGCAGGTTGTTTTTCTAAAATAGATCTGAGATCCGGGTATCATCAATTGAGAGTCAGAGAGGCAGATGTGCCTAAGATAGCTTTCAGGACCAGATATGGGCATTATGAGTTCTTAGTGATGCCGTTCGGGTTGACTAACGCCCCTGTAGCATTCATGGATCTCATGAACAGAGTTTTCAGCGAGTTTCTGGATCACTTTGTGATTGTCTTTATCGATGACATCTTAGTGTATTCCAGAGATGCAGAGGAGCATGCCCAGCATCTGAGGATAGTTCTGCAGACACTAAGAGAGCATGGTTTATATGCCAAGTTCTCTAAGTGTGAGTTTTGGTTGAGGAGCATTTCCTTCTTGGGACACGTGGTATCAGCAGATGGAATTGAGGTAGACCCCAAGAAGATTGAGGCTGTAGCTAACTGGCCCAGACCCACTACAGTGACTGAGATTAAAAGCTTTCTGGGACTGGCAGGTTACTACAGGAGGTTCATACAGGACTTCTCGAAGATAGCAGCTCCTATGACCAAACTAACTCAGAAGAACCAGAAGTTTATCTGGTCAGACCAGTGTGAAGAGAGCTTTGAGGAGCTCAAAAGGAGATTGACAACAGCACCAGTGCTAGCTCTGCCTGTTAGTGACGAGGATTTTACAGTGTTCTGTGATGCATCTCGAGTGGGATTGGGTTGTGTTTTGATGCAGCAGAATAGGGTGATTACTTATGCTTCTAGACAGTTAAAGAAGCACAAATTGAATTACCCCACCCATGACCTTGAGATGGCAGCAGTTATCTTTGCACTCAAGATGAGGCGGCATTACCTCTACGGTGTTAAATGTGAGATCTTTACTGATCACAAGAGTTTACAGTACATCTTGAGCCAGAGAGAGCTGAATTTGAGGCAGAGAAGATGGGTAGAATTGCTTAGTGATTATGATTGTAAGATCCAGTATCATCCGGGTAAGGCGAATGTTGTGGCAGACGCCCTAAGCCGGAAGTCACTAGGTAGTTTATCTCATATAGCAGCAGAGCGGAGACAGTAGTGATGGAGCTTTACAAGCTCATCGAGGAGGGGTTACAGCTAGAGTTGTCTGGTACAGGTGCGTTGATAGCACAGATGAGAGTGACACCATTGTTTCTGGAGCAGATAGCTCAGAGACAGCATGAGGACCCTGAGTTGATGAAAATTGCCAGGACTGTTCAGTCAGGCAACAATGCGGAGTTCAGATTTGACAGCCAAGGGATCCTTCGCTATGGGAGTCGACTTTATGTACCAGATAATAGCAGTCTAAAGGAAGACATTATGAGGGAAGCTCATAATGCGAGGTATAGTGTTCACCCGGGAACCACCAAGATGTATCGGGATCTAAAAAGGGTGTATTGGTGGCCAGCCATGAAGAAAGAAGTGGCGCAGTTCGTGACAGCCTGTGAGATTTGTCAGCGGGTGAAATTAGAACATCAGAAGCCGGCTGGAATGCTTAACCCACTGCCAATTCCAGAATGGAAATGGGAAAGTATAGCTATGGATTTTATAGTGGGCTTACCGGCAGTTTCCAACAGGATAGACTCTATATGGGTGATTGTGGACAGACTCACGAAATCTGCTCATTTCATTCCAGTTAGGAGTAACTATTCTGTGGATAAGTTGGCACAGGTTTATCTGGATGAGATAGTGTGATTACATGGAGTCCCAGTGTCTATAGTTTCAGACAGAGGACCTCAGTTCACCTCCAGATTTTGGCGAAGTCTGCAGAGTGCAATGGGCATGAGATTAGATTTTAGTACTGCTTTCCACCCACAGACTGATGGGCAGTCAGAGAGGACCATCCAGACCATAGAGGATATGCTCAGAATGTGTGTGTTAGATTTTGGCGGTTCTTGGAGGCAGCATCTACCTTTGGTGGAGTTTGCCTACAATAACAGTCATCATGCTAGCATTGGGATGGCTCCTTATGAAGCATTATATGGGAGGAAGTGCAGATCACCTATTTGCTGGGAAGAGGTAGGAGAGAAAGCTCTTGCAGGGCCAGAGTTAGTAGAGATTACCAGTAGAACAGTGCCTGTGATTAGAGAGAGGATCAGAACAGCACAGAGTAGACAAAAGAGCTATGCAGACATTCGCAGGAAACTGTTAGAGTTTCAGGAGGGAGATTGGGTATTGCTGAAAGTGTCTCCAATGAAAGGAGTGGTTCGTTTTGAGAAGAAGGGTAAGTTAGCTCCACGGTACATTGGACCCTTTGAGATTTTGCAGAGGATTGGAAATGTATCATATAAGCTGGATTTACCTACTTCTATGGAGAGGATTCACCCGGTGTTTCATGTTTCTATGCTATGGAAATTTGTGTCAGATCCGGGTCAGGTTATTAATGAGCCTGATGTAGAGATTCTAGGGGATCTCACTTATGTAGAACAGCCAGTACGGATTCTGGACACACAGATCAGACAGCTAAGGAACAAGGAGATTCCGATGGTGAAACTTTTATGGAACCACCATAATCTGGAAGAATGCACCTGGGAAACGCGGGAGTCTATGCTCCAGCAGTATCCATATCTGTTTTGAGGTTAGTTTCCTCCTTTTATTGTGTTTTTGTTTGTTTTAGGAACATCCGAGGATGAATGTTCTTAAGGGGGGAGAATGTAATACCCGGCTAGAGTCCGGCATCGGAATTCCTATCGTCCGGTGGAATCCAGGATGTCGGAATCCTCTAGAAGAGTAGGATTTATGTTTTTCTAAAATAATGTAGTATCTTTTAATGTTTTAAAGTTAAATGAAACCAAGTTTTGAGTTGAAATGAACCAAGGCAGAAAAGCCAGGTTCGGCCGCCGAAGGTGAGGTTCGGCCGCCGAACATGCATGGCTTTCGGTTTCACGTTTGGCCGCCGAAGGTGGTCTGGCCAGCCACCTATAAAAGGCCCTCAGTCTGTTGAAAGGATAACTCTTGCCGTTTTCTTTCACTTTCTGATGCGAGACCCTGTCCTTCTGAAGCTTTTCTTCATGTTTTCATTAAATCATGCAAAGATTTGATTGAGTTTTATGTTATTTTGAAGGTTTTGAGCTTTAACTACAAACTTGTGAATTTTGGAGAGTTTGAAGGAGAGTTGCTTCAAAACTCCACGTTAGGATCATTCATCTACTTGATTTCAAGAGGTAAGTGAAGGTCCTGAGCTTGTTTTCATGTTTTATGGAAGATTTATGGGGTTTATGGAGAGAGTTGCATGAATAGGTTAAAAAGAGAGGTTTTGGAGATTTTGTGTGAAGAGCTTGTTTATGTGTTTTATGTGTTGTGTGTTTGGGGTTTTTAGGTAGTTTTTGACCCCTTTGAGCATATACTTATGTGTATGCAAGCTGAGGAAGTGAGGTGTTGAGTTGGAGAAGAGTTTGGTGCATTTGGCGAGAGGCAGGGCAAGTTTCTGCCCTGTTGATGAAATCAGGTTCGGCCGCCGAAGGTACATTCGGCCGCCGAACCCCTGAGGAGGTGAGAGGAGGTGACTTCGGCTGCCTAAGCTTGCCCCCGAGCCTTTGGACTTTCGGCTCTAGAGGGGAGTTCGGCCGCCGAAGGTGCCGCCGAAGGTTAGGGACTTTCGTTTCTGGAGTGCCTTTTGGCCCCCGAAACTTGCCCCCGAAAGGTTTCAGCCGCCGAAAGTTGAGATTCGGCTGCTGAAGGTGCATGAGTTTCATCTCTGGAGAGGACTTTCGGCCTCCGAACCTGCCACCGAAAGTGTCTTGTCCAGCTTTTCTTTTGCATGCTTTGCATGAGTTTTAGAGAGAGATTAAGGGGATTCTTGGGGAATTTAATAGAGTTATTCTTAAGTTAGTTTGGTCCCTCATTTGAGTCTTTCTGTGCTTCACAGACCAGAGGAACCAGAGAGAGCAGCAGTGAGTACTGCTCCAGAGTTTACTGAACCTGCAGAGTCAGTCCAGACAGCCAGAGGTGAGTGGAACTAAACTTATTACTCGTTTTAATTTGAGGCATTAACTGCTTTTAGCATCTTTCATGCATCATGTTTATGCAATAGGTTGATTGCATTAGAATTCACAAAGATGTTGCATTGCATAGCTATATTGTTGGTGTGGGCAAATGCTGAATGATCCAGTAGTTCTAGACAGGAAGTCCAGGACCCCATTCTACGGCCTGGCAGGAATAGGAAAGTCCAGGACCCCATTCTACGGCCTCGCAGGTATAGTAAGACCAGGTTTCCGGTCTATGCCTGGCAAATGGTAAGTACATGTGTTATATACACATATACATATACAGGACAGGAAGACCAGGACCCCAGTCTACGGCCTGGCACGGTTTACTGGGACTATGTGGTGACGGGTTTACTCTTGATGTGGATTGTCTGTGATATGACGCATTTCATAAGTTCATGTTTTAATGACTTGTTTTACTGTTCTACTCACTGGGCTATAGAGCTCATCCCACTCCCTTAATCCCAGTCTTGCAGGTTCAGTGTACAGTGTACAGGGGAAGACCAGAAGAAGAGAAGAGTTATATAATAGCTTAGAGTGGACATGTAATAGTAAAGAGATGTACTAGTTGTGTTTTCAGTTAGACTTGTGCTTGCCCTAGTGGTTTGTGTTGTAAATCTTTTGTTATGTACATGATCTATGTATGTATATGTTTTTACAGAGTATGTGAAAAATCAGGCTTAACAGGTATGAAATAACCCATCTAGAGCAAGCTCTAGTAAGGGGTACAGAGTACAGAGATAGTGCATGCACAGGTTAAACCTTGGTACAAAGAAAAGAGCTTTTATTTTCACAGAAAATGTATGATCATGTATGAGATTTACAGGTACACAGAGAGTATAGCAGGCTTGCTACGGGTTCTGGCGGCCTTAAGCCGACCTGAATCCTAGCGCCGGTGATGGTCCATTTTGGGGTCATTACAGAAGAAAAGTTGTTGTGCTTTTGCAGGATTTCCGAAGGTGCCGAGATGATGCTCCTGGTGTAGATGTTGTCCTCTTTTATAGTTGGAGAATCCAAATTCAATTAGGGTTAGGAGATCCCAATTTTGACTTGGTCTTTGTGGTCTTTAATTCCTCTTTTGTCTTTGAATTTTATTGTGGATGGAATTCCTTTGGTGAAAGATATTCCCATGGCACTTGGGACTGGTCTGGTGGTGTTTGAAATGGATTTGGACTTCTTTGCTTTTGAATTTCAGTTTTCTGCACTTTTCCCGCTTCTGCTGTCTCTCTGCGTCAATGTGATTTGGCCAAATCACTTGCCCAAATTATTTCTGTGTGTTGCCTCCAGATTTCTGCCTTAGCTTTTTGCTTCTGATCTCTGCAGGTGATTTGGCCAAATCACTTTGACCCAATCACTTTGATAGCTTTTTCTGCACTTTTCTCCAACTTTCCATTTTCTTTCTTTTCTACAAAAACATGACAAAAACATAAATTAAGCTGGAAAAATGTGTAACTAAACAGTAATAAAGATAATAAAAATGGGGCTAAATTATGTTTGATCAGCCGGTCTCTTCGAAGCTCGAGATTTCTTAGGGACGGGAACCGGGGCAGGCACTTCAGGGGGAGCAGGACGCTTGTCCCCGACCTTCTCTGCGACATCTTCATCATCAATGGGTCTGGGCCCCATTCCTTCGGAAGTAGGGGCAACCCTAAGAGGAGCCTCCAGGGCACCTTCGCCCGCCGGGATAACCTCCATCCCTTTTTCCGGAGCCCTCTCCTCAGCGGCGGAAGTCTCAAGCCTCCCCTCAAGAACCTCCTCAGAAGAAAGAATAGGATCCATCCTCGCCAGCTCGGCGCCTTCAACCGGCTTAGAGATGACCCCAGGAGCCTCTTTCGTCCCCTTATTAGAAGCCCGTCGAGACCGAGGGGCTTGGAAGGACGGAGGAACCGAGCTCGATCTGCTGCGGCTGGATGGCCGAGAAGACTTGCTACTTCGGGAGCTCGGCTTGAGAGCTCGAGAAGACACTGAGGCAAGAGGCCGACTAGCCGACCTGGAAGAGATAACCTCAGCCACCCTCTGGGTAGCCTTTCCCACTGATTACCCAGCCAGGAGGGCGTCTAACGCAGCATTCATGCTCTCTCTAGATAAAGTGAAGTTCTTTGGAGGCTTGATCTGATCCATTTTCACGTCGGAAGCTGCAAAAATCCAAAACCAAAACAAATTAGAATGACCCTCAGTAAAAAAATCGCAATGAAAAAACAAAACAGTTAAATAAAATAAAGTACCCGCGTCTTGGATATCTCGGAGATTAGACGCGAACATACACTTTTCGACATCATACTTCTTCTCAACAAAAGTCAGTCGAATATACCTGACCTGCTCGGTAAGACTCAGCTGGGGCAAGTCGTTGCAACCCAGAGAGACATCCTCCCAGTCGAGTTCTATCCTTCAGGACAGACCAGGGTCTTTTTTCAACTCCACCACTACAAAGCCCTCTACCCAGCCTTTGATGGAATCCTTGTAACCCGTGAAGATGGAAAGGCCACCACGGGGGGCAATGTAGTAAAAATGCTGACTCGCCCTAACGAGACGGAAGAAAGTGACGAATAGACGCGCTGTGGGTGTGAACCCCCAGCTCAGGCAAACTGACTCGAAAGAACACATGAACAAAATGGAATTGGGAGATAGCATCCGGGGGGTTATCCCGAAGTACTGGAAGACCTCGACGAAGAATGGGGTAAAGGGGAAAGTTAGACCGTAGTCTCGTTGTTTGACAATGAAAACTAAACTGAGATCTTTGTGGGGATCTATCAGGTCGGAGGGAGGAGGATCGGGAAGAACAATCCTCTCGTTCCGGTAAGGAGCCCTAATGTGATAAAGAGGAGTGTCCAAATACTTTCGAGAAAAGAAGTTGGTCAGGGTAGATGGGGTAACGCAAGACTCAAGATTAAAAACCTCAGGGAGCTTTGGGCCTTCCATGGTGAAAGAAGAAGCGTACCTGGAAAATGATTAGCACAGGTGAATAAAGCGAGCAAAACGAACAGAAAGCAGAGGAAAGCAGAAGTTCAGAGAAGACAGAGGGAATTCGAAATTTGAAACAGTAAGGAGGTGAAAAGATGTTTTGAGGCAGACTGTACTTAGACGGCGCAGTCATAATGATTCTCGGTATTTACCCCCTCATCAGTTGGGCAATAACTGATGAGAAGGTAAAGGGGCAATTGATGACTGCTGGATTTCTCCATCTCGGTCTGGGGCCAGGCCCATGACGATAGCCCATTACTTGGAGGCCCTCCAGTCTCTCGCATGAACCAGGACCAGCCCGCTCTGTAACGACCCGAAAATCGAACCGCTACTGGCGCTAGGATCCAGGTCGGCTTAAGGCCGCCAGGACCCGTAGCAAGCCTGACATGCAACCTGTAAACCTGTTCAATCCCATACATGATCAACAACATACATAAGAATTAAAACTTTTCTTTCATTCAAACACCAAACTCAACCTGTACATGTGCTGAACATAGACATAATCATAAACATCGACCCCTCTGTGGGATCTCACTAATGCCCCAAAGGCAATTACAACATAAGTTGAGTTGGTTTACATAAACATCGTAAAAGATCTAGGATCATGCATTAAAAGGGATACCTTAAACATAGGTCAAGCACAACCTCTAATCCTCAATATCATTATATTACATAACTATTCATAAACTTTATATTTTATCATGTCCACATTCTATCTATTACATAAAAATGACTTCAATACTCCTGCGGACCTCCTGGTCTACCCTGTACCTGCAAACCTAGGGAATTTGGGAGAGGGGTGAGCTACTAGAGCCCAGTGAGCAGAATAATAAAGCATTTAAAACACATGCTATCATGAAATGCATCACATCACAACTAATCATATCAAGGATGAACTTGTCACCATTTAGCCCTCTACATATTCCAATCATGCCAGGGGCGTAGTGCAGGCCACACCTGGTCTTTCTCTTATACATAACATAACATACATAACCAAACTGTGCCGGGGGCGTAGTGCAGGCCACACCCGGTCTTTCACTTACATAGTGCTAGGGGCGTAGTGCAGGCCACACCTGGACTTCCATATCATAACATCATGTCATAGCATATGAGGGCCAGTGGATCATTCAACATTCATCCACATCAACAATATATTATGCAATGCAACATATTCGTGAGTTCTAATGCAAACACCCTAATATATCTCATGGTATTCATGATGCATGAATCATGCTAAACTTTTCATTTATTTAAAACGTAAGAGTTTATTCTACTCTCCTCTGGCTAGTTCTGACACTGACTGAAGCAGCTGACTCACTGCTGAGGTCCTCGGTTCCTCGGGTCCGAACCTACACAGGTGGACTCAAATGAGGGACCAAACATACTATAACATGACTCTAAAAACATCCCCTAAAAACCCTCTAAAACACCTCAAAACATCCATGCAAGAACATGCAAAAGAAGGCTGGACAGGGCACTTTCGGCGACAGGTTCGGCGGCCGAAAGTCCCTCTAGAACCGAAAGTCAGGCAGTGTAATACCCGGCTCGAGTCCGGCATCGGCAGTCCTGTCGTCCGGTGGAATCTCGGGTGTCGGAACCCTCGAGAAGGGTAATGCATATGTTTTCCAAGGTATTTTCACTTGTTTTCATGTTTTGAAGTGTTAAAAGACGTGAGTTTTGAAAGAAAAGCAACAAGGGAGAAATGCAAAGGTTCGGCCGCCGAAGGTCACTTTCGGCCGCCGAACATTGCATGGTTGCGGCTTCACGTTCGGCTGCCGAAGGTGGTCTGGCCAGCCACCTATAAAAGGGCCAAGGGTCGGTGGAAGGAGGTTATTTCTCCTCCACTTGCAGCCAGAGGTGAGTTTCAGCCTCTCCTACGTTGACTTTCATGTTTTCCATGATTTTCATCAAAGCTTTCAAGAGTTTTAAGAGTTTTGGTGCCTTATGAAGGTTTTGAGCAAAAGAACCAAGTTTTGAAGCTTGGAGCTTTGGAAGAGCTTTTCTTCATAACTCCACGTTAGGATCCTTCATCCTCAAGTTGTGTAAGAGGTACGTGAAGATCCTGAGCTTCTTTGATGATTTTGAAAGGTTTTAGGAAGTTTGTATGGGTAGTATGCCTGTTTAGGTTTAGGTGAGGTTTTTGGTGATTTGTGGTGTTCCAGCATGGTTAAGTGTTGTGTGCTATGTTTGTTTGGGGTTTTAGGGTATTTTTAGACCCCTTTGTGCATATATATGTGTATATGCTAGTTGGGAGTAGTTGATATGCATATTTGTAGGTTTTTGGGCAAAGTTTGCATGAAACAGAGCAGGGTTCTGCCCTTCGGGCAAAACCAGGTTCGGCCGCCGAAGGAAGGTTCGGCTGCCGAACCCCTTATGGAGGCCTTGCGGCTGCCAAAGGTTGCCCCCGAAAGCTAGGCTTTCGGTTTAGAAAGGGACTTTCGGCCGCCGAAAGAGGGAGTTCGGCCGCCGAAAGGGTGTGAGTTTCGTCTCTGGACGAGACCTTCGGCCGCCGAAGGTGCCGCCGAACATGCATGAGTTTCGTCTCTGGAGAGGGGTTTCGGCCGCCGAACCTGCCGCCGAAAGTGCCCTATCCAGCTGTCTTTTGCATGTTTTCTGTGATGGTTTTAGGATTGGTTAGAGGGGTTTTGGGGAGTTTCTGAGAGATATTCTTGAGTGAGTTTGGTCCCTCATTTGAGTCCACCTGTGTAGGTACGGACCAGAGGAATCAGGGAAGTCAGCAGTGAGTCCAGTGTCAGAACCTGCAGAGTCAGTTCAGAGATAACTAAAGGTGAGTGGAACTTAACTTGTTTTAATATGACAACTGCATATTTTATCATGCTTCATGCATCATGACTATGCAATAGGGTGAGTGCATTAGAGTACACGAATATGACGCATTGCATATATCCTTGTACTTGGCATGGCTCCTTGTACATTGCTTATGTGAGATGGCACGGACTTCGTGAGGATTCATTAGCCCTCAGAGGAAAGACCTGGAACAGCCCTACGGGGACCAGGCACAAAGACCTGGAACAGCCCTACGGGGACTAGGCACATGGTACTCCGGTACCCCAGATGAGATAGAGGGAGTTTTGATCCGTCCGGCCGAGGTGATGTGATTATGTGTTGCATTCCATGAGAGCATGTTTTAGCACCTGTGATTTTATTACTATTCTACTCACTGGGCTATAGTAGCTCATCCCTCTCCCCTAACTCCAGTTGTGCAGGTTCAGAGGTCAGAGAGAACTCAGCAGAGTACAGGAAGAGTACAGAGTAGTGTAATAGCTAGTGTGGACATGTAAATGTAAAGAGAGAAGGTTATGTATAGTGTATAGAATGGTGCTTGACTAGAAGACTTGTAAACCCTTTGTGGAGTCACATGATCAGTTTATGTATGTTTCTTTATTGTTGTATGTTTATGAGCAAAACCAGGCTTAACATTCTGAGTTTGATCCGCCTAGAGCCATGAGGAGCTCTAGTAGGGATTAGTAGAGAACAGAGAGAGTGCATGCACAGGTTAAGCCTTGGAATGAAGAAAAGTTTTATGTTTTTACAGCAAATGTATGATCATGTATGGGATTTCACAGGTCTACAGACAGGATAGCAGGCTTACTACGGGTCCCGGCGACCTTAAGTCGATATGGATCCTAGTGCCGGTGGCAGTTCGGTTTTCGGGCTGTTACAGATTGGTATCAGAGCCCTAGGTTCATATGGTCGGACCTATAGAGCTAGAGTTGGGCTCATAGAGAGGTTTAGCAGGTCAAGCATCATAGGAAAAACATGTCCACGAGGATAGGATGATATGCTGATGTGCAATGCCATGAGTTATGCATGTGCATGTTTTTGATGTGTTGCTGATGTGTTATGTGATTTGTTGTTTTCCAGAGAGTGAAGATGCGAGGAACTCGTCGATCCACGAGATTGACTGGAGTCCCACCTGTAAGTGAGGGTACAGCTGCTCGTCCACCTGCCTTGCCAAGGGCAAGATCTCACAGGTCAAGCAGGGAAGGAACGTCACGAGACCCTAGAAGGTCTTCTGACGAGAGCAGGAGAGGCGTAAGCAGAGGGGGAAGGTCAGTAGAAGAAAGAGGTGTGATGGAAGAGGATCAGAGTAGAGATGTAAGCATGGGTGTAGGAAGGTCAGAAGAAGGTATGGGGGAGTCCCAGGGAGGCATGCAGGCCTCGGGGTTTGGCTATCCACCCTTTCCTCAGGGCCCAGAGTATCCGATGGGAGGCACGTCGGATTACTCCAACTTTGCCCCATATCCACCCTACATGCCATATATGCCCTATCCTTCCTTTTATCCACCATATCACATGTATCCACCCCCACCTGTTCCTCCAAGTCCAGTACAGCCTGTAGTGAGGGAACCAGTGCCTCCACCATCACCACCTGAACCAGTAGCCCCTGTTGTGGAAGCACAGCAACCCAGTGCTTCAGGGGGAAGTAAGGTGAAGATGACCGAGTACTTAAAGTTGGATGCTCCTAAATTCAATACAGGAGATGATCCCTTTGAGTATCTCAGTGCAGTCAGAATGATAACAAGTGAGTTGGGAGCTGATGATGGTAGAGCTATTGAGATGGCAGGGTTCACTTTAAAGTGTAAGAAAGCTAGAGAATGGTTCAAGAACTATGTGGACCCGAGACTTGAGAGTATGACATGGGAAGAGTTCGCCAACGAATTTGCTGGCTGGGCTTTTCCTGACAGTTCCAGGGAACTAAAGGTTGTGGAGTTTGAGCAGTTGCGACAGACGGAGGAGATGAGCGTTGATACTTATACAGATAAGTTCCTGGAATTGTTGCCATATGTCGGTCAGGCATATGATACAGATCAGAAGAAGGCAAAGAGATATGCCACAAGGCTTCATCCCAGGTATTTCTCTTTGATTCTTCATGCGGAGAAGGAAAGTTTCCACTCTATTGTGGATGCTGCTAGAAAGATGGAGGCCAGTGCCATAAGTCAAGGTGTAGTCAAGGCACAGTCTTCTGGTGTTAAACCCGGTTCCTCCTCACAGAGTACAGCAAGTGCAAGTAAGAAGAGATGGGAGAAATTCAGAGGAAAGAGAGGTAAGTTCTGGAACAGGCTTAAGTCGGGTCTGGGAATGAGTAGTGGCTCCAGTTCTGGCGCAGATTTTCCAGTGTGCAAGAGGTGTGGCAAACAGCATAGAGGAGCTTGTCAGTTGGGATCCACCGCCTGCTATAGATGTGGGCAGGAGGGACATTATGCACGAGAATGTCCTCAGGCGACTTTAGTTGCACCATCCCAGCAGATGAGTGCGGGCAGTGTAGTACAGCCAGTAGCTTCAGCCATACCACCAAGCAGTGGCAGAGGAAGAGGAAGAGGGGCAGCCTCTTCATCAGGGATGGGTTCCCGAGGTGCAGGTCCGTCAGCCCCAGCACGGATTTTCACCCTGACTCAGCAGGAGGCAGACACGTCGAACACGGTGGTGTCAGGTAATCTCATCATTGGGTGTTCAGAGGTGTATGCTTTAATGGACCCCGGTGCTTCTCACTCTTTCATTTCTTCTAGAGCTGCAGAGAGGTTGGGTCTGATAGTGTCTGAGTTAGAGTGTTCTCTATGGGTCAGTGGACCCAAATGTGATCCATCTTTGGCAGAGTCGGTCTGTCGGTTCAGTCCAGTGTGCATAGAGGGTAGATACCTTCCAGCTGACCTGGTGGTTCTAGAGTTGACAGATTTTGATGTCATTCTAGGGATGGACTGGTTATCTACGTATGATGCTACCCTGAACTGTAGAGATAAGGTAGTCAGTGTCAGAGACCAGGATGGGTCAGAGTGTGTCTTCAGAGGAGACAGGAGAGGGACACCTAGAGGTTTGATATCAGCCCTCCAGGCTCGTAGGATGTTAAGGAAGGGGTGTCAGGGGTTCCTAGCTTATGTGAGAGAGCTAGACAGTCAGGTTAGGGAACCATCCTCAGTACCAGTTGTTAGAGACTTCCCAGATTTGTTTCCTGAAGAGCTTCCAGGACTGCCACCGGATAGGGAAATAGAGTTCGAGATTGAGTTGATGCCCAATGCCAGACCGATCTCTATTCCTCCCTACAGGATGGCACCAGCAGAGTTGCGAGAGTTGAAAGAGCAGTTACAGGATTTGGTAGCTAAGGGTTTCATCCGCCCGAGTACCTCACCCTGGGGTGCTCCAGTATTATTTGTTAGAAAGAAGGATGGACCTTTGAGACTTTGTGTCGACTACAGACAGTTGAATAAAGTCACTATCAAAAACAAGTATCCGTTACCCAGGATCGATGATCTATTCGACCAGCTGGTAGGAGCAGGTTGTTTTTCGAAAATAGATCTGAGATCCGGATACCATCAGTTGAAGATCAGGGAAGGAGATGTATCCAAGACTGCTTTCAGAACCAGATATGGGCATTATGAGTTCCTTGTGATGCCGTTCGGGTTGACTAACGCCCCTGCAGCATTCATGGATCTCATGAACAGGGTTTTCAGGGAGTACTTGGATCGTTTTGTGATCGTCTTTATTGATGATATCTTGGTGTACTCCAGGAATGCAGAGGACCATGCCCAGCATCTGCGGATAGTGTTGCAAACCTTGAGAGAGCATGGCTTGTATGCCAAGTTCTCCAAGTGCGAGTTCTGGCTAAGGAGCATTTCCTTTTTGGGACATGTTGTATCAGAGGAAGGAATAGCAGTAGATCCCAAGAAGGTAGAGGCAGTAGCCAATTGGCCTATACCCACGACAGTGACAGAAATCAAGAGTTTTCTGGGTTTGGCAGGCTACTATCGGAGGTTTGTTCAGGACTTCTCAAAGATAGTTGCTCCTATGACCAGACTGACCAGAAAGAATCAGAAGTTTGTGTGGTCAGAGGAATGTGAGGAGAGTTTTGCAGAGTTGAAGAGACGGTTAACTTCAGCACCGGTGTTAGCGCTGCCGATTAGTGATGAAGATTTCACAGTGTTCTGTGATGCATCCCGAGTGGGATTAGGTTGTGTGTTGATGCAAAATGGCCGAGTGATAGCTTATGCTTCTAGACAGCTGAAGAAGCACGAGCTGAATTACCCGACACACGATCTTGAGATGGCTGCTGTTATCTTTGCACTTAAGATGTGGAGGCATTACCTCTATGGGGTAAAGTGTGAGATCTATACGGATCATAAGAGCCTACAGCACATCTTAAGTCAGAGAGAGTTAAACTTGAGGCAGAGACGGTGGGTAGAATTGCTCAGTGATTACGATTGTAAGATCCAGTATCATCCGGGCAAGGCTAATGTTGTAGCTGATGCCTTAAGCCGAAAGTCACTTGGCAGTTTATCCCACATTGCAGTAGAGAGAAGACCGGTGGTGACGGAGTTCTACAAGCTCGTGGAAGAAGGGTTACAGTTGCAGTTATCTGGTACAGGTGCTTTGCTCGCACAGATGAGAGTGACACCAGTGTTTCTAGAGCAAGTGGCTCTGAAACAGCACGAAGACCCCGAGTTAGTGAAGATTGCCAGGACTGTTCAGTCTGGCAACAGTGCAGAGTTCAGATTTGACGGTGAGGGGATTCTTCGGCACGGTAAGAGGTTATGTGTACCAGATGATAGCAGTTTGAAGGCAGACATTATGAGGGAAGCTCATAATACGCGGTATAGCATTCACCCGGGAGCCACCAAGATGTATCAAGATCTGAGAAAGGTGTATTGGTGGCCAGCAATGAAGAGAGAAGTGGCACAGTTCGTGTCAGCCTGCGAGACATGTCAAAGGGTGAAGCTAGAGCACCAGAAGCCGGCTGGAATGCTTAACCCACTGCCGATTCCAGAATGGAAATGGGAGAACCTCGCTATGGATTTTGTAGTGGGGTTACCGGCGACGTCTAATAGACTAGACTCCATATGGGTGATTGTGGATAGACTCACTAAATCTGCTCACTTCATTCCAGTCAGGAGTAACTACTCTGTGGACAAGTTGGCGCAGGTGTATGTCGACGAGATAGTAAGGTTGCATGGAGTTCCAGTGTCGATAGTATCAGATCGAGGACCTCAGTTCACCTCCAGGTTTTGGCGGAGTCTGCAAACGGAAATGGGCACAAGGTTGGATTTTAGCACTGCTTTCCATCCACAGACAGACGGTCAGTCAGAAAGAACCATCCAGACCATTGAAGATATGCTGAGAATGTGTGTGTTAGACTTTGGCGGTTCTTGGAGGCAACATCTACCTCTGGTGGAGTTTGCCTACAACAACAGCCATCATGCTAGCATAGGGATGGCTCCTTATGAAGCGTTGTATGGGAGGAAGTGCCGAACACCTGTTTGCTGGGAAGAGGTAGGAGAGAAAACTCTTGCAGGGCCAGAGTTAGTTGAGATAACCAGCAAGTTAGTGCCTATCATCAGAGAGAGGATCAGAACAGCTGTAAGCAGACAGAAAAGCTATGCAGACATCCGTAGGAAGCAGATAGAGTTCCAGGAGGGGGATATGGTATTGCTTAAGGTGTCTCCGATGAAGGGAGTGGTTCGGTTTGGGAAGAAGGGTAAACTGGCCCCACGATACATTGGTCCCTTTGAGATCTTGCAGAAGATCGGGCCTGTGTCGTATAAGCTAGATTTACCGGCTTCTATGGAACGAATTCACCCGGTATTCCATGTTTCTATGTTGCGGAAGTTTGTGTCAGATCCAGAGAAGGTTCTTAGTGAACCTGAGGTGGAAATCTTAAGTGATCTCACCTATGTAGAGCAGCCCGTGCGGATCCTTGACACCCAGATCAGAAAGCTGAGAAACAAGGAGATACCAATGGTGAAAGTGCTGTGGAACCACCACAACCTAGAAGAGTGCACTTGGGAGACTCGGGAGTCCATGCTCCAGCAATACCCATATCTGTTTTAAGGTTAGTTTTCCCCTTTTCTATGTGTTTATGTTGTGTTAGGGACATTCGGGGACGAATGTTCGTAAGGGGGGGAGAATGTAATACCCGGCTCGAGTCCGGCATCGGCAGTCCTGTCGTCCGGTGGAATCTCGGGTGTCGGAACCCTCGAGAAGGGTAATGCATATGTTTTCCAAGGTATTTTCACTTGTTTTCATGTTTTGAAGTGTTAAAAGACGTGAGTTTTGAAAGAAAAGCAACAAGGGAGAAATGCAAAGGTTCGGCCGCCGAAGGTCACTTTCGGCCGCCGAACATTGCATGGTTGCGGCTTCACGTTCGGCTGCCGAAGGTGGTCTGGCCAGCCACCTATAAAAGGGCCAAGGGTCGGTGGAAGGAGGTTATTTCTCCTCCACTTGCAGCCAGAGGTGAGTTTCAGCCTCTCCTACGTTGACTTTCATGTTTTCCATGATTTTCATCAAAGCTTTCAAGAGTTTTAAGAGTTTTGGTGCCTTATGAAGGTTTTGAGCAAAAGAACCAAGTTTTGAAGCTTGGAGCTTTGGAAGAGCTTGACGCGGAACCCTATGGCACTTAATCCTCAAACCCCGTCGCACCTCTGATATAGATTCCAAGAACGTGGATAAACCACCCTCTATAGCACCCTAAGCTTAGCGAAGCTAGAACACTAATAACGGAAGGATTTTGTAGAACGGATCAGAAGAACGCCACAATCGAAATTGATAAGTTGGTCTGATTCGTGATGCAATCAATGAAAGAAGCAAACTCTCACTCTCTCAAAGAAGGCCGAAATTTGCATAAAGCAAATCTGAATTAAATTTGTCAAAAAAACAAAAAAAAGTGTCTGATATAAGAATTTAAGGCCTTATTTATAGTGTAAGGCAAAAACCTAAACCTAGTTGGAAAAGGAAAACAAATACTAAGTCAGAATTCCTATCCCAACAGGGAAACAAGCTAAAATAACAAAAATAACTGCCAAGTCTTTAAAAACCAACCACATTCTCGTATGCCTCAATAGTTCCAGCAGAAACCACAACCTCAGGGACGAAACCACAACCTGCTTATGGTTCGGGCTGATTCTCCACTATCTTCCTCCATGATGTGCTCCAAAATTAACTTCCACAAAACACAAAAGTATCTTCGGCTAACTGAATGTCGCGAGCGCGACTTTGATAATGGTAGCGAGCGCTACAAATCTTCAATTTGCTTCTGCTTCATCCATGCATACACCCAGCAACGTAATCAGCTTCGAATGACCTTCAAGTTCCTTCTCGCACTTATCCCTAGCAATTTCAGTCATCTCTCTTGTAATAAATTCTTGAATATGCAATCCAAGAGTAACGCCGTACTTCCTTGCTTTATTCCTTGTCAATGGTCCTTGTTGTAGCTCCAAGGGATCCTTGCCTTGCTTCCCATGCTGGTTCACATCATTCTCCCCTTCTTTAAAAAGATTTGTCCTCAAATCTGCATCGTCATAAGGAGACAAATCGGAAACATTAAAAGTGGCACTAACACCATACTCACCAGGCAAGTCAATCTTATAAGCATTGTCATTGATCTTCTCCAAGACTTGAAATGGACCATCACCACGCGCATCCAGCTTATTCTTCCTTTGATTTGGGAACCTCTCCTTGCGAAAATGCACCCAAACCCACTCTCCAGGAGCAAACACCATCTTCTTGCGACCCCTATTCGCAATATCAGCATACGTCTTGTTCTTTTTCTCCATGTTAGCTCGTGCTTTCTCATGCAAAGCTTTCACCAAGTCAGCTTTCTTCTCTCCATCTAAACTTACAAGTTCATTAGAAGGTAATGGCAAAAGATCAAGAACAGTTAGTGGATTAAAGCCATAAACTAGCTCAAATGGCGAATAACCTGTAGAAGAATGAATAGAACGATTATAAGCAAATTCAATAAAAGGTAAACAATCTTCCCAAGTAGCCAAATTCTTACCCACTATAGATCGCAATAACGTACCAAGAGTACGATTCACAACTTCAGTTTGCCCATCTGTTTGTGGATGACAAGTAGTAGAGAATAAAAGCTTAGTTCCTAGTCTACTCCACAAAACACGCCAAAAATGGGACAAGAACTTTGTATCCCTATCAGAAACAATAGTCCGAGGCACTCCATGTAAGCGCACAACATTGCGAAAGAACAAATCAGCAACAACTTTCGCATCATCAGCTTTATGACATGCAATGAAATGTGCCATCTTACTAAACCTATCAACCACCACAAAAATACTATCTCTACCTCTCTTAGTTCTAGGCAAACCAAGCACAAAATCCATGCTAATATCAATCCAAGGAGAACTAGGTACAGGCAATGGCATATAAAGACCATGAGGCATAGACTTAGATTTCGCCTGTCTACATGCAATACAAGCAGAACATAACTTCCCAACATCCTTACGCATAGATGGCCAATAAAAATGCTCAAACAGAATATCATAAGTCTTAGACACACCAAAATGCCCCATTAAACCACCACAATGAGATTCCAAAACAAGCAATTCACGCATGGAACATCTGGGCACACATAATTTATTTCCCTTAAATAAATATCCCTCATGCCTATAAAATGAATTAAAAGCTCCTTGTTCACATGCAACATAAACATTGCCAAAATCAACATCACCAACATACAAGTTCTTAATATACTCAAATCCAAGCAACTTAGAACTCAAAACAGAAAGTAATGTATATCTCCTAGACAACGCATCAGCAACAACGTTATCTTTACCTTGCTTGTACTTAATCACATATGGAAATCTCTCAATTCGTTCGATCCACTTACCATGCCGTTTGTTCAACTTACCTTGGCCCTTCAAATGCTTGAGGGATTCATGGTCAGTATAAATCACGAACTCCTTTGGCAGCAAGTAATGCTCCCACACGTCCAACGCCCTCACCAAAGCATGTAACTCCTTGTCATATGTAGAATAACTCAGTTGTGCACCATTGAGTTTTTCACTAAAATATGCTATTGGCTTCTTCTCTTGCATCAGCACAGCCCCAATACCTACACCAGAAGCATCACATTCAATCTCAAAAATTGAATCAAAATTAGGCAAAGCTAAGACAGGTGCAGATGTCAACTTCCCTTTCAAATTCTCAAACGCCTTTTGCTGCTCTTCTCCCCACTGAAATCCAACCTCCTTTTTGATAATGCTAGTGAGTGGTGCTGCAATGGTAGAAAAATCCTTCACGAATCTTCTATAGAAACTTGCTAGCCCATGGAAGCTCCTCACTTCAGTCACATTCTTAGGAACAGGCCATTCCTTTATAGCTTTCACTTTCTCTTCATCAACTTCTAATCCCTGTGCACTCACAACAAAGCCAAGAAAAACAAGCCTATCCATGCAAAATGTGCATTTCTTAAGCTTGGCATATAAGTTTTCTGTTCTCAAAGCTTCCAACACTATCCTAACATGCTCTAAATGCTCATCTAATGTCTTACTATAGATCAGAATGTCATCAAAATAAACAACAACAAATCTGCCCAAATAAGCTCTCAAAACATGGTTCATTAATCTCATAAATGTACTCGGTGCATTAGACAACCCAAAAGGCATTACTAACCACTCATATAGGCCATATTTTGTTTTAAAAGCTGTTTTCCACTCATCCCCAGGTTTCATACGAATTTGATGATATCCACTCATAAGATCAATTTTAGTAAAATACCTTGCACCATGTAACTCGTCCAACATGTCGTCAAGTCGTGGAATGGGATGTCGATACTTCACCGTGATCTTATTTACAGCCCTACAATCGACACACATCCTCCACGTGCCATCTTTCTTTGGTACCAGCAAAACAGGAACGGCACAAGGGCTTAAGCTCTCTCTAATCAAGCCTTTCTCCAACAGCTCCTCCACTTGTCGTTGCATCTCCTTGGTCTCCATTGGGTTACTTCGATATGCTGGTCTATTTGGAATCGTCGAACCAGGTATGAAGTCGATTTGGTGTTCAACTCCCCTTAATGGCGGTAAACCACTAGGCAGCTCCTCTGGAAACACATCTTGAAAATCCTGCAACATAGACACAAAACTAGAAGGCAAATGGTCAAGTGAAACATCAACATTAGTAAACAAAGTTTCTTTATATCTAATGAGCAATAACGGCTGCTCGTTAGATATTGCAAATTTAAGCTCTCTTGGTTTCGCATAAAAAGTTTGTTTCACCTTTCCTTGGTTTTCTCTCACCAATGGGCCATTTATTTGATTATTTTCTTTTCTGGCCTCCTTTCCCAATTTCTTCTCACATTCACTCTCCTTATCATGTTCTCTTGTAGGGTGGCCATCATTCTTGCCATCTCTTCCATCTTCTCATTACTTTGTTGCATATATGTCTCAAAATTGCTAGAAATTGAAGCAACATCTTTACCATTCCCACTAGTCATGACCACAACAGAGAAACTCACAAGAAACAATTAGTAACTGAAAGAAAGAATTCACAAGTGTTTCGCTCTTACCTCACTATTGCTGATTCTTCGATTGCACTTCAGAACCAAGGTTCACTCACCAATCTGCCAAGTACGTTCAAAAAGGTAGGATCCTAATCCCTAGACACCTAGAAGACAACTTGACAAGTATCCGGAGGCAGCACAAGAATGTTTGCACTACACGATTGAAAACTAAGTATCGAAACAAACAAATGATACTCAGCAATGTAATGGAATTTCAACGCTAGCTCAAAAACAAAATAGAAACAAGAGGGCAATAAAATAGACAATTCTGGTCAGAATGTATCAAAACCAACTCGCTCTTGGTAAGCTGATTTATGGACCTAAATCTTCTACCCCAAACGCTGGTTTGAAGACACCCCAAGAATGCTACTATACTATGCAATTTGAAATAAAAGAACAGCAGCCCCTCAATGGTGGAAAAAAAATCTGAAGCAAAATTTTCACTTAATTGTAACCCACCTAGAACTGATCCTTAATACTTAAATAGCAAGACTAAAAAGAAAATTTTTTTGTTGGAGCAATTTTTTTTTTTTTTTTTTTTTTTTTTTTGCTCTCACTATCCCCTTGCTTGGGTCTCAAACAACACCACACGAAATTCTTGAGTGTGTATCAAAAAAAATTCACTAACAGATTCAGTTCGAAGGGAAATAATGGCTGCTAAAAGAAACCGAATTGCCAAATAACAAAATAGCAAGCAACACAATGATTTTGGATGGACAATCCAGGACCTAACAATTGGAATCGAATTGAACAGAAACGAATTGAAGACAATGAACCCTAACGAAATTCGAAACTAAGATACCAAAAAAACGAAAATATAACACAGCCCTAGAAAGACAGATAGATAAAGATTTACCTGTTGTTGGCTCTGATACCAAATGACGCGGAACCCTATGGCACTTAATCCTCAAACCCCGTCGCACCTCTGATATAGATTCCAAGAACGTGGATAAACCACCCTCTATAGCACCCTAAGCTTAGCGAAGCTAGAACACTAATAACGGAAGGATTTTGTAGAACGGATCAGAAGAACGCCACAATCGAAATTGATAAGTTGGTCTGATTCGTGATGCAATCAATGAAAGAAGCAAACTCTCACTCTCTCAAAGAAGGCCGAAATTTGCATAAAGCAAATCTGAATTAAATTTGTCAAAAAAACAAAAAAAAGTGTCTGATATAAGAATTTAAGGCCTTATTTATAGTGTAAGGCAAAAACCTAAACCTAGTTGGAAAAGGAAAACAAATACTAAGTCAGAATTCCTATCCCAACAGGGAAACAAGCTAAAATAACAAAAATAACTGCCAAGTCTTTAAAAACCAACCACATTCTCGTATGCCGCAATAGTTCCAGCAGAAACCACAACCTCAGGGACGAAACCACAACCTGCTTATGGTTTGGGCTGATTCTCCACTATCCTCCTCCATGATGTGCTCCAAAATTAACTTCCACAAAACACAAAAGTATCTTCGGCTAACTGAATGTCGCGAGCGCGACTTTGATAATGGTAGCGAGCGCTACAAATCTTCAATTTGCTTCTGCTTCATCCATGCATACACCCAGCAACGTAATCAGCTTCGAATAACCTTCAAGTTCCTTCTCGCACTTATCCCTAGCAATTTCAGTCATCTCTCTTGTAATAAATTCTTGAATATGCAATCCAAGAGTAACGCCGTACTTCCTTGCTTTATTCCTTGTCAATGGTCCTTGTTGTAGCTCCAAGGGATCCTTGCCTTGCTTCCCATGCTGGTTCACATCAGAGCTTTTCTTCATAACTCCACGTTAGGATCCTTCATCCTCAAGTTGTGTAAGAGGTACGTGAAGATCCTGAGCTTCTTTGATGATTTTGAAAGGTTTTAGGAAGTTTGTATGGGTAGTATGCCTGTTTAGGTTTAGGTGAGGTTTTTGGTGATTTGTGGTGTTCCAGCATGGTTAAGTGTTGTGTGCTATGTTTATTTGGGGTTTTAGGGTATTTTTAGACCCCTTTGTGCATATATATGTGTATATGCTAGTTGGGAGTAGTTGATATGCATATTTGTAGGTTTTTGGGCAAAGTTTGCATGAAACAGAGCAGGGTTCTGCCCTTCGGGCAAAACCAGGTTCGGCCGCCGAAGGAAGGTTCGGCCGCCGAACCCCTTGTGGAGGCCTTGCGGCTGCCAAAGGTTGCCCCCGAAAGCTAGGCTTTCGGTTTAGAAAGGGACTTTCGGCCGCCGAAAGAGGGAGTTCGGCCGCCGAAAGGGTGTGAGTTTCGTCTCTGGACGAGACCTTCGGCCGCCGAAGGTGCCGCCGAACATGCATGAGTTTCGTCTCTGGAGAGGGGTTTCGGCCGCCGAACCTGCCGCCGAAAGTGCCCTGTCCAGCTGTCTTTTGCATGTTTTCTGTGATGGTTTTAGGATTGGTTAGAGGGGTTTTGGGGAGTTTCTGAGAGATATTCTTGAGTGAGTTTGGTCCCTCATTTGAGTCCACCTGTGTAGGTACGGACCAGAGGAATCAGGGAAGTCAGCAGTGAGTCCAGTGTCAGAACCTGCAGAGTCAGTTCAGAGATAACTAAAGGTGAGTGGAACTTAACTTGTTTTAATATGACAACTGCATATTTTATCATGCTTCATGCATCATGACTATGCAATAGGGTGAGTGCATTAGAGTACACGAATATGACGCATTGCATATATCCTTGTACTTGGCATGGCTCCTTGTACATTGCTTATGTGAGACGGCACGGACTTCGTGAGGATTCATTAGCCCTCAGAGGAAAGACCTGGAACAGCCCTACGGGGACCAGGCACAAAGACCTGGAACAGCCCTACGGGGACTAGGCACATGGTACTCCGGTACCCCAGATGAGATAGAGGGAGTTTTGATCCGTCCGGCCGAGGTGATGTGATTATGTGTTGCATTCCATGAGAGCATGTTTTAGCACCTGTGATTTTATTACTATTCTACTTACTGGGCTATAGTAGCTCATCCCTCTCCCCTAACTCCAGTTGTGCAGGTTCAGAGGTCAGAGAGAACTCAGCAGAGTACAGGAAGAGTACAGAGTAGTGTAATAGCTAGTGTGGACATGTAAATGTAAAGAGAGAAGGTTATGTATAGTGTATAGAATGGTGCTTGACTAGAAGACTTGTAAACCCTTTGTGGAGTCACATGATCAGTTTATGTATGTTTCTTTATTGTTGTATGTTTATGAGCAAAACCAGGCTTAACATTCTGAGTTTGATCCGCCTAGAGCCATGAGGAGCTCTAGTAGGGATTAGTAGAGAACAGAGAGAGTGCATGCACAGGTTAAGCCTTGGAATGAAGAAAAGTTTTATGTTTTTACAGCAAATGTATGATCATGTATGGGATTTCACAGGTCTACAGACAGGATAGCAGGCTTACTACGGGTCCCGGCGACCTTAAGTCGATCTGGATCCTAGTGCCGGTGGCAGTTCGGTTTTCGGGCTGTTACAGGCAGGTTCAGCGGCACCTTCGGTGGCCGAAACTCCCAGACAGAGACGAAACTCATACATGTTCAGCGGCACTTTCGGCGGCCGAAACTCCCAGACAGAGGCGAAAGTCCTCTTTCGGGGGCAAGCTTCGGCAGCCGAATGCTGCCTCCACAAGAGGGTTCGGCGGCCGAAAGTCCCTTCGGCTGCCGAACCTGGTATCTCCCAAATGGGCAGAAACTCATCTCTTCTATGCATTTATGCCTCTCATTTCATCCAAACATGCATAAACCTATTCTACAACACTCATACACAAGCATACAAGCTCCTAGGGGCTTCTAACCATCCTAAGCTCCATCTACAACACATCAAACATGCATTTGCAAGCCACATTGTTCAAAATCACAACATGAACACATAAATTCCAACATAGCCTAACATGCATTTCTACCCCATAAAACTACTCAAAACTTACTTAAAACATGCAATGAGCTTAAGATCGACTCTTACCTCTTGAAGATCGAGAGAGAGACGACCTAAACTTGGAGATGGGAGATTTCCAACTTCCTTGGGTCTCCAAGCTCAAAACTTGCTCAAAACTTGGAAATCTTCAAAACAAGATGAAAACTAGTGAAAAACTTGAAAGATTTGAAGGAAAGGACTCAAGATCGGTGAGGGGTGGCGGAGAACTCACCTTGGCCGACAACGGGGAGAAAAACTCGCCCGTTTTCGGCTAAGGGACCCTTTTATAGTGGCTGGCCAGGCCACGTTCGGGGGCCGAATGTGCCTCCGCATGCATGCCATGTTCGACGGCCGAACTTGAGGTTCGGCGGCCGAACCTGGACTTCCCTCACTTATGCCTTCGGGGGCCTAAGGCACACCCGAAATGCATGCATGTTCGGCGGCCGAACTTGAGGTTCGGCGGCCGAACCTGGGTTTTCCTCCAAGGTTGTTTTCATGCAAAAACTCAATTCCATCTTGCTTAAAACCATAAAACACATTAAAACATTTTATGAAAACCTGGTTTTACCCTTCTAGAGGTCTCCGACATCCGAGATTCCACCGGACGGTAGGAATTCCGATACCGGAGTCTAGCCGGGTATTACATTCTCTCCCCCTTAAGAACATTCGTCCCCGAATGTTCCTCAACTAGCACATAGCATGGCATACACATATCATACATACAAAACACATAAAACTCACAAGGGACTAAGCTCAGAAAAGATAAGGGTATTGCTGGAGCATGGACTCCCGTGTCTCCCAAGTGCATTCTTCCATATTGTGGTGGTTCCACAGGACTTTCACCATCGGGATTTCCTTGTTCCTCAACTTTCTGATCTGAGTATCTAGGATCCGTACTGGCTGCTCCACATAGGTGAGATCTTATTGGATCTCCACATCTGGCTCACTAAGAACCTTGCCCGGATCTGACACAAACTTTCTCAACATAGAAACATGGAAAACCGGATGGATTCTTGCCATTGAAGCAGGCAAATCTAGCTTGTACGACACATTCCCAATCTTCTGCAGGACTTCAAAGGGTCCGATGTACCGTGAAGCCAGCTTACCTTTCTTCTCGAATCGAACCACTCCTTTCATTGGAGACACCTTAAGCAATACCAGATCCCCCTCCTGAAACTCTACCTGTCTTCTGCGGATGTCTGCATAACTCTTCTGTCTACTTGCAGCAGTCTTGATCTTTTTTCTGATTATCAGTACTACCCTGCTGGTAACCTCTACTAGCTCAGACCCTGCCAAGGCCTTTTCTCCAACTTCTTCCCAGCAAACAGGTGACCTGCACTTCTGATAGAGCATATTTTAGTCCATTTTATCATTATGTTCTTGATGTTTATTTACATCTTTTCTGCTTAATTTTGTGGTTTTAATTATGTTTTGCAGATATTAGTTGTAAAGAGACAATCTGGAGAAATTGCTCTTAAAACTGCCAAAAAGTGCCAAATATGGAAAGTGCCAAAAAAGGAAAGTTTCCAAATAAGGAAAGTTTCCAGAAAAGGAAAGTTTCCAAATGAGGAAAGTGCATGAGCAAAAGCAAACAAGGAAAGCTCAGTCAGAAGATTATTTGAAATTCAAATCGTAGATCTTTCTTTCCTTGTTCAAAGATGTACACACACTGCAGCAGTCATATCTTCCTATTTAGGCAGCAAGATCTCAAAGAGATGCTCTTCCTCTTCTGCGTTCAACATTCAAATTTCAAAAGAGGCTCCACCTACAAAGGAATGTATGGACAGCATATCTTCCCCTTTGAAGATCAAAATTCGTGCATCCTTCCTATTCAGAAACAATCTGCGCGCTTTCCTCTTCTGAAAGCCATCGGCGCGCCACCTTCCTTGTCTGCAACAACTTGGGCAGCAAGTTGCACATGGGCAGCACCTTGGGCAGCCTCTACACTAATTAGGAAGTAAGATCAGCATCTAAACTTATTTAGGAAGCATAATCTGCGCCTCCTTCCCTTTCTGAGACCAAATCGCGCGCACCAACTTCCTTCCGCAGTGTATTTTCGCGCAGCCTTCCTTCTGAAGCCGAAAAGCGTGATTCTTTCCTTTTCAGACACAACTTGGGTAGAAAATACCTCTTTGGCAGTAAGTATGACCTAGGGCAACACTTTTCAACTATAAAAAGCCACATAAGGAGCCTCTACATGACCCTTAAGCTCCCCTTGGGAGACACCTACGAAATTCACATCTCTTCTTCTACCTTTTTTTTTTCTTTTATTTTTGGATTTGTTTCAGCCATGGGAGGCTGAAATATTTTATTCTAGTTGAGGATTGGTTGAAACTATGGTTGTTTAATGGGTTGTGAGATCTGAACATAAATTATTGTCTTTGGTTTTATTCAATATATTATGCAATTGATGCTTTAATTACATGATTACTTTGTTGTTTTGATCAAATTGGCCACTTGATTTTAATTTCAAAGTTAATTGATTGTTAGTTGGGATTATTTTTAGTCCGTAATTGCTGGAAATATTCTGACCTTAGAACACTTGGCGTAAAAACCAAGGAATTGCATGATCTAGCGTTATCTCCATACGTTTGGGTAGCTAGGATTGGATCTCTCTATTTCTTTATGCAATTGACAATTGTTTTGATGCCTACGGCCCAAGGACGTTCCTTGGCAATTTGTTAATTAGTAATTAATTAGAGGACGTTCCCTAATTAATTTAATCATAAGGAGAGACATGGTGGTGAGAAGCGTCTTCCACCCCCATAACTAATCTATTGAACCAATCAAGATAATTTAAGTTTCAATGATCAACCCAAACAACCAAAGTGGATCCATATCTTCAACTAGGCTTTCCTCATATTGATTTACTCTTTTATTTTAATTACTTGCTTTCTATTATTACTCTCATTATTAGTTACTACAATCAATCTCAAACTCCCCCATTTTACTTTTATTGCAATTTATTTTTATTCTGTTGCCAGTTTATCTCATTTGATCCCACTTTCAGTCTTTTATCTCATCTTTAATTTATTATTGTTTCAGTTTATTTTATTGGTCTTGTTGAGAAAAATAAATAGGTAATCAATTCTCTGTGGATTCAATCCTTTCACCACTATCTGCAGTTGTAAAATTGTTGATAACCAGAAAGGTTATTTTTGACCGGCTTCGACAACCGCGAGTCAAAAATTGGCGCCGTTGCCGGGGAATTGATTTCACTTGTTTGTTTTTTTTTCATGACCAGATCTGAACACAGGGACACACTGCCCTTTGATCCAGAAATTGAACGCACTCTCAGAAGACTTAGAAAGCAAGCCGCAGAAGCTTCATCTGAAGCAACCGAATTTTACCAACAAGCTGCACCAATGGCTGAACCTATTCCACAGGATGCTGCCCCAAATGGACTTGCTATCCAGAATCAAATAGTCCAAGAAAATCCAGCAAATATGCCTCAAGAACAAAGAGAAAGAGCTATGGGAGAATTGGCAACCCCTGTAGGTGACTATGCACCACTTTGCATCACCTACCCACCTCTGACAGTTCCCTTTGAACTGAAGACAGGTTTGATACACATTCTCCCTAAGTTTAGAGGTAGAGAAAATGAAAATCCACACAAGTACTTAAAAGCATTCAATATGATCTGTTCATCTATGAAACCTCAAGGTATCTCTGAAGACCAAATTAAGTTAAGAGCCTTCCCCTTTTCATTAGAAGACTTTGCTAAAGATTGGTTATTTTACTTGCCACCTGGATCTATTACTTCTTGGGATGATATGGTCAAAGCCTTTTTAAACAAATACTTCCCAACCCATAAATCAATTGGCATAATAAGAGAAATTACAAGCATAAAGCAAAAACCATCTGAGGACCTATATGATTATTGGGGAAGGTTTGAAAGACTTTGCACAGAATGCCCTCAACATGACATGTCAGACAAGGCCCTTATACAATTCTTCTATGGAGGATTATCTCCCTCAGAAAGAAAATTCATTTATGTAACCTGTGGAGGCTCCATTGAAGACAAAACACCTAGACAAATGAGAGAATTAATCTCCACTCTTGCAGCCTCATCTAGGCAATATGGAGAAGAGAGGCAACTACAAAGGGCCAATGAGGTAAATTTTCCTTCTATGTCTGAACTAACATCTGTTATAAAAAATGCTGTGGTGGATGTGGTACAACAGATTCAAGCACCCCAGCCACCTAGGCCATGTGGGATTTGTTTATGTGTGGGACACCCAACTGATCAATGTCCCACACTCCAAGAAGACCATCAGCAAGCCAACGCCATTGGGAGGTACAACAACCAGCCTAGATATGATCCATACTCCAACACCTATAATCCAGGTTGGAGAGACCATCCCAATTTCAGCTATGGAAAGGGCAACACTGATCAGAATCACCAAGGTTACCAAAGAAGCCAAGTCCAACCAGCACCTCCAGTGGACAATAACACTATGAATGAAGTAGTGAAGACCTTGCAAATGATACAACAACAGATAGGACAAATGGCCACCTCCATAAACAGATTGGAAACTCAAGGAAAGTTGCCATCCCAAACTGAGGCAAATCCCAAACAAAATGTAAGTGCCATTACTTTGAGAAGTGGGAAAGAGCTTCAAGATGCAAAATTTGAGGAGGAAAAGCAAGTTGAACCAAAGCGTACATCATCTGAGACACCCTCTGCACAACATCCAAGGCGATCTGAAGCCTCTTCATCACAATCCCTTTCAGTATACTCCTGCGCAAGAAGAACCACCTGAAAGCCTTTCAAGCACATCATCTCAGTCCCAATCTCAAATCTCTCCCACTCTCTATCCAACGCAGACAAGCCAAGCACGAATGGAAAAAGGAGAGCCTAGTTCAGTCAGAAATCCATCTCAGAAAATCTCAGAATCAGATCTGAAGCCTCTTCCAGGCCATCTGAAATACATATACTTAGGAGCTGACAAGACACTACCAGTAATAGTGTCCAATGAATTGAACCAACATGAAGAAGCAAGCCTCCTGAAAGTACTGCAGAAACACAAAGGAGCCATAGGATGGACCATTGATGACATAAAAGGTATTTCTCCTTCCACATGCATGCATAGAATTCACATGGAAGATGAATACAAGCCAGTTCGAGATGCTCAAAGAAGACTGAATCCACCCATGATGGAAGTAGTAAAAAAAGAAATAGTCAAGCTCCTTGATGCAGGTATCATCTACCCAATCTCTGATAGCAAATGGGTGAGTCCTGTGCATGTAGTCCCAAAGAAAACTGGGATCACCATTGTTCCAAATGCTGAAGGAGAACTTGTTCCCACTAGAGTTCAAAATGGATGGAGAGTATGCATGGACTATAGGAAGCTCAATGCTGAAACAAGGAAGGACCACTTCCCATTGCCTTTCATTGATCAGATGCTAGAAAGGCTTGCAAGTAAAACTCACTATTGTTGTCTTGATGGTTATTCAGGTTTCTATCAAATTCCAGTTGCCCCAGAAGACCAAGAAAAAGCCACCTTCACTTGTCCCTTTGGCACTTTTGCCTTTAGAAGAATGCCATTTGGACTATGCAATGCACCTGCCACTTTTCAACGGTGCATGATGAGCATATTTTCTGACTATGTGGGTAAGACAATTGAGGTATTTATGGATGACTTCACAGTTCATGGAAATTCTTTTGATGAATGCCTTACCAATTTAGAAAAGATCTTGCAAAGATGCATTGAGACTAACCTTGTGCTTAATTATGAAAAATGCCATTTTATGGTTAATCAAGGTATGGTCTTAGGTCATGTTGTTTCAGCTAAAGGCATTGAAGTGGACAAAGCAAAGGTGGATACCATAAAAAATCTGCCTTATCCCACAACTGTTAAAGACATCCGATCATTCCTTGGCCATGCTGGATTCTATAGAAGATTCATCAAAGATTTCTCAAAAATCACTTTGCCATTATGCAGATTGCTCCAACAGAATGTAACCTTTGATTTTGATGCAGACTGCAAAAAGGCATTTGACTTGATTAAAGAATTGCTTGTGACTGCCCCAATTATTCAAGGACTTGACTGGAACTTGCCTTTTGAAATCATGTGTGATGCAAGCAATTATGCAGTGGGAGCAGTCTTAGGGCAACGTGTGGGAAACTCACCCCACGTCATTCACTATGCCTCTCGCACACTGGATGCTGCACAAAGCAATTACACAAAAACTGAAAAAGAACTCTTGGCAGTTGTGTTTGCTTTGGAAAAATTCAGACCCTACCTCTTGGGTACCAAAGTCATTGTTTATTCTGACCATGCAGCTTTGCGATATCTGATCAAGAAAAAGGAAGCCAAGCCAAGACTCATTAGGTGGATCCTACTTCTACAAGAATTTGATCTAGAGATAAGAGACAAGAAGGGCAAAGAGAATCTTGTGGCAGTCCACCTCAGCCGACTTCCATATAGTTCTGCCCCATGCCCAGTCAAAGAAGAGTTCCCAGACGAACATCTGTTCGTCACTCACTCTGCCTAGATAGTCATGCCATGCACACCACACCCCAGGGAAGTACTCAGTATCCTTTGTTCTCTCCTCTCTTTTTCTCTTCTCTTCTTCTCTCTTCTTTTACATTGAGGACAATGCATGATTTAAGTGTGGGGGTGCATATCTCTTCTTCCTCTTCTCTTTTTCTTTCTTTCTATCTTCTTCTTCTCTCTTTTGCAGTTTCACCTTTCAGATTTTTCAAAAAAAAAAAAAAAATCTTTCAGTTATGCGATTTATGCTTTCAGTTTTCTTTTAGTATATTTTTACTTTCAATAATACACACACAACCACAACCATCTTCTTCTTTTTGTTTTGCTCTACTCAAACTGATGAACTATGTTGAACAAGTCTGTCTTTCCATGACCCCATTGATGTGATGACTCTTTAAACTTATGTTGAATTAATTGCAGTGGGTTATATTCATGCTTGAGAATTGCCTTTTGAATTGAATCTTTGAGTTTGCCATGGTGAAAAATATATTGATGACCCTCAATTGATTGAGAATAAATTAAAGTTGTGTGAATGAACTTAATGTGACTTGATTTAGCGATTGGTGTTGATTTGCCCAAATCATTGAGAGAAAGAAAATTCAGCAAAGGCAAAGACCTCAAAAGCACAAATTGAAAATTGTTCCAATAGTCAAAAGACTATGAACAAGGCAAGTAGCCACTTGGATAGGTGACCAACTGAAAAATAAAAACCTTCAAATCAAAAATAGGTTGGTGACCTTTCCAAGCGAGATCTAAAGTGCAAAAGCCTGAATAAAGTACTTCAAGGTAAGGGCAAGTCACTCCGAAAGCTAGAAAAAGTTTTTAACAAAAATGTGCATGTATGGTCTCTCTTGAGGAAAACAAATCCTAGCCATGGTAAGTAAAGGGAAACAAGGAAAGAAGGTGAATAATCTTCATGCATATATTCTTCACTGCAATGCTTCAAAATAGGTGTCTAGAGTAAGAGTTTAAGTGGAAATAAGGATCAAGGAGCAAAGAAAACTTGTTTGACTATGTTCATTTGCTTGAGGACAAGCAAAAGGTTAGGTGTGGGGGTATTTGATAGAGCATATTTTAGTCCATTTTATCATTATGTTCTTGATATTTATTTACATCTTTTCTGCTTAATTTTGTGGTTTTAATTATGTTTTGCAGATATTAGTTGTAAAGAGACAATCTGGAGAAATTGCTCTTAAAACTGCCAAAAAGTGCCAAATATGGAAAGTGCCAAAAAAGGAAAGTTTCCAAATAAGGAAAGTTTCCAGAAAAGGAAAGTTTCCAAATGAGGAAAGTGCAGGAGCAAAAGCAAACAAGGAAAGCTCAGTCAGAAGATTATTTGAAATTCAAATCGCAGATCTTTCTTTCCTTGTTTAAAGATGTACACACACTGCAGCAGCCATATCTTCCTATTTAGGCAGCAAGATCTCAAAGAGATGCTCTTCCTCTTCTGCGTTCAACATTCAAATTTCAAAAGAGGCTCCACCTAAAAAGAAATGTATGGACAGCATATCTTCCCCTTTGAAGATCAAAATTCGTGCATCCTTCCTATTCAGAAACAATCTGCGCGCTTTCCTCTTCTGAAAGCCATCGGCGCGCCACCTTCCTTGTCTGCAACAACTTGGGCAGCAAGTTGCAAATGGGCAGCACCTTGGACAGCCTCTACACTAATTAGGAAGTAAGATCAGCATCTAAACTTATTTAGGAAGCATAATCTGCGCCTCCTTCCCTTTCTGAGACCAAACCGCGCGCACCAACTTCCTTCCGCAGTGTATTTTCGCGCAGCCTTCCTTCTGAAGCCGAAAAGCGCGATTCTTTCCTTTTCAGACACAACTTGGGCAGAAAATACCTCTTTGGCAGTAAGTATGACCTAGGGCAACACTTTTCAACTATAAAAAGCCACATAAGGAGCATCTACATGACCCTTAAGCTCCCCTTGGGAGACACCTACGAAATTCACATCTCTTTTTCTACCTTTTTCTTTTCTTTTATTTTTGGATTTGTTTCAGCCATGAGAGGCTGAAATATTTTATTCTAGTTGAGGATTAGTTGAAACTATGGTTGTTTAATGGGTTGTGAGATCTGAACATAAATTATTGTCTTTGGTTTTATTCAATATTTATGCAATTGATGCTTTAATTACATGATTACTTTGTTGTTTTGATCAAATTGGCCACTTGATTTTAATTTCAAAGTTAATTGATTGTTAGTTGGGATTATTTTTAGTCCGTAATTGCTGGAAATATTCTGACCTTAGAACACTTGGCGTAAAAACCAAGGAATTGCATGATCTAGCGTTATCTCCATACGTTTGGGTAGCTAGGATTGGATCTCTCTATTTCTTTATGCAATTGACAATTGTTTTGATGCCTACGGCCCAAGGACGTTCCTTGGCAATTTGTTAATTAGTAATTAATTAGAGGACGTTCCCTAATTAATTTAATCATAAGGAGAGACATGGTGGTGAGAAGCGTCTTCCACCCCCATAACTAATCTATTGAACCAATCAAGATAATTTAAGTTTCAATGATCAACCCAAACAACTAAAGTGGATCCATATCTTCAACTAGGCTTTCCTCATATTGATTTACTCTTTTATTTTAATTACTTGCTTTCTATTATTACTCTCATTATTAGTTACTACAATCAATCTCAAACTCCCCCATTTTACTTTTATTGCAATTTATTTTTATTCTGTTGCCAGTTTATCTCATTTGATCCCACTTTCAGTCTTTTATCTCATCTTTAATTTATTATTGTTTCAGTTTATTTTATTGGTCTTGTTGAGAAAAATAAATAGGTAATCAATTCTCTGTGGATTCGATCCTTTCACCACTATCTGTAGTTGTAAAATTGTTGATAACCAGAAAGGTTATTTTTGACCGGCTCCCATACAAAGCTTCATATGGAGCCATCCCGATGCTAGCATGATGGCTGTTATTGTAGGCAAACTCCACCAAGGGTAGATGTTGCTTCCAAGAACCGCCAAAGTCCAGCACACACATTCTAAGCATATCCTCTATGGTCTGGATGGTCCTTTCTGATTGTCCGTCCGTCTATGGATGGAAAGCAGTGCTAAAATCCAACCTGGTACCCATGGCGTTCTGCAGACTCCGCCAAAATCTGGAGGTGAACTGGGGTCCTCTATTGGACACTATTGAAACAGGAACCCCATGCAGCCTGACGATCTCGTCAACATACACCTGCGCCAACTTGTCCACAGAATAGCCATTCCTGACAGGAATGAAGTGAGCAGATTTGGTGAGTCTGTCCACAATCACCCATATGGAGTCCAATCTGTTGGACGTCATCGGTAACCCCACTAAGAAGTCCATAGCTATATTCTCCCATTTCCACTCTGGAATAGGTAGCGGGTTAAGCATTCCAGCCGGCTTTTGATGTTCCAGCTTCACCCTCTGACACACTTCGCAGGCTGACACGAACTGTGCCACTTCTTTCTTCATAGTTGGCCACCAATAAACCTTCTTCAGATCTTGGTACATCTTGGTGGCTCCAGGCTGAACGCTGTATCTTGCATTATGAGCCTCCCTCATAATGTCTCCTTTTAGCCCTATGTCATCTGGTACACACAATCGACTCCCATAGCGGAGGATCCCCTTGCTGTCAAATCTGAACTCACTGTCCTTGCCTGACTGAACAGTCCTGGCAATCTTCACTAATTCTGGGTCCTCATGCTGTTTCTGAGCCACCTGCTCCAGAAACACGGGTGTCACTCTCATCTGGGCCACTAAAGCACCTGTACCAGACAACTCCAACTGTAGACCTTCCTCAATGAGCTTGTAAAACTCTTTCACCACTGGTCTCCTCTCTGCCGTGATATGGGATAGACTGCCTAGTGACTTCCGGCTTAGGGCGTCTGCCACAACATTCGCCTTGCCCGGATGATACTGAATCTTGCAATCATAATCACTCAGCAGCTCTACCCATCTTCTCTGTCTCAAGTTCAAATCTCTTTGACTCAGGATGTACTGCAGGCTCTTATGATCTGTAAAGATCTCACATTTTACCCCATAGAGGTAGTGCCTCCACATCTTGAGTGCAAAGATTACTGCTGCCATCTCCAGGTCATGTGTGGGGTAATTCAACTCATGCTTCTTTAGCTGTCTCGAAGCATAAGCAATTACCCTTTCATTCTGCATTAGTACACGACCCAGTCCCACACGGGACGCATCACAAAAGACTGTAAAGTCCTCATCACTAGATGGCAGAGCTAACACTGGTGCTGAAGTCAGCCTCTTCTTAAGCTCTTCAAAACTCTCTTCGCACTGGTCGGTCCACACAAACTTTTGACTCTTCCTGGTTAACCTGGTCAGAGGAGCTGCAATTTTCGAGAAGTCCTGAACGAACCTCTTGTAGTAACCTGTCAAACCTAAGAAACTTCTGATCTCTGTCGCTGAAGTGGGTCTAGGCCAGTTAGCCACAGCTTCTACCTTCTTGGGGTCCACCTCTATTCCATTTTCTGACACTACATGCCCCAAGAATGAGATGCTCCTCAGCCAGAACTCACACTTGGAGAACTTGGCATACAAGCCATGCTCCCTCAAGGTCTGTAGAACCAACCTCAGATGATGGGCATGCTCCTCTGCGTTCCTGGAATACACTAGGATATCATCTATGAAGACAATAACAAAGTGATCCATGTACTGGCTAAACACTCTGTTCATGAGATCCATGAATAATGCAGGGGCGTTGGTTAACCCGAACGGCATTACAAGGAACTCAAAATGCCCCTATCTGGTCCTGAAAGCTGTCTTTGGCACATCTTCTTCCCTGATCCTCAGCTGATGATACCCGGACCTCAGATCTATTTTGGAGAAACAACTCGCTCCTGCTAGCTGGTCGAATAGATCGTTGATCCTTGGCAATGGGTACTTGTTCTTGGTAGTGACTTTGTTCAACTGCCTGTAGTCGATACAAAGTCTAAGGGATCCATCCTTCTTTCTGACTAACAAGACTGGAGCACCCCAGGGTGAGGTACTCGGTCGGATGAAGCCCTTGTCTACCAGCTCTTGCAACTGTTCTCTCAACTCTTTCAACTCGGCTGGAGCCATCCTGTAGGGAGGGATAGAGATCGGTCGGGTTCCAGGCATCAGTTCTATCTCGAACTCTATCTCCCTAGCAGGTGGTAAACCTGGCAGTTCGTCTGGGAAGACGTCTAGAAACTCTCTAACCACTGGCACCAAGGCGGGCTCTCTAACTTGACTGCTAAGCTCTCTCACATGAGCCAAATACCCCTGACATCCCTTCCTAAGCAACCTACGAGCCTGAAGAGCTGATATCAGACCTCTAGGTGTACCCCTCCTGTCTCCCCTGAAGACAACCTCTGACCCATCCTGACCTCCGAACCTGACTACCTTGTCCCTGCAGTCCAAGGTAGCACCATGGGTAGATAACCAGTCCATCCCTAGAATGACGTTAAGTCTGTCAAATCTAGAACCACCAGGTCGGCGGACAAGCATCTTCCCTCAACAAACACAGGACTACACTGGCAGACTGACTCTGCCACTAATGGATCACACTTGGGTCCACTGACCCAGAGAGGACACTCTAACCCAGAGATCATTAGACCCAACCTCTCAACGGCTCTCGGAGCAATAAAAGAATGAGATGCATCGGGGTCCATCAAGGCATACACATCTGAACAACCAATGACTAAGTTACCTGCCACCACGGTGTTAGATGCATCTGCCTCCTGCTGTGTCATCGTGAAGATCCGTGTTGGAGCTGATGGACCTTCACCTCTGAAACCCGCTGAAGAAGAGGCTGCCCCTCTCCCTCTACCTCTGCCACTGGCCTGAGTCGTGGCTGGAGCTGCTGGCTGCGCTACACTACCTGAAGCTGTCCGCTGGGACTGTGCCACCGGGGATGCTCTTGGACATTCTCGAGACATATGCCCCTCCTGACCACATCTGTAACAGGCTATCATCCCAAACCGACATACTCCCCTATGTGGCTTACCACACCTTGCACAAACTACATTGTCCGCACCAGAGCTTGAGCCACCTCCAAATCCCAGACTAGACTTAACCTTGTTCCAGAACTTGTTCTTCTTCGACTTCCTGTGGCCTCTGTCCCACTTTTTACTACCTGAAGCTGCTGCACTCAGAGAAGAAGAGCCTGGGGTCTTAGAACCAGAAGGCTGTGCCACTAACTGCTTGACTTTCCCCTCGATGATAGCACTAGCCTCCATCCTCCTAGCCATATCCACTATGGCATGGAAGCTCTCCCTATCTGCGGACTGAATCAAGGAGGAATACCTGGAGTGAAGTTTCATGATATACCTCCTTGACTTCTTCTGGTCTGTGTCAAGAGTTTGCCCTGCAAACGGCAACAGCTCCAAGAATCTGTCGGTGTACTCCTCTACACTCATTTCCTCTGTCTGCCTTAACTGTTCAAACTCAATCATCTTCATCTCTCTTGAACTGTCAGGAAAAGCCCATCTTGCAAATTCATTTACAAACTCCTCCCACGATAGGCTGTCCAACCTCGGGCTCACATAGTTCTTAAACCACTCATGGGCCTTTTTACATTTTAATGTGAACCCAGCCATCTGAATGGCTCTACTGTCATCTGCCCCTATCTCATCTGTAATTGTTTTGACCTTCTCAAGGTACACAAATGGGTCATCTCCGGTTTCAAACTGGGGAGCACCCAGCTTCATATAGTCGGTCATCTTGACCTTGCTCCCACCAGATGAGCTAGGCTTAGGTATTTGGGTTTCTGGAACTGTGGGTTCTACTAATGGTGGAGGAGGTGCAACATTTTCTGAGGTAGGGTTAGCTGGATTTGGATAGTAAGGTGGGGGTGGATACATTGGGTATTGTGAATATGGTGGGTAGTAGGGTGGGTATGGCATCTGTGTGGGTTAAGGGGTGAAGCTAGGGTAATCCGATGTACCTCCCATCGAATACCTGGGATTTTGTGAGAAGTGTGGGTAGTGGGGTGGCTGAACAAATCCCGAGGCCTGAGTGCCTCCTTGGGACTCTCCCATTCCCTCTTCTGACATACTAACTCCCAGACTGCCATCCCTCCTCTGCTCTACATCCATATCATCTGACATTCCCCCCTGAATTGTTCCCCTCACTAATCTGCTTCTACCCAGATCCAGAGACCTTCTAGGGTCTCTTACTGCTCTTTCTCTGTTAGACCTACTAGACATTGCCCTAGGCAATGCTGGAGGACGGGCGCTCGTGCCCTCATCCTCAGGTGGTACTCCAGTCAATCGTGCAGATCGACGAGTTCCTCTCATCCTGTTTTCTGAAAAACAGCACATAACAAGCAAACATTAGCATCATATGGTTCATGTGGGCACACATGAACCCTCATCACATACATCACATATCATAGCATATCATTAATGCACATGCATATTATCATGGCATTTCACATCATCATACAAGACAGGAATCCACATCCTATCCTAGTGGACATGATCTTTCCTATTGTGCTTGACCTTCTATAACATCTATGAGCCCGACACTCTAGGTCCGACCATATGAACCTAGGGCTCTGATACCACTCTGTAACGACCCGAAAATCGGACCGCTATCGGGGCTAGGATCCAGGTTGGCTTAAGGCCGCCAGGACCCGTAGCAAGCCTGACATGCAACCTGTAAACCTGTTCAATCCCTCACATGATCAACAACATACATAAGAATTAAAACTTTTCTTTCATTCAAACACCAAATTCAACCTGTACATGTGCTGAACATAGACATAATCATAAACATCGACCCCTCTGTGGGATCTCACTAATGCCCCAAAGGCAATTACAACATAAGTTGAGTTGGTTTACATAAACATCGTAAAAGATCTAGGATCATGCATTAAAAGGGATACCTTAAACATAGGTCAAGCACAACCTCTAATCCTCAATATCATTATATTACATAACTATTCATAAACTTTACATTTTATCATGTCCACATTCTATCTATTACATAAAAATGACTTCAATACTCCTGCGGACCTCCTGGTCTACCCTGTACTTGCAAACCTGGGGAATTTGGGAGAGGGGTGAGCTACTAGAGCCCAGTGAGCAGAATAATAAAGCATTTAAAACACATGCTATCATGAAATGCATCACATCACAACTAATCATATCAAGGATGAACTTGTCACCATCTAGCCCTCTACATATTCCAATCATGCCAGGGGCGTAGTGCAGGCCACACCTGGTCTTTCTCTTATACATAACATAACATACATAACCAAACTGTGCCGGGGGCGTAGTGCAGGCCACACCCGGTCTTTCACTTACATAGTGCCAGGGGCGTAGTGCAGGCCACACCTGGACTTCCATATCATAACATCATGTCATAACATATGAGGGCCAGTGGATCATTCAACATTCATCCACATCAACAACATATTATGCAATACAACATATTCGTGAGTTCTAATGCAAATACCCTAATATATCTCATGGTATTCATGATGCATGAATCATGCTAAACTTTTCATTTATTTAAAATGTAAGAGTTTATTCTACTCACCTCTGGCTAGCTCTGACACTGACTGAAGCAGCTGACTCACTGCTGAGGTCCTCGGTTCCTCGGGTCCGAACCTGCACAGGTGGACTCAAATGAGGGACCAAACATACTATAACATGACTCTGAAAACATCCCCCAAAAACCCTCTTAAACACCTCAAAACATCCATGCAAGAACATGCAAAAGAAGGCTGGACAGGGCACTTTCGGCGGCAGGTTCGGCGGCCGAAAGTCCCTCCAGAGCCGAAAGTCAGGCAGGTTCGGCGGCACCTTCGGCGGCCGAAACTCCCAGACAGAGACGAAACTCATGCATGTTCGGCGGCACTTTCGGCGGCCGAAACTCCGAGACAGAGGGGAAAGTCCTCTTTCGGGGGCAAGCTTCGGCAGCCGAATGCTGCCTCCACAAGAGGGTTCGGCGGTTGAAAGTCCCTTCGGCTGCCGAACCTGGTTTCTCCCAAAAGGGCAGAAACTCATCTCTTCTATGCATTTATGCCTCCCATTTCATCCAAACATTCATAAACCTATTGTACAACACTCATACACAAGCATACAAGCTCCTAGGGGCTTCTAACCATCCTAAGCTCCATCTACAACACATCAAACATGCATTTGCAAGCCACATTGTTCAAAATCACAACATGAACACATAAACTCTAACATAGCCTAACATGCATTTCTACCCCATAAAACTACTCAAAAATTACTTAAAACATGCAATGAGCTTAAGATCGGCTCTTACCTCTTGAAGATCGAGAGAGAGACGACCTAAACTTGGAGATGGGAGATTTCCTACTTCCTTGGGTCTCCAAGCTCAAAACTTGCTCAAAACTTGGAAATCTTCAAAACAAGATGAAAACTAGTGAAAAACTTGAAAGATTTGAAGGAAAGGACTCAAGATCGGTGAGGGGTGGCGGAGAACTCACCTTGGCCGACAACGGGGAGAAAAACTCGCCCGTTTTCGACTAAGGGACCCTTTTATAGTGGCTGGCCAGGCCACGTTCGGGGGCCGAATGTGCCTCCGCATGCATGCCATGTTCGACGGCCGAACTTGAGGTTCGGCGGCCGAACCTGGACTTCCCTCACTTATGCCTTCGGGGGCCTAAGGCACACCCGAAATGCATGCATGTTCGGCGGCCGAACGTGAGGTTCGGCGGCCGAACCTGGGTTTTCCTCCAAGGTTGTTTTCATGCAAAAACTCAATTCCATCTTGCTTAAAACCATAAAACACATTAAAACATTTTATGAAAACCTGGTTTTACCCTTCTAGAGGTCTCCGACATCCGAGATTCCACCGGACGGTAGGAATTCCGATACCGGAGTCTAGCCGGGTATTACACACTCAGCCTTAAGACCGGGGTACACCCAAACCCCCAGTCAGACCGGCCCAGCCCGTTTGGCCCTGAGACCAGACCACCACTGGGTTCGGTCTCTTTCTCTCCAACCCTGTCGTGAGAGGAAAGGACAATAATCCCAATCACTTCGCAGCCTTGTCCACTCGCTCGCCGAAGGGAATTAAATGGCCGCCTGACACAGGGAGGGTCATTGCATTATCCGTACGTACGAGCCCATACGACTGAAAATGTGGTCCTGTAGCAGAAAGATCGTGACACGCCACTGAAAAAGCAGGATAAAAGGAGAGACACCCTCCTCACAGGCGAAACTTTTTCTAAGTTCACAGAACCCTTGTAAAGTCTTATTTTCTGGATCTCAGATCATCACTTCTTTACCTAAATCTCAAATTCTTCCATATATTTTATTGGTAATTAAATAGAGTTCTTTAAATAAATAAAATTATTAAAAGAAATCTAATTGAAACTCAACATTTAAGTAAATTTTTTCGTACGATATGTTTCTCATCGTATTTAAGTTTAATGAGATAAAATAATTGTAACGCCCTGAAAATCGGACCGCTACCGGCGCTAGGATCCGGGTCGACTTAAGGCCGCTGGGACCCGTAGCAAGCCTGACATAAAACCTGTGAACCTGTATAATCCCATACATGATCAACAACATGCATAAATGATTAAAACTTTTCTTTCCATGAATATCAACCAAACTCAACCTGTGCATAACATTAACATAACATTGATCCCTCTGTGGGATCTCATCTGTGCCCTCAAAGGGTAACATAACCTGTGTTGAGCTGGTTTACATAAACATCATCAAAATCTCTAAGATCATGTATAAAAAGGGATACAACATTCTATGGTCAAGCACACACTAACATCCATAAAACTCATTACATAACTATACTGTACTTTTACATTACAATTTGATCATGTCCATTGCTAGCTATTACATAAACATGACTTCTTTACTCTATCCGGACTCCCGCACTATACTGTACCTGCAAGCCTGGGGGTAAAGGGAGAGGGGTGAGCTAAAAGCCCAGTGAGTAGAGCTATTAAAACACATTAACACTATGCTCTATGAAATGCATCATAACACAAACAATTCACACAAGGGTTGGGTGAACTTGTCACCAATTAGTCCAAGCTAACATAGTGCCAGGCCGTAGCATGGGGTCCTGGTCTTCCTGTCATACATACATTACTTACCATTATCCCAGGGCCTCCTCTAGGCTCCTGGTCTTCGAGTCCACATTCGTGGCAGGCCGTAGAATGGGGTCTTGGTCTTTCATTTCCGTGCCAGGCCGTAGAATGGGGTCCTGGTCTTCCTGTCATGGACTAATTGGGTCATCCAACATTCACCCACATCAACAACAATCGATGCAATGCGGCATATTCGTGAATACTAATGCAATCATCCTATTGCATAATCATGATGCATGAAACATGATAAAACATTTAATTTAAAAGATTTAGTTTAGTTCCACTCACCTTTGGCTGACTCTGACAACACCGAAGCAGCTGAACTCACTGCTGGGGTCCTCGGTTCCTCGGGTCCGAACCTACACAGGTGGACTCAAATGAGGGACCAAACATGTTAGAACATAACTCTAAACTACTCCCCAAAAACCCCCTAAAACATCCTGAAAATATCACATAGAGATATGCATGAAATGGCTGAACAGGACACTTTCGGCGGCACCTTCGGCGGCCGAAAGTCCTGGACAGATCCGAAAGTCAGGCACTTTCGGCGGCACCTTCGGCGGCCGAAAGTCCCAGACAGAGACGAAAGTCTCTTTTCGGGGGCTACTTCGGCAGCCGAATGCTGCCTCCACAAAGGGGGTTCGGCGGCCGAAACTCCCTTCGGCGGCCGAACCTGGTTTCTGCCAGAAGGGCAGAAACTTGGTTCACATGAACCCCTTGCCTCCCAAAACCTCCAATCATGCATAATCTCGTTCTACAACATGCATACCACACATACATTACACCTAGGGGTCTCAAACTATCATATACCCCAACTACAACACTTCAAACACACAAAAATCAACATACATTGCTCAAATCATCAAAAATAACCCATAAACTCAACATATAACCTAACATGCATTTCTACCCATAGACTTAGCATAAAACTTACTTAAAACACATAAGGAGCTTAAGATCGGCTCTTACCTCTTGAAGATCGAGAGGGAGACGACCTAAACTTGGAGATCCACGAAAATGAGCTCCTGAGTTCCCAAAGCTCCAAAACTTGTTTCAAAAGCTTAAATCTTCAAAACCAAGTGAAAACAAGTGAAAATCTTGAAAGATTTAGAGGAAGAACATCAAAAATGGGTGAGAGACGGCGGAAAGCTCACCTTGGCCGAAAATGGGGAAAAGCTCGCCCGTTTTCGGCTAAGGGACCCTTTTATAGTGGCTGGCCAGACCACGTTCGGGGGCCGAATGTGCCTCCGCATGCATGCCATGTTCGGCGGCCGAACATGAGGTTCGGCGGCCGAACCTGGACTTCCCTCACTCATGCTTTCGGGGGCCTAACGTGCCTCCAAAACGCATGCATGTTCGGCGGCCGAACTTGACTTTCGGCGGCCGAACCTGGGTTTTCCTCCAAGGACTTTTCATGCAAAAACTCATTTAATTTACTACTTAAAATCATAAAACACATTAAAACATTTCATAAAACATGGTTCTACCCTTCTAGAGATCTCCGACATCCGAGATTCCACCGGACAGTAGGAATTCCGATACCGGAGTCTAGCCGGGTATTACATTCTCCCCCCCTTAAGAACATTCGTCCCCGAATGTTCCTCAACTAGTACATGCATATCAAGAAACGTAACATACATACTAAACACATAGAAACTAACCTTAAAAGAGATGAGGATATTGCCGGAGCATAGACTCCCGTGTCTCCCAAGTACACTCCTCAATATTGTGGTGGTTCCAAAGGACTTTCACCATCGGGATTTCCTTGTTCCTTAGCTTTCTGATCTGGGTGTCTAAGATCCGTACTGGTTGCTCAACATAGGTGAGATCCTCTTGGATCTCCACATCAGGCTCACTAAGAACCTTGCCCGGATCTGACACGAACTTTCTCAACATAGAAACACGGAAAACCGGATGGATTCTCTCCATTGAAGCAGGTAAATCCAGCTTGTACGATACATTCCCAATCTTTTGCAAGACTTCGAAGGGTCCGATGTACCGCGGAGCCAGCTTACCCTTCTTCCCGAACCGAACCACTCCTTTCATTGGAGACACCTTAAGCAATACCAGATCCCCCTCCTGAAACTCTACCTGCCTTCTGCGGATGTCTGCATAACTCTTCTGTCTGCTTGTAGCTGTCTTGATTCTTTCTCTGATTAAGGGTACCACCCTGCTGGTGATCTCTACTAGTTCAGGCCCTGCCAAGGCCTTTTCTCCAACTTCTTCCCAGCAAACAGGTGACCTGCACTTCCTCCCATATAAAGCTTCATATGGAGCCATCCCGATGCTAGCATGATGGCTGTTATTGTAGGCAAACTCCACCAAAGGTAGATGTGTCCTCCAAGAACCGCCAAAGTCCAGCACACACATCCTAAGCATATCCTCAATAGTCTGGATGGTCCTCTCCGACTGTCCGTCCGTCTGGGGGTGGAAGGCAGTGCCGAAATCCAACCTAGTACCCATAGCATTCTGCAGACTCCGCCAAAACCTGGAGGTGAACTGGGGCCCTCTATCTGACACGATGGAAACAGGAACCCCATGCAGTCTGACTATCTCATCTACATACACCTGCGCCAACTTGTCCACAGAATAGCCACTCCTGACAGGGATGAAGTGAGCAGATTTGGTGAGTCTGTCCACAATCACCCATATGGAGTCCAATCTGTTGGACGTTGCCGGTAACCCCACTACGAAGTCCATAGCTATATTCTCCCATTTCCACTCTGGAATGGGTAGCGGGTTAAGCATTCCAGCCGGCTTCTGATGTTCCAGCTTCACCCTCTGACATACTTCGCAGGCTGACACAAACTGTGCCACTTCTCTCTTCATAGCTGGCCACCAATAAACTTTCTTCAGATCTTGATACATCTTGGTGGCCCCGGGGTGAATGCTGTATCTTGCATTATGAGCCTCTCTCATAATGTCTCCTTTTAGCCCAATGTCATCTGGTACACAAAGTCGACTCCCATAGCGGAGGATCCCCTTATTGTCGAATCTGAACTCGCTGTCTTTGCCCGACTGAACAGTCCTGGCAATCTTTACTAACTCTGGGTCCTCATGCTGTTTCTGAGCCACCTACTCCAGAAACACGGGTGTCACTTTCATCTGAGCAACCAAGGCACCTGTACCAGACAACTCCAACTGTAGACCTTCATTAATGAGCTTGTAAAACTCCTTCACCACTGGTCTCCTCTCTGCCGTGATGTGGGATAGACTACCTAGTGACTTCCGGCTTAGGGCGTCTGCCACGACATTCGCCTTACCCGGATGATACTGAATCTTGCAATCATAGTCACTCAGCAGCTCTACCCATCTCCTCTGTCTCAAGTTCAAATCTCTTTGACTCAGGATGTACTGCAGGCTCTTATGATCTGTAAAGATCTCACATTTTACCCCATAGAGGTAGTGCCTCCACATCTTGAGTGCAAAGATTACTGCTGCCATCTCAAGGTCATGTGTGGGGTAATTCAACTCATGCTTCTTCAGTTGCCTAGAAGCGTAAGCAATCACCCTCTCATTCTGCATAAGCACACAACCCAGTCCCACACGGGACGCATCACAAAAGACTGTAAAGTCCTCTCCACTAGATGGCAGAGCTAAAACTGGTGCTGAAGTCAACCTCTTCTTAAGCTCTTCAAAACTCTCCTCGCACTGGTCGGTCCACAAAAACTTCTGATTCTTCCTGGTCAGTCTGGTTAGAGGAGCTGCTATCTTTGAGAAGTCCTGAACAAACCTCCTGTAGTAACCTGCCAAACCCAAGAAACTCCTGATCTCTGTCACTGAAGTGGGTCTAGGCCAGTTAGCCACAGTTTCTGTCTTCTTGGGGTCTACCTCAATCCCATTCTCTGACACTACATGCCCCAAGAATGAAATGCTCCTCAGCCAGAACTCACATTTAGAGAACTTGGCATACAAGCCATGTTCCCTCAAGGTCTGTAGAACCAACCGCAGATGATGGGCATGCTCCTCTGCATTCCTGGAATACACTAAGATATCATCTATGAAGACAATAACGAAGTGATCCAGGTACTGGCTAAACACTCTATTCATGAGGTCCATGAATGCTGCAAGGGCGTTGGTTAACCCGAACGGCATCACAAGGAACTCAAAATGCCCATATCTGGTCCTGAAAGCTGTCTTTGATACGTCCTCTTCCCTGATCCTCAACTGATGGTACCCCGATCTCAGATCTATTTTGGAGAAACAACCCGCTCCTGCTAGCTGGTCGAATAGATCGTCGATCCTTGGCAATGGGTACTTGTTCTTGGTAGTGACTTTGTTCAACTGTCTGTAGTCGATACAAAGTCTAAGGGATCCATCCTTCTTCCTCACAAACAAGACTGGAGCACCCCAGGGTGAGGTACTCAGTCGGATGAAGCCCTTGTCTACGAGCTCCTATAACTGCTCCTTCAACTCCTTCAATTCTGCTGGCGCCATCCTGTAGGGAGGGATAGAGATCGGTCGGGTTCCAGGCATCAGTTCTATCTCGAACTCTATCTCCCTAGCAGGTGGTAAACCTGGCAGCTCGTCTGGGAACACATCTAAGAACTCTCTAACCACTGGCACCGAGGCGGGCTCTCTAACCTGACTATTTAGCTCTCTCACATGAGCCAAATACCCCTGACATCCCCTCCTGAGCAACCTACGAGCCTGAAGAGCTGATATCAGACCTCTAGGTGTACCCCTCTTGTCTCCTCTGAAGACGACCTCAGACCCATCCTGACCTCTGAACCTGACTACCTTGTCCCTGCAGTCCAAGGTAGCACCATGGGTAGATAACCAGTCCATCTCTAGAATGACGTCAAAATCTGTCAAATCTAGAACCACTAGGTCGGCGGACAAGCATCTTCCCTCAACAAACACAGGACTACACTGGCAGACTGACTCTGCCACAGATGGATCACACTTGGGTCCACTGACCCAGAGAGGACACTCTAACCCAGAAGTCATTAGACCTAACCTCCCCACGACTCTCGGAGCTATAAAAGAATGAGATGCACCAGGGTCCATCAATGCATACACATCCGAACATCCAATGACGAGATTACCTGCCACCACGGTGTTGGATGCGTCTGCCTCCTGCTGTGTCATTGTGAAGATCCGTGCTGGGGCTGATGGACCTTCACCTCTGAAACCCGCTGAAGAAGAGGCTGCTCCTCTCCCTCTGCCTCTGCCACTGGCCTGAGTCATGGCTGGAGCTGCTGGCTGCGCTACACTGCCTGAAGCTGTCTGCTGGGACTGAGCCATCGGGACTGCTCTTGGACAATCTCAAGCCATATGCCCCTCCTGACCACATCTGAAACAGGCGTTCGTCCCAAACCGACATACTCCCCTGTGTGGCTTACCACACCTCGCACAAACTGCATTATCCGCACCAGAGCTTGAGCTACTCCCAAATCCCAGACTGGACTTGACTTTACTCCAGAACTTGTTCTTCTTACTCTTGGGTTTACCCCATCTCTTACTGCCTGAAGTTGCTGCACTCAAGGTAGAGGGATCTAACCTTCCCCCACCCGGAGTTTTGGAACCAGAAGCTTGTGCCACTGTCTGCTTAACTGTCCCCTGAATGATGGCACTAGCTTCCATTCTCCTAGCCATATCTACTATGGCGTGAAAACTCTCCCTATCTGCTGACTGTACCAAGGAGGAATACCTGGGATGGAGCTTCATGATATACCTCCTCGACTTCTTCTGGTCTGTATTAAGGTCTTGCCCAGCAAATGGCAGCAACTCCATAAACCTGTCGGTATATTCGTCTACACTCATGTCATCAGTTTGCCTCAACTGCTCGAATTCTATCATCTTCAATTCCCTTGAACTATCAGGAAAAGCCCATCCTGCAAACTCGTTTGCAAACTCTTCTCAAGTCATGTTGTCCACTCTCGGGTTCACATAATTTTTGAACCACTCCCGTGCCTTTTTGCACTTAAGTGTGAACCCAGCCATTTGAATGGCTCTACTGTCATCCGCCCCTATCTCATCTGTAATTGCCTTGACCCGCTCCAAGTACACGAACGGATCATCACCGGTCTCAAACTGGGGAGCACCCAGCTTCATATAGTCTGTCATCTTGACCTTGCTTCCACTGACTGAGCTAGGTCTAGGTGGTTGAGCAACTGGGGCTGCTGGTTCTGCAGGTGGTGGAGGTGGTGCAACATTTTCTGAGGTAGGGTTTGCTGGACTTGGATAGTAGGGTGGAGGTGGATACATTGGGTACTGAGAGTATGGTGGGTAGTATGGTGGGTATGGCATCTGTGTGGGATAAGGGGTGAAACTAGGGTAATCCGATGTACCTCCCATCGAATACCCGGGATGTTGTGAGAAATGTGGGTAGTGAGGTGGCTGAACAAATCCCGAGGCCTGAGTGCCTCCTTGGGACTCTCCCACTCCTTCTTCTGACATACTGACTCCCAAACTGCCATCCCTCCTCTGTTCTACGTCCATATCATCCCCCATATCCTCTGACGCTCCTCCCTGAACTGTTCCTCTGACTGATCTGCTTCTACCCAGATCCAAAGACCTTCTAGGGTCTCTTGCTGCTCTGTCCCTGTTGGACCTGCTTGACATTGCCCTAGGCAATGTAGGAGGACGGGCGCTCATGCCCTCATCCTCAGGTGGTACTCCAGTCAATCTTGCTGATCGACGAGTTCCTCTCATCCTGTTTTCTGAAAAACAGTACGCATCACAAGCAACGTTAGCATCATATGGTTCATGTGGTCACACATGAACCCGCATCACATACATCACATATCATAGCATATCATTAATGCACATGCATCTTATCGTGGCATTTCACATCATCATGCAAGACAGGACTCCACATCCTATCCTAGTGGACATGATCTTTCCTATTGTGCTTGACCTTCTATAACCTCTATGAGCCCGACACTCTAGGTCCGACCATATGAACCTAGGGCTCTGATACCATTTTGTAACGCCCCGAAAATCGGACCGCTACCGGCGCTAGGATCCGGGTCGACTTAAGGCCGCCGGGACCCGTAGCAAGCCTGACATAAAACCTGTGAACCTGTATAATCCCATACATGATCAACAACATGCATAAATGATTAAAACTTTTCTTTCCATGAATATCAACCAAACTCAACCTGTGCATAACATTAACATAACATTGATCCCTCTGTGGGATCTCATCTGTGCCCTCAAAGGGTAACATAACCTGTGTTGACCTGGTTTACATAAACATCATCAAAATCTCTAAGATCATGTATAAAAAGGGATACAACATTCTATGGTCAAGCACACACTAACATCCATAAAACTCATTACATAACTATACTGTACTTTTACATTACAATTTGATCATGTCCATTGCTAGCTATTACATAAACATGACTTCTTTACTCTATCCGGACTCCCGCACTATACTGTACCTGCAAGCCTGGGGGTAAAGGGAGAGGGGTGAGCTAAAAGCCCAGTGAGTAGAGCTATTAAAACACATTAACACTATGCTCTATGAAATGCATCATAACACAAACAATTCACACAAGGGTTGGGTGAACTTGTCACCAATTAGTCCAAGCTAACATAGTGCCAGGCCGTAGCATGGGGTCCTGGTCTTCCTGTCATACATACATTACTTACCATTATCCCAGGGCCTCCTCTAGGCTCCTGGTCTTCGAGTCCACATTCGTGCCAGGCCGTAGAATGGGGTCCTGGTCTTTCATTTCCGTGCCAGGCCGTAGAATGGGGTCCTGGTCTTCCTGTCATGGACTAATTGGGTCATCCAACATTCACCCACATCAACAACAATCGATGCAATGCGGCATATTCGTGAATACTAATGCAATCATCCTATTGCATAATCATGATGCATGAAACATGATAAAACATTTAATTTAAAAGATTTAGTTTAGTTCCACTCACCTCTGGCTGACTCTGACAACACCGAAGCAGCTGAACTCACTGCTGGGGTCCTCGGTTCCTCGGGTCCGAACCTACACAGGTGGACTCAAATGAGGGACCAAACATGTTAGAACATAACTCTAAACTACTCCCCAAAAACCCCCTAAAACATCCTGAAAATATCACATAGAGATATGCATGAAATGGCTGAACAGGACACTTTCGGCGGCACCTTCGGCGGCACCTTCGGCGGCCGAAAGTCCTGGACAGATCCGAAAGTCAGGCACTTTCGGCGGCACCTTCGGCGGCCGAAAGTCCCAGACAGAGACGAAAGTCTCTTTTCGGGGGCTACTTCGACAGCCGAATGCTGCCTCCACAAAGGGGGTTCGGCGGCCGAAACTCCCTTCGGCGGCCGAACCTGGTTTCTGCCAGAAGGGCAGAAACTTGGTTCACATGAACCCCTTGCCTCCCAAAACCTCCAATCATGCATAATCTCGTTCTACAACATGCATACCACACATACATTACACCTAGGGGTCTCAAACTATCATATACCCCAACTACAACACTTCAAACACACAAAAATCAACATACATTGCTCAAATCATCAAAAATAACCCATAAACTCAACATATAACCTAACATGCATTTCTACCCATAGACTTAGCATAAAACTTACTTAAAACACATAAGGAGCTTAAGATCGGCTCTTACCTCTTGAAGATCGAGAGGGAGACGACCTAAACTTGGAGATCCACGAAAATGAGCTCCTGAGTTCCCAAAGCTCCAAAACTTGTTTCAAAAGCTTAAATCTTCAAAACCAAGTGAAAACAAGTGAAAATCTTGAAAGATTTAGAGGAAGAACATCAAAAATGGGTGAGAGACGGCGGAAAGCTCACCTTGGCCGAAAATGGGGAAAAGGTCGCCCGTTTTCGGCTAAGGGACCCTTTTATAGTGGCTGGCCAGACCACGTTCGGGGGCCGAATGTGCCTCCGCATGCATGCCATGTTCGGCGGCCGAACATGAGGTTCGGCGGCCGAACCTGGACTTCCCTCACTCATGCTTTCGGGGGCCTAACGTGCCTCCAAAACGCATGCATGTTCGGCGGCCGAACTTGACTTTCGGCGGCCGAACCTGGGTTTTCCTCCAAGGACTTTTCATGCAAAAACTCATTTAATTTACTACTTAAAATCATAAAACACATTAAAACATTTCATAAAACATGGTTCTACCCTTCTAGAGATCTCCGACATCCGAGATTCCACCGGACGGTAGGAATTCCGATACCGGAGTCTAGCCGGGTATTACAATAATTATCACAAATAGAAATAATAAGATAAATTATAAATTTAGATTTTATATCATTTTTAATGTTAAATTTATTTTAAAATTTAGTTAAAGTTTAATTTAAATTATTTAAATTCATATATAAAAGCGAGTTAGTCTTAATAATTAAATAAAATAATTTTATTAAAGTTTAAGTAAAATATTTATTTTTTTATATAAGATTAGGTATTTCTAGCTACTCGAAGAGGGTGACATAACTCAGAGAGGAGTTGATCATTATTTGATGAAAAATTCCATGGAAATTTTAATATATAAATCTGATAGTGCTATGCTACTTCTAGCTTGAATGAATTTCACAGAGGAAATTACGCGGCTAAAATATCTTTCAATTTTTTTATGTTTAGAATATTCAAAAGAAATGATTAATAAAAATTATTTTACTGATAAAAATATTAAATTATTTTTAAAAACAATAATTTATTTTTTATAAATAAATAGAATTTAAATCCTGCGTCCAAATTATGATGTCTTGATGCAAATTATGATGTATATTATGATATGTATGAATAAAACATTAGTCTCTGATTGTATATATCATAATTAATTATCAATATATATGGATAAATTTAAAATCGATCGAAAATTTTTAAAAAAATTAACTAAATCGATAAATATTAGTAATTAATTATTTATTGTCTGAAAAAACAGCAAAGAAATTCTTAGATATGAACACGGGAGATCAATTTTTTATTCTATATTAAATTTTAAGCTATTAGAGTTTGTTTTTGTCCTATAGTGTGCTCCTTATCCGTTAGAATTTGAATTCTCAATTTTTTATAGTAATAAGTGAGAAAAAAATTTACATAGAAAATCAAAAATTTAGATAGATATTACAAAAAGAAAACATAATTTAATACATTATAAGTTCATGTGTAAAGATGTAGCTGATATTGGTGCTTCATTATAGAGCACTTATTTAATTATTAGGCAAATCACACATCAGAACGTAATATATTCCATGATCATTTCTTCTGACATTCCACGAGATGAGCAGAAATATCATTGCTGCAATGGATAAGAAATTCCATTGATGTATGGGGATCTAATATATTTTCATTCAGCTTTTTCTATTCCAAGGTCCAATGCACCAAGCTGCCATTTCGTTTGGGTGTAGCTTGAACGGTAGCTTTGAAACTTTTGTACTCCTTCATTAGATCTCCGTTGATCACTTTGTAAGTGGTTGATAAGTTCACATCATCTATAGTTTCAATTACCTCTTTTGCCACTTTGCGATATCCATCTATTTTTTATTTTTATACTTATTAATAAGTTTTAGAAATCTGTAAGTGTCGATGGGAACACTCGGCATAACACAAAATCATTTACATCTTAAAATTTTATAGTTATCCTAAAAATGGCTAGATGGCTTAGAGGGTCTGCCGTCCCGTAATACTTATTCAAATAGAGCAACTTGAACTTAGCGGGAAAAGTTTCTGCCAGTATTTTTTCTGAAAGAGACGAGACTCCATCCAAACTAAAATCATCTTCTTGTTCTCTTTAATATCTTTGTATGGCCCGTACTAGCTTCCTGTAATGACCCGGGAATCGGACCGCTACCAGCGCTAGGATCCAGATCGGCTTAAGGCCATGGGGACCCGTAGCAAGCCTAACATACAACCTGTACACCTGTTAAATCCCACACATGATCACACAATTATATAAAAAAAATTAAACTTTTCTTTCAGTTCCCAAGCTTACCCTGTGCATGCACAACTCATAATCATAATCCCCACACTGGAGCCCTCATCAAATGCTCCAATGGGGTAACATCACATACAATAAGCTTGGTTACATAAAAACATCATTAAACCATTACATTTGAAAGATCATGTATCAAAAGGGATTAACATACAAACTAAGGTCAAGCACAACTCTAATCCTCAATAACATCATTACATTACATAACTGTTCAAAACTGTTTATTACATTCCTAAACAATACATTACATTTCAATAATTTATCATGTCCACCGCTAGCTATTACACAAACATGACTTTACTCTAGCTGACCTTCTGGTCTATCCCGTACCTGCAAACCTGGGGTTAAGGGAGTGGGGTGAGCTACCAGAGCCGGGTGAGCTACCAGAGCCCAGTGAGCAGAATAATAAAACATTGTATTTAAAACATATGATATCATGGAATGCATCACATCACAAACATTTCACATCAAGGATGGACTTGTCACCAATAACCCTCTACATAATCCAATTATGCCAGGGGCATAGTGCAGGCCACACCTGGTCTTTCTCTTACACATAACATATCATGCATATCCAATTGTGCCGGGGGCGTAGTGCAGGCTACACTCGGTCTTTCTCTTACATTGTGCCAGGGGAGTAGTGCAGTCACGCCTAGACTTCCATATCATAACATATCATATCTCATCGTACTGAGGACTAATGGGTCATCCAACATCCATCCACATCAACATCAAGATATGCAATGCAACATATTCATGATTTCTAATGCAAACAACCTAATACATATCACATGGTATTTATGATGCATGAATCATGCTGAAACTTTTATTATTGGCTTTGAAACATATAGAGTTATTCCACTCACCTCTGGCTAGCTCTGACAAGGCTCGGGAGCAGCTATCTCACTGCTGGGGTCCTCGGTTCCTTAGGTCTGAATCTACACGGGTGGACTAAAATGAGGGACCAAACACACATGAACATGGCTCTAAAATACTCCCCAAAAACCCCCTAAAACGCCTTAAAACAATCATAGAAATCATGCAAAAGAAGGCTGGACAGGGCACTTTCGGCGGCAGGTTCGGCGGCCGAAAGTCCCTCCAGAGCCGAAAGTCATGCACCTTCGGCGGCACTTTCAGCGGCCGAAGGTTCCCTCCAGAGATGAAACTCATGCATGTTCGGCGGCACCTTCGGCAGCCGAAACTCTCTTCTAGAGCCGAAAGTCCACTTTCGGGGGCAGGGTTTGGCAGCCAAAGGCTGGCCTCCACAGTCTGGTTCGGCGGCCGAAAGTTCCTTCGGCTGCCGAACCTGAGTTCTTCCAAAGGGCAGAACTCAGCCTCCTATGTGCACAAATACCACCCAAACCATTTAATCATGCATTTACCTATTCTACAACAAGCAACTCAAGCCAACAAGCATATAGGGGTCTCAAACTATTCTAAACCCCAACTACAACACCTCAAACATGCATATACAACATACATTGCTCATAACCACAACATAAACCCATAAACTCAACTAAAACCTAAACATGCATTTCTACCCCATAAAACTTCATAAAACTCGCTTAAAAAATACAAGAGAGGTAGGATCTAAGCTTACCTCTTGAAGATCGAGAGGGAAGATGATCCTAACTTGGAGATGGGGAGAAATCCACTCTTTGGTCTTCAAGCTCCAAAACTTGCTCTAAGTTCATAAATCTTCAAAAGCCAAGCAAACACTTGTTAAAACTTGAAAGATTGAAGGAAAAATCATCAAAAACGACCATGGGAGAGCATGGACTCACTGTTGGCCGAAAATGGGGAGAAAACTCGCCCGTTTCGGCCATGGAGTCCTTATGTAGGGCTGGCCAGACCACCCTTCGGCAGCCTAAGGTGCCTCCAAAACTCATGCAAGTTCGGCGGCCGAACTTGAGGTTCGGTGGTCGAACCTGGAAATGTCTCCATGGTCTTTTTCATTCAAAACTCAGTTTCTTTCTCATTTAAAAGCATCAAATACATTAAAACATTTCATAAAAACATGATTTTACCCTTTAGAGGTTTTTCGACATCCGAGATTCCACCGGACGATAGGAATTCTGATACCGGAGTCTAGCCGGGTATTACATTCTTCCCCCCTTAAGAACATTCATCCCCGAATGTTCACCAAACAACACTTGGCATAGCATAAAACATAAACATACATACAAAACACATAAAACTCACCTTAGAAGAGATGAGGATATTGTTGGAGCATGGACTCCCGTGTCTCCCAGGTACACTCTTCGATGTTGTGGTGATTCCAAAGGACTTTCACCATCGAGATTTCCTTGTTTCTTAACTTTCTGATCTGGGTGTCTAGGATCCGTACCAGCTGCTCAACATAGGTGAGATCTTCTTGGATCTCCACATCAAGCTCACTAAGAACCTTGCCCGGATCTGACACGAACTTTCTTAGCATGGAAACATGGAAAACCGGATGGATTCTCTCCATTGAAGCAGGTAAATCCACCTTATACGATACATTTCCTATCTTTTGTAAGATTTCAAAGGGTCCAATGTACCGCGGGGCTAGCTTACCTTTCTTTCCGAACCGAAACACCCCTTTCATTGGAGACACCTTGAGCAATAACAAATCCCCCTCCTGAAACTCTACTTGCCTTCTGCAGATATCTGCATAACTCTTTTGCCTACTCGCAGCAGTCTTGATCCTTTCTCTAATTACGGGCACAACTCTGCTGGTGATCTCTACTAGCTCAGGCTCTGCCAAGGCCCTTTCTCCAACTTCTTCCCAACAGATAGGCGACCTGCACTTCCTTCCATACAAAGCTTCATATGGAGCCATCCCTATGCTAGCATGATGGCTGTTATTGTAGGCAAACTCCACCAAAGGTAGATACTGCCTCCAAGAACTGCCAAAATCCAGCACACACATTCTGAGCATATCCTCTATTGTCTGGATGGTCCTCTCCCACTGTCCGTCAGTCTGTGGATGGAAAGCAGTACTAAAATCCAACCTGGTACCCATAGCGTTCTGCAGACTCCGCCAAAACTTAGAGGTGAACTAGGGTCCTCTATCAGACACTATTGAAATAGGAACCCCATGCAGCCTGACAATCTCATCAACATACACCTACGCCAACTTGTCCACAGAATAGCCACTCCTGACAGGGATAAAGTGAGCAGATTTGGTCAATCTATCCACAATCACCCATATGGAGTCCAATCTGTTGGACGCTGCCGGTAACCCCACCACGAAGTCCATAGCTATATTCTCCCATTTCCACTCTGGAATAGGTAGTGGGTTAAGCATTCCAGCCGGCTTCTGATGTTCTAGCTTCACCCTCTGACACACTTCGCAGGCTGACACAAACTGTGCCACTTCTCTCTTCATAGCTGGCCACCAATACACTCTCTTCAGATCTTGATACATCTTGGTGGCTCCAGGGTGAACGTTGTATCTGGCATTATGAGCCTCTCTCTCATAATGTCTCCCTTTAGCCCTACGTCATCTGGTACACACAATCTGCTCCCATAGCTGAGGATCCCCTTGCTGTCAAATCTGAACTCTTCATTCTTGCCTGATTGAACAGTCCTGGCAATCTTCACTAATTCTGGGTCCTCATGCTGTTTCTGAGCCACCTGCTCCAGAAACACGGGTGCCACTCTCATCTAGGCTATCAAAGCACCTGTACCAGACAACTCCAACTGTAGACCTTCATTAATGAGCTCGAAGAACTGCCTCACCACCGGTCTCCTCTCTGCTGAAATATGAGATAGACTGCCAAGTGATTTTTGGCTTAGGGCGTCTGCCACAACATTCGCCTTACCCGAATGGTACTGAATCTTGCAATCATAGTCACTAAGTAGTTCTACCCATCTTCTCTGCCTCAGATTCAGCTCTCTCTGACTTAGGATGTACTGCAGGCTTTTATGATCTTTGAAGATCTCACATTTCACTCCATAAAGGTAGTGCCTCCACATCTTGAGTGCTGATAGAGCATATTTTAGTCCATATTTTCATGATCTTATTGATGTTTATTTGCACCTATCCTACCTAATTTTATGGTTTTAATCATGTTTTACAAATATTAGGTGTGAAGAAACAATTTGAAGAAAATACTCTTAAAAGTGCCAAAGAATGCCAAAAAACAGCCACTTTCGGAAGCACCTTCGGAAGCACTTTCGGAAGCCAAAAGTCACCCACCTTCGGAGGCACCTTCGGAAGCACTTTCGGAAGCCGAAAGTCACCCACTTTAGGGGGCACTTTCGGCGGCCTAAAGTCCAGTCCAGAGGCGAAAGTCACCCACCTTCGGGGGCACCTTCGGCCGCCGAACCTTGGCTCCAGAGACGAAAGTCCTGCCCCCGAAACTTAACTTAGGCGGCCGAACTTGCCCCCGAACATGCTCTTCCCTATTTAATGAGCCAAATCTTGAAGATCACATGTTTCCTACATAGTGCTATGTTCATTCAAAATTCAAATCAAGGCTCCACCTTCCTCTTTAGTGCATGAATCTTCTTGGACACACCTTGGACATCAATTAAAAGACCAAAAAGGGCTTGCAACTCCACACATGCACAAAGAAAACTCAAGGGCACTATGGGGCAATCACTCAAAGATACATGGACACTAAAAAGGAAAAAGGCAGCCTCTCAAGATCTATTTAAAGGCCTCAAGAAGACCAAGAATCTTCCATCTTCCATCAAGGGATTGATCAAGGCTCTCCAAAGGCTCCTCCACCTTAGTTCTTCATCTTTTCTTTTTTTTTTCTTTTATTTTCTGTTTTGGTTCAGCCATGAGTGGCTGAAACCCTATTTCTAGTTGAAGTTTGGTTGAAACTAAGGTTGTTTAAAGGGTTGTGAGATCTGAACATAAAGTGTTTGCTTTTGATTTATTCAATATTCATGCAATTGTGCTTAATTATAAAGATTGCTTTGTTGTTTTGATCAAATTGGCCACTTGATTCTTGATTGCAAAGTTGATTGTTGATTAGGATATTTGTTAGTCCATAATTGCTGGAAATATTCTGATCTAAGAACACTTGGTGTAAAAACCAAGAAATTGCATGATCTAGCAACATCTCATGCGTTTGAGTAGTTAGGGTTTGGATCTTTCTTGTTCTTCATGCAATTGGCAATTGTTTTGATGCCTATGGCCCAAGGACGTTCCTTGGCAATTTGTTGATTAGTAATTGGTTAGAGGACGTTCCCTAATCAATTTGTTCATAAGGAAAGACATGGTGGTGAGAAGCGTCTTCCACCCCCATAACCAACCTATTGAGTTAATCAAGATTACCATGTTTCAATGATCAACCCAAACAACCAAAGTGGATCCATATCTTCAACTAGACCTTTCTCTTATTGATTTCCTCTTTTATTTTTATTACTTAGTGTTTTAATTACTTTCATTAGTTGTTCATCAAATCATCTCAAAACCCCCCTTTTTACTTTCCTTGCACTTTACTTTTGTTCTATTTGCAATCACTTGCTTTCACTTGTGCTTTCAATTGGTTTGATTGGTCTCGATTGAGATAAATAAATAGGTAATCAATTCTCTATGGATACGATCCTTCACCACTGTCTACAGTTGTAAATTGTAGGTAACCAAGAAGGTTATTTTTGACCGGCTTCGACAACCGCTCCTGTCAAAAACTGGCGCCGTTGCCGGGGAATTGATTTCACTTGTTTGTTTATTTTTGTTTTCATGACCAGATCTGAGCATAAGGACACTCTACCCTTTGATCTAGAAATTGAACGCACTCTCAGCAGCTTGGAAAGCAAGTTTCTGCTCCTGAAGAACATTCTGCCTAACCTTCGGCCGCCGAACCTCCTCAACATTCGGCCGCCGAAAGTCTTGAACTCCAGCTTCCGAACTTTGCAGCAATGACCAAACATCTCTAAATCATGGGTGAGGTAAGTACATCTACCAATGATTCTCGAATTTCAAAGCTAACATCTCTTGTGGAAAATCTTGTCATAGGCCGAGCTCAACAGGCTCCACGATTTCAGCTATCTCAGCCATGTAGAATCTGTGCACATGTGGGACACCTAACTTCCCAATGTCCTACACTTTATGAGGATGACCAACCAGTTCATGCATATGAAGGATTCTATGAACAGCCAAGACATGATCCCTACCATGACACATACAATCCATATTGGGGAGACCAACCGAACTATGGCTATGTTGAGGCTAACAACTACCAGGATTATCGAGAATATCAAGCCCAACCAGCACCTCCAGTGGACAATAACACTATGAATGAGGTAGTGAAGACCTTGCAAATTATGCAACAACAAATGGGTCAAATGGCCATCTCATTGAATGCACTCATGTTAAGAAGAGAGCAAGAACTTCAAGATATGGAGGATGATGAGGAAAGTTGGCAAGAACAAGCTGCTGAAGAGGCACAACCAGAAAACTGTTTGTCCAAACAAACTGATTAAACAGAACCTGTTGATAATTTAGATATCATTGATTGTTTGAGTGAAAATGCTTTTTATCAAGATGATATGCTAAATGATGATCTTTGCAGGGGAGAGACTCAGAAAGAGCCAGAATTGAAAGAAACTGACTGTTGCATCCAACAGGTGAACTGCAGCCAAGCACAGACTGAAGAGAGCTCAGTTGCACCACTTCAGGAACACATTGCGCAAGACGTCCTTCGGCCGTCGAACATCTTTTGGCTGCCGAACCCAAGCAATCTTCAGACGCGGAATCCATCGCTGCAGTTCACTCCGCCAACTGAAGACCTTCGGCTGCCGAACTTAGACACTTTTCGGCCGCCGAACCTTGTTCTACAGATTCCAACACAAATCAGTCTTCCACCTAAGTTAGGTTCTATGCAAAAGGAGAATACTGAACCCAATTATACCATCCATTCAATACAAATAGCCCATGCTCACAAGGAACAAATGGTAGTGCAAGAGCCAAAACCAAAGGAGCATGCAGATCAATGCCTTCCCAAACCTCCGGATAAGGTAGAGTTTGTTTTGCCAGATCTTAGTACTAAATTGCAGCTACACATGGAGAAACATGAATTGGAGTTCAAGGTGCTTCCCAATCATCTCAAAAATGCAAATATAAAAGCTAGAGGCACACCTCATCTAAAAGAGGAGAAGCTCATCATGTTACTTCATGAGTACATGGAAAAAGTAGGATGGTTCATGACCAAATCAAAAGGAGCACCACACTTTTTGCTCAATGCAATAGGGACTCTTTTCCCTTCTCCAATTACTTGAGCCTTGATCAAGAGGATCGCGCCATGCACACCACACCCAGGGGAGTACTCAGTTTCCTTTGTTCTTTTATGTTTCTTATACATTGAGGACAATGCATGATTTAAGTGTGGGGGTGCATATATCTGAATTTTTACTTTTAAGTTTATTTTTGCTTTAATTTTTAGTTTGCTTGCATTAGGCAAAAATTTTTCATTTTTATTATTTATGCTTTCAATAAAACACACACAACCACAACCTTCTTCTTCCTTTTTGTTTTGCTCTACTCAAACTGATGAACTATATTGGATTAGTCTTTCTTTCCATGACCCCATTAATGTGATAACTCTTTAAACTTATGTTGAATCACCTGTAGTGAGTTGTATTCATGCTTGAGAATTGCCTTTTGAATTGAATCTTTGAGTTTGCCACGGTGAAAAATATATTGATGACCCTCAATCGATTGAGAAAAATCAAAATTGTGTGAATGAACTTAACATGACTTGCTTTAGCAATTGGTGTTGATTTGCCCAAATCATTGAGAGAAAGAAAATTCAGCAAAGGCAAAGACCTCCAAAGCACAAAATTGAAAATTGTTCCAATGGTCAAAAGACTATGAACAAGGCTAGTAGCCACTTGGATAGGTGACCAACTGAAAAATATAAACCATGACATCAAAAATAGGTTGGTGACCTTTCCAAGCGAGATCTAAAGTGCAAAAGCCTGAATAAAGTACTTCAAGGTAAGGGCAAGTCAATCCAAAAGCTAGAAAAAGTCTTAACAAACAAATATGCATGTCTCTCTTGAGGAAAACAAATCCTAGCCATGGTAAGCAAAGGGAAACAAGGAAAAGAGGTGAGTAATCTTCATGCATATATTCTTCACTGCAATGATTCAAAATAGGGGTCTAGAGTATGAGCTTAAGTGGAAATAAGGATCTAGAGCAAAGAAGACTTATTTGACTATGTTTGTTTGCTTGAGGACAAGCAAAAGCTTAAGTGTGGGGGTATTTGATAGAGCATATTTTAGTCCATATTTTCATGATCTTATTGATTTGTATTTGCACCTATCCTACATAATTTTGTGGTTTTAATCATGTTTTACAAATATTAGGTGTGAAGAAACAATTTGAAGAAAATACTCTTAAAAGTGCCAAAGAATGCCAAAAAACAGCCACTTTCGGAAGCACCTTCGGAAGCGCTTTCGGAAGCCAAAAGTCACCCACCTTCGGAGGCACCTTCGGAAGCACTTTCGGAAGCCGAAAGTCACCCACTTTAGGGGGCACTTTCGGCGGCCTAAAGTCCAGTCCAGAGGCGAAAGTCACCCACCTTCGGGGGCACCTTCGGCCGCCGAACCTTGGCTCCAGAGACGAAAGTCCTGCCCCCGAAACTTAACTTAGGCGGCCGAACTTGCCCCCGAACATGCTCTTCCCTATTTAATGAGCCAAATCTTGAAGATCACATGTTTCCTACATAGTGCTATGTTCATTCAAAATTCAAATCAAGGCTCCACCTTCCTCTTTAGTGCATGAATCTTCTTGGACACACCTTGGACATCAATTAAAAGACCAAAAAGGGCTTGCAACTCCACACATGCACAAAGAAAACTCAAGGGCACTATGGGGCAATCACTCAAAGATACATGGACACTAAAAAGGAAAAAGGCAGCCTCTCAAGATCTATTTAAAGGCCTCAAGAAGACCAAGAATCTTCCATCTTCCATCAAGGGATTGATCAAGGCTCTCCAAAGGCTCCTCCACCTTAGTTCTTCATCTTTTCTTTTTTTTTCTTTTATTTTCTGTTTTGGTTCAGCCATGAGTGGCTGAAACCCTATTTCTAGTTGAAGTTTGGTTGAAACTAAGGTTGTTTAAAGGGTTGTGAGATCTGAACATAAAGTGTTTGCTTTTGATTTATTAAATATTCATGCAATTGTGCTTAATTATAAAGATTGCTTTGTTGTTTTGATCAAATTGGCCACTTGATTCTTGATTGCAAAGTTAATTGATTGTTGATTAGGATATTTGTAACGACCCCAAAAACGGACCGTCACCGGCGCTAGGATTCAGGTCGGCTTAAGGCCGCCAGAACCCGTAGCAAGCCTGCTATACTCTCTGTATACCTGTAAATCTCATACATGATCATACATGTTCAATGAAAATAAAACTCTTTTCTGAACCAAGGCTTAACCTGTGCATGCACTATCTCTGTACTCTGTACTCATGTACTCTGTACTCTGTATCCCTGACTAGAGCTTGCTCTAGATGGGTTAACTCATACCTGTTAAGCCTGGTTTTCACATACAGGAAAACAAATATACATATACAGATTATGTACAACATATACATCACTAGGTCAAGCAACAACTATTACATCTCTTCCATAGTACATGTCCATTCTAAGCTATTACAGATCTCTTTACTCTTCCTGTACTCTGCTGAACTGTCCCTGTACACTGTACACTGAACCTGCAAAACTGGGGTTAAGGGAGTGGGATGAGCTCTATAGCCCAGTGAGTAGAACAGTAAAACATCTCAGTAAAATATGATCTCATGGAATGCACCATATCACAGACAAGCCACATCAAGAGTAAACCTGTCACCACATAGTCCCAGTAACTCTGTGCCAGGGCGTAGAATCGAGCACCTGGTCTTCCTGTCATATATGTATATGTGTATATAACACCTATGAACTTACCATTGCCAGGGCGTAGTCAAAGGCTCCTGGACTTTGCTATACCTGCCAGGGCGTAGTCAAAGGCTCCTGGTCTTTGCTATATGTGCCAGGGCGTAGTCAAAGGCTCCTGGTCTTCCTGTCTGTGACTATTGGATCATTCAGCATTTACTCACATCATCAAATAACAATGCAATGCAACATGTTCGTGAATACTAATGCAATCAACCTATGGCATAAACATGATGCATGAGATATGCTAAAAGCAGTTTGTGATTCAATTAAAAGTCATAAGTTTAGTTCCACTCACCTCTGGCTACCTGGACTGACTGACTCTGCAGGCTCTGAAACTCTGGAGCAGTACTCACTGCTGCTCTCTCTGGTTCCTCTGGTCTGTACCTATACAGATGGACTCAAATGAGGGACCAAACTAACTTATCAATACTTCTATTAAACTCCCCAAGAATCCCCTGAAACTCACTTAACTAATCATGCAAAGCATGCAAAAGAAAAGCTGGACAGAACACTTTCGGCGGCAGGTTCGGCGGCCGAATGTCCTCTCCAGAGACGAAACTCAAGTACCTTCGGCGGCACCTTCGGCGGCCGAATCCCCCAAACAGAGCCGAACATGCAAAACACTCGGGGGCAAGCTGTGGCAGCCTAAGCCACCATGCAAGAGGTTCGGCGGCCGAATGAACTTTCGGCTGCCGAACCTGAGTTCATCCAGAACTCAGTTTCAACGGTAAACCATCTCCTTCTTTCCTTCAATTTCTCAAACCATGCAAACGTCACCTCCTCACCATACATATACTCATGTATATGATCACAGGGGTCCAAGACTAGCTAATAACCCCAAACAACAAAACAAACATAACATATAAACATGTATTCATGCATAACTCATCAAAACTATCATTAAAAAACCTAAACATGCATCTCCTTCCACAAATCCCCCTAAAACCTTTAGAAAACATATTCACGAACATCACTTACCTCCTGTAATAAGAAGCTACACACTCTGAACAAGGGAAAAACGGATCACCTCCTCTCACACTCTCAAACTCTCTCAAACTCACTTTTTGCTAAAACTCTCAAAACTTGGTGAATGAGCAAACTCCTGCATGAGCTGCTCTAAACACTTGCAGATGAGTCATAGAAGACGTGGCTAATTCATGGCAAGAATCTGAGGCCAACATCTGTCAAAAGCCATGACTCAGCTGGCTGGCCAACTCATCGTCGGCTGCCCAATCGCATGTAACACCATGCAACATTCGGGGGCCGAACTTCCCTTCGGAAGCCAAACACTTTCGGCGGCCGAACTTACTTTCGGCGGCCGAACTTGGCTCAACTGCCTTAGGTCATTTCAACTCAAAACTCACTTCCCTTAACCTTAAAACATGTAAACACATCATAACCCTTAGTAACACATAACTCCTACCCTTAGATAGAATCCCAACACCCCGGATTCCGCCAGATAATAGGAATTTCGGTGCCGGATTCTAGCCGGGTATTACATTCTCCCCTCCTTAAGAACATTCGTCCTCGGATGTCCTAAACACAAAATAAAAACACAAGGAGGAAACTAACCTCAAAACATATATGGATACTGCTGGAGCATAGACTCCCGCGTCTCCCATGTGCACTCTTCTAGATTATGGTGGTTCCATAAAACTTTCACCATCGGAATCTCCTTGTTCCTTAGCTGTCTGATCTGTGTGTCCACAATCCGCACCGGCTGCTCTATATAGGTGAGATCTGTATGAATCTCCACCTCAGGCTCACTCAGAACCTGATTCGGATCTGACACAAACTGTCGTAGCATAGAAACATGAAATACCGGGTGAATCCTCTCCATCGAAGCAGGTAAATTCAGCTTATACGACACATTTCCGATCCTCTGCAACACCTCAAAGGGTCCAATGTACCGTGGAGCTAATTTACCCTTCTTCCCAAAACGAACCACTCCTTTCATTGGAGACACTTTCAGCAATACCCAATTACCCTCTTGAAACTCTAACTGCTTTCTGCGAACGTCTGCATAACTTTTCTGTCTACTTTGAGCTGTTCTGATTCTCTCTCTGATCATGGGCACCATTCTACTGGTAATGTCTACTAACTCTGGCCCTGCAAGAGCCTTCTCTCCTACCTCTTCCCAACAAACAGGGGATCTGCATTTCCTCCCATATAATGCTTCATAAGGAGCCATCCCAATGCTAGCATGATGACTGTTATTGTAGGCAAACTCCACCAAAGGTAGATGCTGCCTCCAAGAACCGCCAAAGTCTAACACACATAATCGAAGCATATCCTCTATGGTCTGGATGGTCCTTTCTGACTGTCCATCAGTCTGTGGGTGGAAAGCAGTACTAAAATCTAATCTCGTGCCCATCGCACTTTGCAGACTCCGCCAAAAGCGAGAAGTAAACTGAGGTCCTCTATCTGAAACTATAGACACTGGAACTCCATGTAATCTCACTATCTCATCCAGATAGACCTGTGCCAACTTATCCACAGAATAGTTACTCCGTACTGGAAGAAAATGAGCAGATTTCGTGAGTCTGTCCACAATCACCCATATCGAGTCTATTCTGTTGGACGCTACTGGTAAACCCACTACAAAATCCATGGCTATGTTCTCCCATTTCCACTCTGGAATCGGTAATGGGTTAAGCATTCCTGCTGGTTTCTGATGCTCTAATTTCACCCTCTGACAAACCTCACAGGCTGTCACAAATAGCGCCACTTCTTTCTTCATGGCTGGCCACCAATAGACCCTTTTCAAATCCTGATACATCTTGGTAGCTCCTGGGTGAACACTATACCTCGCATTATGAGCTTCCCTCATAATGTCTTCCTTCACACTGCCCCTATCTGGTACACAAAATCGACTTCCATAGCGTAGGATCCCTTTACTGTCAAATCTGAACTCTACACTATTGCCTGACTGAACAGTCCTGGCAATTTTCATCAACTCAGGGTCCTCATGCTGTCTCTGAGCTATCTGCTCCATAAACACAGGTGTCACTCTCATCTGTGCTATCAACGCACCTGTACCAGACAATTCTAACTGTAATCCCTCGTCAAAGAGCTTATAAAGCTCCATCACAACCGGTCTCCGCTCTGCTGCTATATGGGATAAACTGCCTAATGACTTCCGGCTTAGGGCGTCTGCCACAACATTCGCCTTACCCGGATGATACTGGATTTTACAATCATAATCACTGAGCAATTCGACCCACCTTCTCTGCCGCAAATTCAGCTCTCTCTGACTTAAGATGTACTGTAAACTCTTGTGATCAGTGAAGATCTCGCATTTAACCCCGTAGAGGTAATGCCGCCACATCTTAAGTGCAAAGATAACTGCTGCCATCTCTAGATCATGGGTAGGGTAATTCAACTCGTGCTTCTTCAACTGTCTAGAAGCATAAGCTATTACTCTATCACTCTGCATCAATACACAACCCAATCCCACTCGAGATGCATCACAGAACACTGTGAAGTCCTCATTACTCACAGGCAGAGCTAACACTGGTGCTGTTGTCAATCTTCTCTTGAGCTCCTCAAAGCTCTCTTCACACTGGTCTAACCAGATAAACTTCTGGTTCTTCTGAGTCAATTTGGTCATAGGAGCTGCTATCTTTGAGAAGTTCTGAACGAACCTCCTGTAGTAACCTGCCAGTCCCAGAAAGCTTTTAATCTCAGTCACTGTAGTGGGTCTGGTCCAGTTAGCTACAGCCTCTATCTTCTTGGGGTCTACCTCAATACCCTCTGCTGATACCACATGTCCCAAGAAGGCAATGCTCCGTAACCAAAACTCACACTTTGAGAACTTGGCATATAAACCATGCTCTCTCAGTGTCTGCAAAACAATCCTCAGATGCTGGGCATGCTCCTCTGCATCTCTGGAATACACTAAGATATCATCGATAAACACAATGACAAAGTGATCCAGAAACTCACTGAATACCCTGTTCATGAGATCCATAAATGCTGCAGGGGCGTTAGTCAACCCGAACGGCATCACTAAGAACTCATAATGCCCATATCTGGTCCGGAAAGCTGTCTTAGGCACGTCTGCCTCTCTGACTCTCAACTGATGATACCCAGATCTCAGATCTATTTTCGAGAAACAACCTGCTCCAGCTAGCTGGTCAAATAGATCATCAATCCTAGGTAAGGGATACCTATTCTTGATAGTGACCTTGTTCAACTGTCTGTAGTCGATACAAAGTCGAAAGGATCCATCCTTCTTCCTGACAAAGAGCACTGGAGCACCCCAAGGTGAGGTACTAGGGCGGATGAAACCCTTATCTACCAAGTCCTGCAATTGTGCTTTCAACTCTGTTAACTCAGCTGGCGCCATCCTGTAGGGAGGCATAGAGATAGGTCTAGTACCTGGCAGTAATTCAATTTCAAACCCTATCTCCCTATCAGGTGGTAGTCCTGGCAAATCGTCTGGGAATACATCAAGAAACTCTCGAACTACTGATACTGTGGCTGGTTCCCTCACCTGACTGTCTAGCTCTCTCACATGAGCTAGAAACCCCTGACAACCCCTCCTAAGCAAACGACGAGCCTGAAGGGCTGAAATCATACCTCTGGGTGTACCTCTCCTGTCTCCTCTGAAGACACACTCTGACCCATCCTGGTCTCTGAGACTCACTAGCTTCTCTCGACAGTCCAACGTAGCACTATATGCAGATAGCCAATCCATCCCTAGAATGACATCAAAATCTGTCAAGTCTAGAACCACAAGGTCAGCTGGAAGGCATCTACCCTCTATAAACACTGGACTGAAACGACAGACTGACACTGCCACTGATGGGTCACATCTAGGTCCACTGACCCAGAGAGGATACTCTAACTCAGAACTGATCAAATCCAATCGCTCTACGGCTCTCGAAGCAATAAAGGAATGAGAAGCACCGGGGTCCATCAAAGCATACACATCTGAACACCCAATGATGAGATTACCTGACACCACTGTGTTCGACATGTTAGCCTCCTCTTGTGTCACTGTGAAAATCCGTGCTGGGGCTACCGGATTTCCACCTCGGGAACCTGCTGCTGAAGTAGAGGCTACCCCTCTACCTCTACCTCTGCCACTAGTCTGAGGCATGACTGGAGCTACTGGCCGTATAACTGGCTGTACCACACTGCCTGAACTCGTCTGCTGGGATGGTGCAAAAGTCATCTGCGGACAATCCCGAGCAATATGCCCTTCCTGTCCACATCGAAAACAAGCTGTAGATCCCAACCGACAAACTCCACTATGTGGTTTTCCGCATCGTCTGCAGACTGGAGCTGTGCCAGAGCTTGAGCCACTACCTATTCCCAGACCTGACTTGACTTTACTCCAGAACCCTTTCCTTGTTCCTCTCGCTCTATCCCATCTTTTACTGCCTGTAGAACCTGAACTGGGGGCCTTAGAACCCGAAGCCTGTGCCCTTGACTGTTTCTGAATATTGGCACTAGCTTCCATTTTCCTGGCTGCGTCTACTATCGAGTGAAAACTCTCCTTCTCAGCTGGAAGGATCAAAGAAGAATACCTGGGATGAAGTCTCATGGTATATCTTCTTGCTTTCTTCTGATCAGTATCATAGGCTTGACCCACGTACTGAAGCAGATCCAGAAACTTATCTGTGAATTCATCAACACTCATTTCATCTGTCTGTCGCAACTGTTCAAATTCAATTACTTTCATCTCTCTCGAACTATCAGGAAAAGCCCACCCTGCAAATTCATTGGCGAACTCTCCCCATGACATGCTGTCCATTCTAGGCTCCACATAATTCTTAAACCATTCTCTGGCTTTCCTGCATTTTATTGTGAAACCTGCCATCTCAATGGCTCTCCTATCATCTGCTCCCAATTCACTGGTTATCATCCTAACTGCTCTGAGGTAATCAAATGGATCATCTCCTGTGTTGTATTTAGGAGCATCCAATTTCAAGTACTCCGTCATTTGGACTTTACCTCCAGATGAGCTAGGTTCATGTCTGTCAACAACAGGGGCTACTGGTTCTGGTGGTAGTACTGGTTCATTTGGTTCATTTGGCTCTAGGTGTACTGCACTTAGATGTATAGGGGAAGATGGATACATAGGATATGGTGGATATGATGAGTCATAGTGAGGATATGGCATATATGGCATGTATGTAGGATATGGGTCAAATCGAGAGTACTCCGACATCCCCTCCATCGGATACTCTGGCTCCTGAAACAAGGATGGATAGCCAAAACCTGAGGCCTGAGCACCACCCTGTGATTCTCCCATACCTTCCTCAAAACTGCCTATACCCATGCTGTCATCTCTAGACTGATCAGTCTCCATAGCTTCCCTCCTCTCCTCTGATCTTCCTCCCCTAACTGTTCCTCTTCTGCTCTCGTCTACAGACCTTCTAGGGTCTATTGACGTACCTTCCCTGCTAGATCTCTGAGACCTTGCCCTTGGCAATGCAGGAGGACGAGCAGCTGGTCTCTCATTCTCTGGTGGGACTCCAGTCAATCGAGCTGATCGACGAGTTCCTCGCATCTTTACTCTGGAAACACAACATATAACATACCACTTTAGCACATAGCACATAAATATCACATATCAATCATACAATACTCATGGCATAGCATAACAGATAGGACTCAAGACCCTATCCTAGTGGACATGATTTCCTATTGTGCTTGACCACTTCTAACCTGTCTGAGCCCAACACTGTCTCTATAGGTCCGATCATGTGAACCTAGGGCTCTGATACCAATCTGTAACGACCCCAAAAAAGGACCGTCACCGGCGCTAGGATTCAGGTCGGCTTAAGGCCGCCAGAACCCGTAGCAAGCCTGCTATACTCTCTGTATACCTGTAAATCTCATACATGATCATACATGTTCAATGAAAATAAAACTCTTTTCTGAACCAAGGCTTAACCTGTGCATGCACTATCTCTGTACTCTGTACTCATGTACTCTGTACTCTGTATCCCTGACTAGAGCTTGCTCTAGATGGGTTAACTCATACCTGTTAAGCCTGGTTTTCACATACAGGAAAACAAATATACATATACAGATTATGTACAACATATACATCACTAGGTCAAGCAACAACTATTACATCTCTTCCATAGTACATGTCCATTCTAAGCTATTACAGATCTCTTTACTCTTCCTGTACTCTGTTGAACTGTCCCTGTACACTGTACACTGAACCTGCAAAACTGGGGTTAAGGGAGTGGGATGAGCTCTATAGCCCAGTGAGTAGAACAGTAAAACATCTCAGTAAAATATGATCTCATGGAATGCACCATATCACAGACAAGCCACATCAAGAGTAAACCTGTCACCACATAGTCCCAGTAACTCTGTGCCAGGGCGTAGAATCGAGCACCTGGTCTTCCTGTCATATATGTATATGTGTATATAACACCTATGAACTTACCATTGCCAGGGCGTAGTCAAAGGCTCCTGGACTTTGCTATACCTGCCAGGGCGTAGTCAAAGGCTCCTGGTCTTTGCTATACGTGCCAGGGCGTAGTCAAAGGCTCCTGGTCTTCCTGTCTGTGACTATTGGATCATTCAGCATTTACTCACATCATCAAATAACAATGCAATGCAACATGTTCGTGAATACTAATGCAATCAACCTATGGCATAAACATGATGCATGAGATATGCTAAAAGCAGTTTGTGATTCAATTAAAAGTCATAAGTTTAGTTCCACTCACCTCTGGCTACCTGGACTGACTGACTCTGCAGGCTCTGAAACTCTGGAGCAGTACTCACTGCTGCTCTCTCTGGTTCCTCTGGTCTGTACCTATACAGATGGACTCAAATGAGGGACCAAACTAACTTATCAATACTTCTATTAAACTCCCCAAGAATCCCCTGAAACTCACTTAACTAATCATGCAAAGCATGCAAAAGAAAAGCTGGACAGAACACTTTCGGCGGCAGGTTCGGCGGCCGAATGTCCTCTCCAGAGACGAAACTCAAGTACCTTCGGCGGCACCTTCGGCGGCCGAATCCCCCAAACAGAGCCGAACATGCAAAACACTCGGGGGCAAGCTGTGGCAGCCTAAGCCACCATGCAAGAGGTTCGGCGGCCGAATGAACTTTCGGCTGCCGAACCTGAGTTCATCCAGAACTCAGTTTCAACGGTAAACCATCTCCTTCTTTCCTTCAACTTCTCAAACCATGCAAACGTCACCTCCTCACCATACATATACTCATGTATATGATCACAGGGGTCCAAGACTAGCTAATAACCCCAAACAACAAAACAAACATAACATATAAACATGTATTCATGCATAACTCATCAAAACTATCATTAAAAAACCTAAACATGCATCTCCTTCCACAAATCCCCCTAAAACCTTTAGAAAACATATTCACGAACATCACTTACCTCCTGTAATAAGAAGCTACACACTCTGAACAAGGGAAAAACGGATCACCTCCTCTCACACTCTCAAACTCTCTCAAACTCACTTTTTGCTAAAACTCTCAAAACTTGGTGAATGAGCAAACTCCTGCATGAGCTGCTCTAAACACTTGCAGATGAGTCATAGAAGACGTGGCTAATTCATGGCAAGAATCTGAGGCCAACATCTGTCAAAAGCCATGACTCAGCTGGCTGGCCAACTCATCGTCGGCTGCCCAATCGCATGTAACACCATGCAACATTCGGGGGCCGAACTTCCCTTCGGAAGCCAAACACTTTCGGCGGCCGAACTTGGCTCAACTGCCTTAGGTCATTTCAACTCAAAACTCACTTCCCTTAACCTTAAAACATGTAAACACATCATAACCCTTAGTAACACATAACTCCTACCCTTAGATAGAATCCCAACACCCCGGATTCCGCCAGATAATAGGAATTCCGGTGCCGGATTCTAGCCGGGTATTACAATATTTGTTAGTCCGTAATTGCTGGAAATATTCTGATCTAAGAACACTTGGTATAAAAACCAAGAAATTGCATGATCTAGCAACATCTCATGCGTTTGAGTAGTTAGGGTTTGGATCTTTCTTGTTCTTCATGCAATTGGCAATTGTTTTGATGCCTATGGCCCAAGGACGTTCCTTGGCAATTTTTTTATTAGTAATTGGTTAGAGGACGTTCCCTAATCAATTTGTTCATAAGGAAAGACATGGTGGTGAGAAGCGTCTTCCACCCCCATAACCAACCTATTGAGTTAATCAAGATTACCATGTTTCAATGATCAACCCAAACAACCAAAGTGGATCCATATCTTCAACTAGACCTTTCTCTTATTGATTTCCTCTTTTATTTTTATTACTTAGTGTTTTAATTACTTTCATTAGTTGTTAATCAAATCATCTCAAAACCCCCCCTTTTTACTTTCCTTGCACTTTACTTTTGTTCAATTTGCAATCACTTGCTTTCACTTGTGCTTTCAATTGGTTTGATTGGTCTCGATTGAGATAAATAAATAGGTAATCAATTCTCTGTGGATACGATCCTTTACAACTGTCTACAGTTGTAAATTGTAGGTAACCAAGAAGGTTATTTTTGACCGGCTTCGACAACCGCTCCTGTCAAGTGCAAAGATTACCGCTGCCATTTCTAGATCATGAGTAGGGTAATTCAACTCGTGCTTCTTCAGCTATCTAGAAGCATAAGCAATCACCCTTTCATTCTGCATCAGTACACAACCCAGTCCCACACGGGACGCATCACAATACACTGTGAAGTCTTTGTTACTAGATGGCAGAGCTAACACCGGTGCTGAAGTCAACCTCCTCTTTAGCTCTTCAAAGCTCTCCTCACACTGGTCGGTCCACACAAACCTCTGGTTCTTCTTAGTCAGTCTGGTCATAGGAGCTGCAATCTTAGAGAAGTCCTGGACGAACCTCCTATAGTAACCTGCCAAACCCAAGAAGCTCCTGATCTCTGATACTATAGTGGGTCTAGGCCAGTTAGCTACGGCTTTCACCTTCTTGGGGTCCACCTCTATTCCATTTTCTGACACACATGCCCCAAGAATGAAATGCTCCTCAGCCATAATTCATACTTGGAGAACTTGGCATACAAGCCATGCTCCCTCAAGGTCTGCAGAACTAACCTCAGATGCTGGGCATGCTCTTCTGCATTCCTGGAATACACTAAGATATCATCTATGAAGACAATAACAAAGTGATCCAGGTATTGGCTAAATACTCTGTTCATGAGATCCATGAATGCTGCAAGGGCATTGGTTAACCCGAACGGCATTACAAGGAACTCATAATGCCCATATCTGGTCCTGAATGCTGTCTTCGGTACATCCTCTTCCCTTATCCTCAACTGATGGTACCCGAATCTCAGATCTATCTTGGAGAAACAACCTGCTCCTGCTAGCTGGTCGAATAGATCGTCGATCCTTGGCAACGGGTACTTATTCTTGGTAGTGACCTTGTTCAACTGCCTGTAGTCGATACAAAGTCTAAGGGATCCATCTTTCTTTTTCACAAACAGAATTGGAGCACCCCAAGGTGAGGTACTCGGTCGGATGAAGCCCTTATCTACCAACTCTTGTAACTATTCTTTAAGCTCCTTCAATTCTGCTGGTGCCATCCTGTAGGGAGGGATAGAAATCGGTCTGGTTCCAGGCATCAACTCTATTTCGAACTCTATCTCCCTAGAAGGCGGTAAACCTGGCAGCTCGTCTGGGAAAACATCTAAGAACTCACTGACCACGGGCACTGAGACGGGCTCTCTGACATGACGATCCAGCTCTCTCACATGAGCTAGAAAACCCTGACAACCCCTCCTGAGTAGCCTACGAGCCTGTAGGGCTGATATCAAACCTCTAGGTGTACCCCTCCGGTCTCCCCTGAAGACGACCTCTGACCCATCTTGACACCTGAACCTGACTACCTTGTCTCTGCAGTCCAAGGTAGCACCATGGGTAGATAGCCAATCCATCCCTAGAATGACGTCAAAATCTGTCAAATCTAGGACCACAAGGTCGGCTGAAAGGCATCTCCCCTCAACGAAAACTGGACTACACTGGCAGACTAACTCTGCCACTGATGGGTCACACTTGGGTCCACTGACCCATAGGGGACACTCTGATCAAGCATAAATTAGCCACATTTTTATTATCTTTATTATTGCTTATTTACACAATTTTTAGCTTAATTTATGGTTTTTACTTTGTTTTTACAGAAAAGAAAGCAATTGGAAAACTGAAGAAAAAGTGCAGAAAATGACAGAAAAGTGATTGGGTTAGTGATTTGCCCAAATCACTGCCCAAATCAAGCAGAAACAGAAAGCTGAAAACTGGACTGATTCACAGGAAGCGATCGGGGCAGCGATCTACCCAAATCACCGCCCCGATCACACTGACAGCAGGAATTGACAGCACAAGCGGGAAAAGAGCAAAAAAATCCAAATTCAAAGAAAAGAAGTCAAAATCCACTTCAAACACCACAAGATCAGTCCCAAGAGCCACGCCCTTCACTTAGAGAGTTCCATTCTCAATCAAATACAAAATCCAAAGAGGAATCAAAGACTACAAAGAAGATCAAATCAAATTGAGATTTCAAAACCCTAATCAAATTGGAATTGGGATTCTCCAGCTATATAAGGGCAGCATCCAAACCAGCAAAGGCATCTCATCATCTTCAGCAATTCTGCAGAAAACACAGCAGCTTGTCCTCTTCTTTCTTTTCTTCTTTTCTTTTGTGATTTTGTCCACCATGAGTGGCTAAATCCATCCTTTCTAGTTGAAGTTGGAAAATTCAGATTTGTGATGAATTGAGAGATTTAAATATCCATTGTTAAACTTCTATTTATTTTCAATATTTATGCTATTTGACCTTTCTATAATTGTTGCTTTGCTTTTAGAATCAATTTAGGCCTATTGCTTTTAATTGCTTGAGTAACAATTGTTTGAATAATTTAGGTCCGTAATTGCTTAGATTATATAAACACACATTTAATCAAGTTGCATAATCTAAGCTTGACCACGCGGTTGGCAAGGTTAGAATTAGGTTTCTCTAAGTCTTAATGCAGTTAACAGCTGTTCGATGCTAAAAGCCCCAAGGACGTTCCTTGGCAACTTGTTAACTAGTGTTTGATTAGCGAACATTTCCTAATCAAACTAGAACTAAGGAGGAATTTGGATTGTGAGAAGCGTCTTCCACATCCTAAACTAATTTATTGAAATAAATAGGAGTGTTAAAGAATCAATGATCAATTCTAAACAAACTGAAATAGATCCATTCTTCAACTAGAATTCTTCTCCTATTGAAATTCTCATCTATTTAAATTATTGCTTTCTCTTGCTATTTAGTTTTAATCATCAAAACAAAACCCCCCTCTTTTAATTTCTTGTTATTTACTTGTCCAAGTCATTATTAGGAAAATCCGTAGTGTCAAATTCCAGTGGTTCGACCCTATTGCCACTATCTACAAGTTAATTGTTGATTGTTTAATAGGTTTATTTTTGACGGCTTCGAAAACCGCTATCAAAAATTGGCGCCGTTGCCGGGGATTTGATCTAACTAACGTATTTTCCTTTTTATGACCAGGGCTGATCGTAAAGAAGCTCTTCTTTACGATCCAGAAATTGAACGCACTGCCAAGACCTTACAAGCATGGCTACGGTAAGTATGTCTTTTCTCTCTTCTCAAATTTCTGAACTAACCTCTATTGTGAGAAATTATAGTATAGATCAAGCTCAACAAGTTCAACAACTTCAGCGAATCAGACCATGTGGGATTTGCGCATATGTAGGACATCCAACTGATCAATGTCCTACACTTTATGAGGATTACCAGCAAGTACATGCCTTTGGAGGATTCAATAGGCAGCCAAGACATGATCCCTATCTTGATACCTACAATCCATGGGACCATCCGAATTATGGCTATGCAAGGGCTGACTACTACCAAAACTATCAAGCCCAAGCAACACCTCAAAACTCCAATATGGAACTTGAAGAGATGGTGAAGAAATTAGAAATTTCTGGGAAAATTCTCCAACAGCAAGTGGATCAAGTGGTCAACTCAGTGAACGCGCACATATTAAGAAGAGAGGAAGAGCTTCAAGATCTATGGGAAGATGACGAAGGTTCCCAAGAAACAGACCGAGCTATTGAGTCTGCTGTACAAATCACCACTACACTTGAAGCTGAACCAGCTACTGCCCAAACAACACTTGTTGAAGCTTCTGCCTCCCAAGAGATAGCTCCCGCTGTCAAAAATATTGAATTTATTGCTGTAACACTTTCTACACGTACTGTCCAAACTGCCGAAGCAAAGACAGCAACTGCTGTCGAACATGCCGAAGCCCCTGCTGCAGATTTTTCTGCACCAGCAGATTTTTTTGCACCTGCAGATTTTGCTGCTGCACCTGTTGTAGAATTTTCTACACCAGCAAATTCACCCACTGCTATGCCTACCACTACTGAAATTGCACCAGCAATTGCTGAACCTACTGTTCAAAAATCAGCAAGTGCTGAATCTGCCACCATTGCATCCCTTGTTGCTGTCCAAACACTAGCAAACTCAGAAATTGCCCCAACTGAACCAGAAGTTGCTGCACTTGCTGAACCAGCAACATACATCACAGTACCAACATCTGCCAAAGCACAATTTGCAAACCTTGCTGCTGTCCAAAAATCAGCCACTGCTGTGTTTGCCCAAACCGCACCAGCCCCCAAACAGCCAGTTGAGACAGATGACAACCTCCCCAAATCACTTCAGCAAGCAGAAAATAGGATGCCCAGACCAGTTAGGCAAACAGCCCCTGAACAGCCAGCAAAGAAGCAACAAGTGGGACAAATGGCTTCATCCTTGAGTAAGCTTGAATCACAAGGAAAGCTACCTTCCCAAACTGAGATAAATCCAAGGCAAAATGCTAGTCCCATCAAATTGAGGAGTGGAAAAGAGCTGCAAGACAGCAAGGCTGAGAAATTGAAGAAACAGGCCATGGAGGAGAATCTGCCAGAAAGTGATCAGGGCAGTCGATCTGCCCAAATCACTGACCCAATCACTAGGCAGACTGAGCTGCCCAATAGTGATCTACCCAAATCATCAGAGAAGGATCTGCCCAAATCAACAGTCCAGGCAGAATCCAGTCACAGGCAGAAAGCAGAACAGCAACCAGCAGAAAAATTCAAGGTACCTCCCCCCTTTCCCAAAAGATTTGCAAGATCTCAAAAAGAAAAAGAGGAGAAAGAGATACTTGAGACACTCCGCAAGGTGGAAATCAATATATCTCTACTTGATGCTATCAAACAAATACCAAGGTATGCTAAATTTCTCAAAGAGCTATGCACCAATAGAAGGAAACTTGCTGAACATGAAAAGGTAAGTGTGGGGGAGTGTGTCTCAGCTGTAATTCAAAGGAAACTTTCCACCAAATGCAAGGATAGAGGGATATTCGCAGTTTCATGCAAAATAGGCAATGTGGGGATAAAGAAGGCCATGTGTGACCTTGGAGCTTCAATTAATGTCATGCCCCTTTCCATTTTTAACTTGTTGAACGCAGGTACACTCAAGGGCACCAACATAGTAATCCAACTGGCCGACCGATTTGTTATCTATCCCAAGGGAGTGCTTGAAGATGTGTTGGTGCAAGTGGACCAACTAGTCTTCCCAGCTAATTTTTATGTCATTGACATGGAGGAAGACAAGAGCAATACCACCTCTGACATCTTACTTGGGAGATCATTCTTGAGCACAGCAAGAACAAAAATTGATGTGCATGATGGCACATTGACCATGGAGTTTGAAGGGGAAATTATCAAATTCAATGTTTATGAAGCTATGAAATTCCCTAAAGATATTTCTCCTATTTATGGCCTTAATGTCATTGATGACTTAAGCCAAGAAATCTTTGATTTTAATCTAGATGATTCACTCAATGCCGATTTGTGCAAGTATGAAGAGATGGACAGCAGCAGCACAAAGACAGACCAGACAGTGATTTGGGCAGTTTCTGCGAGTGATTTGCCCAAATCACTGGAGCAGACAGACATGACAGAGGGTGATCTGCCCAAATCAACAGGAGATCTGCCCAAATCAACCAGCAGACAGCAGACAGCAAACCAGAAGACAGCAACCACCCCGGATATGAAGACTCTGCCCGGACACCATAAATATACCTACTTGGAGGCTGAAAATACACTTCCAGTCATAGTATCCAATCAACTCAGCCAGCAAGAAGAGGAAAAACTCCTAAAGGTGTTGACGAAGCACAAAGAAGCAATTGGGTGGACCTTGGAGGACATAAAAGGCACCTCAAGACCATTTAGTGGAGGCTCATCTCACCAGAATCAAGGACAGAATGCAGCATATGGAGCACTTGCTGCAGCTGCTGGTGGACCATTTTCTGCCCCACCACCATGACAGACAGTGATTTGGCGAGTGATTTGCCCAAATCACTGGCCAAATCACCCCCAGGCCAGGAAGTCCCTTTCCCTTTCCTTCTTAAATTTTTTATATAAATGTTTAACCATTGAGGACAATGTTTGGGATAGGTGTGGGGGTATTTACTGTTAGGTTATATATATATATATATTTTTTTTTCTTCGTTTACATTATCTTTTTGCTTTCTTTTTGTTTCTTTCTGCATCTTTTTGCCCCATAAACACACACCAAAATTTTTTCACACATTTTTCACTTTTTGCACACACACACACAGAATTTTGACTTAGCTTTTGCTCTACTTAGCATAGATAACAAGGTTAAAAGAGCTTCCTATCTCATGACCCCATTGATTTTTCACCCCTTTAAGCCTAAATTGAATCAATTATAGTGTGCTACCTTCACTTTGGAAGTTCTTTTCTTGAATTGAATCTCTAAATTTGCATTGGTCAAGGGAAATAAAAATATAAATACATGCAAATAAAAAGTTAGTGTAACTCCCTATGAGGTGATTTGCTCAAACTGTCATGAAAAGAAAAGAAAAAGAAAAACCAGTACAAAGCACATATCATAAACCTGTTCCAATGGCCAAATAAGCTATGAACAGAGCTAGTAGCCACTTGAACAAGTGACTAACTGAGTAACCGGGGGTGGGTATCACTAATATGCACCTTCGCATAAAAAGGTTAGTGATTTTTTGAGGCAAGAATAAATAAGTGCTGCTGAATAAAAAGTGTGATTAAAAAGAAGGGCAAATCACTCTTAGAGGTTGCATTGAGCTTATACAAAGATAATGAGCATGATTGAACCAAAAACCTTTCTCTTGGCCATGGTAGGTGAAGGGAAACAAGGTAAAGAGAGAACAACCTTAGTGCATGTAATCTACACTGTGTTGCTTCAATTTAGGAGTCTAGGGGGGCTGATTAAGTGGTACTTAGGCTCAAAAGAAAAATGAGCTTGATTGACTAAGTTATTTGTTGCTTGAGGACAAGCAAAAAGCTAGGTGTGGGGGTATTTGATCAAGCATAAATTAGCCACATTTTTATTATCTTTATTATTGCTTATTTACACAATTTTTAGCTTAATTTATGGTTTTTACTTTGTTTTTACAGAAAAGAAAGAAATTGAAAAACTGAAGAAAAAGTGCAGAAAATGACAGAAAAGTGATTGGGTCAGTGATTTGCCCAAATCACTGCCCAAATCAAGCAGAAACATAAAGCTGAAAACTGGACTGATTCACAGGAAGCGATCGGGACAGCGATCTGCTCAAATCACCGCCCCGATCACACTGACAGTAGGAATTGACAGCAGAAGCGGGAAAAGAGCAAAAAAATCCAAATTCAAAGAAAAGAAGTCAAAATCCACTTCAAACACCACAAGATCAGTCCCAAGAGCCACGCCCTTCACTTAGAGAGTTCCATTCTCAATCAAATACAAAATCCAAAGAGGAATCAAATACTACAAAGAAGATCAAATCAAATTGAGATTTCAAAACCCTAATCAAATTGGAATTGGTATTCTCCAGCTATATAAGGGCAGCATCCAAACCAGCAAAGGCATCTCATCATCTTCAGCAATTATGCAGAAAACACAGCAGCTTGTCCTCTTCTTTCTTTTCTTCTTTTCTTTTGTGATTTTGTAATACCTGACTAGACTCCGGTATCGGAATTCTACCGTCCGGTGGAATCTCGGATGTCGAAAACCTCTAGAAGGGTAAAATCATGTTTTTATAAAATGTTTTAATGTATTTCATGGGTTTAAACAAGAAAGAAATTAAGTTTTGAATGAAAATAGCCTTGAGAAGAAGACTCAGGTTCGGCCGCCGAACCTCAAGTTCGGCCGCCGAACATGCATGCACTTCGGGAGTGCATTAGGTCCCCGAAGGCATAAGTGAGGGAAGTCCAGGTTCGCCCGCCGAACCTTATGTTCGGCCATCGAACATGGCATGCATGCGGAGGCACGTTAGGCCCCCGAAATTGGCTTGGCCAGCCACCTATAAAAGGGACCCTTTGTCCAAATGGGCGAGATTTTCTCCCCATTTTTGGCCAAGGTGAGTTCTCCACCGTCCCTCGCCGATTTTGAGTCCTTTTCTTCAAATCTTTCATGATTTTCATGAGTTTTTACTTTGTTTTGAAGATTTTTGAGCAAAGAGCAAGTTTTAAGGCTTGGAAGACTCAGGAGCTCTTTTCCTTTGGTTTCCAAGTTTAGGTCGTCTCTCTCTCGATCTTCAAGAGGTAAGAGCCGATCTTGAGCTCATTGTATGTTTTAAATAAATTTTAAGTTGATCTATGGGGTAGAAATGCATGTTTAGGTTAGTTGAACTTTGTTAGGTTTTGTGTGATTATATGGACAATGTGTGTTGGATATGCATGTTTGATGTGTTTGAGTTGGGGTTTAGGATAGTTTGAGACCCCTATGTGTTGTTGCTAGTGTCTATGCATGATTTGAGAGAGTTGGATGCTTGATTGGAGGGTTTGGGAGGAAAGTGTGCATTGAGAAGCTGGGTTTCTGCCCTTTTGGGAGAAACCAGGTTCGGCAGCCGAAAGGACTTTTGGCCGTCGAACCTGTCTGTGAGGCAAGTCTTTCGGCTGCCGAAGCCTGCCCCCAAAAATGGACTTTCGTCTCTGGAGGGCACTTTCGGCCGCCGAAAGTGCCCTGTGCAGCCCTCCTTTGCATGTTTTCTATGATTGTTTTAAGGTGTTTTAGGGGGTTTTTGGGGAGTATTTTAGAGTGATGTTCATGAATGTTTGGTCCCTCATTTGAGTCCACCTGTGTAGGTTCGGACCCGAGGAACCGGGGACCGCAGCAGTGAGTCAGTCGCTTTAGAGTCAGTAGAGCTTCAGCCAGAGGTGAGTGGAATAAACACTTATGTATTTAAAGCAATTAAATATTGATTTGAACATGTTCATGCATCACGAATGCCATGAGATATTATAGGTTGTTTGCATTAGAATTCACGAATATGTTGCATTGCATAATTTGATGATGATGTGGATGGATGTTGGATGATCCTTAGTCCTCAATATAATACGATGTGATATGATATGGTATGGCATGGTATGGAAGACCGGTTGACCCATTCTACGTCCCGGCACTATGTAAGAGAAAGACCGGTTGACCCATTCTACGTCTCGGCACGTTGGAATGTTATGATATGTTATGTTTAAGAGAAAGACCGGTTGACCCATTCTACGTCCCGGCACCTTGGAATGTAGAGGACTATTGGTGACAATACCATCCTTGATGTGATTTGTCTGTGATGTGTTACATCTCATGAAAGCATGAAATTTAAATTGATTTTTAATTTATTCTGCTCACTGGGCTTTATAGCTCACCCCTCTCCCTTAACCCCCAGGATTTCAGGTATAGGGTAGACCAGGAGGTCAGTAGGAGTAGAGTTATGTTGTATGTAATAGCTAGATGTGGACATGAATGTGATGTAATGTAAAAGTATAGTATAGAAATGTAATGTAATGATGTCTATTGAGGTTTATAGTTGTGCTAGATCCTAGTATGTTGTTAATCCCTTTGAGTACATGATTTTAATGATGCTTATGTAACCAAACTCAATATATGTTATGTCACCCCATTGGGGCATTGATGAGACTCCAAAGAGGGGTTAATATTTATGATTATGTTTATGTATAGTGCATGCACAGGTTGAGTTTGGTGAATGGATGAAAGATTGAATGAATGTAAGGAAAAGTTCAAAATTTTTATGTATGTGTTGATCATGTATGGGATTAAACAGGTTTATAAGATGAATGTTAGGCTTGCTATGGGTCGGCGGCCTTATGCCGACCTGGATCCTAGCGCCGGTAGCCGTCCGAATTTTTGGGTCGTTACAGATTGGTATTAGAGCCCTAGGTTCATATGGTCGGACCTAGAGTGTCGGGCTCATAGAGGTTATAGAAAGTCAAGCACAATAGGAAGATCATGTCCAATAGGATAGGATGTAGAGTCCTGTCTTGAATGATGATGTGAAATGCCATGACTATATGCATGTGCATTAATGATATGCTATGTATGTGATGTATGTGATGCGAGTTCATGTGTTTGCACATGAACCATTTGATGCTAATGTTCTATGTGATGTATGCTGTTTTCAGAAAACAGGATGAGAGGAACTCGTCGATCTGCACGATTGACTGCAGTACCACCCCAGGACGAGGGCACTGATGCCCGTCCTCCTGCATTGCCTAGGGCAATGTCAAGTAGGTCCAGCAGAGAAAGAGTAGTAAGAGACCCTAGAAGGTCTTTGGATCTGGGTAGAAGCAGATCAGTGAGGGGAACAGTGCAAGGGGAAATGTCAGAGGATGTGGGGGATCAGATGGATGTGGATCAGAGGAGGGATGGGAGTCTTAGAGTAAGTATGTCGGAAGAGGGAATGGGAGAGTCCCAAGGAGGCAATCAGGCCTCGGGATTTGTTCAGCCACCTTACTACCCACCCTTTTCTCATAATCCCGGGTATTCGATGGGAGGTACATCGGATTATCCCAATTTTAACCCTTATCACTCTCAGATGCCATACCCACCTTTTTATCCACAGTACCCACAGTACCCTATGTATCCACCCCCACCCTACCATACAGGCACAACAAACCCTACCCCGGGGGATGCTGCACCTCCTCCACCACCAGCAGCCCCTACTGTCCCAGAAACCCAAATGCCTAAACCTAGCTCATTTGGGGGGAGCAAGGTCAAGATGACCGATTACATGAAGCTGAGTGCTCCCCAGTTTGAAACCAGTGATGACCCGTTTGTGTACCTTGAGAGGGTCAAGACAATTACAGATGAGATAGGAGCTGATGACAGTAGAGCCATTCAGATGGCTGGGTTCACACTAAAATGCAAGAAGGCCCGAGAGTGGTTTAAGAACTATGTGAACCCGAGATTGGACAGCCTATCGTGGGAGGAGTTTGCAAATGAGTTTGCAGGATGGGCTTTTCTTGACAGTTCAAGAGAATTGAAGATGATTGAGTTCGAGCAGCTGAGGCAGACGGATCAGATGAGTGTGGATGAGTATACAGACAGATTCTTGGAGCTGTTACCGTTTGCTGGGCAGAATCTAGACACATATCAGAAGAAGTCAAGGAGGTATATCATGAAGCTCCATTCCAGGTATTCCTCCTTGATTCAGTCAGCAGAGAGGGAGAGTTTCCATGCCATAGTGGATATGGCTCGGAGGATGGAGGCTAGTGCTATAATCGAAGGGAAAGTCAAGCAGTCAGTGGCACAGCCTTCTAGTTCCAAGACCCCAGGTGGGGGAAAGTTAGACCTTTCTTCTCTAAGTTCAGGCAGTAAGAGGTGGAGCAACACCACCAGGAAGCCAAAGAAGAACAAGTTCTAGAGCAAGATCAAGTCAGGTCTGGGATTAGGAGGTGGCTTGAGCTCAGGTGCAGATAATGCAGTATGCAAGAAGTGTGGGAAGCCGCACAAAGGAGTATGTCTGGTTGGGACGACAGCCTGCTTCAGATGTGGGCAGGAGGGACACATGGCACGGGAGTGTCCTAGGGCAGCTTTTGTGGCACAGTCTCAGCAGACAGCTTCTGGTAGTGTGGCTTAGCCAGTAGCTCCAGCAGCGACTCAGGCTAGTGGCAGAGGCAGAGGAAGAGGGGCAGCCTCTTCTTCAGCGGGCTTCAGGGGTGAGGGTCCATCAGCTCCATCACGGATCTTCACCATGACTCAGCAGGAGGCAAATACATCGAACACAGTGGTGTTAGGTAATCTCATCATTGGTTGTCCTGATGTGTATGCATTAATGGACCCTGGTGCATCTCATTCTTTCATTGCTCCGAGGGCCGTCGAGAGGTTGGGATTGATGGTCTCTGGGTTAGAGTGTCCCCTATGGGTCAGTGGACCCAAGTGTGACCCGTCAGTGGCAGAGTCAGTCTGCCAGTGTAGTCCAGTTTTTGTGGAGGGAAGATGCCTATCCGCCGACCTTGTGGTTCTAGAATTGACAGGTTTTGACATCATTCTAGGGATGGATTGGCTATCTACCCATGGTGCTACCTTGGACTGCAGAGACAAGGTGGTCAAGTTCAGATGTCAGGATGGGTCGGAGGTTGTCTTCAGAGGAGACAGAAGGAGTACACCTAGAGGTTTGATATCAGCCCTTCAGGCTCGTAGGTTGCTCAGGAGGGGTTGTCAAGGTTTTCTAGCTCATGTGAGAGAGCTGGATAGTCATGTTAGAGAGCCCGCCTCAGTGCCAGTGGTCAGAGAGTTCTTAGATGTTTTCCCAGACGAGCTACCAGGTTTACCACCTACTAGGGAGATAGAGTTTGAAATTTAACTTATGCCTGAAACTAGACCGATCTCTATTCCTCCCTACAGGATGGAACCAGCAGAATTGAAGGAGCTTAAGGAGCAGTTGCAAGAGTTGGTAGATAGAGGATTCATCCGACCGAGTACCTCACCTTGGGGTGCTCCAGTGCTATTTGTGAAAAAGAATGATGGATCTCTCAGACTTTGTATCGACTACAGGCAGTTGAACAAAGTCACTACCAAGAATAAGTACCCGTTGCCAAGGATCGACGATCTATTTGACCAGCTAGCCGGAGCAGGTTGTTTCTCCAAAATAGATCTGAGATCGGGGTACCATCAGCTAAGGATAAGAGAAGAGGATGTGCCCAAGACAGCATTCAGGACCAAATATGGGCATTATGAGTTCCTTGTGATGCCGTTCGGGTTAACCAATGCCCCTGCAGCATTCATGGATCTCATGAACAGAGTGTTTAGTCAATACCTGGATCACTTTGTTATTGTCTTCATAGATGATATCTTAGTGTATTCCAGGAATGCAGAGGAGCATGCCCATCATCTGAGGTTAGTTCTGCAGACCTTGAGGGAACATGGCTTGTATGCCAAGTTCTCCAAGTGCGAGTTCTGGCTGAGGAGCATCTCTTTCTTGGGGCATGTGGTGTCAGAAAATGGAATCGAGGTAGACCCCAAGAAAGTGGAAGCTGTAGCTAACTGGCCTAGACCCACTACAGTGACAGAGATCAAGAGCTTCTTAGTTTAGCAGGTTACTACAGGAGGTTCGTTCAGGACTTCTCTAAAATTGCAGCTCCCATGACCAGACTGACTAAGAAGAACTAAAGGTTTGTGTGGACCGACCAGTGTGAAGAAAGCTTTGAGGAGCTCAAGAAGAGGTTGACTTCAACACCAGTGTTAGCTCTGCCATCTAGTAATGAAGACTTCTCAGTCTATTGTGATGCGTCCCGTGTGGGACTGGGTTGTGTACTAATGCAGAATGAAAGGGTGATTGCTTATGCTTCTAGGCAGCTGAAGAAGCACGAGTTGAATTACCCTACACATGACCTAGAGATGGCAACGGTAATCTTTGCACTCAAGATGTGGAGGCATTACCTTTATGGGGTAAAATGTGAGATCTTCATAGATCATAAAAGCCTGCAGTACATCCTAAGTCAGAGAGATTTGAATTTAAGGCAGAGAAGATGGGTAGAAGTGCTCAGTGACTATGATTGCAAGATCCAGTACCGTCCGGGTAAGGCAAATGTTGTGGCAGACGCTTTAAGCCGGAAATCACTTGGCAGTTTGTCCCATATTTCAGCAGAGAGGAGGCCAGTAGTGAGAGAGTTCTTCAAGCTCATCAATGAAGGTCTTCAGTTGGAGTTGTCTGGTACAGGTGCCTTAGTTGCCCAGATGAGAGTGGCACCCGTGTTTCTGGAGCAGGTGGCTCAGAAACAGCATGAGGACCCAGAGTTAGTGAAGATTGCCAGGACTGTTCAGTCAGGCAAGGATAGTGAGTTCAGATTTGACAGTAAGGGGATCCTCCGCTATGAAAACAGATTGTGTGTACTAGATGACGTAGGGCTGAAGGGAGACATTATGAGAGAGGCTCATAATGCCAGATACAGCGTTCACCCCGGAGCCACCAAGATGTATCAAGATTTGAAGAAAGTGTATTGGTGGCCAGCTATGAAAAGAGAAGTGGCACAGTTTGTGTCAGCCTGTGAAGTGTGTCAGAGGGTGAAGCTGGAACATCAGAAGCCGGCTGGAATGCTTAACCCACTACCTATTCCAGAGTGGAAATGGGAGAATATAGCTATGGACTTCGTGGTGGGGCTACCGATGGCGTCCAACAGATTGGACTCCATATGGGTGATCGTGGACAGACTCACCAAATCTGCTCACTTCATCCCTGTCAGAAGTGGCTATTCTGTGGACAAGTTAGCGCAGGTGTATGTTGATGAGGTTGTCAGGTTGCATGGGGTTCCTGTTTCAATAGTGGCTGATCGAGGGCCCCAGTTCACCTCCAGGTTTTGGCGGAGTCTGCAGAACGCTATGGGTACCAGGTTGGATTTTAGCACTGCTTTCCATCCACAGATGGATGGACAATCAGAGAGGACCATCCAGACAATAGAGGATATGCTCAGAATGTGTGTGCTGGATTTTGGCAGTTCTTGGAGGTAGCATCTACCTTTAGTGGAGTTTGCCTACAATAACAGCCATCATGCCAGCATAGGGATGGCCCCATATGAAGCTTTGTATGGAAGGAAGTGCAGGTTGCCTGTCTGTTGGGAAGAAGTGGGAGAAAAGGCCTTGGCAGGGCCTGAGCTAGTAGAGATCACCAGCAGAGTGGTGCCCATAATCAGAGAAAGGATCAAGACTGCTGCAAGCAGACAGGAGATTTATGCAGACATCCGCAGAAGGCAAGTAGAGTTCCAGGAGGGGGATTTGGTATTGCTCAAAGTGTCTCCAATGAAAGGGGTGATTCGGTTCGGGAAGAAAGGTAAGCTAGCTCCACGGTACATCAGACCCTTTGAAGTCTTGCAAAAGGTTGGGAATGTATCGTACAAGCTGGACTTACCTGCTTCAATGGAAAGAATCCATCTGGTTTTCCATGTTTCTATGTTGAGGAAATTTGTGTCAGATCTGGGCAAGGTTCTTAGTGAGCCTGATGTGGAGATCCAAGAGGATCTCACCTATGTTGAACAGCCAGTACGGATTCTAGACACCAAGATCAGAAAGCTAAGGAACAAGGAAATCCCGATGGTAAAAGTCCTTTGGAATCACCACAACATCGAAGAGTGTACCTGGGAGACACAGGAGTCTATGCTCCGGCAATATCCTCATCTCTTCTAAGGTGAGTTTTTATGTGCTTTGTGTGTATGTTTATGTTTTGTGCCATGCTATGTTTGTTTGGTGAACATTCAGGGACGAATGTTCTTAAGGGGGGAAGAATGTAATACCCGGCTAGACTCCGGTATCGGAATTCCTACCGTCCGGTGGAATCTCGGATGTCGGAAACCTCTAGAAGGGTAAAATCATGTTTTTATAAAATGTTTTAATGTATTTCATGGGTTTAAACAAGAAAGAAATTAAGTTTTGAATGAAAATAGCCTTGAGAAGAAGACTCAGGTTCGGCCGCCGAACCTCAAGTTTGGCCGCCGAACATGCATGCACTTCGGGAGTGCGTTAGGCCCCCGAAGGCATAAGTGAGGGAAGTTCAGGTTCGGCCGCCGAACATGGCATGCATGCAGAGGCACGTTAGGCCCCCGAAAGTGGCCTGGCCAGCCACCTATAAAAGGGTCCCCTTGTTCGAATGGGTGAGCTTTTCTCCCCATTTTCGGCCAAGGTGAGTTCTCCGCCGTCCCTCGCCGATTTTGAGTCCTTTTCTTCAAATCTTTCATGATTTTCATGAGTTTTTACTTTGTTTTGAAGATGTAACGACCCCAAAACGGACCGTCACCGGCGCTAGGATTCAGGTCGGCTTAAGGCCGCCAGAACCCGTAGCAAGCCTACTATACTCTTTGTGTACCTGTAAATCTCATACATGATCATACATTTTTTTTTGTGAAAATAAAAACTCTTTTCTGAACCAAGGCTTAACCTGTGCATGCACTATCACTGTACTCTGTACTCTGTACCCTGTACCCCTGACTAGAGCTTGCTCTAGATGGGTTATCTCATACCTGTTAAGCCTGGTTTTTCACATACTCTGTAAAAACATATACATATACAGATCATGTACATAAACAAAAGATTTACAAGACAAAACAACTATTTCAAGCACAATTCTAACTTTATACACAACTACTATATCTCTTTAATAGTACATGTCCACTCTAAGCTATTACATAGCTCTTCTCTCTTCCTGATACTCTTCTGGTCTTCCCCTGTACACTGAACTCTGAACCTGCAAGACTGGGGTTAAGGGAGTGGGATGAGCTCTATAGCCCAGTGGGTAGAACAGTAAAACAAGTCATTAAAATATGATCTTATGAAATGTGCCATATCACAGACAATCCACATCAAGAGTAAACCCGTCACCACATAGTCCCAGTAAACCGTGCCAGGCCGTAGACTGGGGTCCTGGTCTTCCTGTCCTGTATATGTATACGTGTATATAACACCTGTACTTACCATTTGCCAGGCATAGACCGGAAATCTGGTCTTACTATACCTGCCAGGCCGTAGAATGGGGTCCTGGACTTTCCTATACCTGCCAGGCCGTAGAATGGGGTCCTGGACTGACTCTGCAGGTTCAGTAAACTCTGGAGCAGTACTCACTGCTGCTCTCTCTGGTTCCTCTGGTCTGTGTAAGCACAGAAAGACTCAAATGAGGGACCAAACTAACTTAAGAATAACTCTATTAAACTCCCCAAGAATCCCCTTAATCTCACTCTAAAACTCATGCAAGGCATGCAAAAGAAAAGCTTGACAGGACACTTTCGGCGGCAGGTTCGGCGGCAGGTTCGGCGGCCGAAAGTCCTCTCCAGAGACGAAAATTCATGCACCTTCGGCGGCCGAATCTCAACTTTCGGAGGCCGAACCCTTTCGGGGGCAAGTTTCGGGGGCCAAAAGGTACTCCAGAGACGAAAGTCTCTAACCTTCAGAGGCACCTTCGGCGGCCAAAACTCCCCTCCAGAGCCGAAAGTCCAAAGGCTTGGGGGAAAGCTTAGGCAGCCGAAGCCACCTCCTTACACCTCCTCAGGGGTTCGGCGGCCGAATGTACCTTCGGCGGCCGAACCTGAGTTCATCAGCAGGGCAGAAACTTGCCCTGCCTCACGCCAAAAGCACCAAACTCAAACCAAACTCAACCTCCTCAATTCCTCAACATGCATACACCCAAGTATATGCTCAAAGGGGTTAAAGACTACCTAAAAACCCCAAACACACAACACATCAAAACACACAAACAAGCTTTTCACACAAAATCTCCAAAACCTCACAAATAACCCTATTCATGCAACTCTCTCTCAAAACCCCATAAATCTTCCATAAAACATGAAAACAAGCCCAGGATCTTCACTTACCTTCTGAAATCAAGTAGATGAATGATCCCAACGTGGAGTTTTGAAACAACTCTCCTTCAAACTCTCCAAAATACACAACTTTGCATTTAAAGCTCAAAACCTTCAAAATAACATAATATTTTAGAAAAACATAAATCCTACCCTTCTATAGAATTCCAACATCCCGGATTCCACCGAACGTCAGGAATTCCGGTGCCGGATTCTAGCCGGGTATTACAGAAGATTTTTGAGCAAAGAGCAAGTTTTAAGGCTTGGAAGACTCAGGAGCTCTATTCCTTTGGTTTCCAAGTTTAGGTCGTCTCTCTCTTGATCTTCAAGAGGTAAGAGCCGATCTTGAGCTCATTGTATGTTTCAAACAAATTTTAAGTTGATCTATGGGGTAGAAATGCATGATTAGATTAGTTGAACTTTGTTAGGTTTTGTGTGATTATATGGACAATGTGTGTTGGATATGCATGTTTGATGTGTTTGAGTTGGTGTTTAGGATAGTTTGAGACCCCTATGTGTTGTTGCTAGTGTCTATGCATGATTTGAGAGAGTTGGATGCTTAATTGGAGGGTTTGGGAGGAAAGTGTGCATTGAGAAGCCAGGTTTCTGCCCTTTTGGGAGAAACCAGGTTCGGCAGCCGAAAGGACTTTCGGCCGCCGAACCTGTCTGTGAGGCAAGCCTTTCGGCTGCCGAATCCTGCCCCCGAAAATGGACTTTCGTCTCTGGAGGGCACTTTCGGCCGCCGAAGGTGCCGCCGAACCTGCATGACTTTCGGCTCTGGAGGGACTTTCGGCCGCCGAACCTGCCGCCGAAAGTGCCCTGTGCAGCCCTCCTTTGCATGTTTTCTATGATTGTTTTAAGGTGTTTTAGGGGGTTTTTAAGGAGTATTTTAGAGTCATGTTCATGAATGTTTGGTCCCTCATTTGAGTCCACCTGTGTAGGTTCGGACCCGAGGAACCGGAGACCCCAGCAGTAAGTCAGTCGCTTCAGAGTCAGTAGAGCTTCAGCCAGAGGTGAGTGGAATAAACACTTATGTATTTAAAGCAATTAAATATTGATTTGAACATGTTCATGCATCACGAATGCCATGAGATATTATAGGTTGTTTGCATTAGAATTCACGAATATGTTGCATTGCATAATTTAATGATGATGTGGATGGATGTTGGATGATCCTTAGTCCTCAATATAATACGATGTGATATGATACGGTATGGCATGGTATGGAAGACCGGTTGACCCATTCTACGTCCCGGCACTATGTAAGAGAAAGACCGGTTGAACCATTCTACGTCCCGGCACGTTGGAATGTTATGATATGTTATGTTTAAGAGAAGGACCGGTTGACCCATTCTACGTCCCGGCACCTTGGAATGTAGAGGACTATTGGTGACAATACCATCCTTGATGTGATTTATCTGTGATGTGTTACATCTCATGAAAGCATGAAATTTAAATTGAATGTTTATTTATTCTGCTCACTGGGCTTTATAGCTCACACCTCTCCCTTAACCCCCAGGATTTCAGGTACAAGGTAGACCAGGAGGTCAGCAGGAGTAGAGTTATGTTGTATGTAATAGCTAGATGTGGACATGAATGTGATGTAATGTAAAAGTATAGTATAGAAATGTAATGTAATGATGTCTATTGAGGTTTATAGTTGTGCTTGACCCTAGTATGTTGTTAATCTCTTTGAGTACATGATTTTAATGATGCTTATGTAACCAAACTCAATATATGTTATGTCATCTGTAACGACCCCAAAAAGGACCGTCACCGGCGCTAGGATTCAGGTCGGCTTAAGGCCGCCAGAACCCGTAGCAAGCCTGCTATACTCTCTGTGTACCTGTAACACTCATACATGATCATACATTTTATGTGAAAATAAAACTCTTTTCTGAACCAAGGCTTAACCTGTGCATGCAATATCTCTGTACTCTGTACTCATGTACTCTGTACTCTGTATCCCTGACTAGAGCTTGCTCTAGATGGGTTAACTCATACCTGTTAAGCCTGGTTTTCACATACAGGAAAAACATATATACATATACAGATCATGTACAAAACATGTACACCACTAGGTCAAGCAACAACTATTACATCTCTTTAATATTACATGTCCACTCTAAGCTATTACAGATCTCTTTACTCTTCCTGTACTCTGCTGGACTGTCCCTGTACACTGTACACTGAACCTGCAAAACTGGGGTTAAGGGAGTGGGATGAGCTCTATAGCCCAGTGAGTAGAACAGTAAAACATCTCAGTAAAATATGATCTCATGGAATGCATCATATCACAGACAAGCCACATCAAGAGTAAACCTGTCACCACATAGTCCCAGTAACTCTGTGCCAGGGCGTAGAATCGAGCACCTGGTCTTCCTGTCATATATGTATATGTGTATATAACACCTGTGAACTTACCATTGCCAGGGCGTAGTCAAAGGCTCCTGGACTTTACTATATACCTGCCAGGGCGTAGTCAAAGGCTCCTGGTCTTTGCTATACGTGCCAGGGCGTAGTCAAAGGCTCCTGGTCTTCCTGTCTGTGACTATTGGATCATTCAGCATTCACTCACATCATCAAATAATAATGCAATGCAACATATTCGTGAATACTAATGCAATCAACCTATGGCATAAACATGATGCATGAGATATGCTAAAAGCAGTTTATGGTTCAATTAAAAGTCATAAGTTTAGTTCCACTCACCTCTGGCTAACTGGACTGACTGACTGACTCTGCAGGTTCTGAATCTCTGGAGCAGTACTCACTGCTGCTCTCTCTGGTTCCTCTGGTCTGTACCTATACAGATGGACTCAAATGAGGGACCAAACTAACTTATCAATACCTCTATTAAACTCCCCAAGAATCCCCTGAAACTCACTTAACTAGCCATGCAAAGCATGCAAAAGAAAAGCTGGACAGAACACCTTCGGCGGCAGGTTCGGCGGCCGAATGTCCTCTCCAGAGACGAAACTCAAGCACCTTCGGCGGCACCTTCGGCGGCCGAATCCCCCAAACAGAGCCGAACATGCAAAAACACTCGGGGGCAAGCTGTGGCAGCCTAAACTACCATGCAAGAGGTTCGGCGGCCGAATGAACTTTCGGCTGCCGAACCTGAGTTCATCCAGAACTCAGTTCCGACGGCAAACCACCTCCTTCTTTCCTTCAACTTCTCAAACCATGCAAACTTCACCTCCTCAACATACATATACTCATGTATATGATCACAGGGGTCCAAAACTATCTAATAACCCCAATCAACAAATCAAACATAACACATAAACATGTATACATGCATAACTCATCAAAACTATCATTAAGAACCTCAACATGCATCTCCTTCCACAAATCCCCCTAAAACCTTCAGAAAACATATTCAAGAACATCACGTACCTCCTGTAGTAAGAAGCTACACACTCTGAACAAGGGAAAACGGATCACCTCCTCTTACACTCTCAAACTCTCTCAAACTCACTTTTTGCTAAAACTCTCCAAACTTGGTGAATGAGCAAACTCCTGCATGAGCTGCTCAAACTCAGCAAATAAACCAAGGGAGACGTGGCCAAACTTCTGGCAACAAAGGGAACATAACACCTGTCCACAATGCTGACTAAGGATGTCCAAAAGCTGGCTGGCCAACTCAATGTCGGCTGCCCAATCGCATGCAACACCATGCAACATTCGGGGGCCGAACTTCCCTTCGGAAGCCAAACACTTTCGACGGCCGAACTTACCTTCGGCGGCCGAACTTGGCTCAACTGCCTTAGGTCATTTCAACTCAAAACTCACTTCAAGTATTCTACCACATCAACACAAATCACACTACTTAAGTAAAAACATAACTCCTACCCTTAGATAGAGTCCCAACACCCCGAATTCCACCAGACAATAGGAATTCCGGTGCCGGACTCTAGCCGGGTATTACATTCTCCCCTCCTTAAGAACATTCGTCCTCGGATGTTCCTAAAATAAATAACAATCACAACAAAAGGAGGAAACGAACCTCAAAACAAATATGGATACTGCTGGAGCATAGACTCCCGCGTCTCCCACGTGCACTCTTCTAGGTTATGGTGGTTCCATAACACTTTCACCATTGGAATCTCCTTGTTCCTTAGCTGTCTGATTTGCGTGTCTAGAATCCGCACTGGCTGCTCTATATAGGTGAGATCTGTATGAATCTCCACCTCGGGATCACTCAGAACCTGATTCGGATCTGACACAAACTGTCGGAGCATAGAAACATGAAATACCGGGTGAATTCTCTCCATAGAAGCAGGTAAATCCAGCTTATACGACACATTTCCGATCCTCTGCAACACCTCAAAGGGTCCAATGTACCGTGGAGCTAATTTACCTTTCTTCCCAAAACGAATCACTCCTTTCATTGGAGACACTTTCAGCAATACCCAATTACCCTCTTGAAACTCTAACTGCTTTCTGCGCACGTCTGCATAACTTTTCTGTCTACTCTGAGCTGTTCTGATTCTCTCTCTAATCATGGGTACCATTCTACTGGTAATGTCTACTAACTATGGCCCTGCAAGAGCCTTCTCTCCTACCTCTTCCCAGCAAACAGGTGATCTACACTTCCTCCCATATAATGCTTCATAAGGAGCCATCCCAATGCTAGCATGATGACTGTTATTGTAGGCAAACTCCACCAAAGGTAGATGCTGCCTCCAAGAACCGCCAAAATCTAACACACATAGTCGAAGCATATCCTCTATGGTCTGGATGGTTCTTTCTGACTGTCCATCAGTCTGTGGGTGGAAAGCAGTACTAAAATCTAATCTCGTGCCCATCGCACTTTGCAGACTCCGCCAAAAGCGGGAAGTAAACTGAGGTCCTCTGTCTGAAACTATAGACACTGGAACTCCATGTAATCTCACTATCTCATCCAGATAGACCTGTGCCAACTTATCCACAGAATAGTTACTCCGTACTGGAAGAAAATGAGCAGATTTCGTGAGTCTGTCCACAATCACCCATATCGAGTCTATCCTATTGGACGCTACTGGTAAACCCACTACAAAATCCATGGCTATGTTCTCCCATTTCCACTCTGGAATCGGCAATGGGTTAAGCATTCCTGCTGGTTTCTGATGTTCTAATTTCACCCTCTGACAAACCTCACAGGCTGTCACGAACTGCGCCACTTCTTTCTTCATGGCTGGCCACCAATAGACCCTTTTCATATCCTGATACATCTTGGTAGCTCCTGGGTGAACACTATACCTCGCATTATGAGCTTCCCTCATAATGTCTTCCTTCACACTGCCCCTATCTGGTACACAAAGTCGGTTCCCATAGCGAAGGATCCCTTTATTGTCAAATCTGAACTCTACACTATTGCCTGACTGAACAGTCCTGGCAATTTTCATCAACGCAGGGTCCTCATGCTGTCTCTGAGCTATCTGCTCCAGAAACACAGGTGTCACTCTCAGCTGTGCTATCAACGCACCTGTACCAGACAACTCTAGCTGTAATCCCTCGTCAAAGAGCGTATAAAGCTCCATCACAACTGGTCTCCGCTCTGCTGCTATATGGGATAAACTGCCTAGTGATTTCCGGCTTAGGGCGTCTGCGACTACATTCGCCTTACCCGGATGATACTGGATCTTACAATCATAATCACTGAGCAATTCGACCCACCTTCTCTGCCTCAAATTCAGCTCTCTCTGACTTAAGATGTACTGTAAACTCTTGTGATCAGTGAAGATCTCGCATTTAACCCCGTAGAGGTAATGCCGCCACATCTTAAGTGCAAAGATAACTGCTGCCATCTCTAGGTCATGGGTAGGGTAATTCAACTCGTGCTTCTTCAACTGTCTCGAAGCATAAGCAATTACTCTATCACTCTGCATCAATACACAACCCAATCCCACTCGAGATGCATCACAGAACACTGTGAAGTCCTCATTACTCACAGGCAGAGCTAACACTGGTGTTGTTGTCAATCTCCTTTTGAGCTCCTCAAAGCTCTCTTCACACTGGTCTGACCAGATAAACTTCTGGTTCTTCTGAGTCAATTTGGTCATAGGAGCTGCTATCTTTGAGAAGTTCTGAACGAACCTCCTGTAGTAACCTGCCAGTCCCAGAAAGCTTTTAATCTCAGTCACTGTCATGGGTCTGGGCCAGTTAGCTACAGCCTCTATCTTCTTGGGGTCTACCTCAATACCCTCTGCTGATACCACATGTCCCAAGAAGGCAATGCTCCGTAACCAAAACTCACACTTCGAGAACTTGGCATATAAACCATGCTCTCTCAGTGTCTGCAAAATGATCCTCAGATGCTGGGCATGCTCCTCTGCATCTCTGGAATACACTAAGATATCATCGATAAACACAATGACAAAGTGATCCAGAAACTCACTGAATACCCTGTTCATGAGATCCATAAATGCTACAGGGGCGTTAGTCAACCCGAACGGCATCACTAAGAACTCATAATGCCCATACCTGGTCCGGAAAGCTGTCTTAGGCACATCTGCCTCTCTGACTCTCAACTGATGATACCCAGAGCTCAGATCTATTTTCGAGAAACAACCTGCTCCAGCTAGCTGGTCAAATAGATCATCAATCCTAGGTAAGGGATACCTATTCTTGATAGTGACCTTGTTCAACTGTCTGTAGTCGATACAAAGTCTAAGGGATCCATCCTTCTTTCTGACAAAGAGCACTGGAGCACCCCAAGGTGAGGTACTAGGGCGGATGAAACCCTTATCTACCAAGTCCTGCAACTGTTCTTTCAACTCTGTTAACTCAGCTGGCGCCATCCTGTAGGGAGGAATAGAGATAGGTCTAGTACCTGGCAGTAATTCAATTTCAAACCCTATCTCCCTATCAGGTGGTAGTCCTGGCAAATCGTCTGGGAACACATCAAGAAACTCTCGGACTACTGGTACTGTGGCTGGTTCCCTCACCTGACTGTCTAGCTCTCTCACATGAGCTAGAAACCCCTGACAACCCCTCCTAAGCAAACGACGAGCCTGAAGGGCTGAAATCATACCTCTGGGTGTACCTCTCCTGTCTCCTCTGAAGACACACTCTGACCCATCCTGGTCTCTGAGACTCACTAGCTTCTCTCTACAGTCCAACGTAGCACTATATGCAGATAGCCAATCCATCCCTAGAATGACATCAAAATCTGTCAAGTCTAGAACCACAAGGTCAGCTGGAAGGCATCTACCCTCTATAAACACTGGACTGAAACGATAGACTGACACTGCCACTGATGGGTCACATCTAGGTCCACTGACCCAGAGAGGATACTCTAACTCAGAACTGATCAAACCCAACCTCTCTATGGCTCTCGAAGCAATAAAGGAATGAGAAGCATCGGGGTCCATCAAAGCATACACATCTGAACACCCAATGATGAGATTACCTGACACCACTGTGTTCGACGTGTTAGCCTCCTCCTGTGTCACTGTGAAAATCCGTGCTGGGGCTACCGGATTTCCACCTCGGGAACCTGCTGCTGAAGTAGAGGCTACCCCTCTCCCTCTACCTCTGCCACTAGTCTGAGGCATGACTGGAGCTGCTGGCCGTACAACTGGCTGTACCACACTGCCTGAACTCATCTGCTGGGATGGTACAAAAGTCATCTGCGGACAATCCCGAGCAATATGCCCTTCCTGTCCACATCGAAAACAAGCTGTAGATCCCAACCGACAAACTCCTCCATGTGGTTTTCCGCATCGTCTGCAGACTGGAGCTGTGCCAGAGCTTGAGCCACTACCTATTCCCAGACCTGACTTGACTTTACTCCAGAACCCTTTCCTTGTTCCTCTCGCTCTATCCCATCTCTTACTGCCTGTAGAACCTGAACTGGGGGCCTTAGAACCCGAAGCCTGTGCCTTTGACTGTTTCTGAATATTGGCACTAGCTTCCATTTTCTTGGCTGCATCTACGATGGTATGGAAACTCTCCTTTTCTGCTGGAAGAATCAAGGAAGCATACCTGGGATGCAATCTCATAGTATATCTCCTTGCTTTCTTCTGATCAGTATCATAGGCTTGACCCACGTACTGAAGCAGATCCAGGAACTTATCTGTGAATTCATCAACACTCATCTCGTCTGTCTGTCTCAACTGTTCAAATTCAATTACTTTCATCTCCCTCGAACTGTCAGGAAAAGCCCACCCTGCAAACTCATTGGCGAACTCTTCCCATGACATGCTGTCCATTCTCGGCTCCACATAATTCTTAAACCATTCTCTGGCTTTCTTGCATTTGATTGTGAAACCTGCCATCTCAATGGCTCTCCTATCATCTGCTCCCAATTCACTGGTGATCATCCTAACTGCTCTGAGGTAATCAAATGGATCATCTCCCGTGTTGTATTTAGGAGCATCCAATTTCAAATACTCCGTCATTTGGACTTTACCTCCAGATGAGCTAGGTTCATGTCTGTCAACAATAGGGGCTACTGGTTCTGGTGGTAATACTGGTTCATTTGGTTCATTTGGCTCTAGGTGTGCTGCACTTGGATGTATAGGGGAAGAGGGATACATAGGATACGGTGGATATGATGGGTAATAATGAGGATATGGCATATATGGCATGTATGTAGGATATGGGTCAAATCGAGAGTACTCCGACATCCCCTCCATCGGATACTCTGGCTCCTGAAACAAGGATGGATAGCCAAAATCTGAGGCCTGAGCACCTCCCTGCGACTCTCCCATACCTTCCTCAAAACTGCCTATACCCATACTGTCATCTCTAGACTGATCAATCTCCATAGCTTCCCTCCTTTCCTCTGATCTTCCTCCCCTAACTGTTCCTCTTCTGCTCTCGTCTACAGACCTTCTAGGGTCTATTGACGTACCTTCCCTGCTAGATCTCTGAGACCTTGCCCTTGGCAATGCAGGAGGACGAGCAGCTGATCTCTCATTCTCTGGTGGGACTCCAGTCAATCGAGCTGATCGACGAGTTCCTCGCATCTTTACTCTGGAAACACAACATATAACATACCACTTTAGCACATAAACATCAATCATACACATACAACACTCATGGCATATCATAGCAGATAGGACTCAAGACCCTATCCTAGTGGACATGATTTCCTATTGTGCTTGACCACTTCTAACCTGTCTGAGCCCAACACTGTCTCTATAGGTCCGATCATGTGAACCTAGGGCTCTGATACCAATCTGTAACGACCCCAAAAAGGACCGTCACCGGCGCTAGGATTCAGGTCGGCTTAAGGCCGCCAGAACCCGTAGCAAGCCTGCTATACTCTCTGTGTACCTGTAACACTCATACATGATCATACATTTTATGTGAAAATAAAACTCTTTTCTGAACCAAGGCTTAACCTGTGCATGCACTATCTCTGTACTCTGTACTCATGTACTCTGTACTCTGTATCCCTGACTAGAGCTTGCTCTAGATGGGTTAACTCATACCTGTTAAGCCTGGTTTTCACATACAGGAAAAACATATATACATATACAAATCATGTACAAAACATGTACACCACTAGGTCAAGCAACAACTATTACATCTCTTTAATATTACATGTCCACTCTAAGCTATTATAGATCTCTTTACTCTTCCTGTACTCTGCTGGACTGTCCCTGTACACTGTACACTGAACCTGCAAAACTGGGGTTAAGGGAGTGGGATGAGCTCTATAGCCCAGTGAGTAGAACAGTAAAACATCTCAGTAAAATATGATCTCATGGAATGCATCATATCACAGACAAGCCACATCAAGAGTAAACCTGTCACCACATAGTCCCAGTAACTCTGTGCCAGGGCGTAGAATCGAGCACCTGGTCTTCCTGTCATATATGTATATGTGTATATAACACCTGTGAACTTACCATTGCCAGGGCGTAGTCAAAGGCTCCTGGACTTTACTATATACCTGCCAGGGCGTAGTCAAAGGCTCCTGGTCTTTGCTATACGTGCCAGGGCGTAGTCAAAGGCTCCTGGTCTTCCTGTCTGTGACTATTGGATCATTCAGCATTCACTCACATCATCAAATAATAATGCAATGCAACATATTCGTGAATACTAATGCAATCAACCTATGGCATAAACATGATGCATGAGATATGCTAAAAGCAGTTTATGGTTCAATTAAAAGTCATAAGTTTAGTTCCACTCACCTCTGGCTAACTGGACTGACTGACTGACTCTGCAGGTTCTGAATCTCTGGAGCAGTACTCACTGCTGCTCTCTCTGGTTCCTCTGGTCTGTACCTATACAGATGGACTCAAATGAGGGACCAAACTAACTTATCAATACCTCTATTAAACTCCCCAAGAATCCCCTGAAACTCACTTAACTAGCCATGCAAAGCATGCAAAAGAAAAGCTGGACAGAACACCTTCGGCGGCAGGTTCGGCGGCCGAATGTCCTCTCCAGAGACGAAACTCAAGCACCTTCGGCGGCACCTTCGGCGGCCGAATCCCCCAAACAGAGCCGAACATGCAAAAACACTCGGGGGCAAGCTGTGGCAGCCTAAACTACCATGCAAGAGGTTCGGCGGCCGAATGAACTTTCGGCTGCCGAACCTGAGTTCATCCAGAACTCAGTTCCGACGGCAAACCACCTCCTTCTTTCCTTCAACTTCTCAAACCATGCAAACTTCACCTCCTCAACATACATATACTCATGTATATGATCACAGGGGTCCAAAACTATCTAATAACCCCAATCAACAAATCAAACATAACACATAAACATGTATACATGCATAACTCATCAAAACTATCATTAAGAACCTCAACATGCATCTCCTTCCACAAATCCCCCTAAAACCTTCAGAAAACATATTCAAGAACATCACGTACCTCCTGTAGTAAGAAGCTACACACTCTGAACAAGGGAAAACGGATCACCTCCTCTTACACTCTCAAACTCTCTCAAACTCACTTTTTGCTAAAACTCTCCAAACTTGGTGAATGAGCAAACTCCTGCATGAGCTGCTCAAACTCAGCAAATAAACCAAGGGAGACGTGGCCAAACTTCTGGCAACAAAGGGAACATAACACCTGTCCACAATGCTGACTAAGGATGTCCAAAAGCTGGCTGGCCAACTCAATGTCGGCTGCCCAATCGCATGCAACACCATGCAACATTCGGGGGCCGAACTTCCCTTCGGAAGCCAAACACTTTCGACGGCCGAACTTACCTTCGGCGGCCGAACTTGGCTCAACTGCCTTAGGTCATTTCAACTCAAAACTCACTTCAAGTATTCTACCACATCAACACAAATCACACTACTTAAGTAAAAACATAACTCCTACCCTTAGATAGAGTCCCAACACCCCGAATTCCACCAGACAATAGGAATTCCGGTGCCGGACTCTAGCCGGGTATTACATCACCCCATTGGGGCATTGATGAGACTCCAAAGAGGGGTTAATGTTTATGATTATGTTTATGTATAGTGCATGCACAGGTTGAGTTTGGTGAATGGATGAAAGAATGAATGAATGTAAGGAAAAGTTTAAAATTTTTATGTATGTGTTGATCATGTATGGGATTAAACAGGTTTATAAGATGAATGTTAGGCTTGCTACGGGTCCCAGCGGCCTTATGCCGACCTGGATCCTAGTGCCGGTAGCGGTTCGGATTTTCGGGTCGTTACAGATTTTGTCCACCATGAGTGGCTAAATCCATCCTTTCTAGTTGAAGTTGGAAAATTCATATTTGTGATGACTTGGGAGATTTAAATATCTATTGTTAAACTTCTATTTATTTTCAATATTTATGCTATTTGACCTTTCTATAATTGTTGCTTTGCTTTTAGAATCAATTTAGGCCTATTGCTTTTAATTGCTTGAGTAACAATTGTTTGAATAATTTAGGTCCGTAATTGCTTAGATTATTTAAACACACATTTAATCAAGTTGCATAATCTAAACTTGACCACGCGGTTGGCAAGGTTAGAATTAGGTTTCTCTAAGTCTTAATGCAGTTAACAGTTGTTCGATGCTAAAAGCCCCAAGGACATTCCTTGGCAACTTGTTAACTAATGTTTGATAAGCGAACATTTCCTAATCAAACTAGAACTAAGGAGGAATTTGGATTGTGAGAAGCGTCTTCCACATCCTAAAGCAGCCCACATACATGAAGAGAAGAAGAGAGGGGGGGTTCCTTGATATTAAGGTGTCAAGGCGGTCGAAGAAGGCCACAAGTGGAAGCAACCAATGCTTTGGTCATTCTCTTACAGAGCCTTGCTGCCAGTCCGTGCTTGCTAATTTATTGAAATAAATAGGAGTGTTAAAGAATCAATTATAAATTCTAAACAAACTGAAATAGATCCATTCTTCAACTAGAATTCTTCTCCTATTGAAATTCTCATCTATTTAAATTATTGCTTTCTCTTGCTATTTAGTTTTAATCATCAAAACAAAACCCCCTCTTTTAATTTCTTGTTATTTACTTGTCCAAGTCATTATTAGGAAAATCCGTAGTGTCAAATCCTTGTGGTTCAACCCTATTGCCACTATCTACAAGTTAATTGTTGATTGTTTAATAGGTTTATTTTTTACGGCTTCGACAACCGCTATCACACTCTAACCCAGAGACCATCAAACCCAACCTCTCGACGGCCCTCGGAGCAATGAAAGAATGAGATGCACCAGGGTCCATTAAGGCATAAACATCTGAACAACCAATGACGAGATTACCTGACACCACGGTGTTAGATGTATTTGCCTCCTGCTGAGTCATGGTGAAGATCCGTGCTGGAGCTGATGGACCTTCACCCCTGAAACCCGCTGAAGAAGAGGCTACCCCTCTCCCTCGACCTCTGCCACTAGCCTGAGTCACGGCTGGAGCTGATGGCTGAGCCACACTACCAGAAGCTGTCTGCTGAGACTGTGTCACAAAAGCTGCTCTAGGACACTCCCGTGCCATGTGTCCTTCTTGCCCACATCTGAAGCAGGCTGTCATCCCAAACCGACATACTCCCTTGTGCGGCTTCCCACACTTCATGCATACTGCATTATCTGCACCTGAGCTCGAGCCACTTTCTAATCCCAGACCTGACTTGATCTTGCTCCAGAACTTGTTCTTCTTGGACTTCCGGGAGCCTCTGTCCCACTTCTTACTGCCTGAAGCTGCTGAACTCAAGGAAGAAGGATCCAACTTTCCCCCACCTGGGGTCTTGGAACCAGAAGACTGTGCCACTGACTGCTTAACTCTTCCCTCGATTATGGCACTAGCCTCCATCCTCCGAGCCATATCCACTATGGCATGGAAACTGTTCCTCTTTTCTAACTGGATCAATGAGGAATACCTAGAATGAAGCTTCATGATATACCTTCTTGACTTCTTCTGGTCTGTGTCAAGATTTTGTCCAGCAAACGGCAACAGCTCCAAGAACCTGTCTGTATACTCATCCACACTCATTTCCTCCGTCTGCCTCAACTGCTCAAATTCAATCATCTTCAACTCCCTTGAACTGTCAAGGAAAGCCCATCCAGCAAACTCATTAGCAAACTCTTCCCATGATAGGCTATCCAACCTCGGGTTCACATAGTTCTTGAACCACTCTCGGGCCTTCTTGCACTTCAGAGTGAACCCAGCCATCTGAATGACTCTACTGTCATCAGCTCCTATCTCATCTGTAATCATCTTGACCCTCTCAAGGTACACAAACGGGTCATCACCTGTTTCAAACTGGGGAGCATCCAGCTTCATGTAATCGGTCATCTTGACCTTGCTCCCTCCAGATGAGCTAGGCTTAGGCATTTGAGTTTCTTGGACAGTAGGTTCTGCTGGTGGTGGAGGAGGTGCAGCATCCCCCTGGGTAGGGTTTGCTGGACCTGGGTAGAAAGATGGGGGTGGGTACATAGGGTACTATGAGTATGGTGGGTAAAAAGGTGGGTAGGGCATGTGAGTGATAAGGGTTAAAACTGGGGTAATCTGATGTACCTCCCATCGAATACCTGGGATTCTGTGAAAAGGGTGGGTACTGGGGTGGCTGAATAAATCCCGAGGCCTGAGTGCCTCCTTGAGACTCCCCCATACCCTCTTCAGACATACTTACTACAAGACTGTCGTCCCTCCTCTGATCCACATCCATACCATCTCCCACATCTTCCGACATTCCACCTTGTACTGTTCCCTTCTGCTCACATCAAAAGACCTTCTAGGGTCTCTTGATGCTCTCTCCCTGCTAGACTGGCAGGACATTGCCCTTGGCAATGTAGGAGGACGGGCATCTGTGCCCTCGTCCTGGGGTGGTACTCCAGTCAATCGTGTAGATCAACGAGTTCCTCTCATCTTGTTTACTGAAAAACAGCACACAACACATAGAACATTAGCATCAAATGGTTCATGTGGAAACACATGAACCCACATCACATACATCACATACATAGCATATCATCAATGCACATGCATAAAATCATGGCATTTCACATCATCATTCAAGACAGGACTCTACATCCTATCCTAGTGGACATGATTTTTCTATTGTGCTTGACCTTCTAGAACATCTATGAGCCCGACACACTATAGGTCCAACCATATGAACCTAGTGCTTTGATACCAATCTGTAACGACCCGGGAATTGGACTACTACCGGCGCTAGGATCCAGATCGGCTTAAGACCACCGGGACCCGTAGCAAGCCTAACATACAACCTGTACACCTGTTAAATCCCACACATGATCACACAATTATATAAAAAAAATTAAACTTTTCTTTCAGTTCCCAAGCTTACCCTGTGCATGCACAACTCATAATCATAATCCCCACACTGGAGCCCTCATCAAATGCTCCAATGGGGTAACATCACATACAATAAGCTTGGTTACATAAAAACATCATTAAACCATTACATTTGAAAGATCATGTATCAAAAGGGATTAACATACAAACTAGGGTCAAGCACAACTCTAATCCTCAATAACATCATTACATTGCATAACTGTTCAAAACTGTTTATTACATTCCTAAACAATACATTACATTTCAATAATTTATCATGTCCACCGCTATCTATTACACAAACATGACTTTACTCTAGCTGACCTCCTGGTCTATCCCGTACCTACAAACCTAGGGTTAATGGAGTGGGGTGAACTACTAGAGCCCAGTGAGCAGAATAATAAAACATTGTATTTAAAACATATGATATCATGGAATGCATCACATCACAAACATTTCACATCAAGGATGGACTTGTCACCAATAGCCCTCTACATAATCCAATTATGCCAGGGGCGTAGTGCAGGCCACACCTGGTCTTTCTCTTACACATAACATATCATGCATATCCAATTGTGCCGGGGGCGTAGTGCAGGCTATACCTGGTCTTTCTCTTACATTGTGCCAGGGGCGTAGTGCAGGCACGCCTGGACTTCCATATCATAACATATCATATCTCATCGTACTGAGGACTAATGGGTCATTCAACATCCATCCACATCAACATCAAGATATGCAATGCAACATATTCGTGGTTTCTAATGCAAACAACCTAATACATATCATATGGTATTTATGATGCATGAATCATGCTGAAACTTCTATTATTGGCTTTGAAACATATAGAGTTATTCCACTCACCTCTGGCTAGCTCTGACAAGACTCGGGAGCAGTTATCTCACTGCTGGGGTCCTCGGTTCCTCGGGTCCGAACCTACACGGGTGGACTAAAATGAGGGACCAAATACACATGAACATGGCTCTAAAATACTCCCCAAAAACCCCCTAAAATACCTTAAAACAATCATAGAAATCATGCAAAAGAAGGCTGGACAGGGCACTTTCGGCGGCAGGTTCGGCGGCTGAAAGTCCCTCCAGAGCCGAAAGTCATGCACCTTCGGCGGCCGAAGGTTCTCTCCAGAGACGAAACTCATACATGTTCGGCGGCACCTTCGGCGGCCGAAACTCCCTTCTAGAGCCGAAAGTCCACTTTTAGGGGCAGGGTTCGGCAGCCAAAGGCTGACCTCCACAGGCAGGTTCAGCGGCCGAAAGTTCCTTCGGCTGCTGAACCTGAGTTCTTCCAAAGGGCAGAACTCAGCCTCCTATGTGCACAAATACCACCCAAACCATTTAATCATGCATTTACCTATTCTACAATAAGCAACTCAAGCCAACAAGCATATAGGGGTCTCAAACTATCCTACACCCCAACTACAACACCTCAAACATGCATATACAACATACATTGCTCATAACCACAACATAAACCCATAAACTCAACTAAAACTTAAACAAGCATTTCTACCCCATAAAACTTCATAAAACTCGCTTAAAACATACAAGAGAGGTAGGATCTAAGCTTACCTCTTGAAGATCAAGAGGGAAGACGATCCTAACTTGGAGATGGGGAGAAATCCACTCTTTAGTCTCCAAGCTCCAAAACTTGCTCTAAGTTCACAAATCTTCAAAAGCCAAGCAAACACTTGTTAAAACTTGAAAGATTGGAGGAAAAATCATTAAAAACGACCATGGGAGAGCATGGACTCACCGTTGGCCGAAAATGGGGAGAAAACTCATCCGCTTCGGCCATAGAGTCCTTATATAGGGCTGGCCAGACCACCCTTCGGCAGCCTAAGATGCCTCCAAAACTCATGCAAGTTCGTCGGCCGAACATGAGGTTCGACGGCCGAACCTTGGCCTCTTTCGGAAGCCTAATTCGCCCCCCTAAACTATCCCATGTTCGGCGGCCGAACTTGAGGTTCGGCGGCCGAACCTGGAAATGTCTCCATGGTCTTTTTCATTCAAAACTCAGTTGCTTTCTCATTTAAAACCATCAAATACATTAAAATATTTCATAAAAACATGATTTTACCCTTCTAGAGGTTTTTCGACATTCGAGATTCCACCGGACGATAGGAATTCCGATACTGGAGTCTAGCCGGGTATTACACTTCCAATCCACTTCTTTTGAAACCTCATCTGATTTATCTTCAGATTCACACTTATCTTTATGCCGCATTTTAGGTGCTTCCGTCTGGGCTTTGGGGGTGTTTACGGAAGCCTCATCTTTTCTTTCGAGGTACATCTTAAACGCCTCTTCTCGGGTCTTATACTGCCCGAGAGTGGCCTGCAATCTTTGGATATACCGGAGTATCTGCTTATTATTCAAATTATTAAGGTTTGCTTCATTGATCACTGGATGCATGTTCTCTTGGTTATTTCGGATAGAGGAAATGATGATCCCCTCATTGGTAATGGTATTGTCAGCAAATGTAGGGTTTCCAGCCATTTTGAGTGAGGAAAGACGATAGGAAACTGGGCGTGATCCATGAGCGAGTTTAATGGATCTTTCTCGGCAATGGAACTAAATGATGTTGCTAAGATTGGATTGATGACGTAATTGAAATGAAACTGAATTGTTATTAGCTAGAACCTACAAGAGAGGAAACGTGAGGTGGTGGTAAGTGCCCACGACAGTCTATCCGATACTGAAGTGAGTGTTTAGAAGAACAGAGGGAATGTGAAGGATTACTTAGAGCTTGAATAGTATTAGAGATAGTATACATTTTCTCTGAAATCGTTCTCTTTTTATATTGTAAGGGGATGAAGATAAATATAGTGTTTCCTGAAAATTCGGCAATAATGTGACCGACTGGTCGATAATAGATATCATCAGCTAATTAGATTAGTAATCCCACGATCTTTGGCAAAATAGAAATGTGCCTAACAACGGTAACTCTGTATCAAGATTTAGTCTATTCGGAGAGGGCGAGTCTTGACGGTAGTCTGTGTGTTAAAATATTCGAATCTCCTCCTATAATGCGACAACGTTTTTCACTTATTAAATTTTACCACGTAACATCACCACGTTCATAAACACTTTTATAGATATTATTGCAAATTCGTATTTTTAGAAATATTGCCTTCAGATTAATAGGCCTATTCTCCGAAAGGCCTAATTGCTTAATTGTAATTTTTTTCTCTGCAATGTAAAAAGAAAAAAAAAATTTCATGGAAAAATATCTTATTTCTGTTTGGAGTAAATCTTCTATGCATGCAATTATTAACCCTATATTGGGACAAAATAATAGATCACATTTTTCAAAATTTGAATTATTACTTGCATGTTGGACCTATTATAATATACTCAACACACAATAAATATATAAAAATAAATAAAATATATTAATTACGAATTTCCTGATGAGACCATTGCAATTAATTGTTATAAAATAATTAGGTCAAAATTAATATATAACCCCACAAAATTTTAAAATTAACAGTTTAATCCTTACTTTATGTTGTTAAATTTTTTTCTTTTAAAAAAAGTAAATGATTTAATCTCTATTTTTTTAATTTTATCAAATTAAAAGACATATAATAATAGAGTTAAAATATAGATATTAGATTATTAAATATATACGTTCAGTCTAAAGTTTGATCCAAAAATTCAAAGAGATAAGACTAATGGAGGGATTCAATTATTGAGTGGAGACAATATGATGTGGCAAAAAACGAAATCTGGAAATAAAAAATAAGGGGCAATCATTGAGTAGGGTTTAATTTGTGGTGCATCTAGACTTATAGAGAGGATTAAAAAAATTCATATAAAATAATTAATAAAAATATTTAAATAAAATTATTTTTAAAATATGATGATAATGATAAAATGTAATATTTATGAAAAATCTTAAATTAATATTTTAAATATTTTATCAGGAGAATAATTCCAACAAATAAACGACAGCCTTTCTTACCCATTCAGCTTCATAAAAATCACAACCATGAATTTTATAAGGACTCATGTTGGATATATGGTGTGGTCTGCAACTAATTAAATACATAGTGAAATTGATCTGCTGGAGCATCGATCTCAATATCTGCCTTCGATTTGCCCAATAGCTTTATTTTTGCTTTTCATGAAAAAGGAGATATGGAGAGAGAGTTTTTGGTTTCCTTAAATAGAAGTGGCATGAGCTTAGTTGCCATATATGTATTTTTAATATTGTAGAGATCTTTCCTACTCAATTATTAAGCATTGACTATTGTGAGTGATTTCAATTAGGGTTTGTGTTATGGGATGGAAAATGTTACTATGCCTTAAATAATTATATATATCATTCTCAGAAAAATAAATTTACATTTTCTTCTTTTATTTTAAACAATATATATATATACACAGGCGATTACGGCATATTTTTATTTTTTTATATTAATATAAATAATAAATAAAAATTTTCTAAAAAATTATTTTTATTCTTAGAAAATATTTTTTTAAAATTTATTCTTTATAAACAGAGGCTATATCCTCTAAATTATGATATATATCGGTGTGCCTTGATAAAATTATAGTCTTCTAATTTTACATATCATACTTAATTATTTTTCAATACATCTTGATAAACTTAAAATTGATTGAAAATCCTAGAAAAATTAGATTTGATCAATGTTATTAATTATCGTTTGAAAAACGACCGGTGAAGAGATTTTTAGATATGAATATCATAGTTTATATCGGTAAGTTTTTATAAGTATTTAAATTTTAAGTTACTAGAGTTCACTCTTGTATATGATATCTTCTTTACTTGTTAAAATTCAAATTTTTAATTTTTATAATAAAAAGTTGAAGAAATAAATTTAAATCAAGTCCATAACCATCGATTGGATATTAAAAATTTAGATAGATATTGATAAAAGAAGCGTAATTATTAAAAAACACACAAACATAGTTTTAGGATTTAAAACGTTACTGATACAAGTTCATATGCATTATAGATACAAGTTCATATGCAAAGATGCATTGTCATTGGTGCTTCATTATAGAGCACTTATTTAATTATTATGCAAACCACATATTAGAGCATAACATGTTCCATGATCATTTCTTCTGACATTTTACGAGATGAGCAGAAACATCCTTACTAAATTGGACCATAAACTCTAGCAAGGAGTAAGGATCTCGTATATTCTCATGGAGCTTCTCATATTCTAAGGTCCAGCGCACCACACCGCCCTCTCCCTTAGGCGTAACTTGAACGGTAAACTTGAAACTCTTATATTCCTTCAACAAATCTCCATCGATCATTTTAAAGACGGTTAACAAATTCACATCATCTATGGTTTCAATTACTTGCTTAGCCACTTTAGCAGACCCATCTGTTTTTCATTTTTATACTTATTAATAATTTTTAGAAAAAAAAAAAAAAGAAAAATACAATTGGAAAAGATTAAACGCGTACCATGGAAATATTTCCAGCAAACAATAGCGCCTTCCTTACCCCATTCACCTTCATGAAGATCACAACCTTGAATATTCTGAGGGGACATATTGGATATATGGTGTGGTCGACAACTGAAGACTTCATGAAACTGATCTGTAGGAGCATTGATCCCAAATTGTGCCTCTAATTTGCCCCATAGTGTCATTTTTAGCTTTTGAAAAAAGAAAGATACAGAGTGAGTTTCTGGTGATGCTTATGATCACTAATGAATTCCTTTGGCATTGCTTTCTATATATAGAAGCTTTTTTTATATATATTTATTTTAATATTATAGAAATATTTTCATACTCAATTATGCAGATGTGACTATGCTGAGTAATTAATTGAATGTGTATTATGAGATGAAAAATATTACAAATGCCTTAAATAATTTTCGGCCATTTTGAGTGAGGAACGACGGTAGGAAACTGGACGTGATCCAGGAGCGAGTTTAATGGATCTTTCCCGGTAATGAAACTAAATGATGTTGCTAAGATTGAATTGATGACCTAACCGAAATGGAACTAAACTGTAATTGGCTAGAACCTATAAGAGAGGAAACGTGAGGTGCTGGTGGGTCCACGACAGTCTATTCAATGCTGAAGTCAGTGTTTAGAAGAATAGAGGGAATGTAAAAGATTACCTAGAGTTTGAATAGTATTAAAGATAGCATATATTTCCTCTGAAATCATTCTCCTTCTATACTGTAAGGGGATGAAGATAAATATAGTGTTTCCTGAAAATTCGACAATAATGTGGCCGACTGCTCGATAATGGATATCGTCAGCTAATTAGATTAATAATCCCACAATCTCTAGCAAAATAAGAATGTGTCTAATAACGGTAACTCTGTATCAAGACTCGGCCTATCTGGAGAGGGCGAGTCTTGACGGTAGTCTATGTGTTAAAGTATTTGGGTCTTCTCCTGTATTAAGATAACATTTTCCACTTATTAAATTTTACCACGTGATCCATATTTTATGGTGACAACTCATAACTTATTTTAGGCTAATATTATATAATATCACCACGTTTACAAACACTTTTATTGATATTGTTGCAAATTTGTCTTTTTGAGAAATATTGCCTTCAGATTAATAGGCCTATTCTTTGAAAGGCCTAATTGCTTAATTGTAATTTTATTCCCTGCGATGTAAAAAAAAAAAAAAAAAAAAATTCCATCGAAAAAAAAATCTTATTTCCATTTGGAGTAAATCTTCTATACATGCAATTATTAACCCTTTATTGGGACAAAATAATAAAATTTTGAATTATTACTTGCATGTTGGACCCTATTATAATATACTCAACACACAATAAATATATAAAAATAAATAAAATATATTAATTACGAATTTCCTACGGATGAGACCATTGCAATTAATTGTTATAAAATAATTAGGTCAAAATTAATATATAACCGCATAAGATTTTAAAATTAACAGTTTAATCCTTACTTTATGCTGTTAATTTTTTTTTTAAAAAGTAAATGACTTAATCTCTATTTTATAATTTTATCAAATTAAAAGACATATAATAATAGAGTTAAAATATAGATATTAAATTATTAAATATATACGTTTAGTCTAAAGTTTGATCCAAAAATTCAAAGAGATTAGACTAATTGAGGGATTCAATTATTGAGTGGAGACAATATGATGAGGCAAAAAATTATGTTTTTCTTCTAGATTTTTTTACTAATATTTTAGATTTTAAGTTAAGTGTATGTAGGGAAGTATACCGACTTGAATTAATATGAATATAATATATAATTATTTTAAAAGAATTTTGTAATATACTTTTATTTTGAGGAGTAGAATAAAAATTTTAACGAAATGGGTAATAATAGCAGGTGATAAGATCACACACAATATTTTATTGGGAGCAAATAAATGTGAAATCTCCATTGTTTTTCTTCTTTTGTTGTAAAAGATGATGTAAAGTTATGGGCAAATATTGATCGATTGTACGATTTAAATAAATAACTTTTCAATTAATTATCAATTACCTTAAGAAAACTTAAAATCTATCGAAAAACTCAGAAAAATTGGATTGATCGATGCTAATTGATTATTCAATGTTTGGAGAAAGATATCCCTAAATATAAATATAATAGTTCATACCGATAAGTTTTCATGAGGTTTTTATTTATTTTATATTAAATTTTGAGCTGTTAAGAGTTTGTTTTTGACAATGTAATTTATTTTCTGCTCGTCAAAATTTGAATATATATATTTTTTCAATAATAAATTGAAGAAATGAGTTTAAAGTAGTTAATATGAGCAACGACTATAAATCAAATATTTAGATTGATATATAAATATTACTAGACATTTTGATATTGAAGTAACACAAACACATGATATAGATTTTAGGCAAATTTTTCTGCAACAAAATGTTCTAGCCACTTGTGCATCATTATAGAGTACTTATTTAATTATTACATGAAATATCACGTATTATGACATAACATAATCTATGATAATTTCTTTTGATATTCCACGAGATGAGCAGCAAACATCTTTGCTTAAGTGGATAAGTAGTTCCAGTAATGTATTAGGATCTGATATATTCTTATGAATTTTTTCATATTTCAAAGTTCAATGCACCTAACTTCCCTCATCTTTGGGTGTAGCTTGAATGATTAACTTGAAACTTTTGTACTCCTTCAATAGATCTCCTTCAATCACTTTGAAGGTGGTTGACAAGTTCACATCATGTATGATTTCAATTATCTCTTTAACTATTTTACGAGATCTATCTGTTTTTCATTTTAATACTTAGTTAATAATTCTTAAAATTTAAAAAAAAACTAAAATAAAAGTTAAAGAAAGTTTCAATAGAAGATTTAAGGCTTATTACGAGAATAATTCCAGCAAACGACAGTGCACTCCTTACCCATTCACCTTCATGGAGATCACAACTATCAATTTTATTGGGATTCATATTGGATACATGGTGTGGTCTGCAACTAAAGACATCGTGAAATTGATCTGCTGGAGCATTGATCTCAACATCTGCCTCCAATTTGCCCAATAGCGTCATTTTTGCTTTTCAAGAAAAAGGAGACGTGGAGAGAGAGTTTTTGGTAATGCTTATGCTGCTTTGGCATTGCTTTCCTTATATAGAAGTTGCATAAGCTTAGTTGCCATATATATGCTTAGTTGCATTGACTATTGTGAGTGATTTCAATTAGGTTTTGTGTTATGGGATGGAAAATGTTACAATGCCTTATATAAATAATTATATATCTCATTCTAATAAAAATAAATTTATATTTTCTTCTTTTATTTTAAACAATATATATATATATATATATCTGTGCGATTGCTGCATAATTTTATTTTTTTTATATTAATAGAAATAATAAATAAAAATTTTCTTAAAATTATTTTTATTCTTAAAAAATATTTTTCATAATAAATATTTTTAAAAATTTTATTCTTTATAAACAAACAAAAGCTACATCCTCTAAATTATGATATATATCAGTGTGCCTTCATAAGATCATAGTCTTCTAATTTTACGTATCATACTTAATTATTTTTCAATATATCTTGATAAACTTAAAATTGATTGAAAATTCTAGGAAAATTAGATTTGATGCTACTAATCATTGTTTGAAACAAAGAAAACGGCCGGTGAAGAGATTTCTGGATATGAATATCATAATTTATGTCGATAAGTTTTCATGAGTATTTTTCATTCTATGTTAAATTTTAAGTTGTAAGAGTTCGCTTTGAATTTTTAATTTTTTATAATAAAAAATTAAAAAAATAGATTTAAATCAAGTTGAATCAACATCAATCGGACATTAAAAATTTAGATAGATATTAATAAAGGAAGCGTAATCATTAAAAAAAAACACAAACATAGTTTTAAGATGTAATACATTGTAGATATAAGTTCATACACAAATAAGTGTCTTATTGGTGCTTCATTATAGAGCACTTATTTAATTATTATGCAAATCACATATTAAAGCATAACATGTTCATGATCATTTCTTCGGATATTTCACGAGATGAGCAGAAACATCCTTACTAAATTGGACAATAAACTCTAGCAAGGAGTAAGGATCTCGTATATTCTCATGGATCTTCTCATATTCTAAGGTCCAACGTACCACACTGCCCTCTCCTTTAGGTGTAGCTTGAACGGTCAACTTGAAACTCTTATATTCCTTTAAAACATCTCCTTCGATCACTTTGAAGACGGTTAACAAATGCACATTATCTATGGTTTCAATTAGATCCTTAGCCACGGTAACAGACCCATCTGTTTTTCATTTTTATACTTGATTAATAATTTTTTTTTAAAAAAAGAAAATTACAATTGAAAAAGATTAAACGCTTACCATAGAAATATTTTCAGCAGATAATAGAGCCTTCCTTACCCCATTCACCTTCAAGAAGATCAACACCAAGAATTTTGTGAGGGGACATATTGGGTATAAGGTATGGTCGGGAACTGAAGACATCATGAAACTGATCTGCGCATCAATCCAAAAATGTATCTCTAATTTGCCCCATAGTGTCATTTTTAGTTTTTGAAAAAAGAAAGATACAGAGTGAGTTTCTGGTGATGCTTATGATCACTGATGAATCTAATGATGCATGAAGTCCTTTGGCATTGCTTTCTATATATAGAAGTGGCATGAGCCTAATTGTCATTTGAGATATTTTCCTACTCAATTATTAAGCTGTGACTATTTTGAGTGATTTCAATTAGAATGTGTATTATGGGATGAAAAATATTGCAAATGCCTTAAATAATTTTCTTTCATTAAAATTATTATTATTATTATTAAGGTAATGTATCCTAAAATATTGGTTAAGGAAAAGGCAAGAAGATAGAGGAAAAATAAGATGTAATATAGTTGACATTTCATTAAATAATAAATTAAATTTCATTTGCAATGAAAAATTAATTTTAAAATTATTTAAAAAAGAGAATGATAATAATTTATGTAAGTTTAATAATTTAAATAGTTAAATAATAGAAAATAAATTAAAATGATAATATAAATACTTATAAACTAATTTGAAATTATAAATGATAACTCTGACTCTCCCTGGGCTCCCTATTTGATAGATCTGGTTCTCCCTCGTCCCCTGGTATCTGGATCTGATTCCTTTTTGGGCTCCCTGATGGGTCTATCAAATGGGTCTCCATGTTCTATTTGATGAAAGGACCTGCAAAATAAGGGGAGACAGTCAGGGGTCTACCGGGGATGCCCCGGCGGAGACCCTCCGACGTTCAAGTCAGGTTTCATGAATAAGAATAGTATATCCAGGCAAGAGTTGCAGAGAGAAAATAAAAATGGAGTCCAGGCAGGAGGAAAGAAAGAAGATGATCCCCCTTGCAAGAGAAGACCCCCCGATATATAGTGCTTCCTATCCTTGTCACTCAGGCCCGTACGTACGGGCGTGTCAGGCACCTGCTCCATGCGTAACGGCCATTTAATGCTCTCCAGAGAGCATGCGGGTAGAGCTGATGAGTGAGTGGGCCTACTCCCTTATGGGGCTTGTGCTCATATCTGATCCGGATCATCCTGGGTTGCCGGCCCAGGCTCGTGAAGTCGAGCCGCCTTTCGAGCGTATGATCTGATGGGCTTTGGACCTGTGGCCTTCTTTTGGACCCGACCTTATTCCTGGGCTAGGAAAGATATGGAGGTTATCAATTGCCCCTTTACCTCCTCAGCAGTTATTCCATGACTGGTGAGGGGGTAAATACTTAGGCTCCACTAATGACCATGCCGGCTCTACTGGGTCTTTACTGGTCGAACCGATCCGGGCTAAGAGTTCGGAGTCTGGTTAAGCTTCTGACTTGCGAGTTTTTCTTATTCTCATGAGGGCATTTCTGTTTTTGGCTCACGATCTCGTCATTGTTGCGAGCTCAGGAATATAATACCTTGTTCCTCTTGAGATAACTTTCTGGTAGTCGGTGTGGTTTGAGTTGTGAGCTCCACTGGGATAGAGTACTCATTCTTTTGTTGTTTTCCTCTTCCTGGGTTATTCTTGCTGAATGTCTATTTATTGTGAGTTAATCCGAGATGTGAGCATGGTCCTTCGCCTTCGTTTATCCTTTTATGCGTTCCTGCATTTGGGGGCCTTTTCGTAGAGGGAGCTCGGTTCTCTGTTATTTCTTCTGTATTTAGCTTTATTCTACTTGAGTGTTTTCCTGTTGCGAGTTCATCTGAGCTGGGAGCTCGGTTCTTTGCTTTTCGCTTAGGCTTTTGTGCCTATAGCCTGTGATGGTGTCTATATCGCGAGCTCTGAAGTTTGGAATTTCACTTTCTTTACTTTGGTGCCCCGAGCTCTTTTGTGAAGTCGAACTTAATTTCTTACTCTCTTGTTGAGCCATATTCGGGCTGCCTATTGTGTTTACCAGTACCTAGCTCATTTTCTTGAGATCGTCATGGTGTTTTGACACTTTTGGCTGTTATGTGAGATTAAAGTCTCTCTACCTGATGACTCGAGCTCCTTTGGGAGGTCGGAGTTTAGCTTTTCATTTATGGTCCCGTGCCCCAATCTTTTATGTGAGATCAGAACTATGTTCTTATGAGTTGTTTTTGCTTGTAGCACCGGATGATCTTGGGGATTCCGGCCATTTTTGCTCCGGGAGATCTTTGAGATCTTCGCCGGTCTTCTACCTCAGTGCGGTCTTCTACCTCAGTGAGGTCTTCTACCTCTCAGTGAGGTCTTCTGCCTCAGTGAGGTCTTCTGCCTTAGTGAGGTCTTCTGCCCCATTGAGGTCTTCTGAGGTCTTCTACCTCAGTGAGGTCTTCTGCCTCATTGAGGTCTTCTGCCTCATTGAGGTCTTCTGCCTCAGTGAGGTCTTCTGCCTCAGTGAGGTCTTCTGCCTCAGTGAGGTCTTCTGAGGTCTTCTGCCTCATTGAGGTCTTCTGCCTCAGTGAGGTCTTCTGCCTCATTGAGGTCTTCTGCCTCAGTGAGGTCTTTTGAGGTCTTCTGCCTCAGTGAGGTCTTCTGAGGTCTTCTGCCTCATTGAGGTCTTCTACCTCAGTGAGGTCTTCTGAGGTCTTCTGCCTCAGTGAGGTCTTTTGCCTCATTGAGGTCTTCTGCCTCAGTAAGGTCTTCTGCCTCAGTGAGGTCTTCTGCCTCATTGAGGTCTTCTGCCTCAGTAAGGTCTTCTGCCTCAGTGAGGTCTTCTACCTCAGTGAGGTCTTCTGAGGTCTTCTGCCTCAGTGAGGTCTTCTGCCTCATTGAGGTCTTCTGCCTCAGTGAGGTCTTCTGAGGTCTGCTGCCTCATTGAGGTCTTCTGCCTCAGTGAGGTCTTCTGCCTCAGTGAGGTCTTCTGAGGTCTTCTGCCTTATTGAGGTCTTCTCAGTGAGGTCTTCTTTTGCCAGGACCTCATTGAGGTCTTCTTAGTGAGGTCTTCTTTTGCCTGGACCTCATTGAGGTCTTCTTTTGCTAGGACCTCATTGAGGTCTTCTTTGCTAGGACCTTATTGAGGTCTTCTCAGTGAGGTCTTCTTTGCCAGGACCTCATTGAGGTCTTCTCATGCCAGGACCTCAGTGAGGTCTTCTTTTGCTAGGACCTCATTGAGGTCTTCTCAGTGAGGTCTTCTTTTGCATGGACCTCATTGAGGTCTTCTTTTGCCAGGACCTCATTGAGGTCTTCTCAGTGAGGTCTTCTTTTGCCTGGACCTCATTGAGGTCTTCTTTTGCCAGGACCTCATTGAGGTCTTCTTTGCCAGGACCTCATTAAGGTCTTCTTTTGTCAGGACCTCATTAAGGTCTTCTCAGTGAGGTCTTCTTTTGCCTGGACCTCATTGAGGTCTTCTCAGTGAGGTCTTCTTTTGCCAGGACCTCAGTGAGGTCTTCTTTTGCCAGGACCTCATTGAGGTCTTCTTTGCCAGGACCTCATTGAGGTCTTCTCATGCCAGGACCTCAGTGAGGTCTTCTTTTGCCAGGACCTCAGTGAGGTCTTCTTTGCCAGGACCTCAGTGAGGTCTTCTTTTGCCAGGACCTCAGTGAGGTCTTCTTTTGCCAGGACCTCATTGAGGTCTTCTATTGAATCCGCTGTGATCTTTGTTTTGTTTTCCCGGGAGTTCTGGGGATTCCGGTCTTCTTTGTTTTCCCGGGAGTTCTAGGGGATCCCGGTCTTCTTTGTTTACCCGGGAGTTCTAGGGGATCCTGGTCTTCTTTGTTTTCCCGAGAGTTCTAGGGGATCCTGGTCTTCATGCTCCGGGAGGTCTTTTAAGATCCTCACCGGCCGTTTTTACTCCGGGAGATCTTTGAGATCCGCCGGCCTTATACCTTCTTGAGGTTTTTCACAAGATTCGGGCTCTTTGGCCTTACTGTAGCTTCCAGGCTCTTTAGCCTTGCATGGGATTCAGGCTCATTGGCCTTACTGTCGCTTCCAGGCTCTTTAGCCTTGCATGGGATTCAGGCTCATTGGCCTTACTGTCGCTTCATCATCTCAGCCGGTTTTGTGGTGCCGGGGGCCTTTTGGGAGCCCAGCCACCTACCTCACTGAGGTCTTGCGTAAGATTAAGGCTTTTTGGCCTTACTCTTTTTTCTGAATTTTTCTGCAAAATAAGAGCTTGCACAGAACGTATATAACGAGAAGACTCATTGTTAATTCAATAATATTCATCAATAAATAATATGTCGCACATGTTACTTAGTTTCATACTTCAGATGAACAATTTATAAAATACTATGCTTGAACATGTAAAATATTGTGAAAAGTATAAGTATTATTTACACTTTATAATTCTGTAATTAATAATAACTGCAAAACGAGAAATATAGTGAAAGCAGTGCAAAAAACTCTCGATTTTGATCCAGTTGTAATGATTGATAGTAATTAATTGCTTGCAGTAGGAGTGAATTGTGGGTACGCTAGTTTTAGAAAATCATTTATAATGACATTGAATGTAAATTATTCTAGATGGCAAATTATGACGGTCTCTCTATAAGCAGGATAATTAATTGTTATTTTTAATATTTTCCTTTTTCTTTTTAAGGATAATAGTATAACTGAAATTAAAAATCATTACCTGCCACTCTTGAAGCCCTTGCATACTTTCTTAGTTTAATTTCTTGATAGCAACCACCATTCCAATGCCAGTTTTGGAGGGTGTAAAAGTCTTTTCATCTATTCATCCTTTGTAAACTTTACCAAAACCACCTTGACCCCACAAAGTGTCTGGCTTGAAATTCTTTGTGGCACTCATCCAATCAGCAAAGGTGAACTCCTTCAAGTTTGGTGCTTCCAAAATTTGGCCGTTTGGATTTGGCTTATCATTCACTTCACTTACCGCAGCAGAGAATTGACTCTTACCTGCACTGCTGCTTGAGGCTGAGAAATTGCTGGTGGTAGTGGTGTTATTTGATGACCCTGGGGTGAGAGGATTGGTGGTGGTGAAAGAGGAGCTAGAGGGAGACCCAAAGCAATTGCCCATGTTGACTTTTTCAAGTGTCTCTTCTCTTTCCTTCTTCCTTAGCAGATGCCGATCTCCACCCAAGTGCCTGCACAGCCGACCCGCTGCTGTCGCCAGCCCGGATTGCCAATGACAGAGCAACATTTGCGCTTCGCCTGCTTTCCTTTCCGCTGCCGGCGCGTATGAAGTCGAAGGCATCGCAAGAGACCTCGCGATCTCCCGTAGTTGTCTTCCCCCGTCCTTGAGACAACCGAGCTTTCCCGGCTGTTACGACGCATGGCTTCGGGCTTCGCCGGTGATACCAATGACTGGACGCGACATTGGATTGTCACCTTCCAGCGCCAGCCGTCCCGACGCCGTTCATTGGGCATGAGGTCACTGTCATCGTGAACCCAAAGCGGTAGATTCCCAATTTTCACTCTTTCAAACAATAGATTTTCCAAACAATGATGAAAAAGAAGAAAAAAGAAAAGTTGTTGCTGATTGGCCGTGAGCCCTGACCATCCTGTGCGGGTTAAGAATTCTTGACTTCTTGTTGAAAGCATCTCCACTCACGCTTTCCCCTCTGTAACCAGGCAATTTTACTATGTTCTTTTCCTCAAACAGGGCTCCGATCTCGAGCACGATCTCGAGTACGGATCTAATTTCGCGCACGGGTCCGACTTCAACGTGTAATATCTTAACGATGTTTTTGATTTTAGTGAAATTCCACCAGTTATTCCTTCTCAAGCCGACGTGCCTTCACTCACAATACTGTGATTATTGGATTAATCGAGCTCTTTTCAGTTCTGCTACTCCGACCAGCGAAACTATTAACGGTCCTACTAGTGGTGCTTGATCAGTCTGTCGTGTCTGTCGTTCTCTCGACAGTCAGACGGACTAATGCCGACCATGCCGACCTGGGTATCTCAGTTCACCTTGTCTTCGAGCTGGACGACATACCGAGTCCGAGCTTATCCACTTTGACCTGCCTGGGTATTTGATCATTTTCGATTGTCTCCAGATTGCCCGATACTTGAGGGGCGCTGCTCTGCATCCAAGTTGGATGGCCCTGAATCGTGTCCCTTCCGACCTCATGCCCATCCGACCTGAAATGTTAGTCCTACCTCGCCTATTTTTTATTTATTAATCTTCTTTCTAACTTGCTAAACTGGGATTTTACAGCCGATCTGCCCCTTCTCCTCGGCAATATATACACAGCCAACTCACAAAATATATATATCATTGATTCTTTTTTCTTTTTATAGAAAAAATTAAAATCTATATTCATAAACAAGCATTTCGATCTGAAGTTTCACCTCGTCAGATCTCAAAGAAAAAGTTAGTAGTAATAAAATTTAATAAATGTTAAAATAAACAACGAGGGCAGGAAAATGAAGATTAAAAGACTGTCAAGATATTCTTGAACCAGCTGGGTCTTTCTTTTCAGCTAGGCTATTCAGCTGGGTTATTATAAATCTCCAGCTTTCTTTTCGTATAAACTTTCATACCTCCATGTGGATCTCAATGGGTGGATTTAGGAACTCCGGTGACGAAAAGATCTCCTTCGTTCCCATAGATGGCGCCATTTGATAACTCTGACTCTCCCTGGGCTCTCTATTTGATAGATCTGGTTCTCCCTCGTCCCCTGGTATCTGGATCTGATTCCTTTTTGGGCTCCCTGATGGGTCTATCAAATGGGTCTCCATGTTCTATTTGATGAAAGGACCGGCAAAATAATGGGAGACAGTCAGGGGTCTACCGGGGATGCCCCGGCGGAGACCCTCCGACGTTCAAGTCAGGTTTCATGAATAAGAATAGTATATCCAGGTAAGAGTTGCAGAGAGAAAATAAAAATGGAGTCTAGGCAGGAGGAAAGAAAGAAGATGATCCCCCTTGCAAGAGAAGACCCCCCGATATATAGTGCTTCCTGTCCTTGTCACTCAGGCCCGTACGTACGGGCGTGTCAGGCACCTGCTCCATGCGTAACGGCCATTTAATGCTCTCCAGAGAGCATGCGGGTAGAGCTGGTGAGTGAGTGAGCCTACTCCCTTATGGGGCTTGTGCTCATATCTGATCCGGATCATCCTGGGTTGCCGGAAGTCGAGCCGCCTCTCGAGCGTATGATCTGATGGGCTTTGGACCTGTGGCCTTCGTTTGGACCCGACCTTATTCCTGGGCTAGGAAAGATCTGGAGGTTATCAATAAATATTTCAATATTTCAATATTTCAATAAAAATATAAATAAAAATATATTCAAAATAAAGTTAATATATGAATAATTAAATCATAAAAATAATTAAATATATAGAGGGATTCCTTAATCGGGGACAATATTTGTGAAAGTGTATTTTCAAATGTTTGGGGGAAATGTTTTTTGTGATATTTTTTTCTGGATATTATTATATGATAATTATTTATAAAAAATTTATAAATATACTTTATATTTTGAGTATAATAAAAATTTAAAGAAAAGGAGCAATAATAATGAGTGATAAGATTTCTTTTAATCTCTTACGATATTTGTAAAAAAGTGTTTTAAAATTATTGATTTTTTTTTTTTTTTTTGTGATAAGATTATGTAAAGTTGGGCAAATATTTATTGTATGGTTTAAATAAAGTAACTTTTCAGTCCTTAAATTAATTAATAAAAATATTTTTTTTATTTATAAATCAAATAGTTTAATTCTTGAATTATAATATTTCTTTACCTAAATCTCAAATCCTTCCATATATTTTATTGGTAATTAAATAGAGTTCTTTAACTAAATAAAATTATTTAAAAAAATCTAATTGAAACTCAACGTTTAAGCAAGTTTTTTCATACGATACATCTCTAACTCTATTTAAGTTTAGTGAGATAAAACAATTATCACAAATAGAAATAATAAGATAATTTTATTTCATTTTTAATGTTAAATTTATTTTAAAATTTAGTTAAAATTTAATTAAATTATTTAAATTCATATATGAAAGCGAGTTAATCTTAATAATTAAATAAAATATTTATATTAAAGTTTAAATAAAATATTTATTTTTTAAATAAGATTAGGTATTTCTAGCTATTCGAAGAGGGTGCCATAACACATAGAGGAGTTGAGCATTATTTGATGAAAAATTCCATAGAAATTTTAATATATAAATATGATACATAAATAAATAATATATTATTTTAAATTATAGCAAATCCCATATTTAATTTATATAGATATATAATTAATAAGTGAAAATGTGAATATATATTATAATCTAAAAGTGCTATGCTACTTCTAGCTTGAATGAATTTCACAGAGGAAATTACGCGGCTAAAATATCTTTCAATTTTTTTTTATGTTTATAGAATACTCAAAAGAAATGATTGATAAAAATTATTTTACTGATAAAAATATTAAATTATTTTTAAAGACAATAATTTATTTTTTATAAATAAATAGAATCTAAATCCCGCCTCCAAATTATGATGTCTATTACAATATGTATGAATAAAATCATGGTCTCTGATTTTATGTATCATAATTAATTATCAACACATATTGATAAATTTAAAATTGATGGAAAACTTTCAAAAAATTAGCTAGATCGATAGATGCTACTAATTGATTATTTATTGTCTGAAAAAACAGCAAAGAGATTCTTAGATATGAATATGTGATGATCATATTCCATGATCATTTCTTCCGGCATTCCACGAGATGAGCAGAAATATCCTTACTGCAATGGATAAGAAATTCCATTAATGTATGGAGATCTGATATATTTTCATTCAACTTCTTATATTAACAAGGTCCAATGCACCAAACTGCCATTTCTTTTGGGTGTAGCTTGAACGGTAGCTTTGAAACTCTTGTACTCCTTCATTAGATCTCTGACGATCATTTCATAAGTGGTTGATAAGTTCACATCATCTATAGTTTCACTCACCTCTTTTGCCACTTTGCGAGATCAATCAATTTTTTATTTTTATACTTATTAATAAGTTTCAAAAATCTGCGAATGTCGACACGAACATTCGGCATAACACAAAATTATTTAAATCTTGAAACTCCAGGGTCGTCCTGAAAATGGCTAGATGGCTTCAAGGGTCTTCCGTCCCATAATACTTATCCAAATAGGACAACTTGAACTTAGCAGGAAAAGTTTTCGCCAGTATTTTTTCCGAAAGAGGCGAGACCCCATCCAAACTATAATCCTCTTCTTGTTTTCTTTAATATCTTTGTATGGCTCGTACTAACTTCCAATTCACTTCTTTTGAAACCTCATCTGATTTATCCTCAGATTCACACTTACCTTTATGCCGCATTTTAGGTGCTTCTGTCTTGGCTTTGGGGGTGTTTACGAAAGTCTCATCTCTTCTTTCAGAGTCCATCTTAGACGCCTCTTCTTGGGTCTTATACTGCCCGAGAGTGGCCTGCAACCTTTAGATATACTGGATTATTTGCTCATTATTCAAATTATTAAGGTCTGCTTCATTGATCACTAGATGCATGTTCTCTCGGTTATTTGGGATAGAGGAAATGATGACCCCCTCATTGGTAATGGTATTGTCAGCAACTGTAGGGTTTTCGGCCATTTCGAGTGAGGAAAGATGATAGGAAACTGGGCCTGATTCAGGAGTGAGTTTAAAATACCCGGCTAGACCCCGGCATCGGAATTCCTACCTTCTGGCGGAATCTCCATTGAAATCCAAAATTCTCGGATGTCGGAGCCTTCTAAAAGGGGAAAATAAAGGTTTTCTAAAATGTTTTTATATATTTTTATGATTTTAATGAAGAAAGAAATTGAGTTTTGAAAGAAAAGACCAAGGAGGGAAAAGCCAGGTTCGGCCGCCGAACCTCAGGTTCGGCCGCCGAACCTCATGTTTGGCCGCCGAACATTGGGCTCTTGTGGAAGCACCTTTGGACCCTGAAGGTGGTATGGCCAGCCACCTATAAAAGGCCCCTTATCCGAAAATGGATGAGTTTTCTCTCTCTATTTTCGGGCATAGGTGAGATTTCGCCCTCCTTTGGTTGATTTTGTATTTTCCTTCATTTCCTTCAAGTCTTGATGAGTTTTTACCTTTGTTTTGAAGATTTTAAGCTACGATCAAAGTTTTGAAGCTTGGAGACCCCCAGAGCTCGATTTCTCCCAATCTCCAAGTTTGGATCACCTCTCATCTCGATCTTCAAGAGGTAAGTGTAGATCTATACCTTTTTATATTTTAAGTAAGTTTTAGGAGGTTTTAAGGGTGTTTAATGCATGTTTAGATTAGATCTAAATGTTAGGGTTTATGTTAGTTTAATGTTAAATGTGATGCTATGTTGATGTTTGTTGGGGGTATAGGCTAGTTTTAAGCCCCTATAAGCTTGAATATGTATTTATGCATGCTTTAGAATAGTTGGATGGGTGTTGGTGAGGTTTGGATGGCTGAATACATGAGGCGAAATCGGGTTCTGTCGTCCTGGAGAACCCAGGTTCGGCCGCCGAAGCAAGGTTTGGCCGCCGAACCTGCCAGAGGAGGCAGTTTTGGCCGCCTAAACTCGCCCCTGAAAGTTGGACTTTCGACTCTGGAGGGGAGTTTCGGCCACCGAACCTGCCCCCGAAGGTGGGTGACTTTCAAGTCTGTGAAGGCTTTCGGCCGCCGAACCCTGCCCCCGAAAGTGCCTGACTTTCGGCTCTGTAGGGACCTTCGGCCGCCGAACCTGCCGTCGAAAGTCCCCTGCTCAGCCTTCCTTTGCTTGTTTTGTGTGCATGTTTTATGATGTTTTAGGGGGTTTTTGGGGAGATGTTTAGAGTCATGTTAGAGTATGTTTGGTCCCTCATTTGAGTCCACCTGTGTAGGATCGGACTTGAGGAACCGAGGTGATCAACAGTGAGTTAGCTGTTCCAGAGTCAGCCAGAGGTGAGTAGAACATAACTCTTTCTTTTTTTAAGCAATCAAAATTTTAAGCATGCTCATGCATCATGGATACTATGTTTATGTATTAGGTTGTGGCATTAGAATTCACGAATATGATGCATTGCATAATTTGTTGTTGTTGTGGATAGATATTGGATGACCCACTAGCCCTCAATATGATATGATATGGTATGTAAGAAAGTCCAGGGCTGCCCATGTCATGCGTCCTGGCATTATATTATGTTTACGAGGAAGTCCTAGGGAGCCCCGTCGAGGGCCGGGCACATTGGATTATGTAGAGGGTTATTGGTGACAAGTCCATCCTTGTTGTGAATTGTTTGAGTTGTGACGCATTTCATGAAAGCATGTGTTTTATTAAATTGTGTTTTACTGTTCTACTCACTGGGCTTTTGTAGCTCACCCTTTTCCCCTAACCCCCAGGTTTGCAGGGTCAGAGATAGCAGGAAGTCAGCAAGGGTAATGGCTATGTCATGTAATAGATTAGTAGTGGACATGAAATGACATGTAATGTAATGTAAGGTATTATTCAGTAATGTAATGCGGATTAGTATTGTGCTTGGCCCTAATGTATGGTTAATCCCTTTTGGTATATGATCTTTATGAAATGTTTTTAATGATGATATATGTTGAACCAAGCTTGATGTATGAGATGTTGACCCAACTGGAGCATTTGATGAGGGCTCCAGTAAGGGGTTTTATGTATACAGTTATGATGCATGCACAGGTTAAGCTTGGTATATGAAAAATTTAAAGTTTTTATGAAAATGTATGATCATGTATGGGATTTTAGCAGGTATACAGGATGTATGTTAGGCTTGCTACGGGTTCCGGCGACCTTAAGTCGATCTGGATCCTAGCGCCGGTAGCGGTCCGGTTTTCGGATCGTTACACCTTTATGCCGCATTTTAGGTGCTTTCGTCTTGGCTTTGGGGGTGTTTACGGAAGTCTCATCTCTTCTTTCAGAGTCCATCTTAGACGCCTCTTCTTAGGTCTTATACTGCCCGAGAGTGGCCTGCAACCTTTAGATACACTGGATTATCTGCTCATTATTCAAATTATTAAGGTCCGCTTCATTGATCACTGGATGCATGTTCTCTCGGTTATTTGGGATAGAGGAAATGATGAGCCCCTCATTGGTAATGGTATTGTCAGCAACTGTAGGGTTTCCGGCCATTTCGAGTGAGGAAAGACGATAGGAAATTGGGCCTAATCCAGGAGTGAGTTTAATGGATCTTTCTCGACAATGGAACCAAATGATGTTGCTAAGATTGGATTGATAACGTAGTCGAAATGGAACTGAGCTGTAATTGGCCAGAACCTACAAGAGAGAAAACGTGAGGTGGTGGTGGGTGCCCACGACAGTCTATGTGATGCTGAAATCAGTGTTTAGAAGAACAAAGAGAATGCGAATGATTATTTAGAGTTTGAATAGTATTAGAAATAGCATACATTTTCTCTGAAATCGTTCTCATTTTATACTGTAAGGGATGAAGATAAATATAGTGTTTTCTGAAAATTCGGCAATAATGTGGCTGACTGCTCAATAATGAACAACGTCAGCTAATTAGATTAGTAATCCCACGATCTCTGACAAAGTAGAAATGTGCCTAATAACAGTAACTCTGTCAAGACTCGGCCTATCCTAGGAGGGCGAGTATTGACGATAGTCTGCGTGTTAAAGTATCCGGGTTTCCTCCTGTAGTGAGACAATGTTTTTTACTTGTTAAATTTTATCACGTGATTCCTATTCTATTGTGACAACTCATAACTTTTTTTGGACTAATGTTATGTAACACCACTATGTTCGTAAACAATTTTACTGATATTGTTGCAAATTTGTGTTTTTGAGAAATATTGCCTTCAGATTAATAGGCCTATTCTCTGAAACGCCTAATTGTTTAATTGTAATTTTTTTCTCTGCAATGTAAAAAAAAAAAAAAATTCCATGGAAAAAAATCTTATTTCCGTTTGGAGTAAATCTTCTATGCATGCAAATTGGGACAAAATAATAGATCACATTTTTCAAATTTTGAATTATTACTTGCATGTTGGACCCTTTTATAATATACTCAACACACAATAAATATATAAAAATAAATAAAATATATTAATTACAAATTTCCTACGGATGAGACCATTGCAAATTCTTGTTATAAAATAATTAGGTCAAAATTAATATATAACCGCATAAAATTTTAAAATTAACAGTTTAATCCTTACTTTATGCTGTTAAATTATTTTTTTTTTAAAAGTAAATGATTTAATCTCTATTTTTTAATTTTATCAAATTAAAAGACATATAATAATAGAGTAACACAAACACATGACATAGATTTTAGGCAAGTTTTTCTGCAACAAAATGTCCCAGCCACTTGTGCTTCATTATAGAGCACTTATTTAATTATTAAAAGAAATATCACGCGTTATGACATAACATAATCTATGATCATTTCTTTTTGACATTCCACGAGATAAGCAGAAATATCTTTACTTAAGTGGATAAGTAGTTCCAATAATGTATTAGGATTTGGTATATTCTCATGGATTTTTTCATATTTCAAAGTCCAATGCATCAAACTTCCCTCACCCTTGGGTGTAGCTTAATGATCAACTTGAAACTTTTGTACTCCTTCAATAGATCTCCTTCAATCACTTTGAAGGTGGTTGACAAGTTCACATCATTTATGGCTTCAATTATCTCTTTAGCTACTTTACGAGATCTATTTATTTTTCATTTTAATACTTAATTAATAATTTTTAAAAATTACAAAAAAATTAAAATAAAAGCTAAAGAAAGTTTCAATTGAAGATTTAAGGCTTATCATGAAAATAACTCCAGCAAACGACGGTGCATTCCTTACCCATTCACCTTCATGGAGATCACAACCATCAATTTTATTGGGACTAATATTGAATACATGTGTGGTCTGCAACTAAAGACATCGTGAAATGATCTGCTGGAGCATTGATCTCAACATCTGCCTCCAATTTGCCCAATAGTCATTTTTGCTTTTCAAGAAAAAGGAGACGTGGAGAGAGAGTTTCTGCTTTGGCATTGCTTTCCTTATATAGAAGTTGCATGAGCTTAGTTGCCATATATAAATATATATACATATATATATATATATATATGTTTAGAGATCTTTCCTACTCAATTATGAAGCATTGACTATTGTGAGTGATTTCAATTAGGGTTTGTGTTATGGGATGGAAAATGTTATAATGCCTTAAATAATTATATATCTCATTCTAATAAAAATAAATTTATATTTTCTTCTTTTATTTTAAACAATATATATATATATATCTGTGCGATTGCTGCATATTTTTATTTTTTTATATTAATATAAATAATAAATAAAAATTTCTTAAAAATTATTTTTATTCTTAAAAAATATTTTTCATAATAAATATTTTTAAAAATTTTATTCTTTATAAACAAACAAAGGCTACATCCTCTAAATTATGATATATATCAGTGTGCCTTCATAAGATCATAGTCTACTAATTTTACGTATCGTACTTAATTATTTTTCAATACATCTTGATAAACTTAAAATTGATTACATCGTGAAATGATCTGCTGGAGCATTGATCTCAACATCTGCCTCCAATTTGCCCAATAGTCATTTTTGCTTTTCAAGAAAAAGGAGACGTGGAGAGAGAGTTTCTGCTTTGGCATTGCTTTCCTTATATAGAAGTTGCATGAGCTTAGTTGCCATATATAAATATATATATATATATATATATATATATATATATATATATATATATATATATATTTAGAGATCTTTCCTACTCAATTATGAAGCATTGACTATTGTGAGTGATTTCAATTAGGGTTTGTGTTATGGGATGGAAAATGTTATAATGCCTTAAATAATTATATATCTCATTCTAATAAAAATAAATTTATATTTTCTTCTTTTATTTTAAACAATATATATATATATATCTGTGCGATTGCTGCATATTTTTATTTTTTTATATTAATATAAATAATAAATAAAAATTTCTTAAAAATTATTTTTATTCTTAAAAAATATTTTTCATATCAAATATTTTTAAAAATTTTATTCTTTATAAACAAACAAAGGCTACATCCTCTAAATTATGATATATATCAGTGTGCCTTCATAAGATCATAGTCTTCTAATTTTACGTATCGTACTTAATTATTTTTCAATACATCTTGATAAACTTAAAATTGATTGAAAATTCTAGGAAAATTAGATTTGATGCTACTAATCATTGTTTGAAACAGAGAAAACAGCCGGTGAAGAGATTTCTAGATATGAATATCATAATTTATGTCGATAAGTTTTCATGAGTATTTTTCATTCTATGTTAAATTTTAAGTTGTTAGAGTTCGCTTTGAATTTTTAATTTTTTATAATAAAAAATTTAAAAAATAGATTTAAATCAAGATGAATCAACATCAATCGGACATTAAAAATTTAGATAGATATTAATAAAGGAAGCGTAATCATTAAAAAAAACACAAACATAGTTTTAAGATGTAATACATTGTAGATATAAGTTCATACACAAATATGTTTGTCATTGGTGCTTCATTATAGAGCACTTATTTAATTATTATGCAAATCACATATTAAAGCATAACGTGTTCATGATTATTTCTTCGGACATTTCACGAGATGAGCAGAAACATCCTTACTAAATTGGACAATAAACTCTAGCAAGGAGTAAGGATCTCGTATATTCTCATGGATCTTTTCATATTCTAAGGTCCAATGAACCACACTGCTCTCTCCTTTAGGTGTAGCTTGAACGGTCAACTTGAAACTCTTATATTCCTTCAACACATCTCCTTCGATCACTTTGTAGACGGTTAACAAATTCACATTATCTATGATTTCAATTACTTCCTTAGCCACTTGAACAGACCCACCTGTTTTTCATTTTTATACTTGATTAATAATTTTTCTTTTTAAAAAAGAAAATTACAATTGAAAAAGATTAAACGCTTACCATAGAAATATTTCCAGCAGATAATAGCGCCTTCCTTACCCCATTCACCTTCAAGAAGATCAACACCAAGAATTTTGTGAGGGGACATATTGGGTATAAGGTATGGTCGGGAACTGAAGACATCATGAAACTGATCTGCAGGAGCATCGATCCAAAAATGTATCTCTAATTTGCCCCATTGTGTCATTTTTAGTTTTTGAAAAAAGAAAGATACACAGTGAGTTTCTGGTGATGCTTATGATCACTGATGAATCTAATGATGCATGAAGTCCTTTGGCATTGCTTTCTATATATATAGAAGTGGCATGAGCTTAATTGTCATTTGAGATATTTTTCAACTTCTTATATTAACAAGGTCCAATGCACCAAACTGCCATTTCTTTTGGGTGTAGCTTGAATGGTAGTTTTGAAACTCTTGTACTCCTTCATTAGATCTCTGTCGATCATTTCATAAGTGGTTGATAAGTTCACATCATCTATAGTTTCAATCACCTCTTTTGCCACTTCGCGAGATCCATCAATTTTTTATTTTTATACTTATTAATAAGTTTCAGAAATCTGCGAATGTCGACAGGAACATTCGGCATAACACAATTATTTAAATCTTGAAACTCCAGGGTCATCCTGAAAATGGCTAGATGGCTTCAAGGGTCTGCTGTCCCGTAATACTTATCCAAATAGGACAACTTAAACTTAGCGGGAAAAGTTTTCACTAGTATTTTTTCCGAAAGAGGCGAGACCCCATCCAAACTATAATCCTCTTCTTGTTTTCTTTAATATCTTTGTATGGCTCGTACTAGCTTCCAATTCACTTCTTTTGAAACCTCATTTGATTTATCTTCAGATTCACACTTACCTTTATGCCGCATTTTAGGTGCTTCTGTCTTGGCTTGGGGGGTGTTTACGAAAGTCTCATCTCTTCTTTCAGAGTCCATCTTAGACGCCTCTTCTTGGGTCTTATACTGCCCGAGAGTGGCCTGCAACCTTTAGATATACTGGATTATTTGCTCATTATTCAAATTATTAAGGTCTGTTTTATTGATCATTGGATGCATGTTCTCTCGGTTATTTGGGATAGAGGAAATAATGACCCCCTCATTGGTAATGGTATTGTCAGCAACTGTAGGGTTTTCGGCCATTTCGAGTGAGGAAAGACGATAGGAAACTGGGCCTGATCCAAGAGTGAGTTTAAAATACCCGGCTAGACTCCGGCATCGGAATTCCTACCTTCCAGCGGAATCTCTGTTGGAATCCGAAATTCTCGGATGTCGGAGCCTTCTAGAAGGGTAAAATAAAGGTTTTCTAAAATGTTTTTATATATTTTTATGGTTTTAATGAAGAAAGAAATTGAGTTTTGAAAGAAAAGACCAAGGAGGGAAAAGCCAGGTTCGACCGCCGAACATTGGGCTCTTGTGGAAGCACCTTTGGCCCCTGAAGGTGGTTTGGCCAGCCACCTATAAAAGGCCCATTATCCGAAAATGGACAAGTTTTCTCTCTTTATTTTCGGGCATAGGTGAGATTTCGCCCTCCTTTGGTTGATTTTGTGTTTTCCTTCATTTCCTTTAAGTCTTGATGTGTTTTTACCTTTGTTTTGAAGATTTTAAGCTAAGATCAAAGTTTTGAAGCTTGGAGACCCCCAGAACTCGATTTCTCCCAATCTCCAAGTTTGGATCACCTCTCCTCTCGATCTTCAAGAGGTAAGTGTAGATCTATACCTTTTTATGTTTTAAGTAAGTTTTAGGAGGTTTTAAGGGTGTTTAAAGCATGTTTAGAGTAGATCTAAATGTTAGGGTTTATGTTAGTTTAATGTTAAATGTGATGCTATGTTGATGTTTGTTGGGGGTATAGGCTAGTTTTAAGCCCCTATAAGCTCGAATATGTATTTATGCATGCTTTAGAATAGTTGGATGGGTGTTGGTTAGGTTTGGATGGCTGAATACATGAGGCGAAATCGGGTTCTGTCGTCCTGGAGAACCCAAGTTCGGCCGCCGAACCTGCTAGAGGAGGCAGTTTTGACCGCCTAAACTCGCCCCTGAAAGTTAGACTTTCGACTCTGGAGGGGAGTTTCGGCCACCAAACCTGCCCCCGAAGGTGGGTGACTTTCGAGTCTGTGAAGGCTTTCGGCCGCCGAAGCTGCCGCCGAAAGTCTCCTGCCTAGCCTTCCTTTGCTTGTTTTGTGTGCATGTTTTATGATGTTTTGGGGGGTTTTTGGGGAGATGTTTAGAGTCATGTTAGAGTATGTTTGGTCCCTCATTTGAGTCCACCTGTGTAGGATCGGACTTGAGGAACCGAGGTGATCAACAGTGAGTTAGCTGTTCCAGAGTTAGCCAGAGGTGAGTAGAACATAACTCTTTCTTTTTTTAAGCAATCAAACTTTTAAGCATGCTCATGCATCATGGATACCATGTTTATATGGCATTAGAATTCACGAATATGATGCATTGCATAATTTGTTGTTGTTGTGGATGGATATTGGATGACCCACTAGCCCTCAATATGATATGATATGGTATGTAAGAAAGTCCAGGGCTGCCCATGCCATGCGTCCTAGCATTATATTATGTTTAAGAGGAAGTCCTGGGGAGCCCCGTCGAGGGTCGGGCACATTGGATTATGTAGAGGGTTATTGGTGACAAGTCCATCCTTGTTGTGAATTGTTTGTGTTGTGACGCATTTCATAAAAGCATGTGTTTTATTAAATTGTGTTTTACTGTTCTACTCACTGGGCTTTTGTAGCTCACCCTTTTCCCCTAACCCCCAGGTTTGCAGGGTCAGAGATAGCATGAAGTCAGCAAGGGTAATGGCTATGTCATGTAATAGATTAGTAGTGGACATGAAATGACATGTAATGTAATGTAAGGTATTATTCAGTAATGTAATGCGGATTAGTATTGTGCTTGGCCCTAATGTATGGTTAATCCCTTTTGGTACATGATCTTTATGAAATATTTTTAATGATGATATATGTTGAACCAAGCTTGATGTATGAGATATTGACCCAACTAGAGCATTTGATGAGGGCTCCAGTAAGGGATTTTATGTATACAGTTATGATGCATGCACATGTCAAGCTTGGTATATGAAAAATTTAAAGTTTTTATGAAAATGTATGATTATGTATGGGATTTTAGCAGGTATACAGGATGTATGTTAGGCTTGCTACGGGTTCCGGTGACCTTAAGATCCTAGCGCCGGTAGCGGTCCGATTTTTGGGTCGTTATACCTTTATGCCGCATTTTAGGTGCTTCCGTCTTGGCTTTGGGGGTGTTTACGGAAGTCTCATCTCTTCTTTTAGAGTCCATCTTAGACGCCTCTTCTTAGGTCTTATACTGCCCGAGAGTGGCCTGCAACCTTTAGATATACTGGATTATCTGCTCATTATTCAAATTATTAAGGTCTGCTTCATTGATCACTGGATGCATGTTCTCTCGGTTATTTGGGATAGAGGAAATGATGACCCCCTCATTGGTAATGGTATTGTCAGCAACTGTAGGGTTTTCGGCCATTTCGAGTGAGGAAAGACGATAGGAAACTGGGCCTGATCCAGGAGTGAGTTTAATGGATCTTTCTCGACAATGGAACCAAATGATGTTGCTAAGATTGGATTGATGACGTAGTCGAAATGGAATTGAGCTGTAATTGGCTAGAACCTACAAAAGAGAAAACGTGAGGTGGTGGTGGGTGCCCACGACAGTCTATGTGATGCTGAAATCAGTGTTTAGAAGAACATAGAGAATGCGAAGGATTATTTAGAGTTTGAATAGTATTAGAAATAGCATACATTTTCTCTGAAATCGTTCTCATTTTATACTGTAAGGGATGAAGATAAATATAGTGTTTTTTGAAAATTCAGCAATAATGTGGCCGACTGCTCAATAATGAACAACGTCAGCTAATTAGATTAGTAATCCCACGATCTCTGACAAAGTAGAAATGTGCCTAATAACATTAACTCTGTCAAGACTCGGCCTATCCTGGGAGGGCGAGTATTGACGATAGTCTGCGTGTTAAAGTATCCGGGTTTCCTCTTATAGTGAGACAACGTTTTTTGCTTGTTAAATTTTATCACGTGATTCCTATTCTATAGTGACAACTCATAACTTTTTTTGGACTAATGTTATGTAACACCACTATGTTCGCAAACACTTTTACTGAGATTGTTGCAAATTTGTGTTTTTGAGAAATATTGCCTTCAGATTAATAGGCCTATTCTCTGAAACGCCTAATTGTTTAATTGTAATTTTTTTCTCTGGAATGTAAAAAAAAAAAAATTCCATGGAAAAAAATCTTATTTCCGTTTGGAGTAAATCTTCTATGCATGCAAATTATCTTATTTCCGTTTGGAGTAAATCTTCTATGCATGCAAATTGGGACAAAATAATAGATCACATTTTTCAAATTTTGAATTATTACTTGCATGTTGGACCCTTTTATAATATACTCAACACACAATAAATATATAAAAATAAATAAAATATATTAATTACAAATTTCCTACGGATGAGACCATTGCAAATACTTGTTATAAAATAATTAGGTCAAAATTAATATATAACCGCATAAAATTTTAAAATTAACAGTTTAATCCTTACTTTATGCTGTTAAATTATTTTTTTTCAAAAAAAGTAAATGATTTAATCTCTATTTTTTAATTTTATCAAATTAAAAGACATATAATAATAGAGTAACACAAACACATGACATAGATTTTAGGCAAGTTTTTCTGCAACAAAATATCCCAGCCACTTGTGCTTCATTATAGAGCACTTATTTAATTATTAAAAGAAATATCACGTGTTATGACATAACATAATCTATGATCATTTCTTTTTGACATTCCACGAGATAAGCAGAAATATCTTTACTTAAGTGGATAAGTAGTTCCAATAATGTATTAGGATTTGGTATATTCTCAGGGATTTTTTCATATTTCAAAGTCCAATGCATCAAACTTCCCTCACCCTTGGGTGTAGCTTAATGATCAACTTGAAACTTTTGTACTCCTTCAATAGATCTCCTTCAATCACTTTGAAGGTGGTTGACAAGTTCACATCATTTATGGCTTCAATTATCTTTTTAGCTACTTTACGAGATCTATTTATTTTTCATTTTAATACTTAATTAATAATTTTTAAAAATTACAAAAAAATTAAAATAAAAGCTAAAGAAAGTTTCAATTGAAGATTTAAGGCTTACCATGAGAATAACTCCAGCAAACGACAGTGCATTCCTTACCTATTCACCTTCATGGAGATCACAACCATCAATTTTATTGGGACTAATATTGAATACATGTGTGGTCTGCAACTAAATACATAGTGAAATGATCTGCTGGAGCATTGATCTCAACATCTGCCTCCAATTTGCCCAATAGTCATTTTTGCTTTTCAAGAAAAAGGAGACGTGGAGAGAGAGTTTCTGCTTTGGCATTGCTTTCCTTATATAGAAGTTGCATGAGCTTAGTTGTCATATATATATATATATATGTTTAGAGATCTTTCCTACTCAATTATGAAGCATTGACTATTGTGAGTGATTTCAATTAGGGTTTGTGTTATGGGATGGAAAATGTTACAATGCCTTAAATAATTATATATCTCATTCTAATAAAAATAAATTTATATTTTCTTCTTTTATTTTAAACAATATATATATATATATATATATATATATATATATCTGTGCGATTGCTGCATATTTTTATTTTTTTTATATTAATATAAATAATAAATAAAAATTTTCTTAAAAATTATTTTTATTCTTAAAAAATATTTTTCATAATAAATATTTTTAAAAATTTTATTCTTTATAAACAAACAAAGGCTACATTCTCTAAATTATGATATATATCAGTGTGCCTTCATAAGATCATAGTCTTCTAATTTTACGTATCGTACTTAATTATTTTTCAATACATCTTGATAAACTTAAAATTGATTGAAAATTCTAGGAAAATTAGATTTGATGCTACTAATCATTGTTTGAAACAGAGAAAACAGCCGGTGAAGAGATTTCTGGATATGAATATCATAATTTATGTCGATAAGTTTTCATGAGTATTTTTCATTCTATGTTAAATTTTAAGTTGTTAGAGTTCGCTTTGAATTTTTAATTTTTTATAATAAAAAATTAAAAAAATAGATTTAAATCAAGACGAATCAACATCAATCGGACATTAAAAATTTAGATAGATATTAATAAAGGAAGCATAATCATTAAAAAAAACACAAACATAGTTTTAAGATGTAATACATTGTAGATATAAGTTCATACACAAATATGTTTGTCATTGGTGCTTCATTATAGAGCACTTATTTAATTATTATGCAAATCACATATTAAAGCATAACGTGTTCGTGATCATTTCTTCGGACATTTCACGAGATGAGCAGAAACATCCTTACTAAATTGGACAATAAACTCTAGCAAGGAGTAAGGATCTTGTATATTCTCATGGATCTTTTCATATTCTAAGGTCCAACGAACCACACTGCCCTCTCCTTTAGGTGTAGCTTGAACGGTCAACTTGAAACTCTTATATTCCTTCAACACATCTCCTTCGATCACTTTGTAGACGGTTAACAAATTCACATTATCTATGGTTTCAATTACTTGCTTAGCCACTTGAACAGACCCACCTGTTTTTCATTTTTATACTTGATTAATAATTTTTCTTTTTAAAAAAGAAAATTACAATTGAAAAAGATTAAACGCTTACCATAGAAATATTTCCAGCAAATAATAGCGCCTTCCTTACCCCATTCACCTTCAAGAAGATCAACACTAAGAATTTTGTGAGGGGACATATTGGGTATAAGGTATGGTCGGGAACTGAAGACATCATGAAACTGATCTGCAGGAGCATCGATCCAAAAATGTATCTCTAATTTGCCCCATAGTGTCATTTTTAGTTTTTGAAAAAAGAAAGATACAGAGTGAGTTTCTGGTGATGCTTATGATCACTGATGAATCTAATGATGCATGAAGTCCTTTGGCATTGCTTTCTATATATATAGAAGTGGCATGAGCTTAATTGTCATTTGAGATATTTTCCTACTCAATTATTAAGCTGTGACTATTTTGAGTGATTTCAATTAGAATGTGTATTATGGGATGAAAAATATTGCAAATGCCTTAAATAATTTTCTTTCATTAAAATTATTATTATTATTATTATTATTAAGGTAATGTATCCTAAAATATTGGTTAAGGAAAAGGCAAGAAGATTGAGGAAAAATAAGATGTAATATAGTTCACATTTCATTAAATAATAAATTAAATTTCATTTGCAATGAAAAATTAATTTTAAAATTATTTAAAAAAGAGAATGATAATAATTTAGGTAAGTTTAATAATTTAAATAGTTAAATAATAGAAAATAAATTAAAATGATAATATAAATACTTATAAACTAATTTGAAATTATAAATATTTCAATATTTCAATAAAAATATAAATAAAAATATATTCAAAATAAATTTAATATATGAATAATTAAATCATAAAAATAATTAAATATATAGAGGGATTCCTTAATCGGGGACAATATTTGTGAAAGTGTATTTTCAAATGTTTGGGGGAAATGTTTTTTGTGATATTTTTTTCTGGATATTATTATATGATAATTATTTATAAAAATTTTATAAATATACTTTATATTTTGAGTATAATAAAAATTTAAAGAAAAGGAGCAATAATAATGAGTGATAAGATTTCTTTTAATCTCTTACGATATTTGTAAAAAAGTGTTTTAAAATTATTGATTTTTTTTTTTTTTTTTGTGATAAGATTATGTAAAGTTGGGCAAATATTTATTGTATGGTTTAAATAAAGTAACTTTTCAGTCCTTAAATTAATTAATAAAAATATTTTTTTATTTATAAATCAAATAGTTTAATTCTTGAATTATAATATTTCTTTACCTAAATCTCAAATCCTTCCATATATTTTATTGGTAATTAAATAGAGTTCTTTAACTAAATAAAATAATTTAAAAAATCCAATTGAAACTCAAGTAATAATAAATCTAACATTTAAGCAATCTTTTTCACACGATATATTCGGAGTGAGCATTTGATCGATTTGATTTAAAATCAAATGGAATTGAATAATATAAAATTTAAAATTTTGATATTTATAAAAATCGACTTGGTTTTAATAAAAAATCAAATAGAAATGAACCAATATGATTCGATTTGATTCAATTTCATTTGATCGGTTTGAACCTTTAATAAATTTTTTATATTTTACACTTTATTTTTAATATTTTAAAATTTAATTAGAATATTTTAACATTAATATAATTTAATCTTTATATTATTGAAAATAATATACTATTATCACTAATCGGTTCAATTTGATTTTTTTCATTTTTTTCTGATAAAATTGTACCAAATTAAAATAATCAAAATTTTTGAAATTAAAAATTAAATTGAACCAAACTGAATAAAAAATCAAACTGAATTTTTAAATTAATTAAATTTGATCAATTTTTTCAGTTTGAACTAAATACTGCACACTCTAAATATGTTTATCACTCACTTTAGTTAAAATTATTTGTGAGATAAAACAATTACTACAAATAAAAGTAATAAGATAAATTGTGAATGGGCTCTTTTTTGTGTTAAATTTATTTTAAAATTTAGTTAAAATTTAATTTAAATTATTTAAATTCATATATAAAAGCGAGTTAGTCTTAATAATTAAATAAAATATTTTTATTAAAGTTTAAGTAAAATATTTATTTTTATATAAGATTAGGTATTTCTTGTTGGAAATAATCCTCTGTCAAGATTGTAAATCAATCAGTGATCATATCTTACCATGTTTAGCATAGCATGATTCTAGGACATAATTGAGGACACAATCAAAGGTCTAATTGTTCATATTATGTACTATATAAACTCTGCAACTTACTACACAAGAGGCAAAAAAATAAAAATAGTTTTCTTCCTATAATCTCAAGATGGTATCAGAGCAGGTTTCGGCCTAAAATTATAGCCGTCCTGCAATACCTCTCCCGACCTTCTCTTACTAAACCTGCCTACCAGATACCTTTCTCAAATTCTTTCTCTCACCGAAACAACAATGGCCGACCTCCCCAGCCCGGCTGACCAATCCCAGGCAATAATTGATCCAATAGCAGACCTGTCACAAAAACTATTTCAGTTAATTCAGAATAGCCAAAATGGAAATCAGAAATCAGCAAATCAATTCACTCTTGATTCAGCACAGCCACCGTCCGACATAAAATTGAATGATTCCAATTATGTTGTCTGGGCAAAGATGATGGAGATGTTTATCACAGGGCGAGGAAATCAAACCATCTGACTGGGACTCCCTCCCCTCCGATAGAAACAGACCCCGCAATTTACCTGTGGCAAACTAATGACAGCATTGTCCGAGGATGGTTAATCCAGACGGTAGAGCAGAAGCTCCGTCCAAATTTATTGCAGCACAAGACAAGCAAAGGACTATGGGATGCCCTCAAGATCAGATTCAATACAGGTAGCAACAAACTTATCATTTACGAGTTATAGTCTAAAGCATACAAATTAACCCAACAAGGAAGCAATCTGAAAGATTTATACAACGATCTTTAGGCCATCTGGGCCGAGATCGATGAAAGACAACCGACCAGAATCGAAGGAGACAACAATATCATTATCCAAAATCGGGAAATCCAGGAGGAACGTCTGTACCTATTTTTGGCCGGAGTGCAGTCCGACCTCGATCCAGTTCGTCGAGAAATTCTCAACGAGGAGCCATTGCCGACCTTGGACAATGCCTACTCTCGGCTCCGAGGTGAGAAGTTGCGCCGTGCCATCCACCTTCCTCTTCCATCACCAGCGACAACAGGTTTCGACCTCTTGGGGGCCGGTCTATTGGCTAAAAACCGGTCAGACACAGACAAGTCATCACTCCAGGATGATAAATCAGGCTTAAAATGCACCCATTGCGGCGGATCTCGACATACCCGGGATGGATGCTTTAAGATCATAGGGTATCCAGAGTGGTGGGAGGAAAACAAGATCCGTAAGAAGAAAGGAAAGGGACAAGGCGCAGGGAATACGGCCGCAGTCACTACCAGCGGCACCCAAAAGGCTGCCTGCGGCAACAACCTGATCAGACAAACGGAGGAAACTCGGGCAACGGACAGAGCTCAGGGGTTGCAGCGGCGCTACAAGGAGCCGAGAAAGGAGGAGGCACGGGTGTCCCTTATGATCGGGAAGGAGGTATTTTAGGGTTAGAAAGGAGGGACAATGACCTTTCTATCCCTGTCTCTTTAAATAAATCTAAATGTGCCCCTGCTTGTTTTAATTCTTGTAAAATTAAATCCCTGGTCCCGGATGTTTTAGATAAGTCTGTTTGTAATCTCAAAACTGAATCGCTAGCCCTTAATTCTATCGGTCATGCTCACAAGGTACAAAATGCTAGTGGGTGGATATTTGATTCAGGAGCCACAGACACTATGACTAATGATTCTTCAGATTTTGTTGTGTCAGCCCCACCCTCAAAATCCAATATTCTAAACGCTACCGGTGGCTCCTTCCCAGTCATCGGTGGTGGTACCGTTTCTATAACCCCCACTTTAAATGTCTCCAACAGCCTCTATGTACCTTTCTTATCTTGCAAATTACTCTCTGTCAGTCAGATCACCAAACAGTTAAATTGCAAAGTACTCATGTATCCTCATTTTTGTGTTTTGCAGGATATTCATACGGGCACGGTACTGGGCCGTGGTACTGAGAAAGATGGACTGTACTATGTGGAGGAGGTCTCAAGTACTGGGTCAGCTCATTTAGCTCAAGGGTCCCCAACTCGACAGTTATGGCTCTGGCACCGGCGCTTTGGCCATCCCTCAAGTGATTATCTTCGTACTTTGTTTCTTGAGTTTAGATCCATTGACATTCCAGTTTGTACTTCATGCGTGCTTGCTAAGAGTCATAAGAGTACTTATCATATATCCACAAATAAATCTGATACTCCCTTCTCAATAATACACTCTGATGTATGGGGGCCTGCCCCGGAAACTGTCTCTCCTGATTATAGATACTTTTTGACTTTTATTGATGACTGCACTCTTGTTACTTGGATTTACCTGTTAAAACAAAAATACGAAGTGGCTGAGAAATTCTGTGATTTTTTTCGCATGATTAAAACCCAATTTCACAGGACCATTCAAGTCCTCCGATCTGATAATGGGAGGGAATTTGTCAATAACCATCTCTAAACCTTTTTCCGGGATAATGGGATCCTTCACCAAACTACTTGCCCTTATACACCACAGCAAAATGGAGTTGCTGAAAGGAAAAATCGACATATCCTTGAGACTGCCCGAGCCTTATTGTTTGAAGCCCAAGTTCCTCTTAAGTTTTGGTCTGAAGCAGTTGCCACGTCTATTTACCTCATCAATCGACTTCCGTCTCGCGCCCTTAATTTTCAATCTCCCTTGCATACCTTGTCCTCTCATCACACCATCCCTTCCCATCTCAACCTTCCACCTAAAATTTTTGGCTGCACAGTTTATGTTCACATTCCTAAAACACATCGCACTAAACTTGATCCATGTGCTCTTAAATGTGTTTTCTTTGGTTATGGTGTCCATAAAAAGGGCTATCAGTGTTTTGACCCAATCTCTAAACGGATCTTCACCACCATGGACTGCACCTTTCTGGAAGAGGAATATTTTTTTCCCTCGCCAACTAGAAGTGAGGGGGAGACAGCTGCACAATCACCACCACTGCCAAATTGGCTTAGTCAGGAGGGGCCAGAACTTGATCACTCTTCCCTTCCTGAGTCTACACCAGAACTGGGAGACACTGACCATCTAGTACAGTCCTCGGCCTCAACGTCACAACCAGAACCTGACACCGTAGAATATCCTGAGGAACACACAACTGAGGTATGTGAATCTGAACTTTCCCCTGTTCCTAATAACCTCACCACTGAACCCATTTCCCTTGAGGTTCCTGAAACAGGCCAATATGTTCTACCCCCTCGGAATAATAGAGGAATTCCACCCAGGAGATATGATCCAAAATTCGAGATACCCTGTGGCAAATGTTACCAGAGGAGAAAGACTATCACCTCAGTTGGTCAACCTACAGAAAAACATTTGCTCAGAATGGATACCAAAGGATGCCACAGAGGCCCAGAAGGACAAAAGATGGGTTGAGGCGATGGAGACTGAGATGGATGCCTTGGAGAAAAACAAGACCTGGGAAAAATGCTGGCTACCCAAGGGAAAACGACCAGTGGGATGCAAATGGGTGTTTACCATAAAGTATAAGTCAAACGGAACGGTGGACAGATATAAAGCTAAACTTGTAGCAAAAGGATATACTCAAACTTATGGAGTTGACTATTCTGAAACATTCTCTCCAGTAGCAAAAATTGATACAATACGGGTCCTATTCTCTCTAGCTGCAAACCTAGACTGGCCACTTCACCAATTTGATGTGAAAAATGCTTTCTTGCATGGTGATCTAGAAGAGGAAGTATACATGGATGCCCCACCAGGGTTCATGAGTGGATATAGAAGGGGAGAAGTGTGTCGATTGAGGCGAGCCTTGTATGGGTTGAAACAGTCACCCAGAGCATGGTTTGGGAGATTTACTCAAGCAATGAAGAAAAATGGATATCGGCAGAGTAACTCCGATCACACTCTATTCTTGAAGAGGCAAGGAAGGAAGGTCACGTGTTTGATTATATACATGGATGACATGATTATAAATGGAGACGATGTAGACGAAATGAAACAACTGAGAGACAACTTATTCCAAGAATTTGAGATGAAAGACCTGGGGATGTTAAAATATTTTCTTGGAATCGAAGTTCTCAGGTCAGACCAGGGAATTTTGATATCACAGAGAAAGTACATTCTTGATCTGTTAACTGAAACAGGAATGATAGATTGCAAACCAGTCGATACTCCGGTAATGGTCAATCACGAGTTGAGTAAGGACTCAAAAGAAGGACCCACAGACAGGGGGAGGTACTAGAGACTGGTAGGAAAACTGATTTATTTATCACACACCAGACCAGACGTGGCATATGCTGTGAGTTTGGTAAGTCAGTTCATGCATGATCCAAAACAAGACCATATGGAGGCAGCATTGAGAATCGTTCGATATCTGAAAGGAACAACTGGGATGGGCATGCTGTTCAAAAAGAATGGTCATTTCAGTATCAGTGGATATACGGACGCAAGTTGGGCAGGAGATCTCTCCGACAGACGATCTACCTCAGGATACTTCACCTTTGTTGGAGGAAATTTGGTAACGTGGAAAAGTAAGAAACAAAAGGTGGTGGCATTGTCAAGTGCTGAAGCAGAATTCAGGGGAATAGCAAAAGGACTGGCAGAACTCCTATGGATCAGAAAGTTGATGTTTTAGCTTGGATTCCCATCAAAGGATGCAGCTGAACTTCGTTGTGACAACAAGGCGGCAATAAGCATTTCTGAAAATCCAGTTCAGCATGATTGAACAAAACATTTTGAAATAGACCGACATTTCATTAAAGAAAAGTTGGACAGTGGTCTGATATCTTTACCGTTTGTTCGATCAGAGGATCAATGGGCGAACATTCTAACCAAAGCAGTAGCTGGACGAATATTCCATGAGGTTTTGGGCAAGTTGGGTATGCTAGATCCACATGAACCAACTTGAGGGGGAGTGTTGGAAAGAATCCTCTGCCATGATTGGAAATCAATCAGTGTGTTGGAAAGAATCCTCTGTCATGATTGTAAATCAATCAGTGATCATATCTTACCATGTTTAGCATAGCATGATTCTAGGACATAATTGAGGGCACAATCAAAGGTCTAATTGTTCATATTATGTACTATATAAACTCTGTAACTTACTACACAAGAGGCAAGAAAATAAAAACAATTTTCTTCCTATAATCTCAAGATTTCTAGCTACTCGAAGAGGGTGTCATGGAAATTTTAATATATAAATCTGACACATAAATAAATAATATATTATTTTAAATTATAGTAAATCCCATATTTAATTTATATATATATATATATAATTAATAAATGAAAATGTGAATATATACGATAATCTAAAAGTGCTGCTACTTCTAGCTTGAATGAATTTCACAGAGGAAATTACGCGGCTAAAATATCTTTCAATTTTTTTATGTTTAGAATATTCAAAAGAAATGATTAATAAAAATTATTTTACTGATAAAAATATTAAATTATTTTTAAAGATAAAAATTTATTTTTTACAAAAACATAAACTAGGGCAAAGCACAAATCTAACCATTACATATTACATGTCCACTACTATCTATTACATCAACATAAACATCACCCTTGCCGACCTCCTGTGCTATCTCTGACCTGCAAATCTGGGGGTTAGGAGGAAAGGGGTGAGCTACTAAAATCCAATGAGCAGAACAATAAAACAATTTAATAAATATAGGCTTTTATGAAATGCACCACAACACAAACAATTCACATCACGGATGGACTTGTCACCAGTAACCCTATACATATCCAAATAATGCCTGGCTCTCGACGGAGCTATTCAGAACTTCTTCTTAAATATAACATAACATGTCCAATTGTGCCAAGGGCTTAGAATGGGCTTCGACCTGGACTTTCTCTTACATCGTGCCAGGGGCGTAGAATGGGTCTCGACCTGAACTCTCGTATCATATCATATTATATCATCTCGAGGGCTAGTAAGTCATCCAATATCCATCCACATCAACAGTAAAAATGCAATGCATCATATTAGTGAATTCTAATGCAAAACAGTCTAATACATAACATAGCATTCATGATGCATGAACATGCTTAAAAATTTAGTTACTTTAAAACATAGTTCAGTTCTACTCACCTCTAGCTGACTCTGGAACAGCTAACTCACTGCTGGCCTCCTTGGTTCCTCGGGTCCTATCCTATACAGGTGGACTCAAATGAGGGACCGAACCAACTCTAACATGACACTAAACATCTCCCCAAAAACCCCCTAAAATATCATAAAACATGCATAGAAAATAAGCAAAGTAAGGCTGGACAGAGGACTTTCGGCGGCAGGTTCGGCGGCCGAAAACCCCTACAGATCCGAAAGTCAGGCACTTTCGGGGGCAGGTTCGGCGACCGAAGGCCTTCACAGATCCGAAAGTCACTAACCTTCGGGGGCCCCCACAGATCCAAAAGTCCATCTTTCGGGGGCGAGTTTAGGCGGCCAAAGCTGCCTCCCCTAGCAGGTTCGGAGGCCGATCCTTGCTTCGGCGGCCGAACTTGGGTCTTCCTGGGTGACAGAACCCGATTCTGCCACCATGCCCAAGCCACTAAAACTCACCAAAACATACATCCAACTATTCTAAAATATGCATACACATTTCAACATGCATAAGGGGTATAAAACTAGTCTAAACCCCAACAAACAACACATAAACATCACATTAAGCATAAAGCTAACATAAACCCTAACATAATATCCTACTAAAAAACATGCATTATATACCCTTAACCCCTTTTAAAACTTACTTAAAACATAAGAATAGATGAGGATCTACACTTACCTCTTGAAGATTGAGAGTAGATGTGATCCGAACTCGGAGATGAGGAGAAAATGGTCTCCGAAGGTCTCCAAGCTTAAAAAATTTGATTTAAGCTTAAAAACTTCAAAACAAAGCAAAAACTTATAAAAAATCTTGAAGGAAAATATAAAATCAACCATGGAAGGGCAGAACCTCACCTATACCTGAAAATGGAGAGAGAAAACTCGCCTATTTTCGGATAGGGAGCCTTTTATAGGTGGCTGGTCAGACCACCTTCGAGGGGCAAAGGAGCTTCCGCAACCGCACCATGTTCGGCGGCCGAACATGAGGTTATTGTGAGTGATTTCAATTAGGGTTTGTGTTATGGGATGGAAAATGTTACAATGCCTTAAATAATTATATATCTCATTCTAATAAAAATGAATTTATATTTTCTTCTTTTATTATATATATATATATATATATATATATATCTGTGCGATTGCTGCATATTTTTATTTTTTTATATTAATATAAATAATAAATAAAAATTTTCTTAAAAATTATTTTTATTCTTAAAAAATATTTTTCATAATAAATATTTTTAAAAATTTTATTCTTTATAAACAAAGGCTACATCCTCTAAATTATGATATATATCAGTGTGCCTTGATAAGATGATAGTCTTTTAATTTTACGTATCATACTTAATTATTTTTCAATACATCTTGATAAACTTAAAATTGATTGAAAATTCTAGGAAAATTAGATTTGATCAATATTAATGATCATTGTTTGAAATAGAAAAAACGACCGGCGAAGAGATTTCTGAATATAAATATCATAATTTATGTCGATAAGTTTTCATGAGTATTTTTCATTCTATATTAAATTTTAAGTTGTTAGAGCTCGCTTTGAATTTTTAATTTTTTATAATAAAAAATTAAAGAAGTAGATTTAAATCAAGTCGAATCAACATCAATCGGACATTAAAAATTTAGATAGATGTTAATAAAGGAAGCGTAATCATTAAAAAAAACACAAACATAGTTTTAAGATTTAATACATTGTAGATATAAGTTCACACACAAATATGTTTGTCATTGGTGCTTCATTATAGAGCACTTATTTATTTATTATGCAAATCTTATATTAAAGCATAATATGTTCATGATCATTTCTTCGGACATTTCACGAGATGAGCAGAAACATCCTTACTAAATTGGACAATAAACTCTAGCAAGGAGTAAGGATCTTGTATATTCTCATGGATCTTCTCATATTCTAAGGTCCAACGCACCACACTGCCCTCTCCTTTAGGCGTAGCTTGAACAGTAAACTTAAAACTCTTATATTCCTTCATCAGATCTCCTTCGATCATTTTGAAGACGGTTAACAAATTCACATCATCTATGGTTTCAATTACTTGCTTAGCCACTTTAGCAGACCCATCTTGTAACAGCCCGGAAACCGAACTGCCACCGGCACTAGGATCCAGATCGACTTAAGGTCGCCGGGACCCGTAGTAAGCCTGCTATCCTGTCTGTAGACCTGTGAAATCCCACACATGATCATACATTTCTGGAAAAACATAAAACTTTTCTTCATTTCCAAGGCTTAACCTGTGCATGCACTCTCTCTGTGCTCTACTAATCCCTACTAGAGCTCCTCATGGCTCTAGGCGGATCAAACTCATAATGTTAAGCCTGGTTTTGCTCATAAGCATACAAGAATAAAGAAACATACATAAACTGATCATGTGTCTCCACAAAAGGATTACAAGGCTTATAAATCAAGCACTATGCTAGCCACTGTACATATACACTATCTCTATACAGTTACATGTCCACACTAGCTATTACAATACTCTGTACTCTTCCTGTACCCTGCTGAGTTCTCTCTGACCTCTGAACCTGCACAACTGGAGTTAGGGGAGAGGGATGAGCTACTATAGCCCAGTGAGTAGAATAGTAATAAAAACACAGGTGATAAAACATGCTCTCATGGAATGCAACACATAATCACATCACCTCGGCCGGACGGATCAAAACTCCCTCTATCTCATCTGGGGTACCGGAGTACCATGTGCCTGGTCCCCGTAGGGCTGTTCCAGGTCTTTCCTCTGAGGGCTAATGAATCCTCACGAAGTCCGTGCCGTCTCACATAAGCAATGTACAAGGAGCAGTGCCAAGTACAAGGATAAATGCAATGCATCATCTTTGTGTACACTAATGCACTCACCCTATAGCATATTCATGATGCATGAAGCATGATAAAATATTCAGTTCTCATATTAAAACATTAAGTTAAATTCCACTCACCTGTAGTTATCTCTGAACTGACTCTGCAGGTTCTGACACTGGACTCACTGCTGACTTCCCTGATTCCTCTGGTCCGTACCTACACAGGTGGACTCAAATGAGGGACCAAACTCACTCAAGAACATCTCTAAGAAACTCCCCAAAACCCCTCTAACCAATCCTAAAACCAATACATAAACATGCAAAAGAAAGCTGGACAGGGCACTTTCGGCGGCAGGTTCGGCGGCCGAAACCCCACTCCAGAGACGAAACTCATGCATGTTCGGCGGCACCTTCGGCGGCCGAAGGTCTCGTCCAGAGACGAAACTCACACACTTTTGGCGGCCTAACTCCCTCTTTCGGCGGTCGAAAGTCTCTGTCTACACCGAAGCCTAGCTTTCGGGGGCAACCTTTGGCAGCCGAACTGCCTCCACAAGGGGTTCGGCGGCCGAACCTGGTTTTGCCCGAAGGACAGAACCCTGCTCTGTTTCATGCAAACTTTGCCCAAAAACCTACAAACCTGCATAGCAACTACTCCCAACTAGCATATACACATAGATATGCACAAAGGGGTCTAAACCTAGCCTAAAACCCCAAACAAACATAGCACATAACACTTAAACATGTGTGAACACCACAAATCACCAAAAACCTCACCTAAACCTAAACATGCATACTACCCATACAAACTTCATAAAACCTTTCAAAATCATCAAAGAAGCTCAGGATCTTCACTTACCTCTTACACAACTTGAGGATGAAGGATCCTAACGTGGAGATATGAAGAAAAGCTCTTCCAAAGCTCCAAGCTTCAAAACTTGGTTCTTTTGCTCAAAACCTTCACAAGTCACCAAAACTCTTAAAACTCTTGAAAGATTTGATGAAAATCATGGAAAACATGAAAGTCAACGTGGAGAGGCTGAAACTCACCTCTGGCTGCAAGTGGAGGAGAAAATACCCTCCTCTCACCGACCTTTGGCCCTTTTATAGGTGGCTGGCCAGACCACCTTCGGCAGCCGAACGTGAAGCCGCAACCATGCAATGTTCGGCGGCCGAAAGTGACCTTCGGCGGCCGAACCTTTGCATTTCTCCCTTGTTGCTTTTCTTTCAAAACTCAAGTCTTGTAACACTTCAAAACATGAAAACAAGTGAAAATACCTTGGAAAACATATGCATTACCCTTCTCGAGGGTTCCGACACCCGAGATTCCACCGGACGACAGGAATGCCGATGCCGGACTCGAGCCGAGTATTACATTCTCCCCCCCTTAAGAACATTCGTCCCCGAATGTCACTAACACCACATAAACACATAGAAAAGGGGAAAAACTAACCTTAAAACAGATATGGGTATTGCTGGAGCATGGACTCCCGAGTCTCCCAAGTGCACTCTTCTAGGTTGTGGTGGTTCCACAGAACTTTCACCATTGGTATCTCCTTGTTTCTCAGCTTTCTGATCTGGGTGTCAAGGATCCGCACTGGCTGCTCTACATAGGTGAGATCACTTAAGATTTCCACCTCAGGTTCAAGAAGAACCTTCTCTGGATCTGACACAAACTTTCTCAACATAGAAACATGGAATACCGGGTGAATTCTTTCCATCGAAGCCGGTAAATCTAGCTTATATGACACAGGCCCGATCTTCTGCAAGATCTCAAAGGGACCAATGTACCGTGGGGCTAGTTTACCTTTCTTTCCAAACCGAACCACTCCCTTCATCGGAGACACCTTGAGCAATACCATATCCCCCTCCTGGAACTCTATCTGCTTTCTACGGATGTCTGCATAGCTTTTCTGTCTGCTTACAGCTGTTCTAATCCTCTCTCTGATGATAGGCACTAACTTGCTGGTTATCTCAACTAACTCTGGCCCTGCAAGAGTTTTCTCTCCTACCTCTTCCCAGCAAACAGGTGTTCGGCACTTCCTCCCATACAGAGCTTCATAAGGAGCCATCCCTATGCTAGCATGATGGCTGTTGTTGTAGGCAAACTCCACCAGAGGTAGATGCTGCCTCCAAGAACCGCCAAAGTCTAACACACACATTCTCAGCATATCTTCAATGGTCTGGATGGTCCTCTCTGACTGACCGTCTGTCTGTGGATGGAAAGCAGTGCTGAAATCCAACCTTGTGCCCATTTCATTCTGTAGACTCCGCCAAAACCTGGAGGTGAACTGAGGTCCTCGATCTGATACTATCGACACTGGAACTCCATGCAACCTTACTATCTCGTCTACATACACCTGCGCCAACTTGTCCACAGAGTAGTTACTCCTGACTGGAATGAAGTGAGCAGATTTAGTGAGTCTATCCACAATCACCCATATGGAGTCTAGTTTGTTAGACGTCGCCGGTAACCCCACTACAAAATCCATCGCTATGTTCTCCCATTTCCATTCTGGAATCGGCAGTGGGTTAAGCGTTCCAGCCGGCTTCTGGTGCTCTAGCTTCACCCTTTGACATGTCTCGCAAGCTGACACGAACTGTGCCACTTCTCTCTTCATTGCTGGCCACCAATACACCCTTCTCAGATCTTGATACATCTTGGTGGCTCCCGGGTGAATGCTATACCGCGTATTATGAGCTTCCCTCATAATGTCTGCCTTCAAACTGCTATCATCTGGTACACATAACCTCTTACCGTGCCGAAGAATCCCCTCACTGTCAAATCTGAACTCTGCACTGTTGCCAGACTGAACAGTCCTGGCAATCTTCACTAACTCGGGGTCTTCGTGCTATTTCAGAGCCACTTGCTCTAGAAACACTGGTGTCACTCTCATCTGTGCGATCAAAGCACCTGTACCAGATAACTGCAACTGTAACCCTTCTTCCACGAGCTTGTAGAAATCCTTCACCACCGGTCTTCTCTCTACTGCAATGTGGGATAAACTGCCAAGTGACTTTCGGCTTAAGGCGTCAGCTACAACATTCGCCTTGCCCGGATGATACTGGATCTTACAATCATAATCACTGAGCAATTCTACCCACCGTCTCTGCCTCAAGTTTAACTCTCTCTGACTTAAGATGTGCTGCAGGCTCTTATGATCCGTATAGATCTCACACTTAACCCCATAGAGGTAATGCCTCCACATCTTAAGTGCAAAGATAACAGCTGCCATCTCCAGATCGTGTGTCGGGTAATTTAGCTCGTGCTTCTTCAGCTGTCTAGAAGCATAAGCTATCACTCTGTCATTCTGCATCAACACACAACCTAATCCCACTCGGGATGCATCACAGAACACTGTGAAATCTTCATCACTGATCGGCAGAGCTAACACCGGTGCTGAAGTTAACAGTCTCTTCAACTCTGCAAAACTCACCTCACATTCCTCTGACCACATGAACTTCTGATTCTTTCTGGTCAGTCTGGTCATAGGAGTAGCTATCTTCGAGAAGTTCTGAATGAACCTCCGATAGTAGCCTGCCAAACCCAAAAAACTCTTGATCTCTGTCACTGTCGTGGGTGTAGGCCAGTTGGCTACTGCCTCTACCTTTTTGGGATCTACTGCTATACCGTCCTCTGATACAACATGTCCCAAAAAGGAAATGCTCCTTAGCCAGAACTCGCACTTGGAGAACTTGGCATACAAGCCATGCTCTCTCAAGGTTTGCAGCACTATCCGCAGATGCTGGGCATGGTCTTCTGCATTCCTGGAGTACACCAAAATATCATCAATAAAGACGATCACAAAACGATCCAAGTACTCCCTGAAAACCCTGTTCATGAGATCCATGAATGCTGCAGGGGCGTTAGTCAACCCGAACGGCATCACAAGGAACTCATAATGCCCATATCTGGTTCTGAAAGCAGTCTTGGATACATCTCCTTCCCTGATCTTCAACTGATGGTATCCGGATCTTAGATCTATTTTCGAAAAACAACCTGCTCCTGCCAGCTGGTCGAATAGATCATCGATCCTGGGTAACGGATACTTGTTTTTAATAGTGACTTTGTTCAACTGTCTGTAGTCGACACAAAGTCTAAGAGGTCCATCCTTCTTTCTGACAAATAATACTGGAGCACCCCAGGGTGAGGTACTCGGGCGGATGAAACCCTTAGCTACCAAATCCTGTAACTGCTCTTTCAACTCTCGCAACTCTGCTGGTGCCATCCTGTAGGGAGGAATAGAGATCGGTCTGGCATTGGGCATCAACTCAATCTCGAACTCTATTTCCCTATCCGGTGGTAGTCCTGGAAGTTCTTCAGGAAACAAATCTGGGAAGTCTCTAACCACTGGTACTGAGGATGGTTCCCTAACCTGACTGTCTAGCTCTCTCACATAAGCTAGGAACCCCTGACACCCCTTCCTTAACATCCTACGAGCCTGGAGGGCTGATATCAAACCCCTAGGTGTCCCTCTCCTGTCTCCTCTGAAGACACACTCTGACCCATCCTGGTCTCTAACACTGACTACCTTGTCTCTACAGTTCAGGGTAGCATCATACGTAGATAACCAGTCCATCCCTAGAATGACATCAAAATCTGTCAACTCTAGAACCACCAGGTCAGCTGGAAGGTATCTACCCTCTATGCACACTGGACTGAACCGACAGACTAACTCTGCCAAAGATGGATCACATTTGGGTCCACTGACCCATAGAGGACACTCTAACTCAGACACCATCAGACCCAACCTCTCTGCAGCTCTAGAAGAAATGAAAGAGTGAGAAGCACCGGGGTCCATTAAAGCATACACCTCGGAACACCTAATGATGAGATTACCTGACACTACCGTGTTCGACGTGTCTGCCTCCTGCTGAGTCAGGGTGAAAATCCGTGCTGGGGCTGACGGACCTGCACCTCGGGAACCCATCCCTGATGAAGAGGCTGCCCCTCTTCCTCTTCCTCTGCCACTGCTTGGTGGTAGGGTTGAAGCTACTGGCTGTACTACACTGCCCGCACTCATCTGCTGGGATGGTGCAACCAAAGTCGCCTGAGGACATTCTCGTGCATAATGTCCCTCTTGCCCACATCTATAGCAGGCTGTGGATCCCAACTGACAAGCTCCTCTATGCTGTTTGCCACACCTCTTGCACACTGGAAAATCTGCGCCAGAACTGGAGCCACTACTCATTCCCAGACCCGACTTAAGCCTGTTCCAGAACTTGCCTCTCTTTCCTCTGAATTTCTCCCATCTCTTCTTACTTGCACTTGCTGTACCCTGTGAGGAGGAACCGGGTTTAACACCAGAAGACTGTGCCTTGACTACACCTTGACTTATGGCACTGGCCTCCATCTTTCTAGCAGCATCCACAATAGAGTGGAAACTTTCCTTCTCCGCATGAAGAATCAAAGAGAAATACCTGGGATGAAGCCTTGTGGCATATCTCTTTGCCTTCTTCTGATCTGTATCATATGCCTGACCGACATATGGCAACAATTCCAGGAACTTATCTGTATATTCATCAACGCTCATCTCCTCCAGCTGTCTCAACTGTTCAAACTCCACAACCTTTAGTTCCCTGGAACTGTCAGGAAAAGCCCATCCAGCAAATTCGTTGGCGAACTCTTCCCACGTCATACTCTCAAGTCTCGGGTCCACATAGTTCTTGAACCATTCTCTAGCTTTCTTGCACTTTAACGTGAACCCTGCCATCTCAATGGCTCTACCATCATCAGCTCCCAACTCACTTGTTATCATTCTGACTGCACTTAGATACTCAAAGGGATCATCTCCTGTATTGAATTTAGGAGCATCCAACTTTAAGTACTCGGTCATCTTCACCTTACTTCCCCCTGAAGAACTGGGTTGCTGTGCTTCCACAACAGGGGCTACTGGTTCAGGAGGTGGTGGTGGAGGCACTGGTTCCCTCACTTCAGGCTGTACTGGACTTGGATGAACAGGTGGGGGTGGATACATGTGATATGGTGGATAAAAGGAAGGATAGGGCATATATGGCATGTAGGGTGGATATGGAGCAAAGCTGGAGTAATCCGACGTGCCTCCCATCGGATACTCTGGGCCCTGAGGAAAGGGTGGATGGCCAAACCCCGAGGCCTGCATGCCTCCCTGGGACTCCCCCATACCTTCTTCTGACCTTCCTACACCCATGCTTACATCTCTACTCTGATCCTCTTCCATCACACCTCTTTCTTCTACTGACCTTCCCCCTCTGCTTACTCCTCTCCTGCTCTCGTCAGAAGACCTTCTAGGGTCTCGTGACGTTCCTTCCCTGCTTGACCTGTGAGATCTTGCCCTTGGCAAGGCAGGTGGACGAGCAGCTGTACCCTCACTTACAGGTGGGACTCCAGTCAATCTCGCGGATCGACGAGTTCCTCGCATCTTCACTCTCTGGAAAACAACAAATCACATAACACATCAACAACACATCAAAAACATGCACATGCATAACTCATGGCACATCAGCAGAACATCCTTGTAACGACCCCAAAAACGGACCGTCACCGGCGCTAGGATTCAGGTCGGCTTAAGGCCGCCAGAACCCGTAGCAAGCCTGCTATACTCTCTGTGTACCTGTAAATCTCATACATGATCATACATGTTCAATGAAAATAAAACTCTTTTCTGAACCAAGGCTTAACCTGTGCATGCACTATCTCTGTACTCTGTACTCATGTACTCTGTACTCTGTATCCCTGACTAGAGCTTGCTCTAGATGGGTTAACTCATACCTGTTAAGCCTGGTTTTCACATATAGGAAAACATATATACATATACAGATTATGTACAACATATACATCACTAGGTCAAGCAACAACTATTACATCTCTTCCATAGTACATGTCCATTCTAAGCTATTACAGATCTCTTTACTCTTCCTGTACTCTGCTGAACTGTCCCTGTACACTGTACACTGAACACTGAACCTGCAAAACTGGGGTTAAGGGAGTGGGATGAGCTCTATAGCCCAGTGAGTAGAACAGTAAAACATCTCAGTAAAATATGATCTCATGGAATGCACCATATCACAGACAAGCCACATCAAGAGTAAACCTGTCACCACATAGTCCCAGTAACTCTGTGCCAGGGCGTAGAATCGAGCACCTGGTCTTCCTGTCATATATGTATATGTGTATATAACACCTGTGAACTTACCATTGCCAGGGCGTAGTCAAAGGCTCCTGGACTTTGCTATACCTGCCAGGGCGTAGTCAAAGGCTCCTGGTCTTTGCTATACGTGCCAGGGCGTAGTCAAAGGCTCCTGGTCTTCCTGTCTGTGACTATTGGATCATTCAGCATTTACTCACATCATCAAATAACAATGCAATGCAACATATTCGTGAATACTAATGCAATCAACCTATGGCATAAACATGATGCATGAGATATGCTAAAAGCAGTTTGTGATTCAATTAAAAGTCATAAGTTTAGTTCCACTCACCTCTGGCTACCTGGACTGACTGACTCTGCAGGCTCTGAAACTCTGGAGCAGTACTCACTGCTGCTCTCTCTGGTTCCTCTGGTCTGTACCTATACAGATGGACTCAAATGAGGGACCAAACTAACTTATCAATACTTCTATTAAACTCCCCAAGAATCCCCTGAAACTCACTTAACTAATCATGCAAAGCATGCAAAAGAAAAGCTGGACAGAACACTTTCGGCGGCAGGTTCGGCGGCCGAATGTCCTCTCCAGAGACGAAACTCAAGCACCTTCGGCGGCACCTTCGGCGGCCGAATCCCCCAAACAGAGCCGAACATGCAAAAATACTCGGGGGCAAGCTGTGGCAACTAAGCCACCATGCAAGAGGTTCGGCGGCCGAATGACCTTTCGGCTGCCGAACCTGAGTTCATCCAGAACTCAGTTTCAACGGCAAACCATCTCCTTCTTTCCTTCAACTTCTCAAACCATGCAAACTTCACCTCCTCAACATACATATACTCATGTATATGATCACAGGGGTCCAAAACTAGCTAATAACCCCAAACAACAAAACAAACATAACATATAAACATGTATTCATGCATAACTCATCAAAACTATCATTAAAAAACCTAAACATGCATCTCCTTCCACAAATCCCCCTAAAACCTTTAGAAAACATATTCACGAACATCACTTACCTCCTGTAATAAGAAGCTACACACTCTGAACAAGGGAAAAACGGATCACCTCCTCTCACACTCTCAAACTCTCTCAAACTCACTTTTTGCTAAAACTCTCAAAACTTGGTGAATGAGCAAACTCCTGCATGAGCTGCTCTAAACACTTGCAGATGAGTCATAGAAGACGTGGCTAATTCATGGCAAGAATCTGAGGCCAACATCTGTCAAAAGCCATGACTCAGCTGGCTGGCCAACTCATCGTCGGCTGCCCAATGACAAGCAAGACCATGCAACATTCGGGGGCCGAACTTCCCTTCGGAAGCCAAACACTTTCGGCGGCCGAACTTACTTTCGGCGGCCGAACTTGGCTCAACTGCCTTAGGTCATTTCAACTCAAAACTCACTTCCCTTAACCTTAAAACATGTAAACACATCATAACCCTTAGTAACACATAACTCCTACCCTTAGATAGAATCCCAACACCCCGGATTCCGCCAGATAATAGGAATTCCGGTGCCGGATTCTAGCCGGGTATTACATTCTCCCCTCCTTAAGAACATTCGTCCTCGGATGTCCTAAACACAAAATAAAAACACAAGGAGGAAACTAACCTCAAAACATATATGGATACTGCTGGAGCATAGACTCCCGCGTCTCCCATGTGCACTCTTCTAGATTATGGTGGTTCCATAAAACTTTCACCATCGGAATCTCCTTGTTCCTTAGCTGTCTGATCTGTGTGTCCACAATCCGCACCGGCTGCTCTATATAGGTGAGATCTGTATGAATCTCCACCTCAGGCTCACTCAGAACCTGATTCGGATCTGACACAAACTGTCGTAGCATAGAAACATGAAATACCGGGTGAATCCTCTCCATCGAAGCAGGTAAATTCAGCTTATACGACACATTTCCGATCTTCTGCAACACCTCAAAGGGTCCAATGTACCGTGGAGCTAATTTACCCTTCTTCCCAAAACGAACCACTCCTTTCATTGGAGACACTTTCAGCAATACCCAATTACCCTCTTGAAACTCTAACTGCTTTCTGCGAACGTCTGCATAACTTTTCTGTCTATTTTGAGCTGTTCTGATTCTCTCTCTGATCATGGGCACCATTCTACTGGTAATGTCTACTAACTCTGGCCCTGCAAGAGCCTTCTCTCCTACCTCTTCCCAACAAACAGGGGATCTGCATTTCCTCCCATATAATGCTTCATAAGGAGCCATCCCAATGCTAGCATGATGACTGTTATTGTAGGCAAACTCCACCAAAGGTAGATGCTGCCTCCAAGAACCGCCAAAGTCTAACACACATAATCGAAGCATATCCTCTATGGTCTGGATGGTCCTTTCTGACTGTCCATCAGTCTGTGGGTGGAAAGCAGTACTAAAATCTAATCTCGTGCCCATCGCACTTTGCAGACTTCGCCAAAAGCGAGAAGTAAACTGAGGTCCTCTGTCTGAAACTATAGACACTGGAACTCCATGTAATCTCACTATCTCATCCAGATAGACCTGTGCCAACTTATCCACAGAATAGTTACTCCGTACTGGAAGAAAATGAGCAGATTTCGTGAGTCTGTCCACAATCACCCATATCGAGTCTATTCTGTTGGACGCTACTGGTAAACCCACTACAAAATCCATGGCTATGTTCTCCCATTTCCACTCTGGAATCGGTAATGGGTTAAGCATTCCTGCTGGTTTCTGATGCTCTAATTTCACCCTCTGACAAACCTCACAGGCTGTCACAAATAGCGCCACTTCTTTCTTCATGGCTGGCCACCAATAGACCCTTTTCAGATCCTGATACATCTTGGTAGCTCCTGGGTGAACACTATACCTCGCATTATGAGCTTCCCTCATAATGTCTTCCTTCACACTGCCCCTATCTGGTACACAAAGTCGACTTCCATAGCGTAGGATCCCTTTACTGTCAAATCTGAACTCTGCACTATTGCCTGACTGAACAGTCCTGGCAATTTTCATCAACTCAGGGTCCTCATGCTGTCTCTGAGCTATCTGCTCCAGAAACACAGGTGTCACTCTCATCTGTGCTATCAACGCACCTGTACCAGACAACTCTAACTGTAATCCCTCGTCAAAGAGCTTATAAAGCTCCATCACAACTGGTCTCCGCTCTGCTGCTATATGGGATAAACTGCCTAGTGACTTCCGGCTTAGGGCGTCTGCGACAACATTCGCCTTACCCGGATGATACTGGATCTTACAATCATAATCACTGAGCAATTCTACCCATCTTCTCTGCCGCAAATTCAGCTCTCTTTGACTTAAGATGTACTGTAAACTCTTGTGATCAGTGAAGATCTCGCATTTAACCCCGTAGAGGTAATGCCGCCACATCTTAAGTGCAAAGATAACTGCTGCCATCTCTAGATCATGGGTAGGGTAATTCAACTCGTGCTTCTTCAACTGTCTAGAAGCATAAGCTATTACTCTATCACTCTGCATCAATACACAACCCAATCCCACTCGAGATGCATCACAGAACACTGTGAAGTCCTCATTACTCACAGGCAGAGCTAACACTGGTGCTGTTGTCAATCTTCTCTTGAGCTCCTCAAAGCTCTCTTCACACTGGTCTAACCAGATAAACTTCTGGTTCTTCTGAGTCAATTTGGTCATAGGAGCTGCTATCTTTGAGAAGTTCTGAACGAACCTCCTGTAGTAACCTGCCAGACCCAGAAAGCTTTTAATCTCAGTCACTGTAGTGGGTCTGGGCCAGTTAGCTACAGCCTCTATCTTCTTGGGGTCTACCTCAATACCCTCTGCTGATACCACATGTCCCAAGAAGGCAATGCTCCGTAACCAAAACTCACACTTCGAGAACTTGGCATATAAACCATGCTCTCTCAGTGTCTGCAAAACAATCCTCAGATGCTGGGCATGCTCCTCTGCATCTCTGGAATACACTAAGATATCATCGATAAACACAATGACAAAGTGATCCAGAAACTCACTGAATACCCTGTTCATGAGATCCATAAATGCTGCAGGGGCGTTAGTCAACCCGAACGGCATCACTAAGAACTCATAATGCCCATATCTGGTCCGGAAAGCTGTCTTAGGCACGTCTGCCTCTCTGACTCTCAACTGATGATACCCAGATCTCAGATCTATTTTCGAGAAACAACCTGCTCCAGCTAGCTGGTCAAATAGATCATCAATCCTAGGTAAGGGATACCTATTCTTGATAGTGACCTTGTTCAACTGTCTGTAGTCGATACAAAGTCGAAAGGATCCATCCTTCTTCCTGACAAAGAGCACTGGAGCACCCCAAGGTGAGGTACTAGGGCGGATGAAACCCTTATCTACCAAGTCCTGCAATTGTGCTTTCAACTCTGTTAACTCAGCTGGCGCCATCCTGTAGGGAGGCATAGAGATAGGTCTAGTACCTGGCAGTAATTCAATTTCAAACCCTATCTCCCTATCAGGTGGTAGTCCTGGCAAATCGTCTGGGAATACATCAAGAAACTCTCGAACTACTGATACTGTGGCTGGTTCCCTCACCTGACTGTCTAGCTCTCTCACATGAGCTAGAAACCCCTGACAACCCCTCCTAAGCAAACGACGAGCCTGAAGGGCTGAAATCATACCTCTGGGTGTACCTCTCCTGTCTCCTCTGAAGACACACTCTGACCCATCCTGGTCTCTGAGACTCACTAGCTTCTCTCGACAGTCCAACGTAGCACTATATGCAGATAGCCAATCCATCCCTAGAATGACATCAAAATCTGTCAAGTCTAGAACCACAAGGTCAGCTGGAAGGCATCTACCCTCTATAAACACTGGACTGAAACGACAGACTGACACTGCCACTGATGGGTCACATCTAGGTCCACTGACCCAGAGAGGATACTCTAACTCAGAACTTATCAAACCCAATCGCTCTATGGCTCTCGAAGCAATAAAGGAATGAGAAGCACCGGGGTCCATCAAAGCATACACATCTGAACACCCAATGATGAGATTACCTGACACCACTGTGTTCGACATGTTAGCCTCCTCTTGTGTCACTGTGAAAATCCGTGCTGGGGCTACCGGATTTCCACCTCGGGAACCTGCTGCTGAAGTAGAGGCTACCCCTCTACCTCTACCTCTGCCACTAGTCTGAGGCATGACTGGAGCTACTGGCCGTATAACTGGCTGTACCACACTGCCTGAACTCGTCTGCTGGGATGGTGCAAAAGTCATCTGCGGACAATCCCGAGCAATATGCCCTTCCTGTCCACATCGAAAACAAGCTGTAGATCCCAACCGACAAACTCCACTATGTGGTTTTCCGCATCGTCTGCAGACTGGAGCTGTGCCAGAGCTTGAGCCACTACCTATTCCCAGACCTGACTTGACTTTACTCCAGAACCCTTTCCTTGTTCCTCTCGCTCTATCCCATCTTTTACTGCCTGTAGAACCTGAACTGGGGGCCTTAGAACCCGAAGCCTGTGCCCTTGACTGTTTCTGAATATTGGCACTAGCTTCCATTTTCCTGGCTGCGTCTACTATCGAGTGAAAACTCTCCTTCTCAGCTGGAAGGATCAAAGAAGAATACCTGGGATGAAGTCTCATGGTATATCTTCTTGCTTTCTTCTGATCAGTATCATAGGCTTGACCCACGTACTGAAGCAGATCCAGAAACTTATCTGTGAATTCATCAACACTCATTTCATCTGTCTGTCGCAACTGTTCAAATTCAATTACTTTCATCTCTCTCGAACTATCAGGAAAAGCCCACCCTGCAAATTCATTGGCGAACTCTCCCCATGACATGCTGTCCATTCTAGGCTCCACATAATTCTTAAACCATTCTCTGGCTTTCTTGCATTTTATTGTGAAACCTGCCATCTCTATGGCTCTCCTATCATCTGCTCCCAATTCACTGGTTATCATCCTAACTGCTCTGAGGTAATCAAATGGATCATCTCCTGTGTTGTATTTAGGAGCATCCAATTTCAAGTACTCCGTCATTTGGACTTTACCTCCAGATGAGCTAGGTTCATGTCTATCAACAACAGGGGCTACTGGTTCTGGTGGTAGTACTGGTTCATTTGGCTCTAGGTGTGCTGCACTTGGATGTATAGGGGAAGATGGATACATAGGATATGGTGGATAGTAAGGATAAGGCATATAAGGAGGATATGGCACAAAACTCGAGTACTCCGACATCCCTTCCATCGGATACTCTGGCTCCTGAAACAAGGATGGATAGCCAAAACCTGAGGTCTGAGCACCACCCTGTGACTCTCCCATACCTTCCTCAAAACTGCCTATACCCATGCTGTCATCTCTAGACTGATCAGTCTCCATAGCTTCCCTCCTCTCCTCTGATCTTCCTCCCCTAACTGTTCCTCTTCTGCTCTCGTCTACAGACCTTCTAGGGTCTATTGACGTACCTTCCCTGCTAGATCTCTGAGACCTTGCCCTTGGCAATGCAGGAGGACGAGCAGCTGGTCTCTCATTCTCTGGTGGGACTCCAGTCAATCGAGCTGATCGACGAGTTCCTCGCATCTTTACTCTAGAAACACAACATATAACATACCACTTTAGCACATAGCACATAAATATCACATATCAATCATACAATACTCATGGCATAGCATAACAGATAGGACTCAAGACCCTATCCTAGTGGACATGATTTCCTATTGTGCTTGACCACTTCTAACCTGTCTGAGCCCAACACTGTCTCTATAGGTCCGATCATGTGAACCTAGGGCTCTGATACCAATCTGTAACGACCCCAAAAACGGACCGTCACCGGCGCTAGGATTCAGGTCGGCTTAAGGCCGCCAGAACCCGTAGCAAGCCTGCTATACTCTCTGTGTACCTGTAAATCTCATACATGATCATACATGTTCAATGAAAATAAAACTCTTTTCTGAACCAAGGCTTAACCTGTGCATGCACTATCTCTGTACTCTGTACTCATGTACTCTGTACTCTGTATCCCTGACTAGAGCTTGCTCTAGATGGGTTAACTCATACCTGTTAAGCCTGGTTTTCACATATAGGAAAACATATATACATATACAGATTATGTACAACATATACATCACTAGGTCAAGCAACAACTATTACATCTCTTCCATAGTACATGTCCATTCTAAGCTATTACAGATCTCTTTACTCTTCCTGTACTCTGCTGAACTGTCCCTGTACACTGTACACTGAACACTGAACCTGCAAAACTGGGGTTAAGGGAGTGGGATGAGCTCTATAGCCCAGTGAGTAGAACAGTAAAACATCTCAGTAAAATATGATCTCATGGAATGCACCATATCACAGACAAGCCACATCAAGAGTAAACCTGTCACCACATAGTCCCAGTAACTCTGTGCCAGGGCGTAGAATCGAGCACCTGGTCTTCCTGTCATATATGTATATGTGTATATAACACCTGTGAACTTACCATTGCCAGGGCGTAGTCAAAGGCTCCTGGACTTTGCTATACCTGCCAGGGCGTAGTCAAAGGCTCCTGGTCTTTGCTATACGTGCCAGGGCGTAGTCAAAGGCTCCTGGTCTTCCTGTCTGTGACTATTGGATCATTCAGCATTTACTCACATCATCAAATAACAATGCAATGCAACATATTCGTGAATACTAATGCAATCAACCTATGGCATAAACATGATGCATGAGATATGCTAAAAGCAGTTTGTGATTCAATTAAAATTCATAAGTTTAGTTCCACTCACCTCTGGCTACCTGGACTGACTGACTCTGCAGGCTCTGAAACTCTGGAGCAGTACTCACTGCTGCTCTCTCTGGTTCCTCTGGTCTGTACCTATACAGATGGACTCAAATGAGGGACCAAACTAACTTATCAATACTTCTATTAAACTCCCCAAGAATCCCCTGAAACTCACTTAACTAATCATGCAAAGCATGCAAAAGAAAAGCTGGACAGAACACTTTCGGCGGCAGGTTCGGCGGCCGAATGTCCTCTCCAGAGACGAAACTCAAGCACCTTCGGCGGCACCTTCGGCGGCCGAATCCCCCAAACAGAGCCGAACATGCAAAAATACTCGGGGCCAAGCTGTGGCAACTAAGCCACCATGCAAGAGGTTCGGCGGCCGAATGACCTTTCGGCTGCCGAACCTGAGTTCATCCAGAACTCAGTTTCAACGGCAAACCATCTCCTTCTTTCCTTCAACTTCTCAAACCATGCAAACTTCACCTTCTCAACATACATATACTCATGTATATGATCACAGGGGTCCAAAACTAGCTAATAACCCCAAACAACAAAACAAACATAACATATAAACATGTATTCATGCATAACTCATCAAAACTATCATTAAAAAACCTAAACATGCATCTCCTTCCACAAATCCCCCTAAAACCTTTAGAAAACATATTCACGAACATCATTTACCTCCTGTAATAAGAAGCTACACACTCTGAACAAGGGAAAAACAGATCACCTCCTCTCACACTCTCAAACTCTCTCAAACTCACTTTTTGCTAAAACTCTCAAAACTTGGTGAATGAGCAAACTCCTGCATGAGCTGCTCTAAACACTTGCAGATGAGTCATAGAAGACGTGGCTAATTCATGGCAAGAATCTGAGGCCAACATCTGTCAAAAGCCATGACTCAGCTGGCTGGCCAACTCATCGTCGGCTGCCCAATGACAAGCAAGACCATGCAACATTCGGGGGCCGAACTTCCCTTCGGAAGCCAAACACTTTCGGCGGCCGAACTTACTTTCGGCGGCCGAACTTGGCTCAACTGCCTTAGGTCATTTCAACTCAAAACTCACTTCCCTTAACCTTAAAACATGTAAACACATCATAACCCTTAGTAACACATAACTCCTACCCTTAGATAGAATCCCAACACCCCGGATTCCGCCAGATAATAGGAATTCCGGTGCCGGATTCTAGCCGGGTATTACAATCCTATCCTCGTGGACATGTTTTTCCTATGGTGCTTGACCTGCTAAACCTCTCTATGAGCCCAACTCTCTCTCTAAAGGTCCGACCATATGAACCTAGGGCTCTGATACCAATCTGTAACAGCCCGGAAACCGAACTGCCACCGGCACTAGGATCCAGATCGACTTAAGGTCGCCGGGACCCGTAGTAAGCCTGCTATCCTGTCTGTAGACCTGTGAAATCCCACACATGATCATACATTTCTGGAAAAACATAAAACTTTTCTTCATTTCCAAGGCTTAACCTGTGCATGCACTCTCTCTGTGCTCTACTAATCCCTACTAGAGCTCCTCATGGCTCTAGGCGGATCAAACTCATAATGTTAAGCCTGGTTTTGCTCATAAGCATACAAGAATAAAGAAACATACATAAACTGATCATGTGTCTCCACAAAAGGATTACAAGGCTTATAAATCAAGCACTATGCTATCCACTGTACATATACACTATCTCTATACAGTTACATGTCCACACTAGCTATTACAATACTCTGTACTCTTCCTGTACCCTGCTGAGTTCTCTCTGACCTCTGAACCTGCACAACTGGAGTTAGGGGAGAGGGATGAGCTACTATAGCCCAGTGAGTAGAATAGTAATAAAAACACAGGTGATAAAACATGCTCTCATGGAATGCAACACATAATCACATCACCTCGGCCGGACGGATCAAAACTCCCTCTATCTCATCTGGGGTACCGGAGTACCATGTGCCTGGTCCCCGTAGGGCTGTTCCAGGTCTTTCCTCTGAGGGCTAATGAATCCTCACGAAGTCCGTGCCGTCTCACATAAGCAATGTACAAGGAGCAGTGCCAAGTACAAGGATAAATGCAATGCATCATCTTTGTGTACACTAATGCACTCACCCTATAGCATATTCATGATGCATGAAGCATGATAAAATATTCAGTTCTCATATTAAAACATTAAGTTAAATTCCACTCACCTGTAGTTATCTCTGAGCTGACTCTGCAGGTTCTGACACTGGACTCACTGCTGACTTCCCTGATTCCTCTGGTCCGTACCTACACAGGTGGACTCAAATGAGGGACCAAACTCACTCAAGAACATCTCTAAGAAACTCCCCAAAACCCCTCTAACCAATCCTAAAACCAATACATAAACATGCAAAAGAAAGCTGGACAGGGCACTTTCGGCGGCAGGTTCGGCGGCCGAAACCCCACTCCAGAGACGAAACTCATGCATGTTCGGCGGCACCTTCGGCGGCCGAAGGTCTCATCCAGAGACGAAACTCACACACTTTCGGCGGCCTAACTCCCTCTTTCGGCGGTCGAAAGTCTCTGTCTACACCGAAGCCTAGCTTTCGGGGGCAACCTTTGGCAGCCGAACTGCCTCCACAAGGGGTTCGGCGGCCGAACCTGGTTTTGCCCGAAGGACAGAACCCTGCTCTGTTTCATGCAAACTTTGCCCAAAAACCTACAAACCTGCATAGCAACTACTCCCAACTAGCATATACACATAGATATGCACAAAGGGGTCTAAACCTAGCCTAAAACCCCAAACAAACATAGCACATAACACTTAAACATGTGTGAACACCACAAATCACCAAAAACCTCACCTAAACCTAAACATGCATACTACCCATACAAACTTCATAAAACCTTTCAAAATCATCAAAGAAGCTCAGGATCTTCACTTACCTCTTACACAACTTGAGGATGAAGGATCCTAACGTGGAGATATGAAGAAAAGCTCTTCCAAAGCTCCAAGCTTCAAAACTTGGTTCTTTTGCTCAAAACCTTCACAAGTCACCAAAACTCTTAAAACTCTTGAAAGATTTGATGAAAATCATGGAAAACATGAAAGTCAACGTGGAGAGGCTGAAACTCACCTCTGGCTGCAAGTGGAGGAGAAAATACCCTCCTCTCACCGACCTTTGGCCCTTTTATAGGTGGCTGGCCAGACCACCTTCGGCAGCCGAACGTGAAGCCGCAACCATGCAATGTTCGGCGGCCGAAAGTGACCTTCGGCGGCCGAACCTTTGCATTTCTCCCTTGTTGCTTTTCTTTCAAAACTCAAGTCTTGTAACACTTCAAAACATGAAAACAAGTGAAAATACCTTGGAAAACATATGCATTACCCTTCTCGAGGGTTCCGACACCCGAGATTCCACCGGACGACAGGAATGCCGATGCCGGACTCGAGCTGGGTATTACACATCTGTTTTTCATTTTTATATTTATTAATAATTTTTAGAAAAAAAAAAGAAAAATACAATTGGAAAAGATTAAACGCTTACCATGGAAATATTTCCAGCAGACAATAGCACCTTCCTTACCCCATTCACCTTCATGAAGATCACAATCATGAATATTGTGAGGGGACATATTGGATATATGGTGTGGTCGACAACTGAAGACATCATGAAACTGATCTGCAGGAGCATCGATCCCAAACTGTGCCTCTAGTTTGCCCCATAGTGTCATTTTTAGCTTTTGAAAAAAGAAAGATACAGAGTTTCTGGTGATGCTTATGATCACTAATGAATCAAATGATGCATGAAGTCCTTTGACATTGCTTTCTATATATAGAAGTGGCATGAGCCTAATTGTCATTTGAGATATTTTCCTACTCAATTATGAAGCTGTGACTATTTTGAGTGATTTCAATTAGAATGTGTATTATGGGATGAAAAATATTGCAAATGCCTTAAATAATTTTCTTTCATTAAAATTATTATTATTATTATTATTAAGATAATGTATCCTAAAATATTGGTTAAGGAAAAGGGAAAGGCAAGAAGATAGAGGAAAAATAAGATGTAATATAGTTGACATGTCATTAAATAATAAATTAAATTTCATTTGCAATGAAAAATTAATTTTAAAATTATTTAAAAAAGAGAATGATAATAATTTATGTAAGTTTAATAATTAATTTTAAAATTATTTAAAAAAGAGAATGATAATAATTTATGTAAGTTTAATAATTTTAATGGTTAAATAATAGAAAATAAATTAAAATGATAATATAAATACTTGTAAGCTAATTTGAAATTATAAATATTTCAATATTTCAATAAAAATATATTCAAAAGATTATAACGATAATTAATGTAAATTTAATATATGAATAATTAAATCATAAAAATAATTAAATATATAGAGGGATTCCTCAATCGGGGACAATATTTGTGAAAGTGTATTTTCAAATGTTTGGGGGAAATGTTTTTTGTGATATTTTTTTCTGGATATTATTATATGATAATTATTTATAAAAAAATTTATAAATATACTTTATATTTTGAGTATAATAAAAATTTAAAGAAAAGTGTTTTAAAATTATTGGGGGCAAATAAATGTGAAATCTCCATATTGATTTTTTTTTTTTTTGTGATAAGATTATGTAAAGTCATGGGCAAATATTTATTGTATGGTTTAAATAAAGTAACTTTTCGGTCCTTAAATTAATTAATAAAAATATTTTTTTATTTATAAATCAAGTAATAATGAATCTAACATTTAAGCAATCTTTCGGAGTGAGCATTTGATCGATTTGATTCAAAATCAAATGGAATTGAATAATATAAAATTTGAAATTTTGATATTTATGAAAATTGAATTGATTTTGATAAAAAATCAAATAGAAATAAACCAATACGATTCGGTTTGATTCAATTTCATTTGATCGGTTTGAACCTTTAATAAATTTTGATGATCTGAGATCCAGAAAATAGGGTTTTACAAGGGTTCTGTAAAACTGAAAAAAGTTTAGACCTAGAGGACTGTATTTCTCCTTTTATCTGTTTCCTTTTGTCCGTTAATGACGTGTAACAAAATGTATGTCATTGGGCCACCTATCCCTGTCTCGTTGATATGGACGTACGAGGAAATCAGATCGCTGCCCTATGCGTAACGACCTCTGGTTCTTCGCGGGCGCGCATGTGGGTGGTCCCCTGTGACGGATGGGTAGCCGAAAGGTAGAATTAAGACTGAGCCCAGAGAGGATCTGTTCGTTGGGCCGACAATGCTGGGCTGGCATGGTTGAAGAGACTAACTGGAGTCCGGTCTCAAGGCTGAGCGGATCGGACCTGGTGCAAGTGTGAGGCTTGAGGGCCTCTAGATAATGGGCTGGTATCGTGAGCCTGGCCCCAGACCGAGGTGGAGAAATCCAGCGGTCATCAGTTGCCCCTTTACCTTCTCGTCAGTTATTGCCCGACTGTCGAGGTGGTAAATACCAAGAATCATTATGACCGCGTCATTTAAGTACAATTTGCCTCAGAACACCCTTTCACCTTATTGTCATTTTGAATTTTGAATTCTCTCTGTCTTCTCCAAGTTCTAGCTTTTCTCTGTTCTTCGTGCGTACTGCCATCGTCATCTCCCTATCTTTATCTTCAAGGTACGCTTCTCTTTTTCCATGGATAGTTCTAAGCTCCCATGAAATACCTAGATATCACTTTTTTTCACCTCCGGGCCCCTTACCGGAATGAGAGGATCGTTCTTCCTAATCCTCATCCCTCTGGTCTAATCGACCCTCAGAAAGACGTGAGCTTAGTTTTCTTTGTTAAACAAAAGGAATATGGCTTATCCTTTCCCTTCTCTCCGTTCTTTAACGAGGTTTTCCGATATTTCGAGATTACTCCCCGAATACTGACTCCTAATGCCATTCTCTTTATGTCTTCTTTCGAATCTGTTTATCTGAGCCGAGATTTCGCGCCCACAGTGCGTCTGTTCATTTCCTTCTTCAGGCTGGTCAAGGCGAGCCAAAAATTTTATTACTTTGCCTCTCGTGGAGGCCTGTTCTAATCTTGCTTTTGCAATTTTTGTTGAGAATTGCTCTGACTTCCCCCGATTTTGGATTTTTTGCAGCTTCTGAAGTGAAGATGGATCAGATTAAGCCCCTTAAGAATTTCACGCCGTCCAGGGAGAACATGAACACTGCCTTGGATGCCTTCCTAGCGGGGCGATCAGTGGATGAGGATACTCAACAAGTAGCCGAAGTCATATCGTCCAGGTCGTCTGGCCGGCCTCCTCCCCCGGCTCATGCCCAAGCTCCACAGCCGAGCTCTCGAGGTGCCGAATCTTCAAGGTCGCCAAGCCACTGCAGGTCGGGCTCAACTACTCAAGCTGTTCAAGCCCCCAGGTCCCCACGAACTTCAAGGCCTAGCGAGGACTCCGGGTTGACGGGGTCGAAGCCTGCCCCAACCTCTAGCGATGCTTCTGGAGAGAGGCTCGAGGCCTCCATAGCTGGGGTGATGGTCCCTGTAAGCAGGACTGAGATCGCCTCTATGGAGAATGTTCAGAGAGCCCTTGCCGAGGTCAGCCCAGTTACTGAGGAGAGGGAACTCAGTTCTGCAGATGGTGGGGGTGTAGCGGAGAAGGTCGGGGACAAGCGTCCTACCTCCACCGAAGTGCCTGCCCAGGTTCTCATTTCAGAGAAGTTTCGGGTTTCTAGAAGACCGGTTCTTGTTCTCCCTCCTCTCGAGAAGAAGAAGGATGTTCCTGTTGTGTCCCTGATGTCTGCTCCTGACTCAAACTCATGGAATAACACGATTTCTGAAGTTTATTGTGGAATACAAGACGCAATTTACACGTGTAACATAAAACAGTTCATGGTGGATTCGTGTCAGGATTTCCTTGCTGAAAATGGTGAAGATGATCAACTTGCCGTCGATTTAGATATAGAGCGCTTGTGCTATGAGAAACAGAGATCTGCTGCACTCAGTCAAGCTTCTGTTGATGCTTTCAAGCGTGTGTTCCGTGATATTCAATGTAATACCCGGCTAGATCAGGCATCGGAATTCTTACCGTCCGGTGGGATTCGAGGATGTCAGAGGGTTCTAGAAGGGAAGAGTGAAGGTTTTCTAAAAGATCTTAAATGTTTTTAAGTGTTTATAGAGTTTTGTGTTAGAAAGAGTTGAGTTTTGGAGAGAAAAGGGTTTAGGAGACATTTGCCAGGTTCGGCCCCCGAATGTTAAGTTCGGCCGCCGAAAGTATTGCCTTATTCAGTGATAGTGGGAATTGGACCAAGGCGACATCAATAGCCCTTAGAGGGAGTTTTGAGGTCATGTCTAATTCCAGATGATTGGACCCAGGCGACATCAATAGCCCGTCGAGGGAGTTTTGAGGTCATGTCCAATCAATGATGTGGCATGTATGAGTTGTGATGCATTTTCATATAAAGTGCGTATGAATGAACTGTTTTCAGTGTTTCTACTCACTGGGCTTTATAGCTCATCCCTTTCCCTTTATCCCAGTTTTGCAGGCACAGGGTTAGCTGGGAAGTCAGAAGTATCAGAGTGTTGGCTCCAGTATGCTTGTGTAATAGAGTAGTGGACATGATGTAAATTAAAGAGATATTTGGTACAAATGTAAAAGATAGTCAGTTATTGTGCTTATGGTTTAGTGTGTGCTTTGCCTACAGTATGTTTTATCCCTTGGGTATGCATGGATCCTGTTTTTAGTTTCTTGATGAGAAATGAGTCAAACCAGGCTTAATAAATGTTGTGTTTCGAAAACCCAGTGAATTATAACTGTGAGGGAAGACAGGGACTAATTCCTTTGACCCAAGACCAGTGCAGAGGAAAGACCAGGTTTGATTCCTGTGATTCATAGAGAGGCCAATAGAGAAGATTAGGTTTGATTCCTGTGACTCTATGGTAGCCAAGTTAACTTATGATATGCTGACCCTTACAGAGTGGGTTCTATGACACAGTGCATAGTGCATGGAGGTTACTTGGTAGCGTGTCACTGGTGTATTACAGATAGCCCTAAGGGCTATTTCAGATTGAGATGTCTGATGTTTTAAAGGTTAAGTCTGGTGGTTTTTACAGACAAAATTTGAAAGAATAGCAGTCCAGTCGGATCATGTATGGGATTGTAACAGGTACACAGAGTTCATAGCAGGCTTACTACGGGTCTAGGCGGCCTTAAGCCGATCTGGATCCTAGTGCCGGGCGGTTCGGGCCGTTACAGAGAGGTACCGGTTTCCGGGTCGTTACATTCAAAGTTTAGCTTACAAGTATGCAAGTAAGGACAATGCATTGATGGCTATGTTTAAATCAGGAAGCAAGGGTAATCTGCTAAAATTAGTCCAGCATAGTATGTGTGTAGGTGATAGTGATGCAAATAATGCCCCTAGGCATGTAAGTCCTTTGAGGACTGTTTTCCCTCCAGCCCGTGTAGATAATTAGCATAGGTTGTATTGTACTTTCCTTTTAATGAAATTTTATTTTCATTCACTCTACTTGTTTTTCCTTTTTGCCCTCAAGCTCATCAGGACTAAAATTCTATCAATTGGCTGAACCTTTAACTTATATATTTCTCCATTTCACTTAAGGCATACTCATCTGTAAGCTCTTGCCGAGCTGGACTAGCCTTAACCGTGAACTCAGTTTTTAACAGTGGGCTAAACTTTGAGTTTTTATGATTTTTGCAAGGATGTCCTCATTTTTTCTCATTACTTTATTAATATGAGCTCGGGCACATAGCCTTTACATAATGACAATAAGTCAGATCTTGTACCTTTTAAGGTGGTGAGCAGGGCTGGCCTTTTGTTTTTAATTCTGATAAGAATTGAGGTTGGGTTCCTATCTGCTTATGCCATTGGATTTCCTCTTGGACCATTTGAGATTTGTTGCCTTCGGTTTGCCTTTGAGATTTCTGAGCTCGGCTCTCCTTTTGCTTGGTTTTCCAAGTTTACATTTGCGTGTCTTAGATCGGCGTTCCCGCTTGTAATCCGAGTTCGGATTTAGACCTTTTGTTTCAGTTTTATCATCTTCTTGAGGTCGGCACGGTGCCTTTCCTCTGGCCATCATTGAGAGATCAAAGTCTCTTCCTCTTATGTCCCGCGCTTCTTTGGTAGGTCGGAGTCAAGTTTCTCATTGGTGAGTCAGGGCCCCATCTTTCGTGTGAGATCGGAGCTGTATTTTCATGAGTTGTTTTTGCGTGTTGTCCCTGCACACCGTTGTTTGCTATGAGCATGTGACGCCGGGAGATCTTGGGGATCCCAGCCGTTTTTGCCCCGGGAGATCTTGGGGATCCCGGCTATTTTTGCTCCGGGAGATCTTTTGGATCCCACTAGCCATTTGGTGCCAGGAGATCTTGGGGATCCTGGACTTGTTGTGCTAGGAGATCTTAGGGATCCTGGTCTTCTATCTCCTTGAGGTCTCTATGTCTCAGCGAGGTCTTCTGACGCCAGGGGATCTTGGGGATCCTGGTCTTCTACCTCCCTGAGGTCTCTATGTCTCAGTGAGGTCTTCTGATGCCAGGAGATCTTGGGGATCCTGGTCTTTTACCTCCCTGAGGTCTCTATGTCTTAGTGAGGTCTTCTACCTCCCTGAGGTCTTCCATCTCCCTGAGGTCTCTATGTCTCAGTGAGGTCTTCTACCTCTCTGAGGTCTTTATGACTCAGTAAGGTCTTCTGATGCCAGGAGATCTTGGGGATCCTGGTCTTCTACCTCCCTGAGGTCTCTATGTCTTAGTGAGGTCTTCTACCTCCCTGAGGTCTCTATGTCTCAGTGAGGTCTTCTACCTCCCTGAGGTCTCTATGTCTCAGTGAGGTCTTCTGATGCCAGGAGATCTTGGGGATCCTGGTCTTCTACCTCCCTTGTAACGACCCGAAAACCAATATCCCTCTATAACAGCCCGAACCGCCACCGACGCTAGGATCCAGATCGACTTAAGGCTGCCGGGACCCGTAGCAAGCCTGCTATACTATCTGTGTACCTGATAAACCCATACATGATCAAACAAAAACATAAAACTATAAACTATTTCTTTCCTCTTACCAGGCTTAACCTAAACAAACTCTCAGATATACCAATCTGCAACAGCCCTCAGGGCCTACACCAGTGATACTGCCCGCTTTGGGTCAAGGGATTGAAACCCTTTCTTCCCTCACGGTCTGTTTCTGGGTCAAGGGATTGGAACCCTTTCTTCCCTCACAGTCTGTTTCTGGGTCAAGGGATTGGAACCCTTTCTTCCCAAACCACTTCACTGGAGACTCACAAAACATACCATACGTTAGGCCTGGTTCAGCACATTTCTCATCAAGAAACGTAAGACAAGATATATGCACAAAGGGGTCATCCATACACTGGGCAAAGCACAACTAAACCATAAACACAAAACTTACCATCTATGACATTACATGACATACCTATACATTTCATCACTTTACAACACTCCTTTAATTTACATCATGTCCACTATTCTATTACAAACAAACACATAACCAACTCGTACTCTTAACTCTGCTGACTCTGACCTCCCCATAGCTAACTCTGGCCCTGCAAAACTGAGGGTGAGGAAGGGGGTGAGCTACTAGAGCCCAGTGAGTAGAAATAATGAAAACAGTTCATTCATTACATGCTTTCATGAAATGCGCCACAACACAAACATATCACATCACGGATTAGACATGACCTCAAAAGTCCCTCTGTCGGCGCCCGATCCCCGAAGGAACTCACACAGGTCTTTCACTGCCATGACAGATTTATGGGCTATTGAAGTCGTCTGGGTCCAATCCACACCAATAGTAAATAATGCAATGCATCATATTCGTGACACTAGTGCAATCAACCTGTATCATATAACCATGATGCATGAATATGCTTTAAGCATTTGATTTCTCATATCAAAGATTGAGTTTAGTTCTACTCACCTCTGGCAGACGCTGGACTGACTCTACAACAGCTAACACTGATGGCCTCCTCGGTCCCTCGGGTCCGATCCTACACAGGTGGACTCGAATGAGGTGCCACACACAAGCTAAAAAACTCATAAACAACTCCCCAAAAACCCCCTAAAACATCTGAGAACAATCATAGAAATCATACAATGAAAAGCTGGACAGAGCACTTTCGGCGGCAGGTTCGGCGGCCGAAAGTCCTCTCCAGAGCCGAAACTAAGCTTCTTTCGGCGGCACCTTCGGCTGCCGAAAATCCTTTCCAGAGACGAAAGTCTCAACCTTCGGCGGCATTTTCGGCGGCCGAACCCTCCCTCCAGAGCCGAAAGTCCAAACTTTCGGGGGTGGGTTTAGGCAGCCGAAACCACCTCCTCAAGGGGTTCGGCGGCCGAACATACCTTCGGCTGCCGAACCTGAGTTCATCCAGAACTCAGCTTCATGCACAAACAAGCCTCCCAAACCCTCAAATACCAAAAACATGCATCCATCCTCTCAACAACAAGCATATACGCAAGTATATGCACAAAAGGGTCCAAAACTAACTTAAAAACCCCAACAAACAACTCAACTCATCACATAAACATGCTTTCACCAAAACTTATCCAAAAACTATACTTAACCTACTCATGCATCTCTACCCATAAAACTCCATAAAACCTTCATAAAACATCAAAGAAGCTAAGGATCTACACTTACCTCTTAAAGAACAAGAGTTGGTGTGACCCCAACTTGAAGATATGGAGGATCCAAGCTTCAAAACTCTTCTCAAAGCTCAAAAGCTTCAAAACCAATACTAAAACTCGTGAAAACCTTGAAAGAGTTGAAGAAAAACCATGAAAACAACCAAAGGAGAGCATAAACCTACCCTTGCACGAAAAGAGAGTGAACACTCACTCCATTGTCGGTCAACGGGGCTTTTATAGTTGGCCAACCGCCTCTCCTTCGGCGACCAAAGCTGCATGCAAAACCATGCAACGTTCGGCGGTCGAACTTGGAGATTCGGGGGCCAAACCTAAAGCACTTTCGTCGGCCGAACATTACTTTCGGCGGCCGAACATGGCCAAAGCCTCCTTGGTCTTTTCTCTTCAAAACTCATTTCCGTTCTTACGTAAAACCATAAAACACTTAAAACCAGTTGAGAAAACCTTTCCTTTACCCTTCTAGGACCCTCCAACATCCTCGAATTCCATATTCCAACGGAAATCCCGCTGGAAAGTACAAATTTCGATGCCGGCGTCTAGCCGGATATTACAATCTACCCCCTTTACAAAAACATTCGTCCCCGAATGTTCAAACAACAAACATGCAAGCATGCAAGCATGCAAGCGAAGCCTAAAACCTCTCTCCAAAGAGAGACACAGGTACTGCTGGAGTAAACACTCCCGGGTCTTCTAGGCACACTTCCAACTGTGGTGATTCTAAAGAACTATCACCACCGGGATTCCTTGTTCCTTACCTTCCTGACCTGTGTGTCCATGATCCACACTGGCTGCTTAACATAGGTGAGATCCCCTAAGATCGCCACCTCTGGTTCCTTATGAACATAACTTGGATCTGACACAAACTGCCACAACACAGGAACATGGAAAACCAGATGGACTTTCTTCATTGGAGTAGGTAAATCTAGCTTAGATACATCCCCAATCCTTTACAGGACTTCAAAGGGTTCGATGTACCTTGGAGCCACTTTACCCTTCGACTCACAACGGATCACCACTTTACTACAGAAGACGCCACAAACATTACTTCAACCTTTGCCTGAACTCCACAAGCTTCCGCTGCGCACTCTGATCCTTGCCCTTCTCTCTTCATCTTTACTAAACTGGCTTCTTCTCTAACTCTTAACAGGTAGTACTCGAATCTCAAATCTAACTCGGAAAACAACCAGCTCTTACTAGCTGTTCCAATAGATCATCAATCCTGAATGGGAATACCTGCCCTTGGTAGTGACCTTGTTCAACCACTTACAGTTGTTACAAAGTCTCAAGGATTCATCCTTCTTTTCCCACAACAACACTGGAACACTCCAGGGTGAGGTACTAAGTCGGATACAATCCTTGTCTACCAAGTCTCGCCACTACTCTTACTCCTACCTCAACTCTACAAGTGCCATCATGTAGGAAAGAATAGAAATGGTTCTGGGTCCAGACACCACTCCTATTCCAAACTCTTAACTCTCTAGCAGGTGGTAAACCTAACAGCTCGCCTGGAAAAACTTCTAAAAACTCTCTCTCAAACAACAAACACTGAGGCTGGTTCCCTGACCTGACTACTAAACTCTCAACAAGAGCTAGAAACCCTCTGTCAACCTCTCCTGAGCAATCAATGAGCCTGTAGGGCTGACATCAAACCTCTAGGCACCCCTACTCAGTCCCCTCCAAGGACTACCTCTGATCCATCCTAACCTCTGAACTCTCCTACCTTGTCTCTGCAGACTCGGTAGCACTTCGAGTAGCTCGCCAATCCATCACTAGAATGACGTCTAAACAGTCAACTCTAGAACCCAAAAGGTCAGCTGGAAGGCATCTACTCGCCACAAACACTGAACCCTATAGGCAGACTGCCTCTGTAATACCCGGCTAGACTCCGGTATCGAAATTCCTACTGTCCGGTGGAATCTCAGATGTCGGAAATCTCTAGAAGGGTAAAATAATGTTTTTATAAAATGTTTTAATGTATCTTATGATTTTAAGCAAAAAGGAAATTGAGTTTTAAATGAAAAAGACCGAGGAGACATTTCCAGGTTCGACCGTCGAACCTCAAGTTCGGCCGCCGAACGTGGGATGGTTTAGGGGGGCAAGTTAGGCTTCCGAAAGTTTCAAAGGTTCGACCGCCGAACTTGCATGAGTTTTGGAGGCACTTTAGGCTGCCAAAAGGTGGTCTGCCAGCCCCTATATAAGAGCTCCATGGCCGAAACGGGCGAGTTTTCTCCCCATTTTCGGCCACGGTGAGTTCTTACTCTCCCATGGTTCATTTTAGATGTTTTTCCTTCGATCTTTCATGTTTTAACAAGCTTTATGTTGATTTGAAGATATTTGAACAAAAGAGCGAGTTTTGGAAGCTTGAAGACCAAAGAGTTGAGATCTCTCCCATCTCCAAGTTGGATCGTCTCTCCTCTCATTCTTCAAGAGATAAGAGTAGATCCATAGTTTCTTTAATGTTTTAAGTAAGTTTTATGAAGTTTCTTGGGGTAGAAATGCATGTGTAGGTTTATGTGGAGTTTATGGGTTTACTGTGCGTTTATGAACAATGTATGTTGGATATGCATGTTTGATGTGTTGTAGATGGGGTTTAGGATAGTTTGAAGCCCCTAGGAGATTGTATGCTTGAGTATGCATGTTGTAGAATAGGAAAATGCATGATTAAATGAGTTGGGAGGCAATTATGCATGTTGAGTTGAGTTTCTGCCCTTTGGGAAGAACTCAGGTTCGGCAGCTGAAGGCTCTTTCGGCCGCCGAACCTGCCTGTGGTAGCATGTATCGGCTGCCGAACATTGCCCCCGAAAGTGGACTTTCGGCTCTGGAAGGGAGTTTCGGCCGCCGAAGGTGTCGCCGAACATGCATGAGTTTCGTCTCTAGAGGGAACCTTCGGCCGCCGAAAGTGCCGCCGAAGGTGCATGACTTTCGGCTCTGGAGGGTCTTTCGGCCGCCGAACCTGCAGCCGAAAGTGCCCTGTTCAGCCCTCCTTTGCATGATTTATGTGATTGTTTCAAGGTGTTTTAGGGGGTTTTGGGGAGTATTCTAGAGTCATGTGTAACGACTCGAAAATCGGACCGCTACCGGCGCTAGGATCCAGATCGGCTTAAGGCCGCCGGGACCCGTAGCAAGCCTGTCATATAACCTGTAAACCTGTATAATCCCATACATGATCAACAATATACATAAAAATTTAAACTTTTCTTTCATTCATTCCTCATACACCAAACTCAACCTGTGCATGCACTATACATACATAATCATAAACATTGACCCCTCTATGGGATCTCATCAATGTCCCCAAAGGGTGACATAACATATGTTGAGTTGGTTTACATCTGTATCATCAAATATCTAAGATCATGCATCAACAAGGGATTACAATACTCATAGGGTCAAGCACATCTATAACCTCAATATACCTCATTACATAACATACTGTAATCTCTTACATTACATCATAGTACAATTGTCATGTCCACAATCTAACTATTACATAGACATACCTCAAAACTCTGGCTAACCTCCTGGTCTACCCTGTACCTGCACATCTGGGGTTAGGGGAGAGGGGTGAGCTGCAAGGCCCAGTGAGCAGAATAGTGAAATCATATATTAAAATTTCATGCTTTCATGAAATGCAACACATCACAACAAATCACATCTCGGATGGTATTGTCACCTATAGTCCTCTACATAGTCCAACTGTGCCGGGACGTAGAATGGGTACAACCGGTCTTTCTCTTAACATAACATATCATAACATACCAATGTGTCAGGGACGTAGAATGGGTACAACCTGGACTTTCTCTTACATCGTGCCAGGGACGTAGAATGGGTACAACCTGGACTTCCATACCATATCATGCCATAACATCATCATATCATATGAGGACTAAAGGATCATTCAATAACCAATCCACATCAACATCATAAATGCAATGCAACATATTCGTGAATACTAATGCAAGCAACCTACTATATCTCATGGCATTCATGATGCATGGATCATGCTCAAAATTCATATTTCATTTATTTTAAAACTTAAGGTTTATTCCACTCACCTCTGGTTAGCTCTGACAAACTCTGTAGCAGCTGGCTCACTGCTGGGTCCTCGGTTCCTCGGGTCCGAACCTACACGGGTGGACTCCAATGAGGGACCAAACATACATAAACATAACTCTAATATACTCCCCAAAAACCCCCTAAAACATCATAAAACAACTACATAAAAACATGCAAGAAATGGCTGAACAGGGCACTTTCGGCGGCAGGTTCGGCGGCCGAAAGTCCCTCCAGAGCCGAAAGTCAGGCAGGTTCGGCGGCACCTTCGGCGGCCGAAAGTCCCAGACAGAGACGAAAGTCTCCTTTCGGGGGCAAGCTTCGGCAGCCGAATGCTGCCTCCACAAGGGGGTTCGGCGGCCGAAGGTCCCTTCGGCTGCCGAACCTGGTTTCTCCCAAATGGGCAGAAACTAGGCTCAAATGAACCTCTTGCCTCCCAAAACCTCAAATCATGCATAAACTTGTTCTAAAACATGCATACACATCATACATCACACCTAGGGGTCTCAAACTATCAAATACCCCAACTACAACACTTCAAACATGCCACATTGTTCAAAAACATAACATTTGCTTAAAAACTCATACAACCCTATACATGCCATTCTACCCCATAAAACAACTTAAAACTTACTTAAAACATATATTGAGCTTAAGATCGGCTCTTACCTCTTGAAGATCGAGAGAGAGACGACCTAAACTCGGAGATCCAAGCAAATGAGCTCCTGAGTTCCCAAAGCTCCAAAACTTGTCTTAAAAGCTCAAAACTTGCAATGAGAGGTGAAAACTCAAGAAAAATGGAGGAGATTTGGAGAAAGAACACAAGATCTGAGGAGAGGGAGGTCGGAAGCTAGCTATGGCCGAAAATGGGAGAAAGCTCGCCCATTTCGGCTAAGTGACCCTTTTATAGGTGGCTGGCCAGGCCACGTTCGGGGGCCGAAAGTGCTTCCGCATGCATGCCATGTTCGGCGGCCGAACTTGAGGTTCGGCGGGCGAACCTAGACTTCCCTCACTCATGCTTTCGGGGGCCTAACGTGCCTCCAAAACGCATGCATGTTCGGCGGCCGAACTTGACTTTCGGCGGCTGAACCTGGGTTTTCCTCCAAAGACTTTTCATGCAAAAACTCATTAAATTTTCATACTTAAAACCATGAAATACCTTAAAACATTTTATGAAAACATGTTTCCACCCTACTAGAGGCTTTCGACATCCGAGATTCCACCGGACGGTAGGAATTCCGATACCGGAGTCTAGCCGGGTTTTACATTCTCCCCCCCTTAAGAACATTCGTCCCCGAATGTACCTCAACTAGCACACATAGCATGGCATAAAACATAACATACATAGTACATAAACACATAGAGATCTAACCTTAAAAGAGATGAGGGTACTGCTGGAGCATAGACTCCCGTGTCTCCCAAGTGCATTCCTCCAAATTGTGGTGGTTCCACAGGACTTTCACCATCGGGATTTCCTTGTTTCTTAACTTTCTGATCTGGGTGTCAAGGATCCGTACTGGCTGTTCAACATAGGTGAGATCCTCTTGGACCTCCACATCAGGCTCACTAAGAACCTTGCTCGGATCTGACACAAACTTCCTCAACATTGAAACATGGAAAACCGGATGGATTCTTCCTATTGAAGCAGGTAAATTCAGCTTGTACGACACATTCCCGATCTTTTGCAAGATTTCAAAGGGTCCGATGTATCGTGGGGCTAGTTTACCTTTCTTCCCGAAGCGAACCACTCCCTTCATTGGAGACACCTTGAGCAATACCAGATCCCCCTCCTAAAACTCTAACTGTCTCCTGTGGACGTCTGCATAGCTCTTCTGTCTGCTGGCAGCAGTCTTGATTCTCTCTCTGATTATGGGTACCACCCTGCTGGTGATCTCTACTAGCTCAGGCCTTGCCAAGGCCTTTTCTCCAACTTCCTCCCAGTAAACAGGTGATCTGCACTTCCTTCCGTACAAAGCTTCATATGGAGCCATCCCGATGCTAGCATGATGGCTGTTGTTGTAGGCAAACTCCACCAAAGGTAGATGCTGCCTCCAAGAACCGCCAAAGTCCAGCACACACATTCTAAGCATATCCTCGATAGTCTGGATGGTCCTTTCTGACTGTCCATCAGTCTGGGGGTGGAAGGCAGTGCTGAAATCCAACCTAGTACCCATGGCATTCTGCAGACTCCGCCAAAACCTGGAGGTGAACTGGGGCCCTCTATCTGACACTATCGACACAGGAACCCCATGCAGCCTGACGATCTCGTCCACATATACCTGTGCCAACTTGTCCACAGAGTAGCCACTCCTGACAGGAATGAAGTGAGCAGATTTGGTGAGTCTGTCCACAATCACCCATATGGAGTCCACTCTGTTGGACGCCGCCGGTAACCCCACTACGAAGTCCATAGCTATATTTTCCTATTTCCATCTTGGAATAGGTAGCGGGTTAAGCATTCCAGCCGGCTTCTGATGTTCCAGCTTCACCCTCTGACACACTTCGCAGGCTGACACGAACTGTGCCACTTCTTTCTTCATAGCTGGCCACCAATAAACCTTCTTTAGATCTTGATACATCTTGGTGGCTCCGGGGTGAATGCTGTACCTTGCATTATGAGCCTCCCTCATAATGTCTCCTTTTAGCCCTATGTCATCTGGTACACATAGTCTGCTCCCATAGCGGAGGATCCCCTTGCTGTCGAATCTGAACTCACTATCATTGCCTGACTGAACAGTCCTGGCAATCTTCACTAACTCCGGGTCCTCATGCTGTTTCTGAGCCACCTGCTCCAGAAACACGGGTGCCACTCTCATCTGGGCCACCAAGGCACCTGTACCAGACAACTCCATCTGTAGACCTTCCTCAATGAGCTTGTAAAACTCCTTCACCACTGGCCTCCTCTCTGCCGATATGTGGGATAAACTACCGAGTGATTTCAGGCTTAAGGCGTCTGCCACAACATTCGCCTTACCCGGATGGTACTGAATCTTGCAATCATAGTCACTCAGCAGCTCCACCCATCTCCTCTGTCTCAAATTCAAGTCTCTTTGACTCAGGATGTACTGCAGGCTTTTATGATCTGTGAAGATCTCACATTTTACCCCGTAGAGGTAGTGCCTCCACATCTTGAGTGCAAAGATTACTGCTGCCATCTCAAGGTCATGTGTGGGGTAATTCAACTCATGCTTCTTCAGCTGCCTAGAAGCATAAGCAATCACCCTCTCATTCTGCATCAGTACACAACCCAGTCCCACACGGGACGCATCACAAAAGACTGTAAAGTCCTCATCACTAGATGGCAGAGCTAAAACTGGTGCTGAAGTCAACCTCTTCTTAAGCTCTTCGAAACTCTCTTCGCACTGGTCGGTCCACAGAAACTTTTGATTTTTCCTGGTTAGTCTGGTCAGAGGAGCTGCTATTTTCGAGAAGCCCTAAACGAACCTCCTGTAGTAACCTGCCAAACCCAAGAAACTCCTGATCTCCATCACTGAAGTGGGTCTAGGCCAGTTAGCCACAGTTTCGGTCTTCTTGGGGTCCACCTCAATCCCATTCTCTGACACCACATGCCCCAAGAACGAAATGCTCCTCAGCCAGAACTCACATTTAGAGAACTTGGCATACAAGCCATGCTCCCTTAAGGTCTGCAAGACCAACCGCAGATGATGGGCATGCTCCTCTGCATTCCTGGAATACACAAAGATATCATCTATGAAGACAATAACGAAGTGATCCAGGTACTGACTAAACACTCTGTTCATGAGATCCATGAATGCTGCAGGGGCGTTGGTTAACCCGAACGGCATTACAAGGAACTCAAAATGCCCATATCTGGTCCTGAAAGCTGTCTTCGGCACATCCTCATCCCTTATCCTTAACTGATGGTACCCCGATCTCAGATCTATTTTGGAGAAACAACCTGCTCCGGCTAGCTGGTCGAATAGATCATCGATCCTCGGCAGAGGGTACCTATTTTTGGTAGTGACTTTGTTCAACTACCTGTAGTCGATACAAAGTCTAAGGGATCCATCCTTCTTCCTCACAAACAAGACCGGAGCACCCCAAGGTGAGGTACTCTGTCGGATGAAACCCATTTCTACCAGCTCTTGGAACTGCTCTTTCAGCTCCTTTAACTCTGCTGGGGCTATCCTGTAGGGAGGGATAGAGATTGGTCTAGTTCCAAGCACCAACTCTATCTCGAACTCTATCTCCCTAGCAGGTGGTAAACCTGGAAGCTCATCTGGAAAAACATCCTGAAACTCTCTGACAACTGGTACCGAGGCCGGCTCCCTGACCTGGCTGTCTAGCTCTCTCACATGAGCTAAGTACCCCTGACATCCTTTCCTAAGCAACCTACGAGCCTAAAGAGCTGATATCAGACCTCTAGGTGTGCCCCTCTTGTCTCCTTTGAAGACGACCTCTGACCCGTCCTGATCTCTGAACCTGACTACCTTGTTCCTGCAGTCCAAGGTAGCACCATGGGTAGATAGCCAATCCATCCCTAGAAAGATGTCAAAGTCTGTCAGATCTAGAACCACAAGGTCGGCGGAGAGGCATCTTCCCTCAACAAAAACTGGACTGTACTGGCAGACTGACACTGCCACTGACGGGTCACACTTGGGTCCACTGACCCATAGGGGAGGGACACTCTAACCCAGAGACTATCAGACCCAACCTCTCAACGGCTCTCGGAGCAATAAATGAATGAGATGCACCCGGGTCCATTAATGCATACACATCAGAGCATCCAATGACGAGATTACCTGACACCACGGTGTTGGATGTGTTAGCCTCCTGCTGAGTCATGGTGAAGATCCTGGTTGGAGCTGATGGACCTTCACCTCGGGAACCAGAAGAAGAGGCTGCCCCTCTCCCTCTACCTCTGCCACTGCCCTGAGTTGTGGCTGGAACTGCTGGCTGTGCCACACTACCAGAAGCTGTCTGCTGGAGCTGGCCCATAAAAGGCGCTCTAGGACACTCCCGAGCTATGTGTCCCTCCTGTCCACATCTGAAACATGTATTAGTCCCAGCTTGACACACTCCCCTGTGCGGTCTTCCACATCTCTGGCATTCTGTACCATTTGAGCCTGAGCTCGAGCCACCGCCAAATCCCAAACCGGATTTCAACTTGTTCCAAAACTTATTCTTCTTCGGCTTCTTGGTGGTGTTATCCCACCTCTTCTTACCTGAGCTCTGAGAAGAGAAACCTGGTCCTCCTCTGCCTGGGGTCTTAACCCCTGAAGACTGGGTCACTGACTGCTTCACTGACCCCTCAACTATAGCACTTGCTTCCATTCTTCGAGCCATATCCACTACAGTGTGGAAACTTTCTCTCTCAGCTGACTGAATCAACGAGGAGTACCTGGAATGCAGCTTCATAACATACCTCTTGGCTTTCTTCGTATCTGTATCTAGAGCTTGCCCTGAAAAAGGCAATAGCTCCAAGCATGTATCCGTGAACTCCTCTACACCCATGTGCTCTGACTGCCTCAGTTGCTCAAACTCAATCATCTTCAGTTCTCTGGAACTGTCTGGAAAAGCCCATCCAGCGAACTCATTCGCAAATTCTTCCCATGACATACTGTCTAGTCTCGGGTCCACATAACACTTGAACCATTCCCGTGCCTTCTTGCACTTTAAGGTGAACCCTGCCATCTGAATGGCCCTGCTATCATTCGCCCCTAGCTCATCAGTTATTGTCTTCACTACTCTCAGATACTCAAAGGGGTCATCCCCTGACTTGTATTTGGGAGCATCCAGCTTGAGGTAATCTGTCATTTTCACTTTGCTCCCATCGACTGAGCTAGGTCTAGGAGGTTGAGTAACTGGGGCTGCTGGTTCTGTAGGTGGTGGAGGTGGAGGTGCAGCATTCCCCGAGGTGGGGTTTGCCGGGTTTGGATAGAAGGGTGAGGGTGGATAAGCTGGGTACTGTGTGTAAGGTGGATAGAAAGGTGGATAAGGCATGTAGGTAGGGTAGGGGTTAAAGCTGGAGTAATCCGATGTACCTCCCATCGGATACCCTGAACCCTATGGGAAGGGTGGATAATGGGGTGGAAAACCATACCCCGAGGCCTGAACGCCTCCCTGAGACTCCCCCGTCCCTTCTTCCTCCATGCTCACATCCAGGTTCCCATCCCTCCTCTGCTCCTCTTCCATAACCTCCCTCACATCTGAAGAACTTCCTCCTCTATCTGTCCCCCTTCTGCTAGCATCAAAAGACCTTCTAGGGTCCCTTGACACTCTCTCTCTGTTGGCTCTACAAGACATTGCCCTAGGCAATGTAGGAGGACGGGCGCTCGTGCCCTCATCCTCAGGTGGTACTCCGGTCAATCTTGCCGATCGACGGGTTCCTCTCATCCTATTTCTGAAAAACAGCACACATCAAGCAAGCATTAGCATCATATGGTTCATGTGGGCAAACATGAACCCTCATCACATATACATCATTCATATCATAGCATCAATGCACATGTATAGAATCATGGCATTTCACATCATCAAACAAGACAGAACTCCACATCCTATCCTAGTGGACATGATCTTCCTATTGTGCTTGACCTTCTATAACATCTATGAGCCCGACACTCTAGGTCCGACCATATGAACCTAGGGCTCTGATACCATTCTGTAACGACCCGAAAATCGGACCGCTACCGGCGCTAGGATCCAGATCGGCTTAAGGCCGCCGGGACCCGTAGCAAGCCTGTCATATAACCTGTAAACCTGTATAATCCCATACATGATCAACAACATACATAAAAATTTAAACTTTTCTTTCATTCATTCCTCATACACCAAACTCAACCTGTGCATGCACTATACATACATAATCATAAACATTGACCCCTCTATGGGATCTCATCAATATCCCCAAAGGGTGACATAACATATGTTCAGTTGGTTTACATCTGTATCATCAAATATCTAAGATCATGCATCAACAAGGGATTACAATACTCATAGGGTCAAGCACATCTATAACCTCAATATACCTCATTACATAACATACTGTAATCTCTTACATTACATCATAGTACAATTGTCATGTCCACAATCTAACTATTACATAGACATACTTCAAAACTCTGGCTAACCTCCTGGTCTACCCTGTACCTGCACATCTGGGGTTAGGGGAGAGGGGTGAGCTGCAAGGCCCAGTGAGCAGAATAGTGAAATCATATATTAAAATTTCATGCTTTCATGAAATGCAACACATCACAACAAATCACATCTCGGATGGTATTGTCACCTATAGTCCTCTACATAGTCCAACTGTGCCGGGACGTAGAATGGGTACAACCGGTCTTTCTCTTAACATAACATATCATAACATACCAATGTGTCAGGGACGTAGAATGGGTACAACCTGGACTTTCTCTTACATCGTGCCAGGGACGTAGAATGGGTACAACCTGGACTTCCATACCATATTATGCCATAACATCATCATATCATATGAGGACTAAAGGATCATTCAATAACCAATCCACATCAACATCATAAATGCAATGCAACATATTCGTGAATACTAATGCAAGCAACCTACTATATCTCATGGCATTCATGATGCATGGATCATGCTCAAAATTCATATTTTATTTATTTTAAAACTTAAGGTTTATTCCACTCACCTCTGGTTAGCTCTGACAAACTCTGTAGCAGCTGGCTCACTGCTGGGGTCCTCAGTTCCTCGGGTCCGAACCTACACGGGTGGACTCCAATGAGGGACCAAACATACATAAACATAACTCTAATATACTCCCCAAAAACCCCCTAAAACATCATAAAACAACTACATAAAAACATGCAAGAAATGGCTGAACAGGGCACTTTCGGCGGCAGGTTCGGCGGCCGAAAGTCCCTCCAGAGCCGAAAGTCAGGCAGGTTCAGCGGCACCTTCGGCGGCCGAAAGTCCCAGACAGAGACGAAAGTCTCCTTTCGGGGGCAAGCTTCGGCAGCCGAATGCTGCCTCCACAAGGGGGTTCGACGGCCGAAGGTCCCTTCGGCTGCCGAACCTGGTTTCTCCCAAATGGGCAGAAACTAGGCTCAAATGAACCTCTTGCCTCCCAAAACCTCAAATCATGCATAAACTTGTTCTAAAACATGCATACACATCATACATCACACCTAGGGGTCTCAAACTATCAAATACCCCAACGACAACACTTCAAACATGCCACATTGTTCAAAAACATAACATTTGCTTAAAAACTCATACAACCCTATACATGCCATTCTACCCCATAAAACAACTTAAAACTTACTTAAAACATATATTGAGCTTAAGATCGGCTCTTACCTCTTGAAGATCGAGAGAGAGACGACCTAAACTCGGAGATCCAAGCAAATGAGCTCATGAGTTCCCAAAGCTCCAAAACTTGTCTTAAAAGCTCAAAACTTGCAATGAGAGGTGAAAACTCAAGAAAAATTGAGGAGATTTGGAGAAAGAACACAAGATCTGAGGAGAGGGAGGTCGGAAGCTAGCTATGGCCGAAAATGGGAGAAAGCTCGCCCATTTCGGCTAAGTGACCCTTTTATAGGTGGCTGGCCAGGCCACGTTCGGGGGCCGAAAGTGCTTCCGCATGCATGCCATGTTCGGCGGCCGAACTTGAGGTTCGGCGGCCGAACCTGGACTTCCGTCACTCATGCTTTCGGGGGCCTAACGTGCCTCCAAAACGCATGCATGTTCGGCTGCCGAACTTGACTTTCGGCGGCCGAACCTGGGTTTTCCTCCAAAGACTTTTCATGCAAAAACTCATTAAATTTTCATACTTAAAACCATGAAATACCTTAAAACATTTTATGAAAACATGTTTCCACCCTACTAGAGGCTTCCGACATCCGAGATTCCACCGGACGGTAGGAATTCCGATACTGGAGTCTAGCCGGGTATTACATCATGTTTATGTATGTTAGGTCCCTCATTTGAGTCCACCTGTGTAGGTTCGGACCCGAGGAACCGAGGACCCCAGCAGTGAGTTTAGCTGCTTCTGTGTCTGTTAGAGTTTCAGCTAGAGGTGAGTGGTGTAACGACCCTAAAATGGACCGTCACCGGCGCTAGGATTCAGGTCGGCTTAAGGCCGCCAGAACCCGTAGCAAGCCTGCTATACTCTCTGTGTACCTGTAAATCTCATACATGATCATACATTTTCTGTGAAAATAAAAACTCTTTTCTCTGATCCAAGGCTTAACCTATGCATGCACTATCTCTATATTATGTACCCTTGACTAGAGCTTGCTCTAGATGGGTTAATTCATACCTGTTAAGCCTGATTTTTCACATACTCTGTAAAACAGTTATATAAACAGACCATGTATACAAAAGATTTACAACACAACATAACTAAGTCAAGCACAATTCTAACTTGATACACAACTGTTACATCTCTTTACTATTACATGTCCACAATATTCTATTACAAAACTCTTCTCTCTTGCTGTACTCTGCTGATCTTCCCCTGTACACTGTACACTGAACCTGCAAGACTGGGGTTAAGGGAGTGGGATGAGCTCTATAGCGCAGTGAGTAGAACAGTAAAACAAGTCATTAAAACATGATCTTATGGAATGCATCATATCACAAACAATCCACATCAAGGGTAAACCCGTCACCACATAGTCCCAGTAACTGTTTCGTGCTAGGCCGTAGACTGGGGTCTTGGTCTTCCTGTACTGTATATGTATATGTGTATATAACACCTATACTTACCATTTGCCAGGCATAGACCGGAAACCTGGTCTTTACTATACCTGCCAGGCCGTAGAATGGGGTCCTGGACTTTCCTATACCTGCCAGGCCGTAGAATGGGGTCCTGGACTTCCTGTCTGGAACTATTGGATCATTCAGCATTTACCCACATCAACAAATAAGTATGCAATGCAACATCTTTGTGAATTCTAATGCAATCAACCTATTGCATAATCATGATGCATGAAAGATGCTAAAAGCAGTTAATGTCTCAATTAAAACGAGTAATAAGTTTAGTTCCACTCACCTCTGGCTATCTCTGGACTGACTCTGCAGGTTCTGTAAACTCTAGAGCAGTACTCACTGCTGCTCTCTCTGGTTCCTCTGGTCTATGCCTACACAGATGGACTCAAATGAGGGACCAAACTAACTTATGAACAACTCTATTAAACTCCCCAAGAAACCACTTAAACTCACTCAAACATCCATGCAAAGCATGCAAAGAAAAGCTGGACGGAGCACTTTCGGCGGCAGGTTCGGCGGCCGAAAGTCCTCTCCAGAGACGAAACTCATGCACCTTCGGCGGCCGAATCTCAACTTTCGGCAGCCGAACCCTTTCGGGGGCAAGTTTCGGGGGCTGAAAGGCACTCTAGAGACGAAAGTCTCTAACCTTCGGTGGCACCTTCGGCGGCCGAAACTCCCCTCCAGAGTCGAAAGTCCAAAGGCTCGGGGGCAAGCTTGGGCAGCCGAAGCCACCTCCTCATGGGTTCGGCGGCCGAATGTACCTTCGGCGGCCGAACCTGAGTTCATCAGCAAGACAAAAACTTACTCTGCCTCTTTGCCAAAAACACAAAACTCTCCCAATCTCAAACACCTCAATTCCTCAACTTGCATACACTCAGGTATATGCTCAAAGGGGTCAAAAACTACCTAAAAACCCCAACAACACAAAACATATAACACATATACAAGCTTTTCTCATAAAAACACCAAAACCTCACAAAAAAACCTATTCATGCAACTCTCCCCCAAAACCTCATAAAACCTGAAAACAAGCTCAGGATCTTCACTTACCTCTTGAAACCAAGAAGATGAACGATCCTAACATGGAGTTTTGGAACAACTCTTCTTCAAACTCTCCAAACTTTAAAATTCTAGTTTTAAGCTTAAAACCTTCAAAATAACATAAAAACTAATCAATCCTTTGCAAGATTTGATGAACACATGAAGAAATCTCAAAAAGGACAGGGTCTCACCTCAGAAAGTGAAAGGAAAAGCAATTCTTATCCGTTCAACCGACTGAGGGCCGTTTTATAGGTGGCTGGCCAGACCACCTTCGGCGGCCAAACGTGAAACCGAAAGCCATGCATGTTCGGCGGCTGAACCTCACCTTCGGCGGCCGAACCTGGCTTTTCTGCCTTGGTTCATTTCTCTCAAAAACTCATTTCATTTCAACTTAAAAATGTTAAAACATACTATATTACTTTAGAAAACCATAAAACTTACCCTTTTAGAGAATGCTGACATCCTGAATTCCACCGGACGACATGAATTCCGATGTCGGATTCTAGCCGAGTATTACATTCTCCCCCCCTTAAGACCATTCGTCCTCAAATGTTCTTAAACAAACATATAAACAACACACAAAAAGGAGGAAACTAACCTCAAAACAGATATGGATACTGCTGAAGCATAGACTCCTGCGTCTCCCAGGTGCACTTTTCTAGATTATGGTGGTTCCACAGGACTTTCACCATCGGAATTTCCTTGTTCCTTAGCTGTCTGATCTGCGTGTCCAGAATCCATACTGGTTGCTCTATATAGGTGAGATCTCGAAGAATCTCCACATCAGGCTCACTCAGAACCTGACTCGGATCTGACACAAACTACCGTAGGATAGAAACATGAAATACCTGGTGAATTCTCTCCATAGAAGTAGGTAAATCCAGCTTGTACGACACATTTCCGATCCTCTGCAAAATCTCAAAGGGTCCAATGTACCGTGGAGCTAACTTACCCTTCTTCCTAAAACAAACCACTCCTTTCATTGGAGACACCTTCAGCAATACCATACAACCCTCTTGAAACTCCATTTGCTTTCTGCAAACGTCTGCATAGCTTTTCTGTCTACTCTGCGCTGTTCTGATCCTCTCTCTGATCACTGACACCACTCTACTGGTCATCTCTACTAACTCTGGCCCCGCAAGAGCCTTTTCTCCCACTTCTTCCCAGCAAACTGGTGACCTGCACTTCCTCCCATACAACGCTTCATAAGGAGCCATCCCTATGCTAGCATGATGGCTATTGTTGTAGGCAAACTCCACCAGAGGTAGATGCTGCCTCCAAGAACCACCAAAGTCTAACACACACATTCTGAGCATATCTTCTATGGTCTGAATGGTCCTCTTTGACTGTCCATCAGTCTGTGGATGGAAAGCAGTGCTAAAATCCAATCTCGTGCCCATCGCACTATGCAGACTTCGCCAAAATCTGGAAGTGAACTGAGGTCCTCTGTCTGAAAATATAGACACTGGAACTCCATGTAGTCTCACTATCTCATCCAGATATACGTGTGCCAACTTATCCACAGAATAGTTACTCCTAACTGGAATGAAATGAGCAGATTTCGTGAGTCTGACCACAATCACCCATATAGAGTCTATCCTGCTGGACGCTGCCGGTAAGCCCACTACAAAATCCATAGCTATGTTCTCCCATTTCCATTCTGGAACCGGCAGTGGGTTAAGCATTCCAGTCGGCTTCTGATGTTCTAGTTTCACCCTTTGGCAAACTTCACAGGCTGTCACAAATTGCGCCACTTCTTTCTTCATGGCTGGCCACCAATACACCCTCTTCAGATCCTGATACATCTTGGTGGCTCCTGGGTGAACACTATACCTCGCATTATGAGCTTCCCTCATAATGTCTTCCTTCAGACTGCTACTATCTGGTACACAAAGTCGACTCCCATAGCGAAGGATCCCTTTGCTGTCAAATCTGAATTCTGCACTGTTGCCTGACTGAACAGTCCTGGCAATTCTCATTAACTCTGGGTCCTCATGTTATTTCTGATCTATCTGCTCCAGAAACACAGGTGTCACTCTCATCTGTGCTATCAACGCACCCGTACCAGACAACTCTAGCTGTAACCCTTCCTCTCTGAGCTTATAAAGCTCCATCACTACTGGTCTCCGCTCTGCTGCTATATGGGATAAACTGCCTAGTGACTTCCGGCTTAGGGCATCTGCCACAACATTCGCCTTACCCGGATGATACTAGATCTTACAATCATAATCACTGAGCAATTCTACCCATCTTCTCTGCCTCAAATTCAGCTCCCTCTGGCTCAAGATGTACTGTAAACTCTTGTGATCAGTGAAGATCTCGCATTTAACCCCGTAGAGGTAATGCCTCCACATCTTGAGTGCAAAGATAACTGCTGCCATCTCTAGGTCATGGGTGGGGTAATTCAACTCGTGCTTCTTTAACTGTCTGGAAGCATAAGCAATCACCCTATCATTCTGCATCAAACACAACCCAATCCCACTCGAGATGCATCACAGAACACTGTGAAATCCTCATTACTAACAGGCAGAGCCAACACTGGCGCTGATGTCAGTCTCCTCTTGAGCTCCTCAAAGCTCTCTTCGCACTGGTCTGACCAGACAAACTTCTGATTCTTCTGAGTCAATTTGGTCATAGGAGCAGCTATTTTCGAAAAGTCCTGTACGAACCTCCTGTAGTAACCTGCCAGACCCAGAAAGCTTTTAATCTCAGTCACTGTAGTGGGTCTGGGCCAGTTAGCTACAACCTCTATCTTCTTGGGGTCTACCTCAATCCCATCTGCTGACACTACATGTCCCAAGAAGGAAATGCTCCTCAACCAAAATTCACACTAAGAGAACTTGGCATATAAACCATGCTCTCTCAGTGCCTGCAGAACTATCCTCAGATGCTGGGCATGCTCCTATGTATCTCTGGAATACACTAAGATATCGTCAATGAAAACAATAACAAAGTGATCCAGATACTCGTTGAAAACTCTGTTCATGAGATACATGAATGCTGCAGGGGCGTTAGTCAACCCGAACGGCATCACTAAGAACTCATAGTGCCCATATCTGGTCCTGAAAGCTGTCTTTGGCACATCTGCCTCTCTGACCCTCAACTGATGATACTCAGATCTCAGATGTATTTTCGAGAAACAACCTGCTCCAGCTAGCTGGTCAAATAGATCATCAATCCTAGGTAGAGGATACCTATTCTTGGTAGTGACCTTGTTTTACTGTCTGTAGTCAATACAAAGTCTGAGGGATCCATCCTTCTTTCTGACAAAAAGTACTGGAGCACCCCAAGGTGAAGTACTAGGACGGATGAAACCCTTATCTACCAAGTCCTGCAATTGTTCTTTCAATTCCTTTAACTCTGCTGGTGCCATCCTGTAGGGAGGAATAGAGATAGGTCTAGTATCAGGCAGTAACTCTATTTCGAACTCTATCTCCCTATCAGATGGTAGTCCTGGAAGTTCGTCTGGGAAAACATCTGGAAACTCTCGGACTACTGGTATCGAAGCTGGTTCCCTAACCTGTCTATCTAGCTCTCTCACATGAGCTAGAAACCCCTGACAATCCCTCATAAGCAAACGACGAGCCTGAAGGGCTGAAATCAAACCTCTGGGTGTACCTCTCCTGTCTCCCCTGAAGACACACTCTGACCCATCCTGGTCTCTAAGACTAACTACCTTGTCTCTGCAGTCCAAGGTAGCACTATATGCAGATAGCCAATCCATCCCTAGAATGACATCAAAATCCGTCAAATCTAGAACCACAAGGTCAGCTGGAAGGCATCTACCCTCTATAAACACTAGACTGAAACGACAGACTGACACTGCCACTGATGGGTCACATTTGGGTCCACTGACCCAGAGAGGATACTCTAACTCAGAACTGATCAAACCCAACCTCTTTATGGCTCTCGAAGCAATGAAGGAATGAGAAGCACCGGGGTCCATCAAAGCATACACATCTGAACACCCAATGATGAGATTACCTGACACCACTGTGTTCGACGTGTTAGCCTCCTCCTGAGTCACAGTGAAAATCTGTGCTGGGGCTACCGGATGTCCACCTCGGGAACCTGCTGCTGAAGTAGAGGCTGCCCCTCTCCCCCTACCTCTGCCACTACTCTGAGACATGACTGGAGCTGCTGGCTGTACGACACTGCCTGAACTCATCTATTGGGATGGTGCAACAAAAGTCACCTGAGGACATTCCCGAGCAAAATGCCCTTCCTGTCCACATTTAAAACAAGCTGAAGATCCCAACTGAGAAGCTCCCCTGTGTGGTCTCCCACATCTCCTACATACTGGACTGCTAGCGCCAGAGCTTGAGCCACTACCTATTCCCAGACCAGACTTGACTTTACTCCAGAACTTATTCTTTGTTCCTTTTGCCTTTTCCCATCTTTTGCTGCTTGAGGTTGCTGCACTGGGGGCCTTAGAACCCGAAGCCTGTGCCTTTGACTGTTTCTGAATATTGGCACTTGCTTCCATTTTCCTGGCGGCATCCACTACAGTGTGGAAACTCTCCTTCTCTGCTGGAAGAATCAAGGAAGAATACCTGGGATGAAGTCTCATAGTATATCTCCTTGCCTTCTTCTGATCAGTATCATAGGCTTGACCCACATACTGAAGCAAATCCAGGAACTTATCTGTAAACTCGTCAACACTCATCTCCTCTGTCTGTCTTAACTGTTCAAATTCTATTATTTTCATGTCCCTGGAACTGTCAGGAAAAGCCCACCCTGCAAACTCATTGGCGAACTCTCCCCACGACATACTGTCCATCCTTGGCTCTATATAATTCTTGAACCATTCTCGAGCTTTCTTACACTTCAATGTGAACCCCGCCATCTCGATGGCTCTACTATCATCAGCTCCCAATTCACTGGTTATCATTCTAACTGATCTGAGGTATTCAAATGGATCATCTCCCGTGTTGTACTTAGGAGCATCCAATTTCAAATACTCTGTCATTTTTACCTTACTTCCCCCTGATGAGCTAGGTTGCTGTTCTTCAACAACAGGAACTGGTGGTGGTGGTGGAGGTACTGGTTCATTTGGCTCTAGGTGTGCTGTACTTGGATGGATAGGTGAGGGTGGATACATAGGATATGGTGGATAGTAATGAGGATAAGGCATATATGGCATGTAAGTAGGATATGGGACAAAACTAGAGTACTCCGACATACCTTCCATCGGATACCCTGGGTCCTGAGGAAAGGTTGGATAACCAAACCCCGAGGTCTGAACACCTCCCTGCGACTCTCCCATACCTTCTTCAAATCTGCCTACACCCATACTGTCATCTATTGTCTGATCAACCTCCATAGCCTCCCTCACTTCCTCTGATCTCCCTCCTCTAGCTGTTCCTCTTCTGCTCTCGTCTACAGACCTTCTAGGATCTATTGACATACCTTCCCTGCTAGATCTCTGAGACCTTGCCCTTGGCAATGCAGGAGGACGAGCAGCTGTTCTCTCACTATCTGGTGGGACGCCAGTCAATCGAGCTGATCGACGAGTTCCTCTCATCATAACTCTGGAAAAACAACACATAACATAGCACATCAGCATATATGTAACTCATATCACATGCATATCATGGCATTTCATAGCATCAAATAGACAGGACTCAACATCCTATCCTAGTAGACATGATTTCCTATTGTGCTTGACTTCCTCTAGCCTCTATGAGCCCGACACTCTCTCTATAGGTCCGATCATGTGAACCTAGGGCTCTGATACCAATCTGTAATGACCCTAAAATGGACCGTCACCGGCGCTAGGATTCAGGTCGGCTTAAGGCCGCCAGAACCCGTAGCAAGCCTGCTATACTCTTTGTGTACCTGTAAATCTCATACATGATCATACATTTTCTGTGAAAATAAAAACTCTTTTCTCTGATCCAAGGCTTAACCTGTGCATGCACTATCTCTGTATTCTATACCCCTGACTAGATCTTGCTCTAGATGGGTTAATTCATACCTGTTAAGCTTGGTTTTTCACATACTCTGTAAAACAGTTATATAAACAGACCATGTATACAAAAGATTTACAACACAACATAACTAAGTCAAGCACAATTCCAACTTGATACACAACTGTTACATCTCTTTACTATTACATGTCCACAATATTCTATTACAAAACTCTTCTCTCTTCCTGTACTCTGCTGATCTTCCCCTGTACACTGTACACTGAACCTGCAAGACTAGGGTTAAGGGAGTGGGATGAGCTCTATAGCTCAGTGAGTAGAACAGTAAAACAAGTCATTAAAACATGATCTTATGGAATGCATCATATCACAGACAATCCACATCAAGGGTAAACCCGTCACCACATAGTCCCAGTAACTGTTTCGTGCCAGGCCGTAGACTGGGGTCCTGGTCTTCCTGTACTGTATATGTATATCTGTATATAACACCTGTACTTACCATTTGCCAGGCATAGACCAGAAACCTGGTCTTTACTATACCTGCTAGGCCGTAGAATGGGGTCCTGGACTTTCCTATATCTGCCAGGCCGTAGAATGGGATCCTGGACTTCCTGTCTGGAACTATTGGATCATTCAGCATTTACCCACATCAATAAATAAGTATGCAATGCAACATCTTTGTGAATTCTAATGCAATCAACCTATTGCATAATCATGATGCATGAAAGATGCTAAAAGCAGTTAATGTCTCAATTAAAACGAGTAATAAGTTTAGTTCCACTTACCTCTGGCTATCTCTGGACTGACTCTGCAGGTTCTGTAAACTCTGGAGCAGTACTCACTGCTGCTCTCTCTGGTTCCTCTAGTCTGTGCCTACACAGATGGACTCAAATGAGGGACCAAACTAACTTATGAACAACTCTATTAAACTCCCCAAGAAACCCCTTAAACTCACTCAAACATCCATGCAAAGCATGCAAAGGAAAGCTGGACAGAGCAGGTTCGGCGGCCGAAAGTCCTCTCCAGAGACGAAACTCATGCACCTTCGGCGGCCGAATCTCAACTTTCGGCAGCCGAACCCTTTCGGGGGCAAGTTTCGGGGGCTGAAAGGCACTCCAGAGACGAAAGTCTCTAACCTTCGGCGGCACCTTCGGCGGCCGAAACTCCCCTCCAGAGCCGAAAGTCCAAAGGCTCGGGGGCAAGCTTGGGCAGCCGAAGCCACCTCCTCATGGGTTCGGCGGCCGAATGTACCTTCGGCGGCTGAACCTGAGTTCATCAGCAAGACAGAAACTTGCTCTGCCTCTTCGCCAAAAACACAAAACTCTCCCAATCTCAAACACCTCAATTCCTCAACTTGCATACACTCAGGTATATGCTCAAAGGGGTCAAAAACTACCTAAAAACCCCAACAACACAAAACATATAACACATATACAAGCTTTTCTCATAAGAACACCAAAACCTCACAAAAAAACCTATTCATGCAACTCTCTCCCAAAACCTCATAAAACCTGAAAACAAGCTCAGGATCTTCACTTACCTCTTGAAACCAAGAAGATGAACGATCCTAACGTGGAGTTTTGGAACAACTCTTCTTCAAACTCTCCAAACTTTAAAATTCTAGTTTTAAGCTTAAAACCTTCAAAATAACATAAAAACTAATCAATCCTTTGCAAGATTTGATGAACACATGAAGAAATCTCAAAAAGGACAGGGTCTCACCTCAGAAAGTGAAAGGAAAAGCAATTCTTATCCGTTCAATCGACTGAGGGTCGTTTTATAGGTGGCTGGCCAGACCACCTTCGGCGGCCAAACGTGAAATCGAAAGCCATGCATGTTCGGCGGCTGAACCTCACCTTCGGCGGCCGAACCTGGCTTTTCTGCCTTGGTTCATTTCTCTCAAAAACTCATTTCATTTCAACTTAAAAACGTTAAAACATACTATATTACTTTAGAAAACCATAAAACTTACCCTTTTAGAGAATGCTGACATCCTGAATTCCACCGGACGACATGAATTTCGATGTCGGATTCTAGCCGGGTATTACATTCTCCCCCCCTTAAGACCATTCGTCCTCGAATGTTCTTAAACAAACATATAAACAACACACAAAAAGGAGGAAACTAACCTCAAAACAGATATGGATACTGCTGAAGCATAGACTCCCGCGTCTCCCAGGTGCACTTTTCTAGATTATGGTGGTTCCACAGGACTTTCACCATCGGAATTTCCTTGTTCCTTAGCTGTCTGATCTGCGTGTCCAGAATCCATACTGGTTGCTCTATATAGGTGAGATCTCGAAGAATCTCCACATCAGGCTCACTCAGAACCTGACTCGGATCTGACACAAACTGCCGTAGCATAGAAACATGAAATACCGGGTGAATTCTCTCCATAGAAGTAGGTAAATCCAGCTTATACGACACATTTCCGATCCTCTGCAAAATCTCAAAGGGTCCAATGTACCGTGGAGCTAACTTACCCTTCTTCCCAAAACGAACCACTCCTTTCATTGGAGACACCTTCAGCAATACCATGCAACCCTCTTGAAACTCTATTTGCTTTCTGCGAACGTCTGCATAGCTTTTCTGTCTACTCTGCGCTGTTCTGATCCTCTCTCTGATCACTGACACCACTCTACTGGTCATCTCTACTAACTCTGGCCACGCAAGAGCCTTTTCTCCCACTTCTTCCCAGCAAACTGGTGACCTGCACTTCCTCCCATACAACTCTTCATAAGGAGCCATCCCTATGCTAGCATGATGGCTGTTGTTGTAGGCAAACTCCACCAGAGGTAGATGCTGCCTCCAAGAACCGCCAAAGTCTAACACACACATTCTGAGCATATCTTCTATGGTCTGAATGGTCCTCTTTGACTGTCCATCAGTCTGTGGATGGAAAGCAGTGCTAAAATCCAATCTCGTGCCTATCGCACTCTGCAGACTTCGCCAAAATCTGGAAGTGAACTGAGGTCCTCTGTCTGAAACTATAGACACTGGAACTCCATGTAGTCTCACTATCTCATCCAGATATACGTGTGCCAACTTATCCACAGAATAGTTACTCCTAACTGGAATGAAATGAGCAGATTTCGTGAGTCTGTCCACAATCACCCATATAGAGTCTATCCTGCTGGACGCTGCCGGTAAGCCCACTACAAAATCCATAGCTATGTTCTCCCATTTCCATTTTGGAATCAGCAGTGGGTTAAGCATTCCAGCCGGCTTCTGATGTTCTAGTTTCATCCTTTGGCAAACTTCACAGGCTGTCACAAATTGCGCCACTTCTTTCTTCATGGCTGGCCACCAATACACCTTCTTCAGATCCTGATACATCTTGGTGGCTCCTGGGTGAACACTATACCTCGCATTATGAGTTTCCCTCATAATGTCTTCCTTCAGACTGCTACTATCTGGTACACAAAGTCGACTCCCATAGCGAAGGATCCCTTTGCTGTCAAATCTGAATTCTGCACTGTTGCCTGACTGAACAGTCCTGGCAATTCTCATTAACTCTGGGTCCTCATGTTATTTCTGAGCTATCTGCTCCAGAAACACAGGTGTCACTCTCATCTGTGCTATCAACGCACCCGTACCAGACAACTCTAGCTGTAACCCTTCCTCTCTGAGCTTATAAAGCTCCATCACTACTGGTCTCCGCTCTGCTGCTATATGGGATAAACTGCCTAGTGACTTCCGGCTTAGGGCATCTGCCACAACATTCGCCTTACCCAGATGATACTGGATCTTACAATCATAATCACTGAGCAATTCTACCCATCTTCTCTGCCTCAAATTCAGCTCCCTCTGGCTCAAGATGTACTGTAAACTCTTGTGATCAGTGAAGATCTCGCATTTAACCCCGTAGAGGTAATGCCTCCACATCTTGAGTGCAAAGATAACTGCTGCCATCTCTAGGTCATGGGTGGGGTAATTCAACTCGTGCTTCTTTAACTGTCTGGAAGCATAAGCAATCACCCTATCACTCTGCATCAAAACACAACCCAATCCCACTCGAGATGCATCACAGAACACTGTGAAATCCTCATTACTAACAGGCAGAGCCAACACTGGCTCTGATGTCAGTCTCCTCTTGAGCTCCTCAAAGCTCTCTTCGCACTGGTCTGACCAGACAAACTTCTGATTCTTTTGAGTCAATTTGGTCATAGGAGCAGCTATTTTTGAAAAGTCCTGTACGAACCTCCTGTAGTAACCTGCCAGTCCCAGAAAGCTTTTAATCTCAGTCACTGTAGTGGGTCTGGGCCAGTTAGCTACAACCTCTATCTTCTTGGGGTCTACCTCAATCCCATCTGCTGACACTACATGTCCCAAGAAGGAAATGCTCCTCAACCAAAATTCACACTTAGAGAACTTGGCATATAAACCATGCTCTCTCAGTGATACGGTATGGAAGACCAGTGAGGCCCATTCTACGCCCCTGGCGCTATGTAAGAGAAAGACCAGTGAGGCTCATTCTACGCCCCTGGCATACTGGAATGTTATGTTATGAATGTAATGTAAGAGAAAGACCAGTGAGGCCCAGTCTACGCCCCTGGCACTGTTGGAATGAGTATTGGGCTATTGGTGACAAGTTCATTCTTGATGTGAATTATTTGTGATATGTTGCATTTCATGAAAGCATGGAATTTAAATTGAATGTTTAATTATTCTGATCACTGGGCTTTATAGCTCACCCCTCTCCCTTAACCCCCAGGTTTGCAGGTACAGTGTAGACCAGGAGGTCAGCAGGAGTAGAGTTTTGTTTATGTAATAGCTAGCTGTGGACATGAATATGTTGTAATGTAAAAGTAAAGTATTAAAATGTTATGTAATGATGCTTATGGAAGTTTATAGTTGTGCTTGACTATAGTATGTTGTTAATCCCTTTTTAGTACATGATCTCAAATGATTAATGATGTTTTTTTGAAAACCAAACTTAATGTATGTATGTTACCCCATTGGAGCATTGTTGAGGACTCCAATGTGGGTTGATGTTTATGTTTATGAATAGTGCATGCACAGGTTGAGTTTGGTGAATGAATGAAAAGAAAAGTTCAAAATTTTTATGTATGTGTTGATCATGTATGGGATTAAGCAGGTTTACAGGATGAATGTTTGGCTTGCTACGGGTCCCGACGGCCTTAAGCCGATCTGGATCCTAGCGTCGGTAGCGGTCCGATTTTCGGGTCATTACAGCCTCTGCCACTGATGGATCACACTTGGGTCTACCAACCCAAAGAGAACAATCTAACCCCAGAAGCTATCACACCCAACCTCACTACAGCTCACGAAGCAACAAGGAAAGAGAAACACTAGGGTTCACAAAAACATACACATCAGAACACTCAAAAGTGAGCATACCTGGCACCACTGTGTTCAAGGTGTCTACCTCTTGCTGAGCTTGAGCGAAGATCCGAACCGGAGCGGACGGACCTTCTCCATGGGAACCTTCAGAAAGAAAGGCTGACCCTCTCCCTCTGCCTCGACTACTGGCCTGCAACAAAACTAGAGCTACTGGCTGAGCCGCTCTACCTGCACCTGTCCGCTGGGAACGTACCATCCCAAGCGCAGTAGGGCACTCACGTGCTATATGCCCCTCCTGTCCGCACCTAAAACATGCTGTTGTCCCATATCGACAGATTCCCTTGTGTGGCCTCCCACACCTCAGACATTTTGATCTGCCTACGCCAGAGCTTGAACCAGCACCACAACCCAGACTAGCCTTCAACCTCTGCCACAACTTACTCTTCTTTGACCTTCTCAGGCCTCTGCCTCCTTTCTTACTGGTTTTCCCCCACTTCACTCCTCTCGAGGTAGCTGTACTCCAAGTGGAGGGATCATTCTCTCCTAGACCTGAGATTTTGGAATCCTGAGTCTGAACGTCTTCTTGGGATTCTCCCATGCCTTCTTCATGCATGATCACATCCAGACCTCTATCTCTCCCCTGCACATCTCTTCCTACTTCCCTTCTGTCTACAGACATTCTTATATCCATTCCTTCTCTGCTTTCATCAAAAGACCTCCCAGGGTCCCTTGATGTTCCCCATCTACCGACTCTACACAACTGCGCTCTTGGCAGAGCAGGGGGAAAGGTGTCCATACTTTCCCTCTCAGACGGAACTCCGGTCGATTCCACAGATCGACGAGCACCTCGCATCTTAGCTCCTCTGAAGAACAACGCATAAGCATACAAGCATTAGCAATCATACGGGTCATATGGAAACACATGAACCTTCAACACATACAAAGCATAACATTAATGCACATGCATAAAATCATGGCATGTCACATCATCAGTCAAGATAGGACGCGACATCCTATCCTAGTGGACATGATTTTGCCTATTGTGCTTGCCCTCGCCCTCTAACACAACCTCCTTCCGATGTGGGATATCTATAATCCTTAAGCATCTTTGCTCAGCACACAGTACTTACGAGGCCCAAAGCTCTGATACCAATCTGTAACGACCCGAAAACTGATACCCCTCTATAACGGCCCGAACCGCCACCGGCGCTAGGATCCAGATCGACTTAAGGCCGCCGGGACCCATAGCAAGCTTGCTATACTCTCTGTGTACCTGATAAACCCATACATGATCAAACAAAAATATAAAACTATAAACTATTTCTCTCCTCTTACCAGGCTTAACTTAAACAAACTCTCAGATATACCAATATGCAACAGCCCTCAGGGCCTACACCAGTGATACTGCCCGCTTTGGGTCAAGGGATTAAAACCCTTTCTTCCCTCACGGTCTGTTTCTGGGTCAAGGGATTGGAACCCTTTCTTCCGTCACAATCTGTTTTTGGGTCAAGGGATTGGAACCCTTTCTTCCCAAACCACTTCACTGGAGACTCACAAAACATACCATACATTAGGCCTGGTTCAGCACATTTCTCATCAAGAAACGTAAGACAGGATACATGCACAAAGGGGTCATCCATACACTGGGCAAAGCACAACTAAACCATAAACACAAAACTTACCATCTATGACATTACATGACATACCTATACATTTCATCACTTTACAACACTCCTTTAATTTACATCATGTCCACTATTCTATTACAAACAAACACATAACCAACTCGTACTCTTAACTCTACTGACTCTGACCTCCCCATAGCTAACTCTGGCCCTGCAAAACTGGGGGTGAGGAAGGGGGTGAGCTACTAGAGCCCAGTGAGTAGAAATAATGAAAACAGTTCATTCATTACATGCTTTCATGAAATGCGCCACAGCACAAACATATCACATCACGGATTGGACATGACCTCAAAACTCCCTCTTTCGGCGCCCAGTCCCCGAAGGAACTCACACAGATCTTTCACTGCCATGACAGATCTATGCGCAATTGAAGTCGTCTGGGTCCAATCCACACCAACAGTAAATAATGCAATGCATCATATTCGTGACACTAGTGCAATCAACCTATATCATACAACCATGATGCATGAATATGCTTTAAGCATTTGATTTCTCATATCAAAGATTGAGTTTAGTTCTACTCACCTCTGGCAGACGCTGGACTGACTCTGCAACAGCTAACACTGATGGCCTCCTCGGTCCCTCGGGTCCGATCCTACACAGGTGGACTCAAATGAGGTGCCTCACACAAGCTAAACAACTCATAAACAACTCCCTAAAAATCCCCTAAAACATCCGAGAACAATCATAGAAATCATGCAAAGGAAAGCTGGACAGAGCACTTTCGGCAGCAGGTTCGGCGGCCGAAAGTCCTCTCCAGAGCCGAAACTCAACTTCTTTCGGCGGCACCTTCGGCTGCCGAAAGTCCTTTCCAGAGACGAAAGTCTCAACCTTCGGCGGCACTTTCAGCGGCCGAACCCTCCCTCCAGAGCCGAAAGTCCCAACTTTCGGGGGTGGGTTTAGGCAGCCGAAACCACCTCTTCAAGGGGTTCGGCGGCCGAACATACCTTCGGCTGTCGAACCTGAGTTCATCCAGAACTCAGCTTCATGCACAAACAAGCCTCCCAAACCCTCAAATACCAAAAACATGCATCCATCCTCTCAACAACAAGCATATACGCAAGTATATGCACAAAGGGGTCCAAAACTAACTTAAAAACCCCAACAAACAACTCAACTCATCACATAAACATGCTTTCACCAAAACTTACCCAAAAACCATACTTAACCTACTCATGCATCTCTACCCATAAAACTCCATAAAACCTTCATAAAACATCAAAGAAGTTAAGGATCTACACTTACCTCTTAAAGAACAAGAGTTGGTGTGACCCCAACTTGAAGATATGGAGGATCCAAGCTCCAAAAGTCTCCAAGCTTCAAAACTCTTCTCAAAGCTCAAAAGCTTCAAAACCAATACTAAAACACGTGAAAACCTTGAAAGAGTTGAAGAAACACCATGAAAACAACCAAAGGAGAGCATAAACCTACCCTTGCACGAAAAGAGAGTGAACACTCACTCCATTGTCAGTCAACGGGGCTTTTATAGTTAGCCAACCGCCTCTCCTTCGGCAGCCAAAGCTATATGCAAAACCATGCAACGTTCGGCGGCCGAACTTGGAGTTTCGGGGGCCAAACCTAAAGCACTTTCGGCGGTCGAACATTACTTTCGGCGGCCGAACATGGCCAAAGCATCCTTGGTCTTTTCTCTTCAAAACTCATTTCCGTTCTTACGTAAAACCATAAAACACTTAAAACCAATTGAGAAAACCTTTCCTTTACCATTCTAGGACCCTCCGACATCCTCAAATTCCAGATTCCAACGGAAATCCCGCCGGAAAGTATGAATTCTGATGCCGGCGTCTAGCCGGGTATTACATCCCTGAGGTCTCTTTGTCTCTGTGAGGTCTTCTACCTCCCTGAGGTCTTCCACCTCCCTGAGGTCTCTATGTCTCAGTGAGGTCTTCTGATGCCAGGAGATCTTGGGGATCCTGGTCTTCTACCTCCCTGAGGTCTCTATGTCCTAGTGAGGTCTTCTACCTCTCTGAGGTCTTTATGTCTCCGTGAGGTCTTCTGATGCCAGGAGATCTTGAGGATCCTGGTCTTCTACCTCCATGAGGTCTCTATGTCTCAGTGAGGTCTTCTACCTCCCTAAGGTCTTCCACCTCCCTGAGGTCTCTATGTCTCAGTGAGGTCTTCTACCTCCCTGAGGTCTCTATGTCTCAGTGAGGTCTTCTGATGCCAGGAGATCTTGGGGATCCTGGTCTTCTACCTCCCTGAGGTCTCTTTGTCTCAGTGAGGTCTTCTACCTCCCTGAGGTCTCTATGTCTCAGTGAGGTCTTCTGATGTCAGGAGATCATGGGTGTAACGACCCGAAAATCGGACCGCCACCGGCGCTAGAATCCAGATCGGCTTAAGGCCGTCGGGACCTGTAGCAAACCTGCTATACTCTCTGTGTACCTGTAAAATCCCATACATGATCATACATTTTCTGTGAAAATAAAAACTTTTCTCTGAACCAAGGCTCAACCTGTGCATGCACTATCTCTGTACTATAGAACCCCTGAATAGAGCTTGCTCTAGATGGGTGAAACTCATACATATTCTCATAAAACAGTTATATAGACAGATCATGTATACAAAAGATTTACAGGACAACTAGATCAAGCACACTACTAAACTCTATACAATACATCTCTATATAATGATACATGTCCATACTAAACTATTACATAATTCTTTGTATTCTTCAAGCCTTCTCTAGACTCCCCCTGTACTCTGATCCTGCAAGACTAGGGTTAAGGGAGTGGGATGAGCTACTATAGCCCAGTGAGTAGAACAATAAAATAAGTTATTAACCATGCTCTCATGAAATGCATCACAGCACAAGTAAATCACATCATCTCGAGTGAACATGTCCCCAATAGTCCCGACATCCTATCCTCATGCCAGGGCGTAGAATGGGCACCTGGTCTTACTCAGAGACTATTGGATCATCCACTATCACCCACACAACACAATGATAGAATGCAATGCAACATCTTTGTGAGTTCGAATGCAATCAACCTATTGCATAGTAATGGTGCATGAAACATGTTAAAAGCATTTAATTTCTCAATTAAAAGAATTAAGTTTAGTTCCACTCACCTCTGGCTACCTCTGAACTAACTCTGCAAACTCTGAAGCAGTGCTCACTGCTGAACTCTTTGGTTCCTCTGGTCTGTGCCTACACAGATGGACTCAAATGAGGGACCAAACTAGCTCAAGAACAACTCTATAAAACTCCCCAAGAATCCCCTCAGACACCCTAAAACAACCATGTAAAACATGCAAAGGAAGGCTAGACAGAGCACATTCGGCGGCAGGTTTGGCGGCCGAACGTCCTCTCCAGAGCCGAAACTCATGCACCTTCGGCAGCCGAGCTTTTACTTTCGATAGCCGAACCCTTTCGGGGGCAAGGTTCGGGGGCTGAAAGGTACTCCAGAGCCGAAAGTCCACAACCTTCGGCGGCTGAAACTCCCCTCCAGAGCCGAAAGTCCAAACTCTTGGGGGCAAGCTTAGGCAACCGAAGCCACCTCCTCAGCATGTTCGGCTACCGATCCTTTCTTCGACGGCCGAAGCTGGGTTCTCCCGTATGGCAGAACCTTGCTCTGCCTCACACCAAAACACTCCAATCTTACCCAAACTCAAACACCACAACTCCACAACACACATATGCCCAAGTATATGCACAAAGGGGTCAAAAACTACCTAAAACCCCAACAAAAACAGAACACAACACACATATACATGCTTTCATCAACAAAACACCAAAAACACACTATTTACCCTAATCATGCAACTCTACCCATAAACTCCATAAAATCTCCATAAAACATGAAAAGAAGCTCAGGATCTTCACTTACCTCTTGAAAATAAGAAGATGAATGATCCCAATGTGGAGATATGGAGAAACTCTCCTTCAAACTCTCCAAACTTCAAAACTTGGGTTTTTAGCTCAAAACCTTCAAAACAACATTAAAACCAATCAACACTTTGCAAGATTTGATGGAAACATGACGAATACCCAAGGAAGACATGGTCTCACCTCTGGAAGTGAAATGAAAAAGCAATCTTATCCTTTCACCGACTGAGGGCCTTTTATAGGTGGCTGGCCAGACCACCTTCGGCGGCCTAACGTGAAACCAAAAGCCATGCATGTTCGGCGGCCGAACATCACCTTCGGCGGCCGAACCTGGCTTTTCTTCCTTGGTTCTTTTCTCTCAAAAATTCATTTCCTTTTCACTTTAAAACTATAAAACATACTAAAATACTTTAGAAAAACATAAATCTTACCCTTCTAGAGGATTCCGATATCCTGGATTCCACCGAAAAGTCAACTTTCGATGCCGGACTCTAGCCGGGTATTACATTCTCCCCCCTTAAGGACATTCATCCCCGAATGTTCCTCAAACAAATAACCACACAAAAAGGAGGAAAACTAACCTCAAAACAGGTATGGATACTGCTGGAGCATAGACTCCCGTGTCTCCCAGGTGCACTCTTCTAAATTATGGTGGTTCCAAAGGACTTTCACCATTGGAATTTCCTTGTTCCTTAGCTGCCTAATCTGCGTGTCTAGAATCCGCACTGGCTGCTCTACATAGGTGAGATCTCCAAGGATCTCTATATCAGGCTCACTAAGAACCTTACTCGGATCTAACACAAACTTTCGTAGCATAGAAACATGAAATACCGGGTGAATTTTCTCCATAAAAGCAGGTAAATCCAGCTTATACGACACATTCCCGATTTTCTGCAAGATCTCAAAGGGTCCAATGTACCGTGGAGCTAGCTTACCTTTTCTCCCAAAACGAACCACTCCTTTCATTGGAGACACCTTCAGCAATACCATATCACCTTCCTGAAACTCTATATGTTTTCTGCGAATGTTTGCGTAGCTTTTCTGCCTGCTCTGAGCAGTTCTGATTCTCTCTGTGATCATGGGCACCGCTCTACTGGTAATTTCCACTAACTCTGGCCCTGCAAGAGCCTTCTCTCCCACTTCTTCCTAGCAAACAGGTGATCTGCACTTCCTCCCATACAATGCTTCGTAAGGAGCCATCCCTATGCTAGCATGATGGCTGTTGTTGTAGGCAAACTCCATCAGAGGTAGATGTTGCTTCCAAGAATCGCCAAAGTCTAACACACACATTCTGAGCATATCCTCTATGGTCTGGATGGTCCTCTCTGACTGTCCATCAGTTTGTGGATGGAAAGCAGTGCTAAAATCCAACCTCGTGCCCATCGCACTTTGCAGACTCCGCCAAAATCTGGAGGTGAACTGAGGTCCTCTGTCTGACACTATAGACACTGGGACTCCATGTAATCTTACTATCTCGTCCACATAAATCTGTGCCAACTTATCCACAGAGTAGTTACTCCTAACTGGGATAAAATGAGCAGATTTCGTGAGTCTGTCCACAATCACCCATATGGAGTGTATCCTGTTGGATGCTGCCAGTAAGCCCACTACAAAATCCATAGCTATGTTTTCCCATTTCCACTCTGGAATCGGTAGTGGGTTAAGCATTCCAGCCGGCTTCTGATGTTCCAGTTTCACCCTCTGGCAAACTTCACAGGCTGACACAAACTGTGCTACTTCTTTCTTCATGGCTGGCCACCAATACACCCTTCTCAGATCCTGATACATCTTGGTGGCTCCTGAGTGAATACTGTACCTTGCATTATGAGCTTCCCTCATAATGTCTTCTTTTAAACTGATATCATCTGGTACACATAGTCGATTCCCATAGCGGAGGATCCCTTTACTATCAAATCTGAACTCTACACTGTTGCCTGACTGAACAGTCCTGGCAATTTTCACTAACTCCGGGTCCTCATGTTGTTTCTGAGCCACTTGCTCCAGAAACACTGGTGTCACTCTCATCTGTGCTATTAACGCACCTGGACCAGACAATTCTAACTGTAACCCTTCATCGATGAGCTTATAAAACTCTGTCACCACTGGTCCTCTCTCTGCTGCTATATGGGATAAACTGCCTAGTGACTTCCGGCTTAGGGCGTCTGCCACTACATTCGCCTTACCTGGATGGTACTGGATCTTACAATCATAGTCACTGAGCAATTTTACCCATCTTCTCTGCCTCAAATTCAGCTCTCTCTGACTCAAGATGTACTGTAAACTTTTATGATCGGTGAAGATCTCGCATTTAACCCCGTAGAGATAATGCCTCCACATCTTGAGTGCAAAGATAATTGCCGCCATCTCTAGGTCATGGGTGGGGTAATTCAACTCGTGCTTCTTCAGTTGTCTAGAAGCATAAGCAATCACCCTGTCATTCTGCATCAAAACACAACCCAATCCCACTCGAGATGCATCACAGAACACTGTGAAATCCGCATTACTAACAGGCAGAGCTAACACCGGTGCTGATGTTAATATTCTCTTTAGCTTCTCAAAGCTCTCTTCGCACTGGTCTGACCAGACAAACTTCTGGTTCTTCTGAGTCAGTTTGGTCATAGGAGCAGCTATCTTCGAGAAGTCCTGAACGAACCTCCTGTAGTAACCTGCCAGTCCCAAAAAGCTTTTAATCTCTGTCACTATAGTGGGTCTGGGCCAATTAGCTACAGCCTCTATCTTTTTGGGGTCTACCTCAATACCTTCTGCTGATACAACATGCCCCAAGAATGAAATGCTCCTCAACCAAAACTCACACTTAGAGAACTTGGCATACAAACCATGCTCCCTCAGTGTCTGCAGAACTATCCTCAGATGTTGGGCATGCTCCTCTGCATCTCTGGAGTACACTAAGATATCATCGATGAAGACAATAACAAAGTGATCCAGATACTCGCTAAAAACTTTGTTCATGAGATCCATGAATGCTGCAGGGGCATTATTCAACCCGAACGGCATTACTAAGAACTCATAATGCCCATATTTGGTCCTGAAAGCTGTCTTTGGCACGTCTGCCTCTCTGACTCTTAACTGGTGATACCCGGATCTCAGATCTATTTTAGAGAAACAACCTGCTCCAGCTAGCTGGTCAAATAGATCATCAATCCTAGGCAGGGGATACTTATTCTTGGTAGTGACCTTGTTCAACTGTCTGTAGTCGATACAAAGTCTGAGGGATCCATCCTTCTTCCTGACAAACAGCACTGGAGCACCCCAAGGTGAGGTACTAGGGCAGATTAAACCCTTATCTACCAACTCTTACAGCTGCTCTTTCAGCTCTTTTAACTCTGCTGGTGCCATCCTGTAGGGAGGAATAGAGATAGGTCTGGTACCAGGCAGCAATTCTATTTCAAACTCTATCTCCCTATCAGGTGGTAGTCCTGGGAGCTCGTCTGGGAAGACGTCTAGAAATTCTCGGACTACTGGTATTGAGGCTGGTTCCCTAACCTGACTATTTAGCTCCCTCACATGAGCTAGAAACCCCTGACAACCCCTCCTAAGCAAACGACGAGCCTGAAGGGCTGAAATCAAACCTCTAGGTGTACCTCTCTTGTCTCCTCTGAAGACACACCCTAACCCATCCTGGTCTCTGAGACTAACTACCATGTCTCTACAGTCCAAGGTAGCACCATATGCAGATAGCCAATCCATCCCTAGAATGACATCAAAATCTGTCAAGTCTAGAACCACAAGGTCAGCTGGAAGGCATCTACCCTCTATGAACACTAGACTGAAGCGACAGACTAACACTGCCACCGATGGGTCACATTTGGGTCCACTGACCCAAAGAGGACACTCTAGCTCAGAAATGATCAAACCCAATCTCTCCACGGCTCTCGAAGCAATAAATGAGTGAGAAGCATCGGGATCCATCAAAGCATACACATCAGAACACCTAATGATGAGATTACCTGACACCACTGTGTTCGACGTGTTTGCCTCCTCCTAAGTCACAGTGAAAATCCGTGCTGGGGCTACCGGATTTCCACCTCGGGAACCTGCTGCGAACGAAGAGGCTGACCCTCTCCCCCTACCTCTGCCACTCTATTGAGGCATGGCTGATGCTGCTGGCTGAGCCATACTGCCAGAAGTCATTTGCTGGGATGGTGCCACAAAGGTCGCCTGAGGACATTCCCGAGCAAAATGTCCCTCCTGCCCACACTTAAAGCAGGCTGAAGATCCCATTCGACAAGCTCCTTTGTGTGGTCTTCCACATCTCCCACATACTGGACTGCTTGCGCCAGAGCTTGAGCCACTACCCATTCCCAGACCAGATTTAATCTTGCTCCAGAACTTATTCTTTGTACCTTTCGCCTTTCCCCATCTCTTGCTGCCTGAAGTTGCTGCACTGGGGGTCTTAGAACCCGAAGGCTGTGCCATTTGCTGTTTTACTGTACCCTGAATGATGGCACTCACCTCCATCTTCCTGGCGGCATCCACAATAGAGTGGAAACTCTCTTTCTCTGCTGGAAGAATCAAGGAGGAATACCTGGGATGAAGTCTCATAGTATATCTCCTTGCCTTCTTCTGGTCAATGTCATAAGCCTGACCCACATACTGAAGCAGATCCAAGAACTTATCTGTGTATTCATCTACACTCATCTCCTCGGTCTGCCTCAACTGCTCAAATTCTATCACTTTTAGCTCTCTGGAACTGTCAGGAAAAGCCCACCCTGCAAACTCATTGGCGAACTCTCCCCATGACATGCTGTCCATCCTGGGATCCACATAATTCTTGAACCACTCTCGAGCTTTTTTGCATTTGAGTGTGAACCCCGCCATCTCAATGGCTCTACTATCATCAGCTCCCAACTCATCAGTTATCATCTTCACCGTTCTGAGGTACTCAAATGGATCATCTCCCTATGAAACTTAGGAGCATCCAATTTCAGGTACTCTGTCATTTTCACCTTGCTTCCCCCAGAGGAGCTAGGTTGAAGTGCTTGGACAACAGGGACCACTGGTTCTGGTGGTGGTGGAGGTACTGTTTCATTGGGCTCTGGGTATGCTGTACTTGGATGGATAGATGAGGGTGGATACATGGGATATAGTGGGTAAAAATGAGGATAAGGCATATATGGCATGTAAGTAGGATATGGAGCAAAACTAGAGTAATCCGACGTACCTCCCATCGGATACCCTAGGCCCTGAGGAAAGGATGGATAACCAAATCCCGAGGCCTGAGCGCCTCCCTGAGACTCTCCCATACCTTCTTCAGACCTACCCATACCCATGCTTTCATCTCTGCTCTGGTCAACCTCCATAGCCTCCCTCATTTCCTCTGACCTCCCTTCTCTCACTGTTCCTCTTCTGCTCTCGTCAAGAGACCTTCTAGGGTCCCTTGACGTACCCTCCCTGCTTGATCTCTGAGACATCGCCCTTGGCAACGCAGGAGGACGAGCATTTAATCCCTCACTTTATGGTGGGACTCCAGTCAATCATGCAGATCGACGAGTTCCTCTCATCTTAACTCTGAAAAACAACACATAACATAGCACATTAGCATATAACTAGTACATAATACTAATGCACATGCATAACTCATGGCATTTCATAGCATCAAATAGACAGGACTCAACATCCTATCCTAGTGGACATGATTTCCTCTTGTGCTTGACCACCTCTAACCTCTATGAGCCCGACACTCTCTCTATAGGTCCGACCATAGGAACCTAGGGCTCTGATACCAATTTGTAACGACCCGAAAATTGGACCGCCACTGGCGCTAGGATCCAGATCGGCTTAAGGCCGCCGGGACTCGTAGCAAGCCTGCTATACTCTCTGTGTACCTGTAAAATCCCATACATGATCATACATTTTCTGTGAAAATAAAAACTTTTCTCTGAACCAAGGCTCAACCTGTGCATGCACTATCTCTGTACTATAGAACCCCTGACTAGAGCTTGCTCTAGATGGGTGAAACTCATACATATTCTCATAAAACAGTTATATAGACAGATCATGTATACAAAAGATTTACAGGACAACTAGATCAAGCACACTACTAAACTCTATACAATACATCTCTGTATAATGATACATGTCCATACTAAACTATTACATAATTCTTTGTATTCTTCAAGCCTTCTCTAGACTCCCCCTGTACTCTGATCCTGCAAGACTAGGGTTAAGGGAGTGGGATGAGCTACTATAGCCCAGTGAGTAGAACAATAAAATAAGTTATTAAACATGCTCTCATGAAATGCATCACAACACAAGTAAATCACATCATCTCGGGTGAACATGTCCCCAATAGTCCCGACATCCTATCCTCATGCCAGGGCATAGAATGGGCACCTGGTCTTCCTGTACACAACATCTGATACTTACCATATATCGTGCCAGGGCGTAGACTGGGCACCTGGTCTTTCTACCGTGCCAGGGCGTAGAATGGGCACCTGGTCTTACTCAAAGACTATTGGATCATCCACTATCACCCACACAACACAATGATAAAATGCAATGCAACATCTTCGTGAGTTCTAATGCAATCAACCTATTGCATAGTCATGGTGCATGAAACATGTTAAAAGCATTTAATTTCTCAATTAAAAGAATTAAGTTTAGTTCCACTCACCTTTGGCTACCTCTGAACTGACTCTGCAAACTCTAAAGCAGTGCTCACTGCTGAACTCTTTGGTTCCTCTGGTCTGTGCCTACACAGATGGACTCAAATGAGGGACCAAACTAGCTCAAGAACAACTCTATAAAACTCCCCAAGAATCCCCTCAGACACCCTAAAACAACCATATAAAACATGCAAAGGAAGGCTGGACAGAGCACATTCAGCGGCAGGTTCGGCGGCCGAACGTCCTCTCCAGAGCCGAAACTCATGCACCTTCGGCGGCTGAACTTTTACTTTCGGCAGGGGGCAAGGTTCGGAGGCTGAAAGGTACTCCAGAGCCGAAAGTCCACAACCTTCGGCGGCACCTTCGGCGGCCGAAACTCCCCTCCAGAGCCGAAAGTCCAAACTCTCAGGGGCAAGCTTAGGCAACCGAAGCCACCTCCTCAGCATGTTCGACGGCCGAAGCTGGGTTCTCCCGTATGGCAAAACCTTGCTCTGCCTCACACCAAAACACTCCAATCTTACCCAAACTCAAATACCACAACTCCACAACATACATATACCCAAGTATATGCACAAAGGGGTCAAAAACTACCTAAAACCCCAACAAAAACAGAACACAACACACATATACATGCTTTCATCAACAAAACACCAAAAACACACTATTTACCCTAATCATGCAACTCTACCCATAAACTCCATAAAACATGAAAAGAAGCTCAGGATCTTCACTTACCTCTTGAAAACAAGAAGATGAACGATCCCAACGTGGAGATATGGAGAAACTCTCCTTCAAACTCTCCAAACTTCAAAACTTGGGTTTTTAGCTCAAAACCTTCAAAACAACATTAAAACCAATCAACACTTTGCAAGATTTGATGGAAACATGACGAATACCCAAGGAAGACATGGTCTCACCTCTGGAAGTGAAATGAAAAAGCAATCTTATCCTTTCACCGACTGAGGGCCTTTTATAGGTGGCTGGCCAGACCACCTTCGGCGGCCTAACGTGAAACCAAAAGCCATGCATGTTCGGCGGCCGAACATCACCTTCAGCGGCCGAACCTGGCTTTTCTTCCTTGGTGCTTTTCTCTCAAAAATTCATTTCCTTTTCACTTTAAAACTATAAAACATACTAAAATACTTTAGAAAAACATAAATCTTACCCTTCTAGAGGATTCCAACATCCTGGATTCCACCGGAAAGTCGACTTTCGATGCCGAACTCTAGCCGAGTATTACATTGGGGATCCTGGTCTTCTACCTCCCTGAGGTCTCTATGTCTCAGTGAGGTCTTCTACCTCCCTGAGGTCTCTATGTCTCAGTGAGGTCTTCTACCTCCCTGAGGTCTCTATGTCTCAGTGAGGTCTTCTACCTCCCTGAGGTCTCTATGTCTCAGTGAGGTCTTCTGATGCTAGGAGATCTTAGGGATCCTGGTCTTCTACCTCCCTGAGGTCTCTATGTCTCAGTGAGGCCTTTTGAGATTTGTTCTTTCTTTTTCAAAGAGAATTAATACTCACAGTAATAAAGATAACGTTGCTTTTGCAAAAATGGTGTTATTTTATTCTTTCATGTTTTCAGAGCACAAGAATTTTCTTTACAAATTTTGTAAGGGAAGTACCTCTTTAGGTGCTGGATATTCCAGGCGCGAGGCTCAGGGTTTCCCTGCACGTTTTTGATCTGATAGACTCTCGGTTCGACTACTTTTGGGGTTTTTTCGGCCCGAAAGACATGGCCTTATAGCAGTAGGTCCCATCTTTTGTTATGAATGAGGTCTTCTCCTCATCTGACCTGTCCATTGGGATTTGGTGATCACTAGACATTATGTCTAAGGACGACATGTACTCAAAGCCGGCCGTGGAGTCGACCATTTTATTAATATCAGGGAGGGGGTAACAATCTTTGGGGTATGCTTGATTGAGGTCAATGAAGTCTATACACATCCTATATTTGCCATTGGCCTTTTTGACTAATACAAGATTTGCTAGGCACTGTGGGTACATCACCTCTCTAATAAATCCAACTTCTTCCGTTCCCATTCCCAGCTAAACAATCATGTTGATGGTCCAACTGGACCCATCATTCACAGGTCCGGCTCCCGTTCTCCTCGGTGCTTGGGTTACCGGGTTAGGCTGAGGCCTCTGTCCCTCCAGTTTCTTCACGAAATTCTTGAGGTGTCCTCTCTTTATCAACCTCTTGATCTTAGTAATCAATTGGTAGCAGTTGTTGGTGTCATGACTATGTGTACGATGATACTGACAGTATTTGTCAGGATTTCGCTGATCTGCTTCAGTTCTCATAGGTTTAGGCCATTGTAGGAACTCCTTGTCCTGGACGACCATGAGCACTTCGGCTCTAGAGGCATTGAGTGGGGTCGGCTTCTCTGGAACCCACGGGGGGAGTGGATTCTGTTCTGAGACCCGAGGAGGGAGGGGTCTTTGGTCCCTTCGGTCCCAGAGCTGTCTATAGGGCTCAGGCCTTCTGCCTTGTTTTTTCTCCTGCCTTTCTGGCCTCCTTTCTTCAGGGGCTTTTCCCTTATCTGTCGTTCCTTTGGCAAACCTGCTCGTCACCAAGGCATCATCCTGCCTTACATACTTTTCCGCCCTCTTCATTAGCTCTGCTAGCGAGGTAGGAGGCTTCCTGCTCAACGAGCCGAAGAACTCGGGCGAGGTCGTCCCTTTCTGCATTGCCTCCACCGCTCTGCCCTCATCCAACTCGGGGATCTGCAAGGCCTCCGTATTGAAATGGGCAACGTATTCCCTGAGCAATTCATCCCTTCTCTGCCGAACTGTCTCCAGATAGCTCATCTTTCTGTCTGCAGGCACCCCGGCAATGAATCGGCTGATGAAGCGAGTGGCCAGATCTCCAAATCTTCTGATACTTTCGGTCTCAAGGTTGTTAAACCATGCCCGTGCTGGCCCTGAGAGCGTCGTAGGGAATACCTTGCACATCAAGGCATCCGATAGAGTTTGCAGCTCCATGAAGGTTTTATAGTTCAGGACGTGCTCTCTGGGGTTTCCAGCTCCGTCGTAGGCCTCCATCGGTGGCATCATAAACTTTTTAGGGACAATCTCCTGCTGTACCCCTTTTGAAAAAGGCGAAGAGGTAGGCAGGAGAGTTTGGCTAAGGTCCTTCGCCCCCAGCTCGGCCAGGAGCTATTCTCTCATCTTTTGCAGCTTTTGGTCTACAATCTCCTCCTCCTGTTTGGGTTTCTTCTCCAGGCAATACTCCTCCTCCCACGTTTCACTTCCTATTCTTTTTGTTGTTTCGGCAGAATAACTGTCGGCCTCATCATTCTCAATCATTTCCCTCACCCTCCGTCCATGAACTCGAGCTTCCGGTTCTTCCACTTCTCCGGCTCTTCTCCCCCCTTCTCTGGTTTCTCGACTGACGGTTTGGGGATGGTTGAAGGTAGGTTGAGGTTCAGTGGTCCAGGCTCTTCAACCACCGGCAACACATTTATTGGGGTACTGAGGCCCCATTGTTGCATCATCTACCCCAGCCAGTGGGTTGTGTTTTGTAACTGAAGGGCGATGGTTTGGAGGTCCTGGTTGGACAAGGTAGCGGCGGATACATTCCCTGCCAGGCTTGGCGAGGGGTTGAAAGGAATGGGTGGTTGATTGTTTGGAGTAGTAGGACTCGAGAAAGAGAACTGATGCCCCTCTTGGACAGAGTTCAGGTCGTTGGGAGTGACGTTGTTTTCATTGTGGTTAGCCATCGTGGATCTCAATGGGTATTGTAAGAGTGGAACTCCGGTGATGAAAAGATCTCCTTCGTTCCCACATACGGCGCCACTTGATGATTTGAGATCCATAAAATAGGGTTTTACAAGGGCTATGTAAAACTGGAAAAAGCTTAGACCTAGAGGACTGTATTTCTCCTTTTATCTGTTTCCTTTTGTCCGTTAGTGACGTGTAACAGAATGTATGTCATTGGGCCACCTATCCCTGTCTCGTTGATATGGACGTACGAGGAAATCAGATCGCTGACCTATGCGTAACGGCCTCTGGTTCTTCCCGGGCGTGCATGCGGGTGGTCCCCTGTGACGGATGGGTAGCCGAAAGGTAGAATTAAGACTGAGCCCAGAAAGGATCTGTTCGTTGGGCCGACAATGCTGGGCCGGCCTGGTTGAAGAGACTAACTGGAGTCCGGTCTCAAGGCTGAGCGGATTGGACCTGGTGCAAGTGTGAGGCTTGAGGGCCTCTAAATAATGGGCTGGTATCGTGGGCCTGGCCCCAGACCGGGGTGGAGAAATCCAGCAGTAATCAAATTTTTTATTTTTTACACTTTATTTTTAATATTTTAAAATTTAATTAGAATATTTTAACATTAATATGATTTAATCTCTATATTATTGAAAATAATATACTATTATCACTAATCGGTTCAGTTTGATTTTTTCACATAAAATCGTACCAAATTAAAATAATCAAAATTTTTGAAATTAAAAATTGAATTGAACCAAACTGAATAAAAAATCAAACTAAATTTTCAAATTAATTAAATTTAATCAATTTTTTCAATTTGAACTAAATACTGCACACTCTAAATATATGTTTCTCACTCACTATAGTTAAAATTATTTGTGAGATAAAATAATTACTACGAATAAAAGTAATAAGATAAATTGTGAATTGGCTCTTTTTTGTGTTAAATTTATTTTAAAATTTAGTTAAAATTTAATTTAAATTATTTAAATTCATATATAAAAGCGAGTCAGTCTTAATAATTAAATCTGATACATAAGATTAGGTATTTCTAGCTACTCGAAAAGGGTGCCATGGAAATTTTAATATATAAATCTGATACATAAATAAATAATATATTATTTTAAATTATAGTAAATCCCATATTTAACTTATATATATAATTAATAAATGAAAATGTGAATATATACGATAATCTAAAAGTGCTATGCTACTTCTAGCTTGAATGAATTTCACCGAGGAAATTACGCGGCTAAAATATCTTTCAATTTTTTATGTTTAGAATATTCAAAAGAAATGGTTAATGAAAATTATTATACTGATAAAAATATTAAATTATTTTTAAAGACAATAATTTATTTTTTTACAAATAAATAGAATCTAAATTCCGCCATCAAATTATGATGTCTATTACAATATGTATGAATAAAATCATGGTCTCTGATTTTATGTACCATAATTAATTATCAACACACATTGATAAATTTAAAATTGATCGAAAACTTTCAAAAAATTAGCTAGATCGATGAATGCTACTAATTGATTATTTATTGTCTGAAAAAACAGCAAAGAGATTCTTAGATATGAATATGTGAGTTTAATTTTTCATTTTATTAAGGTCTGCTTCATTGATCACTGGATGTATGTTCTCTCGGTTATTTGGGATAGAGGAAATGATGACCCCCTCATTGATAATGGTATTATCAGGAACCGTAGGGTTTTCGACCATTTTGAGCGAGGAAAGACAATAGGAAACTGGGCATGATCCAAGAACGAGTTTAATGGATCTTTCCCGACAATGGAACCAAATATTATTGCTAAGATTGGATTGATGACGTAGCCGAAATGGAACTGAGTTATAATTGGCTAGAACCTACAAGAGAGGAAACGTGAGGTGGTGGTGGTGGGTGTCCACGACAGTGAGGTGGTGGTGGTGGATGCCCACGACAGTCTATCCGATGCTGAAGTTAGTGTTTAGAAGAATAAAGAGAATGTAAAGAATTACTTAGAGTTTGAATAGTATTAGAGATAGCATTCCTTTCCTCTGAAATCGTTTTCCTTTTATACTGTAATGGATGAAGATAAATATAGTGTTTGGAGTGAATCTTCTATGCATGCAATTATTAACCCTTTATTCGGATAAAATAATAGATCACATTTTTCAAATTTTGAATTATTACTTGCATGTAGGACCCTATTATAATATACTCAACACACAATAAATATATAAAAATAAATAAAATATATTAGTTACGAATTTCCTACGGATGAGACCATTGCAATTACTTGTTATAAAATAATTAGGTCAAAATTAATATATAACCACATAAAATTTTGAAATTAACATTTTAATCCTTACTTTATGCTGTTAAATTATTTTTTTTAAAGAAAGTAAATGATTTAACCTCTATTTTTTAATTTTAATAGAGTAACACAAACCCGTGACATAGATTTTAGGCAAGTTTTTTCGCAAAAAAATGTCCCAGCCACTTAAGCTTCATTATAGAGCACTCATTTAATTATTACACGAAATATCACGCGTTATGACATAATATAATCTATGATAATTTCTTTTGACATTTCACGAGATGAGCAGAAACATCTTTACTTAAATGAATAAGTAGTTCCAATAATGTATTACGATCTGATATATTCTCATGGATTTTTTCATATTTCAAAGTCCAATGCGCCAAACTTCCCTCACCCTTGGGTGTAGCTTAATGATCAACTTGAAACTTTTGTACTCCTTCAATAAATCTCCTTCAATCACTTTGAAGGTGATTGACAAGTTCACATTATCTATGGCTTCAATTATTTCTTTAGCTACTTTATGAGATCCATCTATTTTTTATTTTAATACTTAATTAATAATTTTTAAAAATTAAAAAAAAAACTAAAATAAAAGCTAAAGAAAGTTTCAATTGAAGATTTAAGGCTTACCATGAGAATAATTACAGCAAACGACGGTGCTTTCCTTACCCATTCACCTTCGTGGAGATCACAACCATGAATTTATCGGGACTCATATTGGATATGTGGTGTGGTCTGCAACTAAAAGCATAGTGAAATTGATTTGCTGGAGCATAGATCTCAACATCTGCCTCCAATTTGCCCAATAGCGTCATTTTTGCTTTTCAAGAAAAAGGAAATATGGAGAGTTTTTGGTAATGCTTATGGTGCTTTGGCATTGCTTTCTTTATATAGAAGTGGCACGAGCTTAGTTGCCATATATGTATTTTTAATATGGTAGAGATCTTTCCTACTCAATTATTAAGCATTGACCATTGTGAGTGATTTCAATTAGGGTTTGTGTTATGGGATGGAAAATGTTACTATGCCTTAAATAATTATATATCTCATTCTCAGAAAAATAAATTTATATTTTCTTCTTTTATTTTAAACAATATATATAAACAATACCTGCGCGATTGCTGCAATTTATTTTTTTATATTAATATAAATAATTGTAATACCCGGCTAGACTCCGGTATCGGAATTCCTACCGTCCGGTGGAATCTCGGATGTCGGAGACCTCTAGAAGGGTAGAATCATGTTTTTGAAAAATGTTTTAATGTGTTTTAATGGTTTTAAAGTATGAAACTAAATGAGTTTTGCATGAGAAGTCTTTGGAGGAAAACCCAGGTTCGGCCGCCGAAAGTCAAGTTCGGCCGCCGAACATGCATGCGTTTTGGAGGCACGTTAGGCCCCCGAAAGCATGAGTTAGGGAAGTCCAGGTTCGGCCGCCGAAAGTCAAGTTCGGCCGCCGAACATTTGCATGGATGCGGAGGCAAGTTCGGCCCCCGAACGTGGCCTGGCCAGCCACCTATAAAAGGGACACTTAGCCGAAATGGGCGAGCTTTCTCCCATTTTCGGCCACAGCAAGCTTCCGACCATCCCTTTGCAAACCTTGTGTTCTTCCTCCAAATCTCTTCCATTTTCCTTGAGTTTTAAACTCACATTGCAAGTTTTGAGCATTTAAACCAAGTTTTAGAGCTTTGGGAACTCAGGAGCTCATTTTCGTGGATCTCCAAGTTTAGGTCGTCTCCCTCTCGATCTTCAAGAGGTAAGAGCCGATCTTAAGCTCCTTATATGTTTTAAGTAAGTTTTAAGTTGTTTTATGGGTAGAGATGCATGTTTAGGCTTGTTGATGAGTTTTTGGTTTTGATGTTTTGATGAACAATGTATGTTGTTTGTGTGTGTTGAAGTGTTGTAGTTGGGGTATTTGATAGTTTGAGACCCCTAGGTGTGATGTATGGAGTTTATGCATGATTGGTGAGTTTGAAGGCAAAAATGCTTAAGGGAGCCAAGTTTCTGCCCTTTTACAGAAACCAGGTTCGGCAGCCGAAGGGAGTTTCGGCCGCCGAACATGGCTTGAGAGGCAGCTTTAGGCTGCCGAAGCTTTCCCCCGAAAGTTGGAGTTTCGGCTCTGTCCGAGACTTTCGGCCGCCGAAGGTGCCGCCGAACATGCATGAGTTTCGCCTCTGTCTGGGAGTTTCGGCCGCCGAAGGTGCCGCCGAACCTGCCTGACTTTCGGCTCTGGAGGGACTTCCGGCCGCCGAAGGTGCCGCCGAAAGTGCCCTGTCCAGCCTTTTCTTGCATGCTTCCTAGGAGTGTTTTGAGGTGTTTTTAGGAGGTTTTGGGGGTATGTTTAGGGTTATGTTCTTGTTGTTTTGGTGCCTCATTTGAGTCCACCTGTGTAGGTTCGGACCCGAGGAACCGAGACCCCCGGTTGTGAGATAGTCGTTCAGAGTTCATTGTTAAAGCTTCAGTCACCAGGTGAGTGGAACAACCCCTTAAGTTTTAAAGTAAAGTAAATGAATAAATGAATGAATCATAAAGCATTGCCCATGCATCATTATGCCATGCAATATTTCAGGATGTTTGCATTAGAATTCACGAATATGCTGCATTGCATAAATTGATGTTGATGTGGATGGTCGTTGGGTGATCCATAGTCCTCTGATGTTATGTTATGATGATATGTTATGGAAGACCAGCGAGGCCCATTCTACGCCCCTGGCATTATGTAAGAGAAAGACCAGCGAGGCCCATTCTACGCCCCTGGCATTTTAGAATGTTATGTTATGTAAGAGAAAGACCAGTGAGGCCCATTCTACGCCCCTGGCATTTGGAGATGTTGAGGACTAATGGTGACAATACCATCCTTTTATGTGATTAGCTGTGATGTGTTGCATTTCATGAAAGCATGAATAAGAAAAAGAAATAAAAAGAATTAAATAATATAATAATTATAATAATAATAAAATGAATAATAATATACCTAAAAATGGAGGAATTAAAGCAAAGGTTTTTAGTTTCTGCTCATTGGGCTTTATAGCTCACCCCCTCTCCCCTAACCCCAGTCTTGCAGGTGCAGAGTAGATAGAGAAGTCAACAGAGTAAGAGAAGTTTATGTAATAGCTTAGCTGTGGACATGGTTTGTTGGTAATGTAAAAGTATGAGATGTAATGTAATGTAAGTTGATAATGTGCTTGACTAGAGTCTGTTGAATTCCCTGTACACATGGTCTTGTATGAGATATAATGTTTTGATGATGCCTATGTAATCCAAGCCCATGTTATGTTATGTTACCCCATGGGAGTATTTGATGAGGACTCCAATGAGGGGTTTATGTTATGGTTGTGCATGCACAGGCTAGGCTTGGCAAAGAAATGTTTGAATGAAAGAAAAGTTTTTAATTTTTCTGTATGTTGTTGACCATGTATGGGATTAAACAGGTTCACAGGATGTACGTTTGGCTTGCTACGGGTTCTGGCGGCCTTAAGCCGACCTGAATCCTAGCGCCGGTAGCGGTCCGGTTTCCGGGTCGTTACAGAGTGGTATCAGAGCCCTAGGTTCATATGGTCGGACCTAGAGTGTCGGGCTCATAGATGTGATAGAAAGTCAAGCACAATAGGAAATCATGTCCATTAGGATAGGATGTAGAGTCCTGTCTAGAATGAAAGTATGATATGCCATGAGATATGCTATGTATATGATGTGGGTTCATGTGTTTCCACATGAACCATTGGATGCTAATGTTTTGTTATCTGTGCTGTTTTTCAGTAAACAGAATGCGAGGAACTCGTCGATCAGCTAGATTGACTAGAGTACCACCGGAGGATGAGGGCACGAGCGCCCGTCCTCCAGCATTGCCAAGGGCAATGTCAAGCAGGTCCAACAGGGACAGAGCAGTGGGAGACCCTAGAAGATCTCTGGATCTGGGTAGAAACAGATCAGTAAGAGGAACGGTTCAAGGAGGCAGGTCAGTGGATGTGGGAGAAGAGATGGATGTGGACCAGAGGAGGGATGGTAGTCTTGGTGTGAGCATGCCAGAAGAGGGCATGGGTGAGTCTTAAGGAGGCACTCAGGCCTCGGGGTTTGTTCCACCACCCCAGTACCCACCTTTTTCACCATACCCCGGGTATTCGATGGGAGGTACATCGGATTACCCCAGTTTTAATCCTTACCCTTCTCACATGCCATACCCACCTTTCTACTCACAATATCCACAGTACCCTATGTACCCACCTCCATCCTTCCATCCAGGCACAACAAACCCTATCCCAAGGGATGCCACACCTCCACCACCAGCAGAAACCGCAGTTACAGAAACCCAAAGACCTCAACCTACCTCATCCGGAGGGAGCAAGGCCAAGATGACCGACTATATGAAGTTGGGTGCTCCCCAGTTTGATACCGGTGATGATCCGTTCGTGTACCTGGAGAAGGTCAAAACAATTACAGATGAGATAGGGGCTGATGACAGTAGAGCCATTCAGATGGCTGGTTTCACTCTGAAATGCAAGAAGGCACGAGAGTGGTTCAAGAACTATGTGAAACCAAGGGTGGACAGTCTGTCATGGGAGGAGTTTGCGAATGAGTTCGCAGGATGGGCTTTCCCTGACAGTTCCAGGGAGCTGAAGGTGATTGAGTTTGAACAGCTGAAGCAGACAGATGAGATGGGTGTCGATGAGTACACCGATAGATTCTTAGAGTTATTGCCGTTTGCTGGGCAACATCTGGACACAGATCCAAAGAAGTCGAGGAGGTATATCATGAGGCTTAATTCCAGGTATTCCTCTTTGATTCAGTCAGCTGATAGAGAAAGTTTCCATGCCATTATAGACATGGCCAGGAGAATGGAGGCTAGTGCCGTAATAGAGGGAAAAGTCAAGCAGTCAGTGGCACAGCCTTCTGGTTCTAAGACCCCAAGTGGGGGAAGGATAGACCCTTCATCCTTGAGTTCAGCTAGTAAGAAGTGGGGCAGTACCACCAAGAAACCAAAGAAGAATAAGTTCTGGAGCAAGATCAAATCAGGTCTGGGAATAGGGGGTGGCTCAAGCTCTGGTGCTGATAATGCAGTGTGTGCAAGGTGTGGTAAGCTACACAGGGGGGTATGCCGGTTTGGAACGACAGCCTGCTACAGGTGTGGGCAAGAGGGACACATGTCTTGGGAATGTCCGAGAGCAGTTCCTACGGCACAGCCCCAGCAGACCACTTCGGGTAGCGTAGCACAGCCAGCAGCTTCAGCCGCAACACAGGCTAGTGGCAGAGGCCGAGGGAGAGGGTCAGCCTCTTCTTCATCAGTTTACAGAGGGGAAGGTCCGTCAGCTCCAGCACGGATCTTCACCATGACGCAACAGGAGGCAAACACATCCAACACCGTGGTGTCAGGTAATATCATCATTGGTTGTTCAGATGTTTATGCCTTAATGGACCCGGGTGCATCCCATTCTTTTGTTTCTCCGAAAGCGGTCGAGAGGTTGGGTTTGATGGTCTCTGGGTTAGAGTGTCCCCTATGGGTCAGCGGACCCAAATGTGACCCGTCAGTGGCAGAGTCAGTCTGCCAGTACAGTCCAGTTTTCATAGAGGGAAGATGCCTATCCGCCGACCTAGTGGTTCTAGACTTGACAGATTTTGACGTCATTCTAGGGATGGATTGGCTATCTACCCATGGTGCTACCTTGGATTGCAGAGACAAGGTAGTTAAGTTCAGATGTCAGGATGGGTCAGAGGTTGTCTTTAGAGGAGACAGGGGGAGTACACCTAGAGGTTTGATATCAGCCCTACAGGCTCGTAGGCTGCTCAGGAGGGGTTGTCAGGGTTATCTAGCTCATGTGAGAGAGCTAGACAGAGATGTCAGAGAGCCCGCCTCGGTGCCTGTGGTTAGAGAGTTCTTAGATGTTTTCCTAGACGAGCTGCCAGGTTTACCGCCTCCTAGGGAGATAGAGTTCGAAATAGAATTGATGCCAGGAACCAGACCAATCTCTATCCCTCCCTACAAGATGGCGCCAGCAGAGCTGAAAGAGCTTAAAGAACAGTTGCAAGAGCTGGTAGACAAGGGTTTCATCCGACCGAGTGCCTCACCTTGGGGTGCTCCAGTGTTGTTCGTGAAAAAGAAGGATGGATCCCTCAGACTTTGTATCGACTATAGACAGTTGAACAAGGTTACTACCAAGAACAAGTACCCGTTGCCTAGGATCGATGATCTATTCGACCAGCTAGCAGGAGCAGGTTGTTTCTCCAAAATAGATCTGAGATCTGGGTATCATCAGCTGAGGATCAGAGATGAAGATGTGCCAAAGACAGCATTTAGGACCAGATATGGGCATTTTGAGTTCCTAGTGATGCCGTTCGGGTTAACAAACGCCCCTGCAGCATTCATGGATCTCATGAACAGAGTATTTAGCCAATACCTGGATCACTTCGTTATTGTCTTCATAGATGATATCTTAGTGTATTCCAGGAATGCAGAAGAGCATGCCCATCATCTGCGGTTGGTCTTGCAGACTTTGAGGGAACATGGCTTGTATGCCAAGTTCTCTAAATGTGAATTCTGGCTAAGGAGCATTTCATTCTTGGGGCATGTAGTGTCAGAAAATGGTATTGAGGTGGACCCCAAGAAGACAGAAACTGTGGCTAACTGGCCTAGACCCACTTCAGTGACAGAGATTAGAAGTTTCTTGGGTTTGGCAGGTTACTACAGGAGGTTCGTTCAGGACTTCTCAAAGATAGCAGTTCCTCTAACCAGGTTAACCAGGAAGAATCAGAAGTTTCTGTGGACCGACCAGTGCGAGGAGAGTTTTGAAGAGCTTAAGAAGAGGTTGACTTCAGCACCAGTTATAGCTCTGCCATCTAGTGGAGAGGACTTTACAGTCTTTTGTGATGCGTCCCGTGTGGGACTGGGTTGTGTACTGATGCAAAATGAGAGGGTAATTGCTTATGCTTCTAGGCAGCTAAAGAAGCATGAGTTGAATTACCCCACACATGACCTTGAGATGGCAGCAGTAATCTTTGCACTCAAGATGTGGAGGCATTACCTCTATGGGGTTAAATGTGAGATCTTTACAGATCATAAGAGCCTGCAATACATCCTGAGTCAAAGAGACTTAAATTTGAGACAGAGGAGATGGGTAGAACTGCTCAGTGACTACGATTGCAAAATCCAGTATCATCCGGGTAAGGCTAATGTTGTAGCTGATGCCTTAAGCCGGAAATCACTCGGCAGTCTATCCCACATCACAGCAGAACGAAGACCAGTAGTAAAGGAGTTCTACAAGCTCATCGAAGAAGGGCTACAGTTAGAGTTGTCGGGTACAGGTGCCTTGTTGGCTCAGATGAAAGTGACACCCGTGTTCCTTGAGCAAGTCGCTCAGAAACAGCATGGGGACCCCGAGTTAGTGAAGATTGCCAGGACTGTTCAGTTAGGCAAGAATGATGAGTTCAGATTTGACAACAAGGGGATCCTCCGCTATGGGAGTCGATTATGTGTACCAGATGACATAGGGCTAAAAGGAGACATTATGAGAGAGGCTCATAATGCAAGATACAGCATTCACCCTGGAGCCACCAAGATGTATCAAGATTTGAAGAAAGTTTATTGGTGGCCAGCGATGAAGAAAGAAGTGGCACAGTTCGTGTCAGCCTGCGAAGTGTGTCAGAGGGTGAAGCTGGAACATCAGAAGCCAGCTGGAATGCTTAACCCGCTACCGATTCCAGAATGGAAATGGGAAAACATAGCTATGGACTTCGTAGTAGGGTTACCGGCGACGTCCAATAGAGTGGACTCCATATGGGTGATTGTGGACAGACTCACCAAATCTGCTCACTTCATCCCTGTCAGGAGTGGCTATTCTGTGGACAAGTTGGCGCAGGTGTATGTGGATGAGATCGTTAGGCTACATGGGGTTCCTGTTTCTATAGTGTCAGATAGAGGGCCCCAGTTCACCTCCAGGTTTTGGCGGAGTCTGCAGAATGCCATGGGTACTAGGTTGGATTTCAGTACTGCCTTCCACCCCCAGACTGATGGACAGTCAGAAAGGACCATCCAGACTATAGAGGATATGCTCAGAATGTGTGTGCTAGACTTTGGCGGTTCTTGGAGGCAGCATCTACCTTTGGTGGAGTTTGCCTACAACAACAGCCATCATGCTAGTATCGGGATGGCTCCATATGAAGCTTTGTACGAAAGGAAGTGCAGATCACCTGTTTGCTGGGAGGAAGTTGGAGAAAAGGCCTTGGCAGGGCCTGAGTTAGTAGAGATCACCAGCAGGGTGGTACCCATAATCAGAGAAAGAATCAAGACTGCTCAGAGCAGACAGAAGAGCTATGCAGACGTCCGCAGAAGACAGTTAGAGTTTCAGGAGGGGGATCTGGTATTGCTCAAGGTGTCTCCAATGAAGGGAGAGGTTCGCTTCGGGAAGAAAGGTAAACTAGCCCCACAATACATCGGACCCTTTGAAATCTTGCAAAAGATTGGGAATGTGTCGTACAAGCTGGATTTACCTGCTTCGATGGAAAGAATCCACCCGGTTTTCCATGTTTCAATGTTAAGAAAGTTTGTGTCAGATCCGAGCAAGGTTCTTAGTGAGCCTGATGTGGAGGTCCAAGAGGATCTCACCTATGTTGAACAGCCAGTACGGATCATAGACACCCAGATCAGAAAGTTAAGAAACAAGGAAATCCCGATGGTGAAAGTCCTGTGGAACCACCACAATTTAGAGGAATGCACTTGGGAGACACGGGAGTCTATGCTCCAGCAGTACCCTCATCTCTTTTAAGGTTAGATCCCTATGTGTGTTATGTTCTTTGCCTTGCTATGTGTGCTAGTGAGGAACATTCGGGGACGAATGTTCTTAAGGGGGGGAGAATGTAATACCCGGCTAGACTCCGGTATCGGAATTCCTACCGTCCGGTGGAATCTCGGATGTCGGAGACCTCTAGAAGGGTAGAATCATGTTTTTGAAAAATGTTTTAATGTGTTTTAATGGTTTTAAAGTATGAAACTAAATGAGTTTTGCATGAGAAGTCTTTGGAGGAAAACCCAGGTTCGGCCGCCGAAAGTCAAGTTCGGCCGCCGAACATGCATGCGTTTTGGAGGCACGTTAGGCCCCCGAAAGCATGAGTTAGGGAAGTCCAGGTTCGGCCGCCGAAAGTCAAGTTCGGCCGCCGAACATTTGCATGGATGCGGAGGCAAGTTCGGCCCCCGAACGTGGCCTGGCCAGCCACCTATAAAAGGGACACTTAGCCGAAATGGGCGAGCTTTCTCCCATTTTCGGCCATAGCAAGCTTCCGACCATCCCTTTGCAAACCTTGTGTTCTTCCTCCAAATCTCTTCCATTTTCCTTGAGTTTTAAACTCACATTGCAAGTTTTGAGCATTTAAACCAAGTTTTAGAGCTTTGGGAACTCAGGAGCTCATTTTCGTGGATCTCCAAGTTTAGGTCGTCTCCCTCTCGATCTTCAAGAGGTAAGAGCCGATCTTAAGCTCCTTATATGTTTTAAGTAAGTTTTAAGTTGTTTAATGGGTAGAGATGCATGTTTAGGCTTGTTGATGAGTTTTTGGTTTTGATGTTTTGATGAACAATGTATGTTGTTTGTGTGTGTTGAAGTGTTGTAGTTGGGGTATTTGATAGTTTGAGACCCCTAGGTGTGATGTATGGAGTTTATGCATGATTGGTGAGTTTGAAGGCAAAAATGCTTAAGGG